>NC_053393.1:326806998-328006998 GCF_905171765.1 Bufo bufo
CCTCCTCAACTT
Source organism: Bufo bufo (assembly GCF_905171765.1). Taxonomy (NCBI): domain Eukaryota; kingdom Metazoa; phylum Chordata; class Amphibia; order Anura; family Bufonidae; genus Bufo; species Bufo bufo. The sequence continues at coordinate 326,807,011 of NC_053393.1, forward strand.
CCTACTCCATATGGACCTCATCCTCCTAAAGCAAGATTATATTTTTTTTTATTTTTACGGATTTTATGTTATCTAAAGTCATTTCCCTATCGACATTTGCTTGCAGAGCACTTGCCATGCTCTTAACCACATTTTGATGCCATTTGCAGCCCTCTAGCCCTTTCCATGACATTTTTACAGCCATTTTAGTGTTCAAAAGTTCGGGTCCCCATTGACTTCAATGGGGTTCGGGTTTGGTGTCAAGTTCGGGTCCCGAACGCAAACTTTTTTGTGAAGTTCGGCCTAACCCGTTGGACCCGAACATCCAGGTGTCCGCTCAACTCTATTGCCAACCATCTTTTCTGATTACATCCAACTTCGGTCTGGTGGAAACCCAGTTGCTGTAGTGGGCCGCGCCTATTTTGTGCATGCGCATAGGAGAAAATTACATTGCCAATATTTTGCTTTGAAAAAAATAATGAATGGAGATCGCAAATTCGAATAATACATCTGGTATGTCACTGTCCATGTCGTGGGACTATTTCTGCACTTCTAGTAAGTATTTGGTGGCTGCCAATATGACCTGAAGGTATTCCAGGTTCGCCTGCATTTAAAGTGAATGGGGCCTGCCGCGAACTTGCGGTTAGCGAACATTTGATCGCGTTTGCGCGATCGCGTTTTAGAACCATCCTGGCCGATGTTTGTCCATCACTGCTAGCCTACAGTAAAATTGTTATCAACTGACCACTTAATATGCTGTACCTCCAGCCACACAAATCACTTGTTCTTTTTGTCTCGTGAATGCCTAATGTTTGGGGCCTATACTCTACTCTACTGCAGTAAAATTGTTATCCACTTACGGTCTACTATACCTCCAGCCACATAATCACCTGTTCTTTTCTGTCCAGTGAATGCATAATTTTTGGGGCCTGTACTCCACTGGTCTATAGTAAAATTGTTATCCACTGACCCTTTAATGTACCTGCAGCCACATAATAACTTGATCTTTTCTGTCAGGTTAATGCATAATTTTTAGAGGCCTGTACTCCACTGGCCTGAAGTAAAATTGTTATTTACTGAGTGCCCAATATACCTCCAGCCACATAATCACTTTTTCTTTTCTGTCAGGTGAATGCCTAATGTTTGGGGCCTATACTCCACTGGCCTGCAGTAAAATTGTTATCCACTGACCACCTAATATACCTACAGCCACATAATCACTTGTTCTTTTCTATCTGGTGAATGCCTAACGTTTGTGGCCTATACTCCACTGGCCTGCAGTAAAATTGTTATCCACTGACTGCCTAATATACTGTACCTCCAGCCACATAATCACTTGATAATTTCTGTCCAGTGAATGCCTAATGTTTGGGGCCTGTACTCCACTGTCTATAGTAAAATTGTTATCCACTGACCGCCTAATATACAACCAGCCACGTAATCACTTGTTCTTTTCTGTCCAGTGAATGCATAATTTTTGGGGTCTATACTCCACTGGCCTACAGTAAAATTGTTATCCACTGACCGCCTAATATACAACCAGCCACGTAATCACTTATTCTTTTCTGTCCGTTGAATGCCTAATTTTTGGGGCCTATACTCCATTGGCCTGCAGTAAAATTGTTATCCACTAGTGTTGAGCGCAAATATTCAAATAATGAATTTTAATCGCAAATATCGGCACTTCGAGAATTTGCGAATATTTAGAATATAGTGCCTTATATTCGGAATGACGAATATTCGTAATTTTTTTCCATCTGAACTCATGATTCCTCCCTGCTTCTTGCCTGTGGGCCAATGATATCATAGGCCCAAAAGCAAGAAGAAGGGAGGAATCATGTGTTCAGATGGAAAAAAATTAAGAATATTCTGAAAAAAAAAAAACAATATATATAGCACTATATTAAATATATTGCTATATATTAGTTTTTTAGAATATTCATCATTTTTTTCCATCTGGAGTCATGAATCATGATTTCAGATGGAAAAAATTGACAAATATTCTAATAAACATATATATATATATATATATATATATATATATATATATATATATATAGGTTGAAAAAGATAGGACTGCACTCCAGATAAAGTGAAAAATCAGTGGAGCTTTATTCACCCATAACTTTGGCAACTTAGCGACGTTTCGGCTCACAAGAGCCTTCTTCCAGCATAGAAACAGTGAAAATAACAATCATATAAAGGCAAGTCACAAGTGACTGGCCAATCATACTGTGATTACAATCATGATTAAATTGGATACATATGATACATATAAACAAAAGTGCATGTGCGTAAAGTGACAAGTGCTTAAGAGATCCGCATCACAAGAACATAGTCCCTGGTCATCGATCATATAGACATGTAATATATAAATAATATAAGTGTATATTAAAGTGCATACATATATTGGATGAAGATCAACGAAGTGACACCTCTCGATGTAATGGCGCCAGCATACAGCATCGTATTCCGTTGAGCGTCTCCATTCTCTCACTGCGCATGACCAGATCTGCGTCATCATCCGTCATAGCGCTTACATGTGACGCATGCGCTCCATCAAAATTACACTAAAGGCACCATCTTGATAGAGGGCAACATTGCCCAACGGTTACATAAGTGCCAATCGTGCATACATTCAATAGGCTAAACACTTTCCTATGTAGTATATTAAGCCGCAGTAGGTAAATCCTACAGAAATCAGCATGTGGAGAAGGTACCAACTCTGCGGAGATGGATCCTGTCCACTAGATGGCATATTTCAGAGGGGGACACGTCAGTATACCCTGCCGGCATCGCCTGGTGGTGCTCCCGCTGGATTTTTCTTCTATATATATATATATATATAGCACTTTATTCCTCCCTGCTTAAGTTGCTTGTGGGCCAATCATTAATTGAAGCAGGGAGGAATCATGTGTTCAGATGGAAAAAATGATGAATATTCTAAAAACGAATATTTAGCACTGTATTCTATAGTGCTATATATTTGTTTTTGACCCACGCCTGTATTGAGCGCGCAATATTCACACTTTAAAAGATCATTAGCTTGCCGATTTTCGCTTAAAGAAAAAAGAATGTAGAATATAACAAATATACGAATTCACAAATATATGACAAGAAAATTCAAAAAAAATAAAAAATTCTACAAAATATTAGCGAAATATCACAAATTTAAATATGACCCCTGCCGTTTATCACTATTATCCACTCAGCTCCTAATATACCTCCAGCCACATAATCACTTGTTCTTTTCTGTCCGGTGAATTCCTAATTTTTGAAGCCTATACTCCACTGGCCTACAGTAAAATTGTTATCCACTGACCGTCTAATCTGCCTCCAGCCACATAATCACTTGTTCTTTTATGTCAGGTGAATGCATAATTTTGGGGGCCTGTACTGGCCTACAGTAAAATTGTTATGCACTGACCGTCTAATGTACCTCCAGCCACATAATCACTTGTTCTTTTCTGTCAGGTGAATGTCTAATTTTTGGGGCCCGTACTCCTGTGGCCTAAAATAAAAAATTTCTAGGCTCCAGCAGGGCACATTTTTGAGAGTTTCCCTTTAAGACGCATTACAACTGTCCATGTTGTGGGACTATTAGTGCACTTCTAGTAAGTTTTTGGTGGCTGCAAATATGACCTGAAAGTTTTTCAGGTTCACATGCCATTAAAGTAACGGAAGCATTTTTACTGATAAGTGTGAAAGTAGCCAAGCCAAACTCGGCTTCGTGCTTCATTAACAAAGTCAAGTTCAGCTTCGATTTTTTGATACAGTAATTTATGCAAAGTGACATATGATAGAGGCGAGATAAAGTTCTGTAAGTCTTGTGATGTTTGCTGAAACTTCCGAAAGACCTCTGCTGAGTCAATACATTTTACAGTAGGACAGAGCCGATATTCTTAATGTAGTTTTAAAAAGAATCAGGTATATATACAGTAAATATACAGCAATCTGAACCTGTTTTGCTCAATCCTAGTTGCTGTTTTTGCAGGAAAAAAAACCTTCAACTGTCTTCAGATTCTGTCACAGATTATGTACTGCTATTTCAGGTGTTTGCAATGAGATTTCAAAAAGTACCCTCTGGATTGTAAAACATTAATTGTACAGTTCTATTAAGTTTACAGTGTACCAACACTTGAACTCAGGTTTGGAAAAATTAGCTACATTTCTGTTTAAATTTGCAAAAAAATAAATAAAAAGTTATTCGCAGTATGCTGATTATAAGGTTCCGCAGCAGCCACAGCTGTGCTAGAAGGTCCTTACTAGTTTCCTAGCACACCCAACCTCAGCTCCTCACTCTTAAAGATAATGTGTCGCCAAAAATGTTATGTGTCAGTTAAAACAAGATAACAGCACATATCATTTTTTTATAATTAGTTTTTATTTTCTGATTGCACATTTTTTAATTCTGTTTCCTGAACATGATTATGGGGGCGGCTATTTTCCATGAGCTGTTCTTAACAGCATTTAAAGAGCATTAAGAAAATAGCTTTACAGCAGCCACATGGGCCATAGAAGCAATGGTCTGGAGGGCACCTCATTGACCTCCATGACAGCTTTTCTAGGCATGCTGTGACCTGTGCGGAGGTCATTGTACAAGGAAAAAGAGATAAACTTTGATAATCACCTATTATGAATGGTGGATCCTAGCTTATTTATATGCAGAGGTGATTTCATTATAGGCAGAATTAGAATGACAAAGTAACTGCAGTAAAGTGATCTGTACAGACCAAGAATTGACACCTATTATTAGGCTTAGTGGCCAGTGGAAAAACTGTAGGATTTTATTGTTTTTTATTAAATATAGATATTGACATGGAGTATTAAAAATAACGAAAAATTATTATTATTATTATTATTATTATTACATAAAATATGATAAACATAAAAATATGATTTAAACAATAGTTAATTTTCTGAATACACATTCCCTTTAACTATGTTACTGAAATATTTTCCTGCATTTCCCTATTCTACACAATTATTTTTTTTTTCTAGTCTTTCCCTAAACTGTCCCTGACACTAGAATAGAAGCTTGATTGTGACTGTACAATGTCCCTGAAATAGTTTTCATTCAGACTCTGCATAGACTCGTCCACCCTCATTCACAGCCCAATACATAATGATGTTCTGGTCCTTCTGCAAGGGCACCTCCCTGCATGTTGCAGCTTGGTTCATTGGGGATGATTGGTTAATTTGGGCTGTCTGTCGGCCTGTGAGCAAATCAGGACAATCCCCCCCAACTTCCTCTCAGGGTCATGTGAGCATCCTTGTTCTTCCCCCTAGTGCTTTTCCCGCTGCCATGTGCATTAAAATGGTGCTGTGACCATTTTATTGGATTCATCCAAAGTGAACTTGAAAAGCTTCGGGTTCGTCTTGTGGGACAAATTTTTTGGAAGTTTGGGAAGAACGCGGTTCGCCAATCTCGAATGAATCATCTCTAATGCAAAGCTGTGACTCTTTAAATATCTAACCAAAAAGAAACATCTGTCATTGTTTAAGTAATGAAAGTCTATTGATGATACTGTGTGCGCCAGTGAACTGTTTATATATATATACACTCACCTAAAGAATTATTAGGAACACCTGTTCTATTTCTCATTAATGCAATTATCTAGTCAACCAATCACATGGCAGTTGCTTCAATGCATTTAGGGGTGTGGTCCTGGTCAAGACAATCTCCTGAACTCCAAACTGAATGTCAGAATGGGAAAGAAAGGTGATTTAAGCAATTTTGAGCATGGCATGGTTGTTGGTGCCAGACGGGCCGGTCTGAGTATTTCACAATCTGCTCAGTTACTGGGATTTTCACGCACAACCATTTCTAGGGTTTACAAAGAATGGTGTGAAAAGGGAAAAACATCCAGTATGTGGCAGTGCTGTGGGCAAAAATGCCTTGTGGATGCTAGAGGTCAGACGAGTATTGTCCGACTGATTCAAGCTGATAGAAGAGCAAAGTTGACTGAAATAACCACTCGTTACAACCGAGGTATGCAGCAAAGCATTTGTAAAGCCACAACACGCACAACCTTGAGGCGGATGGGCTACAACAGCAGAAGACCCCACCGGGTACCACTCATCTCCACTACAAATATTAAAAAGAGGCTACAATTTGCACGAGCTCACCAAAATTGGACTGTTGAAGACTGGAAAAATGTTGCCTGGTCTGATGAGTCTCGATTTCTGTTGAGACATTCAAATGGTAGAGTCCGAATTTGGCGTAAACAGAATGAGAACATGTATCCATCCTCTGATGGCTACTTCCAGCAGGATAATGCACCATGTCACAAAGCTCGAATCATTTCAAATTTGTTTCTTAAACATGACAATGAGTTCACTGTACTAAAATGGCCCCCACAGTCACCAGATCTCAACCCAATAGAGCATCTTTGGGATGTGGTGGAACGGGAGTTTTGTGCCCTGGATGTGCATTCCTCAAATCTCCATCAACTGCAAGATGCTATCCTATCAATATGGGCCAACATTTTTAAAGAATGCTATCAGCACCTTGTTGAATCAATGCCACGTAGAATTAAGGCAGTTCTGAAGGCAAAAGGGGGTCCAACACCGTATTAGTATGGTGTTCCTAATAATTATTTAGGTGAGTGTATATATATATATATATTTCATATATATATATATATATATATATATATATATATATATATCATCATATATTTATTCACAACTTTAGTTTTGTAAAGAGTAAATATATTTTAACATTTTTAGTAGTCGCTGGCGATCTCAGATAGCCCATTTAAGTTATTACAATAAAATTATTATTATTTTTTTTTTGTTTAATAAAAACTAAAAGAAACAAACAAAAATGATTCATCCAGGTTTCTGTTTATTTTCCCTACAAAATAACACCTGTAGGCTGGAGTTTATTAAGAAATAATTATTGAACACCTACTGCCAACACAATAAACCAGCTATAAATTCTACCCTACATTCCATTATATCTCAGTAAGTTAATAAACATTGCACATTTGCAGTGAGCTTTATTAAACATTAGGGAGTAACAGCTAGACATTTGTAATTTGGAAACATTACATATACTATTGTATTAGTTATCCACTACATTTTAATTTAAAAATTTAATTTCTAAGCATTCATTTTCTAGACATGTTGCTTGATTTCTAAGTTTATTCTCAACACAAACAGAATAGCTATAATAATGACACACATCTCATACAGGGGCGTAACTAGAAGTGACTGGGCCCCACAGCAAATTTTTGTAAGGGGCCCCCTCCCCCCAAGAAAACTACTGATCGTTACACAAAAACAAGCCCTCACATAGACCAAAATATAGAAAAGTAATTTTTTTAAGTAATTAAACCAAATAAAAACTATACAAGTTTTGTATCGTGTTGAGCCGCAGAATAAAGAAGTCATTTTTTGTGAACGCCGTGATGTCAAAACCTCAAAAACCTTGGCGGAATTGTGTGTGTTTTTTGTTTTATTTTTGCATCTTGTCCCACACAAAAAAAGCCCTCATATGACTATGTAAATGGAAAAATAAAAAGGTTATGGCTAATGTAAAAATGAAAATGGGCCCGGTCTTTAAGGGGTAAAAGGTATCAAACTACAATGTTTTATATTGCTTGCTCTTTTTGAGAGCATCAGGGTTTTTGCACATTTTACATACACAGCTCTGCTACACACACAGCCTTGAGTGACTCATTATATATCACTGTGTTGCACATTTTACATACACAGCTCTGCGTGGCACATTATATATCACTGTGTTACACATTTTACATACACAGCTCTACTACACACACAGCTCTGAGTGGCACATTATATATCACTGTGTTGCACATTTTACATACACAGCTCTGCTACACAAACAGCTCTGAGTGGCACATTATATATCACTGTGTTACACATTTTACATACACAGCTCTGCTACACACACAGCTCTGAGTGGCACATTATTTATCACTGTGTTGCACATTTTACATACACAGCTCTGCTACACACACAGCTCTGAGTGGCACATTATATATCACTGTGTTGCACATTTTACATACACAGCTCTGCTACACACACAGCTCTGAGTGGCACATTATGTATCACTGTGTTCTACATTTTACATACACAGCTCTGCTGTGCACATTATACATCCCTGTGTCGCATACAGCTCTGCTACATACAGTACAGACCAAAAGTTTGGACACACCTTCTCATTCAAAGAGTTTTCTTTATTTTCATGACTATGAAGGCATCAAAACTATGAATTAACACATGTTAAATTATATACATAACAAACAAGTGTGAAATAACTGAAAATATGTCATATTCTAGGTTCTTCAAAGTAGTCACCTTTTGCTTTGATTACTGCTTTGCACACTCTTGGCATTCTCTTGATGAGCTTCAAGAGGTAGTCCCCTGAAATGGTTTTCACTTCACAGGTGTGCCCTGTTAGGTTTAATAAGTGGGATTTCTTGCCTTATAAATGGGGTTGGGACCATCAGTTGCGTTGAGGAGAAGTCAGGTGGATACACAGCTGATAGTCCTACTGAATAGACTGTTAGAATTTGTATTATGGCAAGAAAAAAGCATCTAAGTAAAGAAAAACGAGTGGCCATCATTACTTTAAGAAATGAAGGTCAGTCAGTCAGCCGAAAAATTTGAAAGTAAGGGCTATTTGACCATGAAGGAGAGTGATGGGGTGCTGCACCAGATGACCTGGCCTCCACAGTTATCGGACCTGAACCCAATCGAGATGGTTTGGGGTGAGCTGGACCGCAGAGTGAAGGCAAAAGGGCCAACAAGTGCTAAGCATCTCTGGGAACTCCTTCAAGACTGTTGGAAGACCATTTCAGGGGACTACCTCTTGAAGCTCATCAAGAGAATGCCAAGAGTGTGCAAAGCAGTAATCAAAGCAAAAGGTGGCTACTTTGAAGAACCTAGAATATGACATATTTTCAGTTGTTTCACACTTGTTTGTTATGTATATAATTCCACATGTGTTAATTCATAGTTTTGATGCCTTCATAGTCATGAAAATAAAGAAAACTCTTTGAATGAGAAGGTGTGTCCAAACTTTTTGTCTGTACTGTACACCACACACACTACTGTGCTGGATTCACACTATACACCTATCCAGGGCCAGTAGCAAATCTACATTTGGGCAAATTTAACATTTCTGCCCCTCATGATTCGTCCATTTCTTGCCCCCCCATGTGCCAATATCATAGTGCCATCCTCTCCCCCTGCCCCCTAATGTGCCAGTATCAAGTGCCTCTCTCCTCCCCCCTCCATGTGCCAGTATCATAGTGCCATCCTCGCCCCCTAATGTGCCAATATCATTCAAGTGCCTCTCTCCTCCCCCCCATGTGCCAATATCAGAGTGCCGTTCTCTCCCCCTGCCCCCCAATGTGCCAGTATCAAGTGCCTCTCTCCTCCCCCATCCATGTGCCAGTAACATGGTGCCAATAGCCCCCCCTCCCCCGTGGCAGTAAAGTAACAGTCCGGTATTTAAAAAAAAAAAAAATTCTACTTACCTCCATGTCAGCGATGCGATGCAGGCCTCTTCCTCTTCCTGTGTTCCTAGCAGCCTCTAGTGTTGAAGATGTGGTGCTCGTGTTCCTATTTAGCCTGTCTTTCAGAAAAGTTTAAGATGGGATTCAAACCCATGACCTTCTGTATCAGAAGCAAAGCACCTAACCACACAGCTATGACAGCTGTACTGCTAGTTACCTAAAAAAATATATATTTAAGACTTCTACTGTAGATAACTTTGATACCTAGTGTACAACCATACACATGACAGTTTCCCCAACACACCCAGCTCTGCTACATCCATACACAGTGTGCTGGGGCAGCTGTCATGTGTATGTACACTAGGTATCAAAGTTACCTACAGTAGAAGTCTTATTTATTTATTTATTTATTTTTAAGTAACTGGTAATACAGCTGTCATAGCTGTGTGGGTAAATGCCTTGCCTCTGATGTGCAAGGTTGAGAGTTAAAATCCCAGGAGAAACTTTTCTGAAAGACATGTTAAATGAGATTTAAATACAAGGGTCTCGTAGCTCAGAGTGTGTGCCTCAGCCTCTCAGCTCTGCAGGGATAGACAGGACACGCTGTCAGCCCGGGCCCCGAAGCAGTCGCTTCCCCTGCTTCCCCAGTAGTTACGCCACTGATCTCATACCATATTGCAAATCACAACATCTAGATATGAGCCAGTTAGTGATGACATTACTTTTCTATGAGTCTAGACTAAAAGATTTTTAATCAGGACAGTTATAATTAAGCCATACTTAACTATTTGTTATAGTTACACCCTACATACACATGCTGAGTAAGCTCATGCCATGTGTTTTACCTTGAAATCAAAGATTTGAGGATAAAATACCCTTAATAAGTATAAGTGAATAAAAATATTTATATGTGATAAATATATTAAAGATAACTGCAAATCACAACAGAGTATAAGGAAACGACAATAAATTAACCTGGCCTGAAACAACAATAGGCTGTGCTCCAGTCGACAATCTACCAACATGATACATGGCTGATGACATCTTACAGCACCTAATTGATGTCATCAGTGATGCTGAGAGCTTTGTCTCATGCATAGAACTTCTCTAATTTATTGGCCATTCCTACTCAGGATGCACAGTGCAGTATGCACGCCTTGAACTATTTATTGATTCAGGATGGCAGCCTTTACAGAACAAAAGGGGTCTTGTATAGTGCTTATCGCAAATATTCTAATCGCGAATTATTATTGCGAATATTGGCACTTCGAGAATTCGCTAAGATGTAGAATATAGTGCTATATATTCGTAATTGCGAATATTCTAGATTTTTTTTCCCATCAGTAACCTCCCTTCTTGCTTGTGGGCCAAGAAAAAGGCTGCAATATCTTTGTCAGAGATTACTAACATCCCTAGCAACCAATAGGAAAGTCATTTTCTGCAGGTTTTTTTGCAGTTCTAAGAGAGAGATAGAGAGAGAGAGCAGTGACATTGCTGTGCTCTGTGCTTTCATCTGGATCCTATTCCTTATCCAATTACATTAGATAGTTAGCTCATATATATAATACCGATAGTTAGTGGGAGATAGTCAGTGTAAGTTAGATAGCGATACAGTGTAGTGTTCCAGTGCAGGGTGTTAGTGTGATATGAATTACTGTTTCTCTACTATCCATACATACGGGTACATGCTACAAACATAACAAAGAAATAACAAACATAACTTAAAAGGATTGTTCACAAAAGCATTTTTATATAGATTATGTCCTGACAATGATATGCAAAACTCATTCAGAAACCAGATCACCCTTAAAATGCATTCAAACCCAATATGAAAATTTAGTCAAATCCCCAACCCAGACCCTAAAATGAATTTAGGCTCCAGACTGAAAAACAAGTTCAGACTCCAAACAATACTCCAAAATTAACTTAAAATCAGACCTAATGAATTATGCACCATACTGTACTTCACTCCTCAATCTTCTTCACCTTTTGGAACCACCATACTGCAAACACAACACACTTATCCTGGCTACTTTCAGGGCATTGTGTGAGGTGTTGGATGCATCAGACTTGGTGCAGTGGTACTTGAACATGATAGATAGAAGTGTGCTATATGTGTCCAATGCATGTGCTATAGTTATCTGAAGTGTATTCTGTGCTTGTTTGATATGTGTGTGTAATGTATGCCTGATGTGTATGCTTCTTGTGTATAGCATGTATCTGACATGCCTTATGTGTGTTCAATATAAGCTTTATGTTTGTAAAAATAATTTTTTCTCTCTATCTTTATTTGAATTTGGTTAAGGACTCCAATTTCCCATTAAAGGGGAAATGACATCAGCAGTCAGTGACCGAGGCAGCCAGCCGAGTTAGGGGGCAGAATAGTATTAATACTCAAAAAATGCTAGCAAGAGATTTTGTCTCACACATGCAGATGTTATAAAGTGCAATGGCCAGGCAATGAATGTGTTGTCAGTGATGATTTTGACACATTCATTTAGGGTTGGAAGAAGGCTAGGATCATGTGTACTATGTACAGGACATCATCCAGGAAGTGCCAGGAACATATCATTTGACCAGGGAGAGCAGCAGGCAACTTTTATTAAGTATCAATTTAAAAACTGTTAGTCTCAACAAGGAGAGAACATGAGATAATAAAAAAAAAACATGGGATACCCTTTTAAGCAAGTTGAATACAGTACTGTGATATGTTAGAAAAATCCTTGACACACTGCTATATGCATTTCAATCAAAGGGTTGGCACTAAAGATAAGAAAATGTCTTGAAATAAATTTTGGGTCCAATTCTAATGAATTATTTGGAAAATTTTGATTTTGATCAATTGGCCTGAATATAGATATATGATACTCTTGCTTCAGCTTTGGTCATATGCACACAGTAGTGTAAAAGTGAAAAAGTAGTGGCTTGTTCTGAATAAGCAGTCCAAAATTATGCTTTAAAGGAGTAAGATACCTGCCCATGTTTATACAAATCGGGTTGTATCTGAAAAATCAATGGTTTGTTCTGAAAGGGTGTTCAAAAATCTCCCTTTTTGGGGGATCAGCAGCAGTACAGCATGGTACCTGACAAATAAGAGAAGTGCGGCAGTGCAGGAGTAGTAATAGTAGCACTAGTAACCCCAACGCAGTAGCAGTATTGTATTTATTCATTGGCATCAGCTGGAGGTGTGTGAAAATCCACAGGGAACTATGCCTCATTCTTTTTCCCAGCTTTAATATTTTCTAAACATGCAGGGGAATATTTGATCCACTTTGGTGTGGCAACTGCCACTCTGAATACCCTGTCTGTCTGTCCAGTTTCTCTTCCATTTAACTTGTCCATGTATGTCCCCAATAGCTACATAATGGAAAGAAAGATGTGGTAGCTGTTCTTCTCCACCATCTCTTGTTGCATCAGCATGAGAATTTTATAATAATATTAGTGAGATGACAATGTTTTCCTTGTTCACGAATCTGGTTGCCTTTTCAAAGTGTTTGAGTAAGGGACTTGTGTCCCTGTTGAGCTGCTCAAAATAATGCATGCTCCCTACTGTATTGGTCTGGTGCAAGCAAGGTGAAATTCCAGTGAGTTGAAATGCCACTGATCAAATTCTCATATATTTTTCCCATAAACTCAAAGGAGCGTTGACTGGCTTACAATACTCATCATGTGTACTTGGGGGCTCCATAAGTAGAAATACTACCAACCAATGTCTCTCAGGTAGCCAAGAAAATCTTCTTTGCTCTGCTCTGTTAAAGGGTAGTTACTCAGAAAAACGTTTTGCATCAGATGATGGATCATGTGAAGAATTCTCTCTCATCTCCTGACCTCATAAACGCTCATTATAGCTAAACACTTAAGAATGTTACTTAAAGAGCAACTAAGGCTTTTTTTTTTCTAATTGCACTGTAATCCTGGCAACAAAAATATTTGTAATGTGTTTATTTACCTGATTTCCTTTCCTTCTGTGAGCTTTATTGTATTGAAAACGTTCAAAATCACCTTTTTCGGCCACCTGTCAAATTGCCTCCTTTATCTGTTGCCCTTCAATATCCGTACACCATCTCCAAGTAGTTCATGTACAGATTACTCATTTGAAGTGTAAGGCAGGGCTGAAACTTAGTAGCGTCTGAACCCACAATAACACTGGCAAATAGTCAACGTTGTTCATATGACCAGAATTCTTGCTAGTGACACTGGCGCCTTTTTCTTTGTGCCTTCCTACCTTTCAGCTGGTTATGATTATGACTAGGGTTGAATGAATCAAAGTATTCGTGGTGCGCTTTGATCCGAATTTCAGGGAAAATTAGATTCAATGCGAAGCCAAATTTCTTCATGCTTCATGGTAATGAATCAATTTTCCCTGAAATGGTGTAAAAAAAAAATAAGATGACTGCAGTGGCTGCTTTGTGCTCAAACGGATTAGATGAGTATTATTATTATTTTTTTAACCACCTCCGGACCGCCTAACGCAGGATCGCGTTCCGGAGGTGGCAGCGCTGCACACAGTCACGCATATACGCGTCATCTCGCGAGACTTCCTGTGAACGCGCGCACACAGGCGCGCGCGCTCACAGGAACGGAAGGTAAGAGAGTTGATCTCCAGCCTGCCAGCGGCGATCGTTCGCTGGCAGGCTGGAGATGTGTTTTTTTTAACCCCTAACAGGTATATTAGACGCTGTTTTGATAACAGCGTCTAATATACCTGCTACCTGGTCCTCTGGTGGTCCCCTTTGTTTGGATCGACCACCAGAGGACACAGGTAGCTCAGTAAAGTAGCACCAAGCACCACTACACTACACTACACCCCCCCCCGTCACTTATTAACCCCTTATTAGCCCCTGATCACCCCTAATCACCCCTGATCACCCCATATAGACTCCCTGATCACCCCCCTGTCATTGATTACCCCCCTGTCATTGATCAACCCCCTGTAAAGCTCCATTCAGACGTCCGCATGATTTTTACGGATCCACTGATAGATGGATCGGATCCGCAAAACGCATCCGGACGTCTGAATGAAGCCTTACAGGGGCGTGATCAATGACTGTGGTGATCACCCCATATAGACTCCCTGATCACCCCCCTGTCATTGATTACCCCCCTGTCATTGATTACCCCCCTGTAAAGCTCCATTCAGATGTCCGCATGATTTTTACGGATGCACTGATACATGGATCGGATCCGCAAAATGCATCCGGTCGTCTGAATGAAGCCTTACAGGGGCATGATCAATGACTGTGGTGATCACCCCCCTGTCATTGATTACCCCCCTGTAAAGCTCCATTCAGATGTCCGCATGATTTTTACGGATGCACTGATAGATGGATCGGATCCGCAAAACGCATCCGGACGTCTGAATGAAGCCTTACAGGGGCATGATCAATGACTGTGGTGATCACCCCATATAGACTCCCTGATCACCCCCCTGTCATTGATTACCCCCCTGTCATTGATTACCCCCCTGTAAAGCTCCATTCAGATGTCCGCATGATTTTTACGGATGCACTGATAGATGGATCAGATCCGCAAAACGCATCCGGACGTCTGAATGAAGCCTTACAGGGGCATGATCAATGACTGTGGTGATCACCCCATATAGACTCCCTGATCACCCCCCTGTAAAGCTCCATTCAGATGTCCGCATGATTTTTACGGATGCACTGATACATGGATCGGATCCGCAAAACGCATCCGGTCGTCTGAATGAAGCCTTACAGGGGCATGATCAATGACTGTGGTGATCACCCCCCTGTCATTGATTACCCCCCTGTAAAGCTCCATTCAGATGTCCGCATGATTTTTACGGATGCACTGATAGATGGATCGGATCCGCAAAACGCATCCGGACGTCTGAATGAAGCCTTACAGGGGCATGATCAATGACTGTGGTGATCACCCCATATAGACTCCCTGATCACCCCCCTGTCATTGATTACCCCCCTGTCATTGATTACCCCCCTGTCATTGATTACCCCCCTGTAAAGCTCCATTCAGATGTCCGCATGATTTTTACGGATGCACTGATAGATGGATCGGATCCGCAAAACGCATCCGGACGTCTGAATGAAGCCTTACAGGGGGGTGATCAATGACTGTGGTGATCACCCCATATAGACTCCCTGATTACCCCCCTGTCATTGATTACCCCCCTGTAAAGCTCCATTCAGATGTCCGCATGATTTTTACGGATGCACTGATAGATGGATCGGATCCGCAAAACGCATCCGGACGTCTGAATGAAGCCTTACACGGGCGTGATCAATGACTGTGGTTATCACCCCATATAGACTCCCTGATCACCCCCCTGTCATTGATCACCCCCCTGTCATTGATCACCCCCCTGTCATTGATCACCCCCCTGTCATTGATCACCCCCCTGTCATTGATCACCCCTCTGTAAGGCTCCATTCAGATATTTTTTTGGCCCAAGTTAGCGGAATTTTTTTTTTTTTTTCTTACAAAGTCTCATATTCCACTAACTTGTGTCAAAAAATAAAATCTCACATGAACTCACCATACCCCTCACGGAATCCAAATGCGTAAAATTTTTTAGACATTTATATTCCAGACTTCTTCTCACGCTTTAGGGCCCCTAGAATGCCAGGGCAGTATAAATACCCCACATGTGACCCCATTTCGGAAAGAAGACACCCCCAGGTATTCCGTGAGGGGCATATTGAGTCCATGAAAGATTGAAATTTTTGTCCCAAGTTAGCGGAACGGGAGACTTTGTGAGAAAAAAATTAAAAATATCAATTTCCGCTAACTTGTGCCAAAAAAAAAAAATTTCTATGAACTCGCCATGCCCCTCATTGAATACCTTGGGGTGTCTTCTTTCCAAAATGGGGTCACATGTGGGGTATTTATACTGCCCTGGCATTCTAGGGGCCCCAAAGCGTGAGAAGAAGTCTGGTATCCAAATGTCTAAAAATGCCCTCCTAAAAGGAATTTGGGCACCTTTGCGCATCTAGGCTGCAAAAAAGTGTCACACATCTGGTATCGCCGTACTCAGGAGAAGTTGGGGAATGTGTTTTGGGGTGTCATTTTACATATACCCATGCTGGGTGAGAGAAATATCTTGGTCAAATGCCAACTTTGTATAAAAAAATGGGAAAAGTTGTCTTTTGCCAAGATATTTCTCTCACCCAGCATGGGTATATGTAAAATGACACCCCAAAACACATTCCCCAACTTCTCCTGAATACGGCGATACCACATGTGTGACACTTTTTTGCAGCCTAGGTGGGCAAAGGGGCCCATATTCCAAAGAGCACCTTTAGGATTTCACAGGTCATTTACCTACTTACCACACATTAGGGCCCCTGGAAAATGCCAGGGCAGTATAACTACCCCACAAGTGACCCCATTTTGGAAATAAGACACCCCAAGGTATTCCGTGAGGGGCATGGCGAGTTCCTAGAATTTTTTATTTTTTGTCACAAGTTAGTGGAAAATGCTTATTTTTTTTTTTTTTCATACAAAGTCTCATATTCCACTAACTTGTGACAAAAAATAAAAACTTCCATGAACTCACTATGCCCATCAGCGAATACCTTGGGGTCTCTTCTTTCCAAAATGGGGTCACTTGTGGGGTAGTTATACTGCCCTGGCATTCTAGGGGCCCAAATGTGTGGTAAGGAGTTTGAAATCAAATTCTGTAAAAAATGACCTGTGAAATCCGAAAGGTGCTCTTTTGAATATGGGCCCCTTTGCCCACCTCGGCTGCAAAAAAGTGTCACACATCTGGTATCTCCGTAATCGGGAGAAGTTGGGGAATGTGTTTTGGGGTGTCATTTTACATATACCCATGCTGGGTGAGAGAAATATCTTGGCAAAAGACAACTTTTCCCATTTTTTTATACAAAGTTGGCATTTGACCAAGATATTTATCTCACCCAGCATGGGTATATCCAGAGTGCTGGATGTAGTGTGCGATCACATTTGCATTTTCCGTTTGTATATGTATTTCGCCATAGCGATCTGCACCTACAGGCAGGTTGTGCTGACCCAACCCCTTATTTTTTTCTTTGTAGCATATATTGGAGGCGTGGCGATCTCCTTGGAGTCATTGCACACCTGACCAGTTAATCTGTCCTTGAGGCTGGTTTTAAAGTCAGTATAAAACTGAGTCTGCTTGTATAGAACCTACCATTAGCCATTTGGCTCCAGGAGAAGTATATGGTGGGTTCAGCATGCATGTTGGTACTTGCATCCCTGGATCCGATGAAAGCTGTAATGGCACCGGACGGGGTTACAAGCAAAGTGTACTTGGCTTGCATGCTGACCTGCATTCCCTGGATTTTATGTGGCTGTCATGGCCCATGAACAGGTAGGAACAAGAGTTAGGGACCACTCATGAGACAGCCTTGACGCGGTGAGTGGCTTACTATGCTTTGGCCAAAATATAAACCAATGTCTCATCCAGCATGGAGGGCAGAGTGCTGGATGTAGTGTGCGATCACATTTGCATTTTCCGTTTGTATATGTATTTCGCCATAGCGATCTGCACCTACAGGCAGGTTGTGCTGACCCAACCCCTTATTTTTTTCTTTGTAGCATATATTGGAGGCGTGGCGATCTCCTTGGAGTCATTGCACACCTGACCAGTTAATCTGTCCTTGAGGCTGGTTTTAAAGTCAGTATAAAACTGAGTCTGCTTGTATAGAACCTACCATTAGCCATTTGGCTCCAGGAGAAGTATATGGTGGGTTCAGCATGCATGTTGGTACTTGCATCCCTGGATCCGATGAAAGCTGTAATGGCACCGGACGGGGTTACAAGCAAAGTGTACTTGGCTTGCATGCTGACCTGCATTCCCTGGATTTTATGTGGCTGTCATGGCCCATGAACAGGTAGGAACAAGAGTTAGGGACCACTCATGAGACAGCCTTGACGCGGTGAGTGGCTTACTATGCTTTGGCCAAAATATAAACCAATGTCTCATCCAGCATGGAGGGCAGAGTGCTGGATGTAGTGTGCGATCACATTTGCATTTTCCGTTTGTATATGTAAAAAGACACCACAAAACACATTCCTCAACTTCTCCTGAATACAGAGATACCAGATGTGTGACACTTTTTTGCAGCCTAGGTGGGCAAAGGGGCCCACATTCCAAAGAGCACCTTTCGGATTTCACAGGTCATTTACCTACTTACCACACATTTGGGCCCCTAGAATGCCAGGGCAGTATAACTACCCCACAAGTGACCCCATTTTGGAAAGAAGAGACCCCAAGGTATTCGCTGATGGGCATAGTGAGTTCATGGAAGTTTTTATTTTTTGTCACAAGTTTGTGGAATATGAGACTTTGTATGAAAAAAAAAAAAAAAAATCATCATTTTCCACTAACTTGTGACAAAAAATAAAAAATTCTAGGAACTCGCCATGCCCCTCACGGAATACCTTGGGGTGTCTTCTTTCCAAAATGGGGTCACTTGTGGGGTAGTTATACTGCCCTGGTATTCTAGGGGCCCAAATGTGTGGTAAGGAGTTTGAAATCAAATTCAGGAAAAAATGAGGAGTGAAATCCGAAAGGTGCTCTTTGGAATATGGGCCCCTTTGCCCACCTAGGCTGCAAAAAAGTGTCACACATCTGGTATCCCCGTACTCAGGAGAAGTTGGGGAATGTGTTTTGGGGTGTCATTTTACATATATTTTACATATACCCATGCTGGGTGAGAGAAATATCTTGGCAAAAGACAACTTTTCCCATTTTTTTATACAAAGTTGGCATCTGACCAAGATATTTATCTCACCCAGCATGGGTATATGTAAAAAGACACCCCAAAACACATTCCTCAACTTCTCCTGAATACAGAGATACCAGATGTGTGACACTTTTTTGCAGCCTAGGTGGGCAAAGGGGCCCATATTCCAAAGAGCACCTTTTGGATTTCACAGGTCATTTTTTACAGAATTTGATTTCAAACTCCTTACCACACATTTGGGCCCCTAGAATGCCAGGGCAGTATAACTACCCCACAAGTGACCCCATTTTGGAAAGAAGAGACCCCAAGGTATTCGCTGATGGGCATAGTGAGTTCATAGAACTTTTTATTTTTTGTCACAAGTTAGTGGAATATGAGACTTTGTAAGAAAAAAAAAAAATAAAAAAAAAAATCATCATTTTCCGCTAACTTGTGACAAAAAATAAAAAGTTCTATGAACTCACTATGCCCATCAGCGAATACCTTAGGGTGTGTACTTTCAGAAATGGGGTCATTTGTGGGGTGTTTGTACTGTCTGGGCATTGTAGAACCTCAGGAAACATGACAGGTGCTCAGGAAGTCAGAGCTGCTTCAAAAAGCGGAAATTCACATTTTTGTACCATAGTTTGTAAACGCTATAACTTTTACCCAAACCATTTTTTTTTTTTACCCAAACATTTTTTTTTTATCAAAGACATGTAGAACTATAAATTTAGAGCAAAATTTCTATATGGATGTCGTTTTTTTTGCAAAATTTTACAACTGAAAGTGAAAAATGTCATTTTTTTGCAAAAAAAATCGTTAAATTTCGATTAATAACAAAAAAAGTAAAAATGTCAGCAGCAATGAAATACCACCAAATGAAAGCTCTATTAGTGAGAAGAAAAGGAGGTAAAATTCATTTGGGTGGTAAGTTGCATGACCGAGCAATAAACGGTGAAAGTAGTGTAGGTCAGAAGTGTAAAAAGTGGCCTGGTCTTTCAGGGTGTTTAAGCACTGGGGGCTGAGGTGGTTAAACCCCTGAAAGAACTATTTTTTTTCATCAGAACCAGGATCAGCGATGAATGCTGCATCTGAAGGGTTCAATGACAGGGGGCAGCATATTAATCACAAAAATGTGCTTTGTGACAAAGTAATTCATCACAAAGCAAATTTCTTTGTGAAATTTGGCAAAGCAGTTGAATTGAAGTTCTCATAACTTCGTTCATCACTAATTATGACATGCATTTACACAGTATTCTTATAAATGTTATGGGCTAAATGAGAATTGAGTCGAGATACTGATTAGGTGGTGCATAAAAACTGTGTTTTTATTGTTTGTTTTTTACATGGGCGGTATAAGTAGACATGCTCTTATAGTCATCTGTTTCAGAACTACAGGGCAGATAAGTTGGTCAGGGGCTACATAACTGATAAATTGGTAGGGGATTACATGAACCCTGAAGGGCTAAGTTGGTCAAGGGCCAATTCACCACATTTGGAATTTTTTCCAGCTCCCTACTACATTGTATGCAATATTAAATGGTAGCATTAGAAAGTGCAACTTGTCCTGCAAAAAATATGCCCACATATGGCTATGTGAATAGAAAAATACAGTACAGACCAAAAGTTAGGACACACCTTCTCATTCAAAGAGTTTTCTTTATTTTCATGACTATGAAAATTGTAGATTCACACTGAAGGCATCAAAACTAGGAATTAATACATGTGGAATTATATACATAACAAACAAGTGTGAAACAACTGATAATATGTCATATTCTAGGTTCTTCAAAGTATCCACCTTTTGCTTTGATTGCTGCTTTGGGATTTCTTGCCTTATAAATGGGGTTTGGACCATCAGTTGCGTTGAGGAGAAGTCAGGTGGATACACAGCTGATAGTCCTACTGAATAGACTGTTAGAATTTGTATTATGGCAAAAAAAAAGCAGCTAAGTAAAGAAAAACTAGTGGCCATCATTACTTTAAGAAATGAAGGTCAGTCAGTCAGCCGAAAAATTGGGAAAACTTTGAAAGTAAGGGCTATTTGACCATGAAGGA
The DNA here is from genome assembly GCF_905171765.1 of Bufo bufo. Lineage (NCBI taxonomy): Eukaryota > Metazoa > Chordata > Amphibia > Anura > Bufonidae > Bufo > Bufo bufo. The sequence goes on from NC_053393.1 coordinate 326,828,231, forward strand.
GAGTGATGGGGTGCTGCGCCAGATGACCTGTCCTCCACAGTCACCGGACCTGAACCCAATCAAGATGGTTTGGGGTGAGCTGGACCACAGAGTGAAGGCAAAAGGGCCAACAAGTGCTAAGCATCTCTAGGAACTCCTTCAAGACTGTTGGAAGACCATTTCAGGGAACTACCTCTTGAAGCTCATCAAGAGAATACCAAGAGTGTGCAAAGCAGTAATCGAAGGAAAAGGTGGCTACTTTGAAGAACCTAGAATATGACATATTTTCAGTTGTTTCACACTTGTTTGTTATGTATATAATTCCACATGTGTTAATTCATAGTTTTGATGCCTTCATAGTCATGAAAATAAAGAAAACTCTTTGAATGAGAAGGTGTGTCCAAACTTTTGGTCTGTACTGTATATAATGTTAGGACACTGGAAATGCAGGGAGTGAAAACTCTTGGGCTCAAATGGTTAAACCTTCCAAGACTGGGTCATTTTCAGTTTTTTTGTTTTTTAGTCCCAGCCCTCCCAAGTCATGACTAGAGTTGAGCGAACAGCTGGATGTTCGGGTTCGAGAAGTTGAAGTCAATGGGGACCCGAACTTTTCGGCACTAAAAAGGCTGTAAAACAGCCCAGGAAAGGGCTAGAGGGCTGCAAAAGGCAGCAAAATGTAGTTAAATCCCCTGCAAACAAATGTGGATAGGGAAATGAATTAAAATTAAAATTAAATAAATTAAAATTAACCAATATCAATTGGAGAGAGGTCTCATGGCAGAGAATCAGGCTACATGTCATAGCAGAGAATCGGGCTTCACGTCACCCACCACTGGAACAGTCCATTGTCACATATTTATGCCCAGGCACCCAGGCAGAGGAGAGAGGTCCCATAGCAGAGAATCTGGCTTCATGTCAGCACAGAATCAGTCTTCATCTCATAGCAGAGAATCAGGCTTCATGTCACCCACCACTGGAACAGGCCACTGTCAGATATTTTTAGGCCCCGGCACCCAGACAGAGGAGAGAGGTCCCATAACAGAGATTCAGGCTTCATGTCAGCAGAGAATCAGTCTTCATGTCATAGCAGAGAATCAGGCTTCACGTCACCCACCACTGGAACAGTCCATTGTCACATATTTAGGCCCAGGCACCCAGGCAGAGGAGAGAGGTCCCATAGCAGAGAATCTGGCTTCATGTCAGCAGAGAATCAGTCTTCATGTCATAGCAGAGAATCAGGCTTCATGTCACCCACCACTGGAACAGTCCATTGTCACATATTTAGGCCCAGGCACCCAGACAGAGGAGAGAGGTCCCATAACAGAGATTCAGGCTTCATGTCAGCAGAGAATCAGTCTTCATGTCATAGCAGAGAATCAGGCTTCACGTCACCCACCACTGGAACAGTCCATTGTCACATGTTTAGGCCCAGGCACCCAGGCAGAGGAGAGAGGTCCCATAGCAGAGAATCTGGCTTCATGTCAGCAGAGAATCAGTCTTCATGTCATAGCAGAGAATCAGGCTTCATGTCACCCACCACTGGAACAGGCCACTGTCAGATATTTTTAGGCCCCGGCACCCAGACAGCGGAGAGGTTCATTCAACTTTGGGTTGCCCCGCAATATAATGGTAAAATGAAAATAAAAATAGGATTGAATGAGGAAGTGCCCTGGAGTACAATAATATATTGTTAAGGGGAGGTAGTTAATGTCTAATCTGCACAAGGGATGGACAGGTCCTGTGGGATCCATGCCTGGTTCATTTTTATGAACGTCAGCTTGTCCACATTGGCTGTAGACAGGCGACTGCGTTTGTCTGTAATCGTTTGTCTGTAATGACGCCCCCTGCCGTGCTGAATACACGTTCAGACAAAACGCTGGCCGCCGGGCAGGCCAGCACCTCCAAGGCATAAAAGGCTAGCTCTGGCCACGTGGACAATTTGGAGACCCAGAAGTTGAATGGGGCCGAACCATCAGTCAGTACGTGGAGGGGTGTGTACAGGTACTGTTCCACCATGTTATTGAAATGTTGCCTCCTGCTAACACGTTCCGTATCAGCTGGTGGTGCAGTTAGCTGTGGCGTGGTGACAAAAATTTTCCACATCTCTGCCATGCTAACCCTGCCCTTAGAGGAGCTGACCGTGACACAGCTGCGTTGGCGACCTCTTGCTCCTCCTCTGCCTTCGCCTTGGGCTTCCACTTGTTCCCCTGTGACATTTGGGAATGCTCTCAGTAGCGCGTCTAACAACGTGCGCTTGTACTCGCGCATCTTACTATCACGCTCCAGTGCATGAAGTAAGGTGGGCACATTGTCTTTGTACCGTGGATCCAGCAGGGTGGCAACCCAGTAGTCCGCACACGTTAAAATGTGGGCAACTCTGCTATCGTTGCGCAGGCACTGCAGCATATAGTCGCTCATGTGTGCCAGGCTGCCCAGAGGTAAGGACAAGCTGTCCTCTGTGGGAGGCGTATCGTCATCATCCTGCGTTTCCCCCCAGCCACGCACCAGTGATGGGCCCGAGCTGCAATGGGTGCCACCCCGCTGTGAACATGCTTCATCCTCATCCTCCTCCACCTCCTCCTCATCCTCGTCCTCCTCGTCCTCCAGTAGTGGGCCCTGTCTGGCCACATTTGTACCTGGCCTCTGCTGTTGCAAAAAACCTCCCTCTGAGTCACTTCGAAGAGACTGGCCTGAAAGTGCTAAAAATGACCCCTCTCCCTCCTCCTCCTCCTCCTCCTGGGCCACCTCCTCTTCCATTATCGCCCTAAGTGTTTTCTCAAGGAGACATAGAAGTGGTATTGTAACGCTGATAACGGCGTCATCGCCACTGGCCATGTTGGTGGAGTACTCGAAACAGCGCAACAGGGCACACAGGTCTCGCATGGAGGCCTAGTCATTGGTGGTGAAGTGGTGCTGTTCCGCAGTGCGACTGACCCATGTGTGCTGCAGCTGAAACTCCACTATGGCCTGCTGCTGCTCGCACAGTCTGTCCAGCATGTGCAAGGTGGAGTTCCACCTGGTGGGCACGTCGCATATGAGGCGGTGAGCGGGAAGGCCGAAGTTTCGCTGTAGTGCAGACAGCGCGAACAGACGGCCCGCACTTTATGCAGCAGCTCTGACATGTCGGGGTAGTTGCGAATGAACTTCTGCACCACCAAATTCAGCACATGCGCCAGGCAAGGGATGTGCGTCAAACCGGCTAGTCCCAGAGCTGCAACGAGATTTCGCCCATTATCGCACACCACCAGGCCGGGCTTGAGGCTCACCGGCAGAAACCACTCGTCGATCTGTTGTTCTATACTCCCCCACAACTCCTGTGCGGTGTGGGACCTGTCCCCCAAACATATGAGTTTCAGAACGGCCTGCTGACGTTTACCCCGGGCTGTGCTGAAGTTGGTGGTGAAGGTGTGTGGCTGACTGGATGAGCAGGTGGAAGAAGAGGAGGAGGAAGCTGAGTAGGAGGAGGAGGAGACAGGAGGCAAAGAATGTTGCCCTGCGATCCTTGGCGGCGGAAGGACGTGCGCCAAACAGCTCTCCGCCTGGGGCCCAGCCGCCACTACATTTACCCAGTGTGCAGTTAGGGAGATATAGCGTCCCTGGCCGTGCTTACTGGTCCACGTATCTGTGGTTAGGTGAACCTTGCCACAGATGGCGTTGCGCAGTGCACACTTGATTTTATCGGATACTTGGTTGTGCAGGGAAGGCACGACTCTCTTGGAGAAGTAGTGGCGGCTGGGAACAACATACTGTGGGACAGCAAGCGACATGAGCTGTTTGAAGCTGTCTGTGTCCACCAGCCTAAATGACAGCATTTCATAGGCCAGTAGTTTAGAAATGCTGGCATTTAGGGCCAGGGATCGAGGGTGGCTAGGTGGGAATTTACGCTTTCTCTCAAAAATTTGTGAGATGGAGAGCTGAACGCTGCCGTGTGACATGGTTGAGATGCTTGGTGACGCAGGTGGTGGTGTTGGTGGTACATCCCATGTTTGCTGGGCGGCAGGTGCCAACGTTCCTCCAGAGGCGGAGGAAGAGGCCGAGGCAGCGGCAGCAGCAGAAGAGGCCGAGGCGGCAGCAGCAGAAGAGGTAGCAGGGGGAGCCTGAGTGACTTCCTTGTTTTTAAGGTGTTTACTCCATTGCAGTTCATGCTTTGCATGCAGGTGCCTGGTCATGCAGGTTGTGCTAAGGTTCAGAACGTTAATGCCTCGCTTCAGGCTCTGATGGCAGAGCGTGCAAACCACTCAGGTCTTGTCGTCAACACATTGTTTGAAGAAGTGCCATGCCAGGGAACTCCTTGAAGCTGCCTTTGGGGTGCTCGGTCCCATATGGCGGCGGTCAGTAGCAGGCGGAGTCTCTTGGCGGCGGGTGTTCTGCTTTTGCCCACTGCTCCCTCTTTTGCTACGCTGTTGGCTCAGTCTCACCACTGCCTCTTCCTCCGAACTGTGAAAGTCAGTGGCACGACCTTCATTTCATGTGGGGTCTAGGACCTCATCGTCCCCTGCATCGTCTTCCACCCAGTCTTGATCCCTGACCTCCTGTTCAGTCTGCACACTGCAGAAAGACGCAGCAGTTGGCACCTGTGTTTCGTCATCATCAGAGACGTGCTGAGGTGGTATTCCCATGTCCTCATCATCAGGAAACATAAGTGGTTGTGCGTTAGTGCATTCTATCTCTTCCACCCCTGGGGAAGGGCTAGGTGGATGCCCTTGGGAAACCCTGCCAGCAGAGTCTTCAAACAGCATAAGAGACTGCTGCATAACTTGAGGCTCAGGCAATTTCCCTGATATGCATGGGGGTGATGTGACAGACTGATGGGCTTGGTTTTCATGCGCCATCTGTGCGCTTTCTGCAGAAGACTGGGTGGGAGATAATGTGAACGTGCTGGATCCACTGTCGGCCACCCAATTGACTAATGCCTGTACCTGTTCAGGGTTTACCATCCTTAGAACGGCATTGGGCCCCACAAAATATTGCTGTAAATTCTGCTCGCTACTGGGACCTGAGGTAGTTGGTTCACTAGGACGTGTGGCTGTGGCAGAATGGCCACGTCCTCTCCCAGCACCAGAGGGTCCACTAACACCACCACGACCATGTCCGCGTCCCTTACTAGATGTTTTCCTCATTGTTACTGTTCACCACAATAAGAAAAATATTTTTCGGGCTAATGTATTGAATTCAAATTCAGGCCTTTTTTTACAGACACCTAACACTATCTGGCTATCTATTTAGGTACCGTATTACACTAATACAGGCACAGCAGTAATGACAGATTTAGCTGAATATAAATTTGAGGCCTATTATTTAGGCGCTAGGTGACAGGTGTATGTTTACGGACAGAATTAGACTTGGATCTGCACAGTAGCGTGTGTGTGAAGTTATTGAGAACTACCCTATCAGCACCTTGAATCTAATATACCCTTTTAGGGATAGATTTAAAGTAGGCCTGATACAGCAGAAACCACTAATTTAGAGAATTGCAAAATTGGGAATTGTATTTCAACCCAGAACAAAAACTGTGCTTTGACGGACACTAAATAACTTGACCAGCTAAAGCAGTAATGACAGATTTGGATGAATATAAATGTGAGGCCTATTTTTTAGGCGCTGGGTGACAGGTATACGTTTAATCACAGAATTAGACTTGGATCTGCACAGTAGCGTGTGTGTGAAGTTATTGAGAACTACCCTATCAGCACCTTGAATCTAATATACCCTTTTAGGGATAGATTTAAAGTAGGCCTGATACAGCAGAAACCACTAATTTAGAGAATTGCAAAATTGGGAATTGTATTTCAACCCAGAACAAAAACGGTGCTTTGACGGACACTAAATAACTTGAGCAGCTACAGCAATAGCCACAGATTTTGCTGAATATAAATTTGAGGCTTATTATTTAGGCGCTGGGTGACAGGTATACGTTTACGGACAGAATTAGACTTGGATCTGCACAGTAGCGTGTGTGTGAAGTTACTGAGAACTACACTATCAGCACCTTGAATCTAATATACCCTTTTAGGGATAGATTTAAAGTAGGCCTGATACAGCAGAAACCACTAATTTAGAGAATTGCAAAATTGGGAATTGTATTTCAACCCAGAACAAAAATTGTGCTTTGACGGACACTAAATAACTTGACCAGCTAAAGCAGTAATGACAGATTTGGATGAATATAAATGTGAGGCCTATTATTTAGGCGCTGGGTGACAGGTATACGTTTAATCACAGAATTAGACTTGGATCTGCACAGTAGCGTGTGTGTGAAGTTATTGAGAACTACCCTATCAGCACCTTGAATCTAATATACCCTTTTAGGGATAGATTTAAAGTAGACCTGATACAGCAAAAACCACTAATTTAGAGAATTGCAAAATTGGGAATTGTATTTCAACCCAGAACAAAAACTGTGCTTTGACGGACACTAAATAACTTGACCAGCTAAAGCAGTACTGACAGATTTGGACGAATATAAATGTGAGGCCTTTTTTTTAGGCGCTGGGTGACAGGTATACGTTTAATCACAGAATTAGACTTGGATCTGCTCTGTAGCGTGTTTGTGAAGTTATTGAGAATAACTTGGTGACTGTCTCAGCTTGACCCTGATGTAGGATATAGCCAAAAAATAACCACACTATTGATGGTTAAATGCACTTAGTGACAGGCTCAGCTTGCCCCTGATGTAGTATATGGCCAAAAAATAACCACACTATTGATGGTTAAATGCACTTGATGACAGCTTGACCCTGATGTAGGATATAGCCAAAAAATAACCACACTATTGATGGTTAAATGCACTTGGGTGACAGGCTCAGCTTGCCCCTGATGTAGTATATGGCCAAAAAATAACCACACTATTGATGGTTAAATGCACTTGATGACAGCTTGACCCTGATGTAGGATATAGCCAAAAAATAACCACACTATTGATAGTTAAATGCACTTCGGTGACAGGCTCAGCTTGCCCCTGATGTAGTATATGGCCAAAAAATAACCACACTATTGATGGTTAAATGCACTTGATGACAGCTTGACCCTGATGTAGGATATAGCAAAAAATAACCACACTATTAATGGTTAAATGTACTTGGTGGCAGCTTGTGCTGGCACACCACAAGCCACAAAATGGCCGCCGATCACCCCAGAAAAAAGTGACTGAAAAACGCTCTGGGCAGCCTCAAAACAGTGAGCAATTGAATATCAGCAGTTCAATGATCCACAGCTGTAGATCGATCACTGTCTTAAGTCTTTTGGAGGAGTTAATCACTGCATAATCTCGCCCTAACGTCGCAGCTGCAACCTCTCCCTACGCTTGTATCAGCAGAGTGACGTGCAGCGCTACGTGACCCAAGCTTATATAGAGGCTGGGTCACATGCTGCACTGGCCAATCACAGCCATGCCAATAGTAGGCATGGCTGTGATGGCCTCTTGGGGCAAGTAGTATGATGCTTGTTGATTGGCTGCTTTGCAGCCTTTCAAAAAGCGCCAAGAAAGCGCTGAACACCGAACTCGAACCCGGACTTTTACGAAAATGTTCGGGTTCGGGTCCATGTCACGGACACCCCAAAATTCTGTACGAACCCAAACTATACAGTTCGGGTTCGCTCATCCCTAGTCATGACTTATTTATTTTTTCATTCATATAGCCATATGAGGGCTTGTTTTTTGTGGGACCAGAGGTACTTTCTAATGCCACTATTTACAGTTGCATACAATGTGGTGGAAATCGGGAAAAATATTACAAATGGGATGAAATTGGAAAAGAAAAATGCAATCCTGCAGCAATTTTTGGGGTTTTTGTTAACGGCGTTCCCTCTATGGTAAGGCTAACCAGTTTCTTTCATTTTTCTGGTCAGTTGCCATATTCTAACCCCTATAACTTTTTGTTGTTATGTGTATGGAGCTGTGTGAGGGCTAATTTTTTGCGGATCAATTTGTACTTTTCATTGATACTATTTTGGGGTGAATTTGACTTTTTGAAAAAAAAATCTTTAATTTTTTTGTGGGAGGAGAAGCAACCAAAAAATGGCAAATTCGCCATTTCGAGTTTTTTTTTCCATTTCACCATTTTCCATATGGGATAAATATTTTTGCATGCATCAATACCCAAGCTGCGTATTTTTTTATGTGTTTTTTTTTTTTTTTGGGGGGGGAAAGGGGGGTGATTAGAATTTTAGATTTTTTAATTTATTTGTAAAACATCTTCATAACCTTTTTAATAGTTCTCATAGGTAACTATAACAAGCAATCATTGGATTGCTATTCTCATAGACTTCAATGCATCACCAACATATTTTTACATGGGAAGATTGGGAAGGGGTTAAAAAAAGGGAATATAACCAGCACTGATTCTGGGATGCCAACCAACTGTGACAACTTAGTATAGTGCCACTGTAGTTGTCAATAAATGTTGTGGCACTAAACTACACTTTATGGCAGTTTATATTACTAATCTGATATATTACTTTTGTCCATCACTGCAGGAATGCTCCTTTATCACATACTGTATGCCGTGTACCCCTTCCAGCTGTTCTTACATATTTTCATACTCAACTCCAGTCTTTCATCAATTGAAAACATTCAAGGGAAGTAATTAAAACTAAAATGAAAAATTGCAAGAAACCTTGTAATTAGGCTCGAGCGAATCGAGCTTCGGATCATAGTTTCTGTACATTAAAATATATTGGCTCCACGTAGGCAAAATTTGTATTGCCCGATGTAGCGCAAGACTGTGCTGGTCCACATTTCCAGATCCGGGCAGCACATTGTGCAGCCCCATAGAAATGAATGGGTCTGCAATTCCGTTCCGCAAAATGCGGAATGGAATTGCGGACGTGTGAATGGAGCCTAACTCAGTAAGATAAAACAACTGTATTGTTTTTGAAAGTTGCTTAACCCCTTAAGGACCCTGCCATATTTCGCATTAAGGACCAGGCCATTTTTTGCAAATCTGACATGTGTCACTTTATGTGGTGATAACTTAAACCCCTTAAGGACCCTGGGATTTTCCATTTTTGTGTTTTCTTTTTTAACTCCCCGCCTTCCCATACTCCTAACTTTTTTATTTCTCCATTCACATAGACTTATAAGGGCTTATTTTTAGCAGGACAAGTTGTACTCTCTAATGGCATCATTTGCGGTTGCATACCATGTAGTAGGAAGCGGGAAAACAATTCCAAATGGGGTAGAATTGGGGAAAAAAACGCAATTCTGATAAAGGTTTTTTATTTATTTATTTTTTACACTGTACACTATGCTGTAAAATTGACCTATTATCTTCATTCTCCAGGTCAGTATGGTTACAACGATACCACACTTGAATAATTTTTCTTGCGTTTTAATACTGAAAAAAAATTAAAACCTCTGAGGAAAAAAAAAGGTTTTAATAACCAATATTCTGACCCCTATAACTGTTTTGTAGTTATGTCTACGGGGCTGTGTGAGGGCTAATTTTTTGCTGGACGATCTAATCTTTTCAGTGATACCAATTTTAAGCGTGTGCGACTTTTTGATCACTTTTTATAAAATAATTATTGGGTAGCTGAAGTGACCAAAAATGTCAAATTGGCTTTTTTTTTTTTCCTGTTATGCCATTTGCCGTATGCCATTAATATTGTTATATTTTAATTGTATTGGCATTTTCGCACGAGGCAATGCCCATGATGTTTATTTTTTATGGCTTAAGTATTTTTATTTTAAGGAAAGGGGGGTAATTTGAACTTTTTATTTTTTTTATTTGTAAAAACTTTTTATTTTTACTTTTTTTTAAGTCACCTTGGGTGACAATAACTGGCAATTATTAGATTTCCTATTATGTTAATTGATGTCTATATAGACATCATTGAACACTTCATTTGCACTATGCCAATACAATGCTGCAACCTAGTGGCCTGTATTTGTACAGTCATCTAACAGGCTCTGAAGCCTGCTTGAGGCTTCAGCCTATTAGTGCAAGGTAATAGGTTCCCTGATCTCTTGGAGAACTCTGTTACTGGAGCGGAAGTGCGCGACTTCCGCTTTCGGAATGCGCAGATGCTGTGGTCACATTTGACCACGGCACCTGAAAGGGAAAATGCATGCGATCAGAAACCCGGCAGCTCTGGCGCCCGCTGCATGTGCAAGCGGGCGCCATGTTTGGGGACTGGACTTCCGCCTTACATGTACGGCGGAGGTCCTTAAAGGGTTAAAACGCTTTTACTTATTTAGGCCATTCTGAGATTGTTTTCTCGTCACATATTATACATCATGACAGTGGTAAAATTAAGTAAAAAAATATCTTTTTTATTTATTAAAAAAAATACCAAATATACCCAAAAATTTTTTAAATTTGCACATTTCCAAAGTTCAATTTCTCTGCTTTTATAATATACAGCAATACCTCCAAAATAGTTATACTTTACAATCCCCATATAACTACTTGTTTGGATCATTTTGTGAATGCCATTTTATTTTTTGGGGACGTTAGAAGGCTTAGAAGTTTAAAAGCAAATCTTGAAATTTTTCAGAAAATTTACAAAACCAACTTTTTAAGGACCAGTTCAGGTCTCAAGTCACTTTGTGAGGCTTACGTAATAGAAACCACCCACAAATGACCCCATTTTTGAAACATATTCAAAACTGATCTTACAAACTTTGTTAATAGAGTTGAGCGGACACCTGGATGTTCGGGTTCGACGGGTTCGGCCGAACTTCGGAAAAAAGTTAGAGTTCGGGACCCGAACTTGTACCGAACTTGACCCCGAACCCCATTGAAGGCAATGAGACCCGAACTTTTGAGCACTAAAATGGCTGTAAAAATGTCATGGAAAGGGCTAGAGGGCTGCAAATGGCGTCAAAATGTGGTTAAGAGCATGGCAAGTGCTCTGCAAACAAATGTGGATAGGGAAATGACTTAAAATAACATAAAATACATAAAAATAAAAAAATATAATCTTGATCTAGGAGGACCAGGTCCATATGGAGAAGAGGGTGAGGAGGCGGTGGATGTGGCGGTGTAGGTGGAAGTGGCGGTGGAGGAGTAGGAGGTAGCCTACACTGCTTTTTGGTTTTACATTTATTTATATTTTTTTAAATTAGGGTACACCCCAAAACATTGGGAAATATAACCCTCCAGTCGTGCTAAACACACGTTCAGGGCAGGTCAGCACCTCCAAGGCGTAAAGGGCAAGCTCAGGCCATGTGCCCAATTTGGAGACCCAGCAGTTGCAGGGGCTGACCCCTGTCAGTTACTTTGTGTAGGCGTGTGCATACTTAGTGCCCCACCCAACATGTCGCACATCCCCGTGATGTTCACGATCCAATTTGATATCTGCTCTATCAACTTTCAATGTTTTTTTATGCGCCTACCATGGTGATTACGGGTGGCGGGGAATATCAGGGTTCCAGGCCGGAGAGGGAGCGTGAGAAAAAGAGACCAAATTTAAGGAGATAAATTTATTTAAAAAATTTGGGATCAAGAAGAAATGTGGGAAAAGTTATTGAGGCGCAAATGTGGGACAAATTACAGAAGCCCAAATGTGGGCCAAAATAGTCAAGCGGAATTGTGGGAAAAGCTATTGAGGCGCAAATGTTGGACAAAAGAGCATAGCGGAATTGTGGGACAAAGTATTGAAGCTTAAATGTGGTACAACTTGCTTAAGTTTAAGCATTGAATCAAAGGAGGTGGCGAGCATCAATTTAAGAAGCATTTCAGAAATTTTATTCCCTGTCACCTATGCAGCGCAGGGGTTTATTCACGTCTAAAATTGTACAAACCGGATTCCAAAAAAGTTGGGACACTAAACAAATTGTGAATAAAAACTGAATGCAATGATGTGGAGATGGCAAATGTCAATATTTTATTTGTAATAGAACGTAGATGACAGATCAAACGTTTAATCCAAGTAAATGTATCATTTTAAAGGAAAAATACGTTGATTTCAATTTTCACGGTGTCAACAAATCCCAAAAAAGTTGCAAGTAGCAATAAGTGGCTGGAAAAAGTAAATTTGAGCATAACGAAGAGCTGGAAGACCAATTAACACTAATTAGGTCAATTGGCAACATGATTGGGTATAAAAAGAGCTTCTCAGAGTGGCAGTGTCTCTCAGAAGCCAAGATGGGTAGAGGATCACCAATTCCCACAATGTTGCGCAGAAAGATAGTGGAGCAATATCAGAAAGGTGTTACCCAGTGAAAAATTGCAAAGACTTTGCATCTATCATCATCAACTGTGCATAACATCATCCGAAGATTCAGAGAATCTGGAACAATCTCTGTGCGTAAGGGTCAAGGCCGTAAAACCATACTGGATGCTTTTAAACGACACTGCACCACAAACAGGAATGCTACTGTAAAGGAAATCACAGAATGGGTTCAGGAATACTTCCAGAAACCATTGTCAGTGAACACAATCCACCGTGCCATCCGCCGTTGCCAGCTGAAACTCTACAGTGCAAAGAAGAAGCCATTTCTAAGCAAGATCCACAAGCTCAGGCGTTTTCACTGGGCCAGGGATCATTTAAAATGGAGTGTGGCAAAATGGAAGACTGTTCTGTGGTCAGACGAGTCACGATTCAAAGTTCTTTTTGGAAATCTGGGACGCCATGTCATCCGGACCAAAGAGGACAAGGACAACCCAAGTTGTTATCAACGCTCAGTTCAGAAGCCTGCATCTCTGATGGTATGGGGTTGCATGAGTGCGTGTGGCATGGGCAGCTTGCATGTCTGGAAAGGCACCATCAATGCAGAAAAATATATTCAGGTTCTAGAACAACATATGCTCCAATCCAGGCGTCATCTCTTTCAGGGAAGACCCTCCATTTTTCAACAAGATAATGCCAGACCACATTCTGCATCAATCACAACATCATGGCTGCGTAGGAGAAGGATCCGGGTACTGAAATGGCCAGTCTGCAGTCCAGATCTTTCACCTATAGAGAACATTTGGCGTATCATAAAGAGGAAGGTGCAACAAAGAAGGCCCAAGACAATTGAACAGTTAGAGGCCTGTATTAGACAAGAATGGGAGAGCATTCCTATTTCTAAACTTGATAAACTGGTCTCCTCGGTCCACAGACGTCTGTTGAGTGTTGTAAGAAGAAGGGGAGATGCCACACAGTGGTGAAAATGGCCTTGTCCCAACTTTTTGGGGATTTGTTGACACCATGAAAATCTGATTCAACATATTTTTCCCTTAAAATGGTACATTTTCTCAGTTTAAACTTTTGTTCTGTGATTTATGTTCTATTCTGAATAAAATATTAGAAGTTGGCACCTCCACATCATTGCATTCAGTTTTTATTCACGATTTGTATAATGTCCCAACTTTTTTGGAATCCGGTTTGTATGATGTCAACCCAAGAATGTAACAGAAAAATTACAGAAATTAATTAACCTCTCTACTTGGTAGAGCAGGGGTCTATGACAGAAAACAATTGTTTATTGTCACCCTAAAATGTAAAATAAAAATTATTGAAATTTATTAAGCTGTCAACAAGGTAGAGGAGGGGTATATTACACCCAAAAATTGGTAAATTAGACCCAAAAATGTAACTGACAAATGTTTTTTTTTTTTTTTTTTTTTTAACCGGTCTAATAGGTATAGCAGTGGTACATCACACCAAAACAATTGCTGAATTTCACTATAAAATGTAACTGCCAATTTTGTTTTATTTTTACCGGTCTACTAGGTATAGCAGTGGTACTTCACACCAAAAAATTGTGAATTTCACCATAAAATGTAAGAGACCAATTTTTTTTATTGTTTAACCTGTCTACTAGGTATAGCAGTGGTACTTCACACCCCAAAATTTGTGAATTTCACCATAAAATGTAAGAGACCAATTTTTTTATTGTTTAACCTGTCTACTAGGTATAGCAGTGGTACTTCACACCCAAAAATTGTTGAATTTCAACTGCAAATGTAACTGACAAATATATATTTTTTTTAACCGGCCTACTAGGTATAGCAGTGGTACTATACACCCAAAAATTGGTTATTTCAACAGAAAATGTTAATGACAATTAAAAAAATTTTTTTAACCGTCATACTAGGTATAGCAGTGGTACTATACACCCAAAAATAGGTGAATTCCACCAGAAAATGTAAATGACAAAGTAGTGAAATGATATAAAATAAAACACGTACAAAAAAAATAATGGATTTATGAGCAATTGCGCTGCAGTATAACAATGGCTGCTTAGTGCCGGTATACATGTCTATTCTGCACAAGGTACGGACAAGTCCTGAGGGATCCATGCCTGGTTCATTTTAATGAACGTGAGCTTGTCCACATTGGCTGTGGACAGACGGCTGCGCTTTTCTGTGATGACGCCCCCTGCCGTGCTAAACACACGTTCAGATAATACACTGGCTGCAGGGCAGGCCAGCACCTCCAAGGCGTAAAGGGCAAGCTCAGGCTATGTGCCCAATTTGGAGACCCAGAAGTTGAAGGGGGCAGACCCGTCATTCAGTACGTGTAGGCGTGTGCGCACATTCTGCTCCACTATGTTGGTGAAATGCTGCCTCCTGCTAAGACGTTCCATATCAGCTGGTGGTGCTAGTTGTTGTGGCGTGCTGACAAAGCTTTTCCACATGTCGGCCATGCTAACCCTGCCTTTTGAGGTGCTGGCGGTGCCCCAGCTGCAGTGGCGACCTCTTCCTCGTCCTCTGCCTTTCCCTTGTGCTTCCACTGTGCCCCCGCTGTCAGGTGGGAATGCCACCAGCAGCGCGCCTACCAGCGTGCAATTGTACTTGCGTATCTTACGATCACGCTCCAGTGAGGGAATTATGGACGGTACGTTGTTCTTGTAACAGGGATCCAGCAGCGTGGCCACCCAGTAATCAGCACAAGTTAGAATGTGGGCAACTCGGCGGTCGTTGCGGAGACACTGCAGCATGTAATCGATCATGTGTGCCAGGCTGCCCAGAGGCAATGAAAAGCTGTCCTCTGTGAGAAGTGTATCATCTGTGTCCTCTGTATAACCCCATCGACGCACCAGTGATGGCCATGATCTGGTCTGGGTGCCACCCTGCTGTGAACATGGTTCCTCCTCCTCCATCTCCTCCTCCTCCACCTCCTCATCCTCCAGAACTGTGCCCTGGCTGGACAATTGTGTACCTTGGGTTTGTGGGTGCAGGAACCCACCCTCAGAGCCACTTGGGAATGACTAGCCTGAAACCCCACGAAATTATCCCTCTTCCTCCTCCTCCTCCTGTGCCACATCCTCTTCCATCATCGCCAGGAGCATTTTTTCAAGGAGGCATAGAAGTGGTATAGTAACGCTGAGAACGGCGTTATAGGCACTGGCCATGTTGGTGGAGTACTCGAAACAGCGCAACAAGGAACACAGGTCTCACACGGAGGCCCAGTCATTGGTGGTGAAGTGTTGCTGTTCCGCCGAGCGACTCACCTGTGCGTGCTGCAGCTAAAACTCCACTATCGCCTGCTGCTGCTTGCACAGTCTGGCCAGCATGTGTAAGGTGGAGTTCCACCTTGTGGGCACGTCGCATATGAGGCGGTGAGCGGGAAGGCCGAAGTTACACTGCAGCCCTGACAGGCTAGCAGCAGCAGGGTGAGAACACCTAAAGCGCACAAACGGCCCGCACTTTATGCAGCAGCTCTGACATGTCGGGGTAATTTTTAAGGAATCTCTGCACCACCAAATTCAGCACATGCGCCAGGCAAGGGACGTGCGTCAAACCGGCTAGTCCCAGAGCTGCTACGAGATTTCGCCCATTATTGCACACCACCAGGCCGGGCTTGAGGCTGACTGGGAACAAACCACTCATCGGTCTGTTGTTCAAGGCCCGTCCACAGCTCCTGCGCGGTGTGTGGTTTGTCCCCCAAACAGATAAGTTTTAATTCTGCCTGCTGTCGTTTACCCATGGCTGTGCTGAAGTTGGTGGTGAAGGTGTTACGCTGACCAGATGAGGAGCTGGTAGAGAATGAGGAAGCAGAGTAGGAGGAGGAAGCAACAGGAGGCAAACTAAAGCGCCCTGCAATCCTCGGTGGTGGAAGGACATGCGCCAAACTGCTATCTGCCTCAGGCCCAGCCGCCACTGCATTTACCCAGTGTGCTGTTATGGAGATATAACGGCCCTGACCGTGCTTACTGGTCCACGTATCCGTAGTCAGGTGCACCTTGCCACAGATGGCGATGCGCAGTGCACACCTGATTTTGTCCCCTACTTGGTTGTGCAGGAAAGGGATGGCTCGCCTTGAAAAGTAGTGGCGGCTGGGCACGACGTACTGTGGGACAGCCACCACCATAAGGCCTTTAAAACTATCCGTCTTCACCAGACGGATTAACAGCATTTCAAATGCCAGTAATTTCAAAATGCTGGCATTCAGGGCTAGGGATCGCGGGTGGGTAGAGGGGTACTTCCTCTTCCTCTCCAGCGTTTGGGAGATAGAGAGCTGAACGCTTGCATGGGACAATGTGGAGATGCTTGGTGACCCAGGTGTTGGTGTTGCTGGCAGTTCCTCTGTTTGCGGAGTGCCAGTTGGCACTGTCACTCCAGAAGTGGATGAAGAGGCCGCGACTGCAGCAGAAGAAGAAGCAGGAGGAGCCAGAGACCTTTCTTGGTTTTTGAGGTGTCTACTCCACTGCAGCTCGTGCTTTGCACTTAAATGCCTGGTCATGCAGGTTGTGTTCAGGTTAAGAATGTTTATGCCTCGCTTCAGGCTCTGATTGTACAGCGTGCAAACCACTCGTGTCTTGTCGTCAGCACAGTATCTGAAGAACTGCCACGCCAGGGAACTCCTTGGAGCTGGCTTTGGTGTGCTCGGTCCCTTGCTGCGGTGGGCAGTAGGAGGCGTACTGTCTAGAGGACGGCCGCTCCGCTTTTTCACCCTGCTCCTTCTTCTGCTGTGCTGATGGCTCTGTGCGACCACCGCCCCTTCCTCCAAACTACATATTTCACTCTCATGACCTTGATTCCATGTGGGGTCGAGGACCTCATCATCCTCCACATCATCTTTTACCCAGTCTTCACCCCTGACTTCCTTGTCGGTCTGCACACTTTCGAAAGCCCCAGCAGTTGACACTTGTGTTTTGTCATCATCCGAGACGTGCTGCGATGGTCCTCACGTGTACTCACCTTGAAAAATAAGTGGTTGGGCATCGGGGCACTCAATCTCTTCCACTTCTGGGGCAGGGCTAGGTGGATGGCCCTGGGATACCCTGCTAATAGAGTCATCAAAAAGCAGAAGAGACTGCTGCATGACTTGGGGCTCAGACTGCTTGGCTGATTTGCAAGGGGGTGAGGTGAAAGACTGATGGACATGGGCTGCAGGTGCCAACTGTGGTCTTTCAGAAGGAGACTGGGTGGGAGACAATGTGAAGGAACTGGATCCACTGTCAGCAACCCATGTACTATCGCCTGTACTTGTTCAGGCCTCACCATTCGTAGAGCAGCATTAGGCCCGACCAAATACCACTGTAGGTTTTGTCGCCTACTCGCACCTGAGGAAGGGGTTTCACTTGTGCCTGTAGCTGGCACAGATCGACCACGTCCTCTCCCTGCAACAGGAGCTCCACCAGCAGCACCACGACCTGGGCCACGTCCCTTATTTGACGCTCTCCTCATATTTTTTTCATTTATGATCTTGCCCTAAATGGGTGTTTAATTAATAGTAGAATAGAACAACAGTATGTAAAGGCTGTATTTCACATGGCCTGAACCAGACTAGGCCTCAATAAAAGATTTTTTTGTCCAAAATGGCTGTATTTCAAATGCCTAATTCAAACCCCTGTATGTAGAGGTAGTATCTCAGAGGGCCTGAACCTCTGTAGGCCTGAAGTAAATATATATTTGCACAAAATGGCTGTATTTCAAATAGCTGTATTTCAAATGCCTAATACAAACCCCTGTATGTAGAGGTAGTATCTCACAGGGCCTGAACCAGTGTAGGCCTGCAGTAAATATATCTTTGCACAAAATGGCTGTATTTCATATGGCTGTATTTCAAATGCCTAATTCAAACCCCTGTATGTAGAGGTAGTATCTCAGAGTGCCTGAACCTCTGTAGGCCTGAAGTAAATTTATCTTTGCACAAAATGGCTGTATTTCAAATGGCTGTATTTCAAATGCCTAATTCAAACCCCTGTATATAGAGGGGGTATCTCACAGGGCCTGAACCAGTGTAGGTCTGAATTCAATATTGGTGCACCAAATGGCGGTATTTAAAATCTCTGAATGTAACCCAAATAGATTAAGGGTGTATCTCACAATGACATCTACATCAAAGGCTGCCAACTACATTTTTTGTGCCCAAATGAGTGTTTGTTTAACAACTGAATTTGACAGCAGTATATAACCCTGTAATTTCACACGTGCTGATGCTGCAAGGCCTGAAAATTGTGTTTTTTGTTAAAAGAGTGTGTTTTTCAAACCCCAGAAAATGATGGGTGTATTTCTACCTTAAATTGTACACTGACTAATACAGATGTTGTAGATTGCCAAAAAAGTCTTTTTTTGCTAACAGAATATGAAAGCTGTATATATTAAACTTGAATTTAACACTTGTAGATCTGGAAAATACAGTTTTTGAAGAAAAAAAAAAGTGTGTTTTTTAAACCCCAGAAAATGATGGGTGTATTTCTACCTTAAACTGCACACTGACTAATACAGATGTTGTAGTTTGTCCCAAAAAAATCGCCACCCACCTAACTAACAGAATTCTAAAAGTTTGTATTTTTTGGTCAATGAGCTTAGGGCAGGGTAAAACGATAGTGCCCTGCACCCACACAACTATTTGTCTGTAGATCGTTGAGTTAGATTCTCTCCTATTCTCTCCCTGAAATCATAAGTCCAGCTGCAACCTCTCCCTACACTTGTAACAGCAGAGTGACGTGCAGCGCTATGTGACTCAAGCTTATATAGAGCCTGGGTCTCATGCTGCTCTGGCCAATCACAGCCATGCCATTAGTAGGCATGGCTGTGATGGCCTCTTGGGGCAAGTAGTATGACGCTTGTTGATTGGCTGCTGTGCAGCCTTTTAAAAAGCGCTAAGAAAGGTAGGATATCATTTTTTTGGGATGAGATGACGGTTTGATTGGCACTATTTTGGGGTGCTTATGACTTTTTGATCGCTTGCTATTACACTTTTTGTGATGTAAGGTGAAAAAAATGGCTTTTGACACCTTTTTTTTATTTTATTTTTTTACGGTGTTTAACTGAGGGGTTAGGTCATGTGATATTTTTATAGAGCAGGTTGTTACGGACGTGGAAATACCTAATATGTCTACTTTTTTATTTATTTAAGTTTTACACAATAATATCATTTTTGAAACAAAGAAAAAATCATGTTTTAGTGTCTCCATAATCTGAGAGCCATAGTTTTTTTATGTTATGCCTCTGTAATGTTGCCGAAGCCGGGAGGCCATCGGACGCCGCACGCTGACAGAAAACTTTGCTTTAAAGGTAAACTGGCCCAGAAACAATATCATTGCTAATGTATTATGGACAAAGGCCTCTGCCCCTGCATTAGTGATTTTACTGTGCTGGGATGACTCTTTGGTAAATAAGAGACAATACATCTTAACCTATTGTTCTGATTCTGATATAGACGGCAGTGTGACTGGTTCAGAGTTATCATACATGAACTGGGCCCCGTAGATTTACCATCTAAAAGGTCGGCATAGATACCACTGAAGTACTATTATATCCTTCTGATTACTGGACCCCGGCAATTAGTCAGAACTGCACACAGCAATACAGACACATCTTTCTGCATGTTACAACATATAAAGCCAACCATAACCAGGTGGCTGCTACTACATGGAGATATCAGGTATAACACCCTCGTTCCGTAATATGCAAGTCCCTAGAATATGGGATTATGTGCTATCTGACAACTAATAGTATGTATCTACAAGTATAAGCAGGAGATAGACTAATCATTTCATGATCTGTCTCTAAACTTTCATTACTTTTTATGGTATATGTGTTTTTTGTTTTTTGTACCTTTAGTCGTTAGCTATTACAATAACGATTAACTAATAGGTTAGCATACAATAGCTACCAGGGACATCCTGACTCAGGACCATCCAAGGGCATTCAGGAGGTTCCTGATACGGGATTGCCCCTATCGGGGCGTCCATTCCGTTTGTAGGCAGGGCACAAATAGCGAGAAGATCAGCTATAGGGAGAGAGCCCATAGCTATATATTAGGCCCAATCTCTGCCATTCCTAGCCCCAAAGCTAAGTATCAACCTAATGATATCTTCCAACTTGTTTTCTTATTTTACTGTTATGTGGTTTGTGTTGGAGGGTTTGTATCTATTTTAGATAGATAGTAAAAGTTAAGTTTTAAGGGTGGTTACCTGTGACATTCTATATTCTGAGAGCCATAGTTTATTTTTATTTTTTGGGCGATTGTCTCAGGTAGGAGCTCATTTTTAGCGGGATGAGGTTACGGTTAAATTGGTACTATTTTGGGGGGCATACGCCTTTTTGATTGCTTGGTGTTGTACTTTTAGTGATATAATGTGACAAAAAATGTTTTTTATAGCACAGTTTTTATTTAATTTTTTTGACGGTGTTCATCTGAGGGGTTAGGTCATGTAAAATTTTTATATAGCTGGTCGATATGGATGCGGCAATACCTAATATGTATATATTTTTTCCCCTATTTTTTACAATTGTTTTTACTTTATTTTGGTAAAAGGATGTTTTTTTTTTTTTTTTTCTTACTTGAAACTTTCATATTTTTTTTTCACTTTATTTTTTGTCCCACTCTGGGACTTCAACTTTTAGGGGTCTGATCCCCTTTGCAATGCTTTACAATACTTCTGTATTGTAAAGCATTGGCTTTAAGTGTATTACTGAATGTAATATATTTACAGCTTCCCTGCCATCGGGTCCACGTCATAGCAGTGTGGGGACCTGATGGCTGCTTCCTCCCTGCATGGATATTGCACGTGCCATGGTCAGTGCTGACCGCGGCACATCAAGGGTTAATGCCGGTGCATGCAGCAGGGGTCCAGCTATCAGTGACTGCTGGACCCCTGCCGTGGATCGGGCAGGCGCATCTCCTAAACCCGCCCATGTACGGCGTGGGTCCTTAAGGGGTTAAACAGATTAGTTATGCTAATCAAATGTCAATATAAAAACAGTTGTGGTTGGACATTTAGGAAAATTGTAAAAAAATAATTGGTTCTTGCATCTTTTTCTTTGTTGGGCTTGAGAAAATTGGTTTTAATAATACATTCGGTTTTCTTCTGCCCAACTATCTGACAGTTGGGATAGCTAGTACAGACCGACATGTTTCTCTTAGAAAAATGCTCAAAGACCAATATCCAACTATTGAGCACAAAAAACTATAAGCAAAAAGGTTTTATCTGCTAGCAAAAAGAAAAAATTTGTACAATTAGCAGAATGGGTTTCAGCTATAAAAAAAACACACATTTCATTGGTCTAGCACAGTGATAGGCAAACTGCGGCTCTCCAGCTGTTGCAGAACTACAACTCCCAGCATGCAAAGACTGCCTACAGCTTTCAGCCTACAGCAGGGCATGGTGGGAGTTGTAGTTTTGCAACAGCTGGAGAGCCGCAGTTTGCCTATCACTGGTCTAGCAGATCAGATGAGGTATGGAAAAACATAGCTCCTACAGAAAGACCACCAAAATAATTGCTGTTAGGAAAAAGTCCCTATTTTTGTAATTTCTCAACACTGCTGTATCAGTGGATTTAGACGTCCAAATGTTCGGGCCAATTACAGGGAATTTACTAAAAAAAAAGCTTGTTTGTGATAATCGCCCCGTGCAATGGTGGCAAGAATTATGGGAAAAACAAGCAAAACTATCATTTTTCAAGTAAAATTAGCGTTGTTGAGGGCAACACTATCATTGTTTCCCATGCAGCAGATGGTGAGGTCTAAAGATAAATCTCTTTACTTGGAGCAATGATTATGTATGTAGAAAAGTGATAGCAGCAGATGGTAGCATGCTTTCTATACAGTTTGTAATTATTAGGCATGTCTATACACAAATATTAAGACATATCTGTGTCTATAGAAAATACAGTTTTTCAGAATGAGTTACTAATAGTAACAAAATAGAAAACATAACAATACAACAAAAAAAAAAAAGTCTCAGAGGTCTTTATGGTGTAGAAACGGTATGTGTTCCTAGTACTATATGCATAAAAGCTAGCCAAGCCTGCCAGTGATGGCAAAATTGGTGAGGCCTATGATCCTTGTAAGCCATCATCTTTTCATAAAGACAGTTTTGTTGCACACGAGTGATGGTTTCAGACAATGTCTGGACTTCAGTGGATTTCCAGTATCTGGTAATGTTGAGTTTGGTAACAATAAACAGGTGAGCTACAGGGATCCTGTATTTCGCAGGAATAACCTATATATCCATGAAAAAAGAGCGCCCAATATGGTGAAGGTTCAAGAGTTAGACCACAGAATTTAGAGGCTAGATTAAAGATGCTTTCCCACAGATTTGATCATTTGGGACATGAACAAAGAATATGCAGTAATGTGCCTTTGGCTCCACATTGACACCAGCAGAGATGGGAGGTACCAGGATATATCCTGCTTAGGCTACTTTCACGCTGGCGTTTTGGTTTCCGTTTGTGAGGTCCGTTTCAGGGCTATCACAAGCGGTCCAGAACAGATCAGTTTTGCCCTAATGCATTCTGAATGAATAAGGATCCGTTCAGAATGCATCAGTTTGCCTCCGTTCCGCCTCCATTCTGCTCTGGAGGCAGACACCAAAATGCTGCTTGCAGGTTAGATGGGCTAGGTTAGATGGCTCCGAGTTTGGTCTGATGACAATTGGGGGCATGAATGACGCACTTTGGTTAGGTCATTAAATAGGGGCCAGATTATTGCACGTGTGGGGTGGGTCAAATATGGCACAGATTAGGGGCAGATTGATGACAGGGGGGCAGAAAAGGCACTGATTTGGTGCACGATTCATGTGGGAAGATTATGGCAGGGGGGGTTCAGTTTATGGTAAGAGGGGCAGATGGCAATGGTGTCTGTCGTTATTTGGGTAGTTTAAGGTATGGAGGGAGACTGGATGGCACTTGGAGTGGGGCAGATGGTAGAGGTGGAGGCAATGCAATGCAGCCAATGGCACTGAGGGTGGGAATGAAAAACTATTTCATGTATGTTTATTATAAAAAAAAATATATATATATATATTTTTAGCATCTACAAGCCATAAAAAAAATAATTTTGACATCGTCAGAAAATTAACCAAAAGTAAGTAACACAATTGTGGGATATCTATGTCAATTATGTTGTTTTGCATGTTAAAATATACTTTTGTATTATATCTCTACAGAACATGGAAGACAAAGGTCTCCAAGAAGGCGTCTTCGAATCCAAGAATCGGTAAGTACACGCAACAATAGTTTTTTATATTCCAATAACATTCTTTTTATTAAATATTATTTTCATTTTTTCTAGTCTATGTTTTATTAGGAACCTTCTACTTGATCACTAGATCTGCCAGTCAGGATCCCCCAGTCCCCTCCAGAGTCCGTGGGAAAGGCTGCGGAGGTCGGGGACGTGTAAGTATCGAATACTTAGTTTTCATTAGAATTTTTAATTTGTACATTCTATAATTTATATTTTTCTTTTTCTTCCATGGTTCCAGAGTCTCCACCGGGGAAGATAGGGAGTTCGTTGTCCCTCGTATAGACAACAAACTCCTTATCCAGCTGGTGGAGGCGCGTCCCAGATTATAGGACCACACTGACCGCCACCATGCAGACCATCACCTGACCCAGAGGCTCTGGAGGCAGATCTGTGACCTTTTGTTCAGTGGCTGGGAGGATCTAAATGCGATGGATCAAAAATAATGTGGTAATTACAGCACTAACTCATGTATAATGTAAACCTAAGTCCATGATAAAATTGTTAAATTAATTTTATTTTATTTTTTTCACAGTGGACAGTGGCGATCAATGCGGGACCGCTTCAAAGGGGAATACAACAAGGTAGTTCAGGCCCCGAGTGGATTTGGAGAAACCTCAAGGCCGCAATATGTCTACAGTGCGCCTTGGGGTTCTTAGGAAGAACGCTGGCACTTAGAAGTAAAATTTTTATTTTTATTTTCCTTTTTAAAATAATTTGGCTTTTATCGCCCTCTGTCTGCAAGGGGTTGTCTGAAACAAAGGATGGTTTGACACTTTTGTTTCATGCAACCCCCTAAGGTCAGAAGGGACAATTGTTCTCTACTTCTGTCTGCAAAGGGTTGTCTGAGACATAGGATGGTTTGACACCATTGTTTCATGCAACCCCCTATGGTCGGAAGTAACAATTGTTCTCCACTTCTGTCTGCAAATGGTTGTCTGAGACAAAGGATGGTTTGACACCTTTGTTTCATGCAACCCCCTACGGTCGGAAGGGACAATTGTTCTCCACTTCTGTCTGCAAAGGGTTGTCTGAGACAAAGGATGGTTTGACACTTTTGTTTCATGCGACCCCCTACAGTCTCGGAAGGGACAATTGCTCTCCACTTCTGTCTGCAAACGGTTGTCTGAGACAAACAATGGTTTGACACCTATATTTCATGCAGCCCCCTACATTATGAAGTAGACAATGTCATATACTGTAAGCAGTAATACAAGACATTATATTTTTTCTCTCCACAGAACTGCCAGCAGCACTCGGGTGCCTGAACCTGCCCTTGAAGCAACCCCGGAACCGGCCGCCCCCACCAGCCCTCCTATCCCTCATACACCTGTTCGGGTCAATCCTGGTCCCCTACCGGGTCCCTCTTTTCAGTGTACACTCTCACATTTGAGACAAAATGTGAGAGCTATGCTGAATAGCAGGAGATCTGGTAGGACCGTCGGGAGGACTATGGGGACCTTGTAGAGATTGTTTCCGAAGCTCTCGAAGGTTTTGCAGATGAGATGCGTCAAGCGTTAGGTGACTTGGCACGCTGAGAGGAGGGGGCAGAGTCGGTGCATCAACTCACAGCGAATGAACATTACCTGCAAACTTATGTCCCCCGAATGGACCAAATGACTCCTGAGCAGGTGCATGAGTTCAGAACTTTGATGGAGAACAGGTCGTGGGAAATTTTGCACTGCCTCCTATCCACCACCTACCTCCCATCCACCACCTACCCCCCATCCCACTCTTTTCAACATGCCCCCATACGCCAACCTTCCCATCTCCACCATCCGTCCCTTTCCCAACCCCCCGAACATGTGTACAATCTGCCATCTTTCTCTTCCACACCTTCTCCTCCTCACTATCAGGCTCCAACTTCTTTTCCTACTCCTTCTTCTACACATGCTTGGGAACAATCCAGTTCTGACCCTTCCACTCTCCACACCCAAAGAATTCCTCCTGCATCTTTTCCTGTGGCCCGTCGCTTTCAGTCCTCAACAGAAGACAGGGGGGCTACTGCTGCCAGTTCCCGTACATCCACCCCTCAACGCTCCACCTCCTCTCAAGTTTTTCAACTTTATAGTTTATTTTTTGCTTAAATTAAAATATTTCTTTATGTAAAAAATGTATATGTTTTATTTATATTACTGTGTGTATTTTTTTTTTTTATTTCTATATCACCAAAACTGTGTCCACTCCAGCTGTGGGCAATGTAAAATTTCTAGGAAAAATATAGAGTTTCTTAATTTAAATTTTTCTCTTTCATTTTATTTTTCCCACGCCTGAAGTCTCAAAGGTAGGAAAATATTTGATGTAGCACAATCAATAACGGTCTTTCTTAAAGCTCCTTATTGATCATATTCTGGCTGATTGGCTCATGAACAAGAAAAAGCGTGTTCATCAGCCAATCTGGTGCAAATCCCCATGAACCCTTGTGGGAGTCACAGTACATGTGAATCGGCCTCATCAACAATTAAATTTACTAGAGAGTAAAAAAATATATATTTTGCTCTTTAGCAAAGATGAGGCTGGCACAAAAAGTAGCGTCATTACCACAAGGGACAGGAAAGGAACATAATGCTGTCAGTTTTTGTCCGGGTTCAGAGCTAAATATGGAACTGCACCCAGCCAAAGAACTCAGCAGTTCAAGCTGGAATGCTTTACCTTGCCATGCATTGGCTAACAAAGAGAAAGGGCTGACAATAACACACTGCTTGGCGGAGAATTCCTACAGTGTGTTTGAATATTTCATAGTCTGTGAACGCCTAGCTGTAGCCATGTCATAGCAGTTTGACAGGCTATGACAGGGCTACAACTGGCCCAATAGTGCAGGGGATGTCACGGCAATCACAGATGGACGCAGGCCTACGTCTGGCAGCACTGTGGAGAACACAGTATCTGTTTATCCCTAATGACAATACCCTGGTTGGTTAACTATAAATAGTTGAAGACAGGTGTAATAAATTACACAATTTTTATTTAATATACGAGAAAACATTAAAAACATTTACAAAACATTATTCTGCCAATTCACTCTACCCGCATCAGAAACAAAGTAATCGCCAAAACGGTCCCTCATTCTAGAAACGGCGAGGGTTGAGCCATATGACAAATGTTGCATCCTGGTGAGCGTACAATCAACTTCTTGCGGGTCCAGGCACATTGGTTCCTCAGATAAAAGATAGTTATGCAGAACTACACAAGCCTTCACTACATTGTCTATGGTTTCCACTTTGAGGTTAATGGCTTTGTTGAAAATATGCCAACGGCGCACTCCACCAGTCGTCTAGCTCGAGTCAGTCTATAGTTATAAATACGCTTTGTAGAGTTGAAGTCACGGCTGGAGTATGGCTTTATGAGATTCTCACACAATTGGAACGCCTCATCCCCTACTATGACAAATGGCATGGGAGGTCCATCTGTACCTGGCAACAGTCTTGGAGGTGATAATCCAAATTGCTTAGAATATAGGAGGCGTCCCATAGAGGAGGTTTTGAAAGCCATTGAGTCATTTGTCCGTTCATACGCTCCGATATCAACTGCAACAAATCGATAATCCGCATCTGCAATGGCCATTAAGATAATGGAGAAATATTTTTTGTAATTAAAAAATTCAGATCCACTTCCAGAAGGTTTTACAATTCTTATATGTTTACCATCCCCAGCTCCTACACAATTAGGGAATAGTGATGAGAAGGAGGTACCATATTCGATTTCGCGATATTTCGCGAGTATTCGATTGAATATTCGTCTTATATTCGTCAAAATCGAATATTCGTCATTATGCTATTTATTGCGAATAATATGCGATTTAATTGCGATTTTGTGTATTTTACGAATATTCGCCATATTGCTATATATTCTTGTTTTAGAATATGACTAATATGATGAATATTCTAAAAAACGAAGTTATAGCAATATAGCGAATATTCGTAAAATACACATATAGACTGCAATTTCACTAATGTAGTGCTATAATCTTTTTTTTTTTGTCAATTTTTTTTGTCTCTTTCTGAATCAGAAAGAGACAAAAAAAAATTGACAAAAAGAAAGATTAAAGCACTACATTAGTGAAATTTCAGTCTATATGTGTAATTTACGAACATTCGCTATGTTGCTAAATATTCTTGTCTTACAATATGACGAATATTCTAAAACACGAATATATAGCACTATATCACATATATTTGTTTTTTAGAATATTATTTTTTCCCCCCCCCAATTAGTACAGTTATTGCCCTTCGGCATACTCCTCCCCGACAAGCGTCCCCATCACCATGGGAACGCCTGGTGGTTAGAATATACCATCGGATCTGAGTCTTCACGATCTAACTCAGATCCGATGGTATATTCTAACCACCAGGCGTTCCCATGGTGATGGGGACGCTTGAAGTTAGAATATACCACCAGGGTGCTGTGATCCACGCAATAAACCCCTCAGGTGCGAGTTAATTGCGTGGATCACAGCGCCCTGTGCGCCCCCCCTCCCCAGTATTAAAATAATTGGTGGCCAGTGCGCCCCCCTCCCCAGTATTAAAATAATTGGTGGCCAGTGCGCCCTAACCCCCCCAGTATTAAAATAATTGGTGGCCAGTGCACCCTAACCCCCCTCCCCAAAGTATTTAAAAAAATGGTGGCCAGTGCGCCCTAACCCCCCTCCCCAGTATTAAAATAATTGGTGGCCAGTGCGCCCTAAACCCCCCTCCCCCATATTAAAATCATTGGTGGCAGTGGCCACAGGGTCCCCCTCTCCTGGCAGTGGCCACAGGGTCCCCCTTCCCTCCCGTCATTGGTGGCAGCAGGCAGTTCCGATCGAGTCCCAGCGTAATGGCCGGGCTTCAATCGGTTACCATGGCAGCCAGGACGCTACTGAAGTCCTGGTTGTCATGGTTAGTTAATCACTCAGCAGCATTTACTTACCTGCGGGGCTCTCCTCCTTCTGAGAACTCACAGGTCTATGTGGAGCATTGGTGAAGGCATATGCGGCGCTTAGACCTGTGAGTTCTCAGAAGGAGGAGAGCCCCGCAGGAAAGTAAATGCTGCTGAGTGAAACTGCCTGCTGCCACCAATGACAGGGGGGGGAGGAAGGGGGACCCTGTGGCCACTGCCACCAATGATTTTAATGCTGGGGGGAGGGGTGGTTAGGGCGCACTGGCCACCAATTATTTTAATATTGGGGAGGGGGGGCGCACTGGCAACCAATTATTTTAGTACTGGGGGGAGGTGGGGGGGCGCACAGAGCGCTGTGATCAGCGCAATTAACCCGCACCTGAGGGGTTAATTGCGCGGATCACAGCGCCCTGGTGGTATATTCTAACTTCAAGCGTCCCCATCACCATGGGAATGCCTGGTGGTTAGAATATACCATCGGATCTGAGTTAGATCGTGAAAACTCAGATCCAATGCTATATTCTAACCACCAGGCGTTCACATGGTGACAGGGACGCTTGTCGGGGAGGAGTATGCCGAAGGGCAATAACTGTACTAATTGGAAGAATATTCTATAAAACGAATACAGTTGTTTTCAAAATTATTCAACCCCCACTGAAATTGAGTGTTTTGGCCAGTTTGACATTGATTTTGATCATTTCAGTCATCTTGTTTACAAATAAATCAAAGAGGCACTTGTAAGTCAGACAAATATAACATAACATTTATAATGAAATAACCACAAATGTATTTTCTGTGCTCACATCATTATCAGTTTTATTCAACCCCCAAGTGACATTCAATCTTAGTACTTAGTGATGAGCGGCAGGTGCCATATTCGATTTCGACGAAATTTGCGAATATTCGATAGAATATTCATTTTACATTCGTCGAAATCGAATATTCGTCATTATTCTTGTTATCGCGATTAATATGCGATTTAAATAATCGCGTATTGCGATTTTAACTTAAAGGCTACTCTCCTATTGAAATAGCAATGCGATTAATTCAAGTTATAATAATCGAATTTCGATTTTAACTTAGCACTGCTATATTCCATATTCGTTAATTCTAGCTTAATATGGAATATAGCAGTGCTAAGTTAAAATCGAAATTCGATTATTATAACTTGAATTTTTTTTTTTTTTTTTATTGTTATATTTTTTTCTTTCCCACTTCCCTAAAGTTGTTCTTACCTGTCCTTTGGATTCCTGGCTTCCTGGCTGCTCCAGTCAGTGCCCGTTACCGCTTCTGCCGACTTCCGTGCTCATGGAGCGTCCCCATCACCGTGGGAACGTCTCCATATACTAGAATGTACTGTCGGATTTGAGAATTACGTGAAAAATCGCAATTCGATTATTTCAAGTTATAATAATCGAATTTCGATTTTAACTTAGCACTGCTATATTTAATTCTAGCCTAATATGGAATATAGCAGAATTTATAATAGAAATTTGATTATTATAACTTGAATTAATCGAATTGCGATTTCAACTTGGACCTGGTTTACTATGGTTGGCTTGGTAGAATTAGCGAATATGACGAATGTATTCGTCATATTCCACAAAACGAATATAACAAATGTATTTGTCATATTCCCCAAAACGAAGATAACGAAGTATTCTGCATCTTCGTTTTAGCTACCTATTCATCAACTTCGCTAATTCTAGCAATCATATAGGAAAGTTTACTATAGAGACAGCTACGTTTAATTCGCTATGCGATTATATTACTTTGCTTTTTTTTATAAATAGAATAATTATAATAATTATCAGGTATTATAATTATTCTATTTATTTTTTTTAAAAAAGCAGTCATATAATCGCATAGCGAATTAAACTTAGCTGTCTCTATAGTAAACTTTCCTATATGATTGCTAGAATTAGCGAAGTTGATGAATAGGTAGCTAAAACGAAGATGCAGAATACTTTGTTATCTTCGTTTTGTGGAATATGACGAATACATTCGTTATATTCGTTTTGTGGAATATGACGAATACATTCGTCATATTCGCTAATTCTACCAAGCCAACCATAGTAAACCAGGTCCAAGTTGAAATCGCAATTCGATTAATTCAAGTTATAATAATCGAATTTCGATTTTAACTTAGCACTGCTATATTCCATATTAGGCTAGAATTAAATATAGCAGTGCTAAGTTAAAATCGAAATTTGATTATTATAACTTGAAATAATCGAATTGCGATTTTTCACGTAATTCTCAAATCCGACAGTACATTCTAGTATATGGAGACGTTCCCATGGTGATGGGGACGCTCCAAGAGCACAAAAGTCGGCAGAAGCGGCAACGGGCACTGACTGGAGAAGCCAGGAATCCAAAGGACAGGTAAGAACAACTTTAGGGAAGTGGGAAAGAAAAAAATATAACAATTAAAAAAAATAAAAAAAATTCAAGTTATAATAATCAAATTTCGATTTTAACTTAGCACTGCTATATTCCATATTAGGCTAGAATTAAATATAGCAGTGCTAAGTTAAAATCGAAATTTGATTATTATAACTTGAAATAATCGAATTGCGATTTTTCACGTAATTCTCAAATCCGACAGTACATTCTAGTATATGGAGACGTTCCCATGGTGATGGGGACGCTCCATGAGCACGGAAGTCGGCAGAAGCGGCAACGGGCACTGACTGGAGCAGCCAGGAAGCCAGGAATCCAAAGGACAGGTAAGAACAACTTTAGGGAAGTGGGAAAGAAAAAAATATAACAATAAAAAAAAAAAAATGAATATTCGAAATATCGAATTTATATCACTATATTCGAAATATTTGCGAATTAGCGAAGTGCCGATATTCGCGGAAAAAAATCCATATTCAAATATTCGCGCTCAACACTACTTAGTACAACATCCTTTTCCAGTTATAACAGCTTTTAAACGTGAAGCATAGCTTGACACAAGTGTCTTGCAGCGATCTACGAGTATCTTCGCCCATTCTTCATGGGCAAAAGCCTCCAGTTCAGTCACATTCTTAGGCTTGCGCGCTGCAACTGCTTTCTTTAAGTCCCACCAGAGGTTCTCAATCGGATTTAAGTCTGGTGACTGCGATGGCCACTTCAAAATGTTCGAGCCTTTAATCTGCAACCATGCTCTAGTGGACTTGGAGGTATGCTTGGGATCATTGTCCTGTTGAAAGGTCCAACGTCTCCCAAGCCTCAGGTTTGTGACGGACTGCATCACATTTTCATCCAATATCTCCTGGTACTGAAGAGAATTCATGGTACCTTGCACACGCTGAAGCTTCCCTGTACCTGTAGAAGCAAAACAGCCCCAAAGCATGATTGACCCCCACCATGCTTCACAGTAGGCAAGGTGTTCTTTTCTTCATAGGCCTTGTTCTTCCTCCTCCAAACATAGCGTTGATCCATGGGCCCAAACAGTTCTAATTTTGTTTCATCAATCCACAGAACACTATCCCAAAACTTTTGTGGTTTGTCCACATGACTTTTGGCATACTGCAGTCGACTCTTCTTATTCTTTGGAGACAGCAGGGGGTTGCGCCTGGGAGTTCTGGCATGGAGGCCTTCATTACGCAGTGTGCGCCTTATTGTCTGAGCTGAAACTTCAGTACCCACATCTGACAAATTTTTTTTCAGTTCCTCAGCAGTCACACGGGGACTTTTCTTCACTTTGCGCTTCAGGTAGCGCACAGCAGTCGAAGTCAGCATCTTCTTTCTGCCACGACCAGGTAGCGATTCAACAGTGCCCTTTGCTTTGAATTTGCGAATGATGCTTCCTATGGTGTCTCTTGGTATGTTTAACATCTTTGCAATCTTCTTATAGCCATTGCCCTTCCTGTGAAGAGAAATCACCTCTTCTCTTGTCTTCCTGGACCATTCTCTTGACTTCACCATGTTTGTAAACACACCAGTAAATGTCTAGAAGGAGCTGAGTATCACAGTCCTTTTAATTCTGCCTAATTGGTGCTTATTATGCTTCATTGCTGCTCCTTGACATCCACAGGTGTTTTCAATACCTGATCGAAAACACTTGAATGAACCTCTGTTCTTAAGAGTGGTAGTCTTTAAGGGGTTGAATAATTGTGTCAATGAAGAAATCACAAAAAAAAAACATTTAATACTGTATTACAAAAACAATTGATGTCATTTTAGTTGCATTTGGTTCTTTAAAAAGTCCTTGTAAAATTTCATTCTGAACACAATTACAAATGTACACTACCGTATATACTCGAGTATAAGCCGACCCGAGTATAAGCCGAGCCCCTAATTTTACCCCAAAAAAATGGGAAAAATTATTGACTCGAGTATAAGACTAGGGTGGGAAATGCAGCTATAATGCAGAGTGTATGTGTATATAATGCACACACTCTACATTATATACACACATCTGCAAGAGGGTGACTCCCTGTATTTAATGCAGAGTGTGTGCATTATATACACACACACTCTGCATTAAATACAGGGAGCCATCCACAGATCTCCCCCCTAAACAGTGCCATCCACAGATATCCCCCCTAAACAGTGCCATCCACAGATCCCCCCTAAACAGTGCCATCCACAGATCCCCCCTCCCCTAAACAGTGCCATGATGGCACTGTTTAGGGGAGGGGGTATCTGTGGATGGCACTGTAGGGGGATCTGTGGATGGCACTGCCATCCACAGATCCCCCTACAGTGCCATCCACAGATCCCCCTACAGTGCCACCCACAGATCCCCCTACAGTACCATCCACAGATCCCCCTATAGTGCCATCCACATATCCCCCTACAGTGCCATCCACAGATCTCCCTACAGTGCCATCCACAGATCCCCCTACAGTGCCATCCACAGATCTCCCTACAGTGCCATCCACAGATCTCCCTACAGTGCCATCCACAGATCCCCCTACAGTGCCATCCACAGATCCCCCTACAGTGCCATCCACAGATCTCCCTCCCTGACGCTCACAGCAGTATATTTATACGATATCTTACTTTGTCTTTGCTCCGGTAATACAGGCAGTGCGGGGAGCGGCGCTCATTCACTGACGTCACGCGCCTTCTCCCACTAGGCGGCGCAGGCGCGTGACGTCAGTGAGTGAGCGCCGCCCCCCGCACTGCCTGTATTACCGGAGCTAAGACCTAGACTCGAGTATAAGACGAGGAGGCTTTTTGAGCACATAGATATGTGCCAAAAAACTCGTCTTATACTCGAGTATATACGGTAAATTCCCTAAAACCCTTTACAGCATTGGGGGTTGAATAATTTGGAACACAACTGTATATGTGATATAGTGCTATATATTCGTTTTTTAGAATATTCGTCAATGACGAATATTCTAAAAAACAAATATATTCGATATAGTGCTATATATTTGTTTTTTAGAATATTCGTCATTTTTTACCATCTAAACTCTTGATTCCTCCCTGCTTCTTGCTTGTGGGCCAATGAGTCATTGGCCCACAAGCATTTTAAGCAGGAAGGAATCATGTGTTCAGATGGAGAAATTTACGAATATTCAATTTAACGAATATATAGCACTATATTCGCAATATTCGCGAATTATCGAAGTTGCGATATTTGCGATTAATATTCGCTATGCAAATATTCGCGCTCAACACTATTAGGGAATTGGCTTGTTTCCATGAACTTGTCTGCTATTTGAAGCCACCGTTCTGTTGTTGGATGTGGTATAAAATCCTAATGCAATGCAGCTCACAATGCACGACAAGTATCTTTGACTATTACGGAGATTGCAGAAATTCCAATGCGATATTAGTAATGTAGCGATGTCAGACTTTCTCCAGTAGCAAGAAACCTTTTAAGAGTAAGAATACAATAAAAAATACATTATATAATATCTAAAACACTATCTAAAATTGGATAAATCTTTTACCTTATTGTCACCGTTAGCCGCTCTGCCGAGGAAATGGCAGCCGGATATCTTTAAAACTGTGTGTTGCGTAGGATAAGTATCTTTAAGACTATATGAGTCCCGAAAGGTTAATAACGGCTGCATATCTTTAAGACTGTGTGTCCCTATTAGGATGAATATTAGTAAAATATTAATAAAGAAAATGGGGCAATTCTAATGTTATAGGATATAATGAGGAGATGTTAACAGTGGCTCAGCTAATGCAAGAAAGAGAGGAAAATGTTCCAGTTAGAAAGTTGAAAGCATTTTGTGATATTGTGTAGCAGAGATATCCGGTATTATTCGGAAATATGTAGTATTGTGTAAGAGTTCCCCCTAGAGGCTGCATATTGAAACTGCATAAGAAGGAAAGTGCAGTAGGAGGTAGATTAAATGAAAGTTTGTGGATAAGTGTATTGAAGGAAAAGGAAAGTTGATTAAAGAGTAATAGGCTGGTGCAAGCTGAGTTATGGTGAAAATTGTCTATGAAAGTGATTGATAGAAGTTGAAGTAAGTTGGAGAAATGAAATGAGCAGCATTTCTATTGCAAGATGGAGGATTTTGAATCCTATAGAGAACAAAGAAGTTACCATGTGGCATCCCATCTCCCTTTCTCAAAATATGCTGTAACTCACACTGGCTATTCTATGTCTTTTAGTTCCACAATGACTTTTCCAGTTTTTTTTGTCCTCTGGAATGTTCTTCTCCAGAGAGAACCCCTCCCATCATGTATTCTGCTCCTATCTTTTCCATCCCCCTATTGTGCTCTAGTGAAGTCCTCCCCACAGGAATTCAACCCCCCTTATGGTGGGGGCTGGTAATTGCTAATGCATCTGCAGACTGTGAAGATACTAACATGTGTGCTATCTAGAAGATCTATAGATAACACATATGTTAGTATTGGATTAGATTCAATGATGTCTGCAAATAACCTTTCCCAATTGTATGTTCCACTAGTTTAAAATGTGTCTGCAGAGATTAATTGTATGAGGCCAACTGGAAGTATCCCTGACCAATCCAGTCAATCTAAGGTTGTACCCATTCTAAGTCCTTATTCAGACATGAGTGGTTTTCAGTTACAAGAAAAAGTGAGATTTCTAGCATCATGTTATGATGTATGAAATCTGCTGAACCCAGTATCCCCAGTAGTAACATCAATTCTACCCAATGAGTGGAATTCCAAATTCAGAAGACTTACCTATGCTGTTTTGTAGAGAATTAGTTAAAATATGGAGAGTTTTCTCATGTTGTTAGTGAGATTTAGAAGGTTTAGTCCAATGTAGAGCTGGGGATTATTCATTTCAAGATTGTAGCTTCAACAGTGGGTGGGGGAGAAAATGATTAGGTGATTAGTCTGTTACATTGTCTGAATATGCATCAGGACAGGGCAGAGAGTGTGGAGAAAGTTTTCACTAGACTTCAGGAAAGTTAGGTGGATTTGGGCTTTGAGCATATCTTAGATATGCATGAGAAAATCTTAAGCGCTGCCTTTGTGAATGATCTAAAGGATAATCTGGAAAGGTCTAGTATTAGCTAGGCCTGAGTGAAGTTCACTATAGCCCTCCATTTTGTTGAAGTTGAATTGAACAAAGGCCTAAGGCGGGTGTGGCTGCTTATCAGTCCTCCCCACAAGAAGGGGGAAGGAAGACATTGTATGTACTTGCCGGCTTCTTCGCCCATGGGAGGAGCTACAATTGTTCAGCCCTTCAAGTGCAACGCCAATAGGGAATTAACAATCCAGAATCAAATGCTGGATCCCTATTATCTATACAATCCTTAGGAGCTGCTTCCATTGCCTCATAGCAAACATGTTCCATGATCTCTCATGTCTAAGGGTAGGATCACATATGTAGGAGTAGATAGTAATGCAGTTCCTACTACTCTCACCAACTGTTCACCGCTTTAACCCTGTAAGACCCACTGTTTTAAAATTACAACATTACCTTTAGCTCTTCTGAAAATATACTTTTAAATGTTTTTTTTTTTTAAAGACCACATTTACATTGACAATGGTCCCTATTGTTTAGCCCTGCAATGCCATTAGATAATAAAGATTTATAAGTCCCTGGCCATCTGGTCAAGAACTCATACTACCTGCAAACGCTCCTTGAAGCTCATCCCATTGTTTTATTGGACTGGATATTACAACGTTCAAGTAAGTAAAATCCCTGAAATATTTTTTTATGTGTTTAGTAGAATGCCTAGAGCACGTAGATACTAAGTTACTGTGGAATTTTTTTAATCAAATTTGATTTAGAGCTTGTTATGTCCATGTTGTAATTCTACAACATTGGGTTAGGTTGGTAGTCAAAATAGCATATGTACCTTACATATTGCCTGAGGACTTTGCACATCATCTGTTAGACGTCTGGGGGTTTGTATGAAATCCTTTTGGTAAGGAAAGTAGTGGGCATAATAGCCCATAATAGACCTCATTGTATTGTGTTAATAGGGTTAGGATTATTTAAATTGAAATTATTTGCCTTGTCTACTATACTTACTAGTATTTCCATTTTAGAATGCCACCAGCAAAGAAAAGTCCTATGTACACTGTGCAGGATATTATTGCTGCCATCCAAAATTGAGAGAGTGACTTTGAGATGGAATCAGATGATACTGATGCAAGTGATGGAGAGGCAGATGAAGATGCCAGTGAAGTGGACAAAGAAAATCAACAGCCCACTGACTGTGCACACAGTGTTGATATCAAGACAACTGAAGAAAGCCTAACACACAAACAGGCCATATCCCGTGACAGGTATCGCTGGCTGAAAAAGGACTTTGTCAGTCCCAATACAGATTTTTCTGGTCCAGACATCACTGATGTAGAAATTTCCCTCCAGACACCACTGGAGTACTTCCAGAGGTTTGTCTCAGAAGACATGGTTCAGGCTCTGACCAAAAGCACGAATGAGTACAGCTTTCAAAAGACTGGAATATATTTAAACACCAACACAAAGGAAATTGAGCAGATGATTGGCATATACTTGAAGATGGGCCTATTTCAAATGCCTGGAGTTCGAATGTATTGGGAGGCAGACACACAGTACACCCCTGTTTCTGATATGATGTCACACAACAGATTTTAATCTCTGTTGACATCATTACATTTTACAAACAACTTGACAGTGTCAGAGAGAGAAAGGAAAGATAAACTCTGGAAACTCAGATCATGGCTGGATTCATTCAGAGGGAAATGCTTACAGATGGTACCAGAAGAGCACAACTCTGTGGATGATTCCTTTCAAGGGGAAATTCAGCTCCATCAAGCAATATATGAGAGGCAAGCCCCACCCATGGGGATTTAAACTGTGGGTAAGAGCTGGAATAACTGGTATGCTTTGTGACTTTGATGTGCACCAAGGCATTGTTGACAGCATACAAGCCAAATCTGAACTGTCAGGTGATGTTGTGATGAAGCTTACCTCCACACTCCCAAAAGATCAGAACTACAAGATTTTTGCAGACAACTACTTCACCTCTGTCCCATTGGTAGCTAAGCTCCTTGATTGTGGAATTCATTATGTGGGAACAGCTAGGCAAGCACGCTTACCCAACTGTAACCTTGAAGATGAGAAGAATTTGAAGAAAAAGGGGAGAGGAAGCTTTAATATCAGAGTGGAAGGGAGCTACAACATCTGTGCTGTCAAATGGTATGACAACAGGGCGGCCACGCTTGTGTCAACCTTTGCAGGCCCAGAGGCTATGTAGAAGATTCAACGCTGGGACAAAGCCACCAAATCCTACATTGAAACTGACAGGCCTCACATTGTGGTTGTCTACAATAAATACATGGGAGGTGTGGATTTGTTGGACTCATTTGCAGCCAAATATAAGTTCCCTAAAAAAGCATGCCGCTGGTACATATACATCTTCTGGCATACCATTATCCTTGCCGTGATCAATGCCTGGCATCTCTACAAAAGGGACTGCGAAACTCTCAGCATTCCTAAAAAGGAGAGTCTAACTGAAACAATTTCTGCATCAGAGGCATCCTACAACAACATCTGAAAGATGAAAAAAAATGTTTTACTATTTTTTTTTTTCTATATTTGGGTTTCACGGGGTTAAATGTGCACAAATTTATATCCGACTACTCTACTGCCTCTCGAGGGGAGAGGGAGTAGTAGTGCCTTTCCACCTCTAAAAATAAAAATTCAAATTAACATGACTGTTAATAACCAAATTTTTTTGTTTTTGGTAGATAATATCAGGTTCTTGGAAGATGGATCATCTCGGACAGGATATGCTGTTCCTACTTAATCTGATGCTGTCAAGAAAGAACCACTCCCTCCAGCAATGTTAGTGCAGGAAATAGAGCTAAAGACGCTCGTTGAGGTTTTTAAGATGGCTGAGGGTAAGACTACTAACATCCAGGTATGCCTTTGGTATCACTCATTATTATGGTCTAATCTGGTGAAGCATAGATTTAATTTGATCCATGTGTAACCCCATCAATAATGAATGCTGAGTGTATGAAAGATGTTTGATGCCATGATGCTGCCTGAGAAGGTAAAGGCCAAGCTATTACCTGAAGTCTACGCTAATAGACTTTCAAAAGTTTGTCTTTTTCAGATACAGGCTACATAGGCTGAAAGGAAACACAAAAGGATAAAGGTAGAAGTGATGATCGAGAATGGACTCTGGACGGTTGGTAAGAAACTCTTCCTTCAGAGGGCACTCTACCTAAATAGGATGGATTTATAACATGGGCAAATCAAGAGAGAGAAGGTGTGATTGGGTTCTGTGGTGGATGTACTCTTTGGGAATGCCCCTAGATTAGTTCTCTATTTCCCCAACAGCTCCAGATGCAGCATAGTAGTTTTTCAAATTATGTTGTCTGTTGCACAAATTGATTGTATTATGTATATTTCCAAGTTGAGTTGTTTTCTAGAATCCAGACTGTATAGAAGCAATTTATTCTTTACAATCAGGAGATTGGGTAGTGGTGAAACGAGAGACGTGTGGAATGTCCTAGAGCTACGGTTTGAAGATCTACATCAAGTCCTTATATCCACCGCCACTGTTTTCGAATTGGAAGAAGAGCCTGATTGGAGGAGCCTGATTGGATGTGTCACATTGCAATCAAGTGCCAGGACTATAAGAACCATAGTATTTTTGCATGTCGTATTGTTTGTTTTATATTATACAAGGGGGAAATCACATATCAAATTCCAACGGTGTTATATTGTCAAGATGAGTCAGGAACAACTAAGTTGACTTTAGCAGTATAGTGGACTGTAACACAGATGACAGATAGGACACTTAGTTTTGGTCTAATAAGTACATCTGCGTGATTGGAACTGACCCAGTCTATGGTAATTGTGTTTAGATATGACTATACCAACTGTGGATATTGGAGATTAACAGAAATGAACACTAGTCTGAAGTGTTGGGAATATAAACCAGTGGAAACTACCTCTAGAGTCAGTAAAGGTGAAGGTTTGTAGCAGAGGATGACTGTCCTGGAGGGAACACCACCAAACAGTTTTAAACATAATGAGTGTAATCCTCTGTTCCTGTCCATTAGAAAACCTATCCAACAGGATTCTGCTTGAGGAAGGCTCCAGCATAGAGCCGAAATGTTGCATGTCCTGTCTGGGTAAATAAAGATTTTTCTACTTTTTTATCTTATGGAGTGCTGCCCGCTTTTTGTATTTTTATACATTGGATTTGCTTGATTCCAACTGGACCAGTTGCACCCCCTTGTTTTTCTTAATAAACGGTGCTGCCACTTTTTCTCTTTTTTTTTTTCTTTTTCCAACAGGATTCGGGGATATATGTTTTAGGAGTATGTGTAAGTGACAAAGATCCTCTAGGCGAATTTAGAATGTTGGTAAGGGAAAAACCTCAAAGTTCAGTTGCATCTGTGG
This sequence comes from Bufo bufo, assembly GCF_905171765.1. NCBI lineage: Eukaryota > Metazoa > Chordata > Amphibia > Anura > Bufonidae > Bufo > Bufo bufo. The sequence continues at coordinate 326,868,228 of NC_053393.1, forward strand.
CTCCTACATCCTTACCTATAATTGGCATTAAATATTTGGCCAATTTAAAAATATAAAGACAAACTGGCCTTAGAGACAGGATATTATACAGGAAAGCCCTTTGGTGTTTTCCCTCCAGGATATTGCTCTTGCATAATTCAACTAAATAAAAGAAGTATTGACTCTGATAGTTCCTGATAGTTGGTTTATTAACCAAAATTATCAAAATGCAGATATCTGGTAATTGTGTGGTGATTTGAAACTCCGACCCTAAATGCAGGTAGAATGAAGTCACCAATGTACCCTGATCAAGTACTGATGCCATTTGATCTATTCTCACCTCCTGAGTGAGATCAAATCAGTAAAAAACACAATGTCTGGTCACGACTAGGGTTGAGCGAACCTGAACTGTAAAGTTCGGGTTCGTATCGAACTTTAGGATTTTTGGACCCCGGACCCGAACCCGAACATTACAGAAAACGTTTGGGATCGGTTTTAGGCGCTTTCTTGGCGCTTTTTGAAAGGCTACAGAGCAGCCAATCAACAAGCGTTTAACTGTGTGACCTTAGAAGCCATCACAGCCATGCCTACTAATGGCATGACTGTGATTGGCCAGTGCAGCATGTGACCCAGCCTCTATATAAGCTGGAGTCACCCAGCGCTGCACGTCACTCTGCTGTGCTTAGTGTAGGGAGAGGATGCTGCTGGTGCTTTGAGGGAGAGAATAGGACAGAATCTGTGATCAGAACTTCAATTGAACGCAGCGATCTACATAGATTTAGTTGTGTGGGTGCAGTGCACAATCTTTTTACCCTGCCCTGAGCGCAGTGACAGAATTTTTTTTACTTTTATCCATCTGTTAGTTTGGTGGGCGGCGGCCATTTTATACAAGCTCAGTGCACCAGCACTGCATCTGAGCTTTTGTGACATTCAAATCCAAGCTTGAAATACTGCACTAATAATCTGTCTTAAAAAACACACCCTTTTTTGGCAATATACAACATCTGGTGCATTTGCAGGATTAGTCAGTGTGCAATTTAAGCTAGAAATACAGCCATAATTTTCTGGGGTTTTTAAAACACCCTTTTTATGCAAAATACACTATTTTACAGCCCTAGCTGCATCTGCACATGTAAAATTCAATTGTTATAAACACCTTTCATATTCTGTTATTTTTTAAAAAAACTGCCTTTGTTTGCAAAATACTAAATATTGCAGCCCTTGCTGCATCTGTGATTGGTAGAAACTAATTTTAAAAATTAAATAATTTTCTGGCTTTGAAAAAACACAAATTTTTGGCAATATACAACATCTGGTGCATTTGCAGGATTAGTCAGTGTAATTTAAGCTAGAAACACAGCCATAATTTTCTGGGTTTTTAAAAACACCCTTTTTTGGCCAAATACTACACTTTACAGCCCTTGCAGCATCAGCACGTGTGAAATTCAAGGGTTATATAGTGCTGTGGTTCTTTTCAGTTATTTGCAAAACCATTTTGTGCAAAAAACTTAATTTCCGGCCTAGTCTAGATCAATCCGTGTGAGATACACACTTTAGATACTGTGGCTCTATTCAGATATTTGAAAAACAACCATCATTGAGGCCTAGTCTGGATCAGTCCATGTGAGATACACACTTTAGATACTGTGGTTATATTCTTCTATTAATAAAACACCCTTTTTGGGCAAAATACACAAGTTTACAGCCCTTGCTGCATCAGCACGTGTAAAATCCAAGGGTTATATACTGCTGTCATATTCAGCTATTAAACAAACACCCATTTTGGGCCAAAAACTTAATTTTGCAGCCTTTGCTGCATATGTCATTGTGAGATACACACTTTAAATACTGTGGTTCTATTCAGATATTTGAAAAACAACCATTTTGGGCAAAAAACTTTCATTGACGCCTAGTCTGGATCAGTACTTGTGAGATACACCCTTTAGATACTGTGGCTCTATTCAGATATTTGAAAAACAACCATTTTGGGCAAAAAACTTTTATTGAGGCCTAGTCTGGATCAGTCCATGTGAGATACACACTTTAGATACTGTGGTTATATTCTTTTATTTGAACAAACTGCCGTTTTGGGCAAAACACTTTCATTGCGGCCTAGTCTGGATCAGTCCGTGTGAGATACATACTTTAGATACTGTAGTTATATTCTTCTATTAATAAAACACCCTTTTTGGGCAGAATACACAATTTTACAGCCCTTGCTGAATCAGCATGTGTGAAATTCAAGGGTTATATACTGCTGTCATATTCAGTTATTAAACAAACACCCATTTTAGGCAAAAAAATGAATTTTGCAGCCTTTGCTGCATATGTCATTGTGAGATACACACTTTAGATACTGTGGTTCTATTCAAATATTTGAAAAGCAACCATTTTGGGCAAAAAACTTTAAATGTGGCCTAGTCTCGATCAGTCCGTGTGAGATACACACTTTACATACTGTTGTTCTATTCAGTTATTTGAAAAACAACAATTTTTGGCAAAAAACTTTAATTGCGGCCTAGTCTGGATCAGTACGTGTTAGATACAACCTTTAGATACTGTGGTTCTATTCAGTTATTTGAAAAACAACTATTTTGGGAAAAAAAAACTTTAATAGAGGCCTAGTCTGGATCAGTCCGTGTGAGATACACACTTTAGATACTGTGGCTATATTCTTCTATTAATAAAACACCCTTTTTGGACAAAATACACAATTTTACAGCCCTTGCTGCATCAGGATGTGTGAAATTCAAGGGTTATATACTGCTGTCTTATTCAGTTATTAAACAAACACCCATTTTGGGCAAAAAACGTAATTTTGCAGACTTTGCTGCATATGTCATTGTGAGATAGACTTAGATACTGTTGTTTCATTCAGTTATTTGAAAAACAACCATTTTGGGGAAAAAACTTTAATTGCGGCCTAGTCTGCATCTGTACGTGTGAGATACAATATTTACATACTGTCATTTTTTTTTTTTTATATTGACAATTTTTATTGTTTTTTCAAATTTTTACATTCAAAGTCACATTAAAGAGCATTGACTGCTATCTAGTGTGTAATGATATACATATACAGTATTCATGGTTAACAGTCATAAACACATTATGCAAGTATAAATGTAAAGAGAGGTTTGTATAGCCACATAAAGGCAATTGTCAGATAAAAAAGAACAATAACACTAACAATAAGTTAGTATAACTTTGTGACAGGGTACTAAGATAGCACTAAAATCTGAATAAAGTAAGACTGAGGTAAGACTGACATAAGACTGACATGATGTATGCGTGAAAGACTTTGAAGTAGAATTTAGGTACTGGCCCCGAAAACATTGAAATGGGAGGGGGTGTCTAAGAGAAGTTCCTATATCCTCTCCAAGGGGACCATATCTGAAGAAAGGTGTGTCTAGTGTGAGATTCCCAATGAGAGATTTCTTCCATTCTGTAGATCTGATCTACTCTGTTTATCCAGCAATCCAAGTTAGGGACTTCAGCAGATAACCAATGGGTCGGTAACAAGAGTCTAGCAGCGGCTATCAAAAGTGAGAAGAGTGAGGACTTAGATAAATTAACTGCCTTCAAACCCAAGGATAACAATGCTAAATCTGGTGCGCAGGGGAAGGAAGTCTGACAAATCTGATTGCTTAGATTGATTATGTTATGCCACCACGGATTAATTAGCTCACAAGACCACCAGATATGAAAGAACGAGCCTTTGGTTTTGGAGCAGCGCCAACATACATCAGTAGCATTAGGTATATAAAGGCATGTTATATCGGGGGTTCTGTACCATCTAATAAGGACCTTGTAACTGTTCTCCTGGATACGAACACATCTGGAGATCTTATGAGGGGAAGTTAAGGCTTTAGTAATTTCTAGAGGAGTCAAGGTTCGCTGGAGATCTCTTTCCCACAAACCAATCACTGCAGGTTTGAGTGTCGTAGAGGGGGATATCAAATTTTTATATATTGTGGAGATAGTTTTAGAGGGATATTTCTTACAGCTTATTAATTCTTCAAACCAGTGTATGGTGTTGGAAGGGAGGGTCTTTTTTGCTAGGAGAAGAGATTCGGTTCTGATAAAGCGCATGAGGACCGGGTTATGGATCTGTGTGTTTAGCACTTTACAGATTTCTGGGTCAGAGAGTATACACCCATTTGGGTCTAGAAGTTGGGAGATGGGAGTTTCAAGAGATCTTAAAGTCAGGGGACAGCTATCTTTCAGGTCTTTAGGAGCCAGATTAATAACATCTCTTATATGAAGAAGAGGGGAGGGCAGATTTAAACTCTTGGAGAAAAGTGAGAGACCCTTCCATACTTTTAATGTATTGCGAATGAGAGGGTTTGGAATGGTACTAAGTGAGGAAGGTAGTTTATCGGCCAATAGGAGGGCTCTGATGGGGGAGGACAGGAAAATATTCTCTATTATGGGCCAAGATTTATGGGGTGGATCTCTGATCCAATCAACCACTCGAGATAGCTGTATGGCTTTCATATAGGCCTCCGGGTCTGGGAGTCCGATACCTCCTTTAGCTTTGGGCCTTGTAAGTGTGAGAAATGAGATGCGGGAATTTTTACCGTTCCAAATAAATTTTCGAATGAGCTTATTTAGAGAAACAAAAAAGGATTTAGGGATTTCTATAGGGAGTACTTGCATTAAGTAAGTAAGTCTGGGTATAATTAGGGACATTAGGATGTTTTTTCTACCAAACCAAGAAAGGTATGGGTAGTCAATTGAGTCTATTTGGGCTTGAATAGATGTTAAAAGAGGTTTATAATTTAAATAAAATAGTTCAGACAATTTGGGAGAAATCTTGATACCTAAATATGTTAATAATTGGGTCTGCCAATTGAAGGGGGAGTTTGTTCGTAAGGAGGAAAGACTCAAGGGAGAAAGACCTATGTGGAGAATTTGAGATTTCGAGGGGTTTGCTTTAAAGTTTGATAGTGAGCCGAATAGGGAGAGTTTTGTCAGAATTCTGGGCATAGAAATATGGGGGTTAGTGGTTAGGATCAATAAGTCATCTGCGAAGGCAGCTAATTTAAATTCTTGACAACCAACCCTCAAGCCTTTGATCTCCTTGTCTTGTCTAAGAATCTGTAGGAGAGATTCCATAACCAGGACAAATATGAGGGGGGATAGCGGGCAGCCTTGCCTCGTACCATTTCTTATTGTGAAATGAGAGGATAAGAGTCCATTGACCGACACGGATGCTGAAGAACTTGTATACATAGAGAACACTGCATTTATGTATTGTAAAGGCAACTGGAATTTCGAGAGGTTCAGTTTAATGTATTTCCAATCAATTCTATCAAATGCTTTTTCAGCATCCGTGCCGATCATGACCAGAGGAATAGCTTTATGTGAAGCATAAAATAAGGCATTCAGTATTTTAGTGGTGTTATCCCTCCCCTCTCGACCTTTAACAAACCCTACTTGATCAGGATTTATCAAGAGAGGGAGGAGGCTTTGCAGTCTTGTGGCTAGCATTTTAGCTATAAGCTTGAGATCAACGTTGAGTAAGGATATGGGGCGGTAATTGGAGCAGGACGTGAGATCTTTACCCTCTTTAGGGATTATCGTAATCGTAGCTTTCGTCATGTCTGGGGAAAGAGGTTGGCCGGCTAAAGCACCATTACAGATGGGGAGCATAAAGGGGATTAATAGGTCTCCAAAGGCAGAATAGTATGATATCGGAAGGCCATCAGGGCCAGGGCTCTTTCCTTTGGGGGTAGATTTGATGGCAGCTGTTAACTCCAGGGAGGGGAGGAGGAAGAGGGAGAGGACACATTATATGTACTAGCATAAATGACTCAAAGGTCACCACTCATATATAAATCTGTGGAAATCATCAAACAGATGGGATGGAGGTCCCTACTGTATCTTTCTCCTACACTGAGTGGGGAAAGGCACGGACATGGGCAATGTTAGAATGAGCATCCCACTCGCCACTCAGTGTAGTAAGCTAAATTGTATGGAGCATTCAAACATAGTGGTAGCAAAACAAAACAAACCAAAAGTCTATGCATTGAGTCCTCTCTGCTTTCATAGTTATATGCAAAAGAGAGTAAAACAAAAGGATAAGGGGGGTTAGGAGAATAATACTTATGCTAGAGACAAGCGCTTAGGGGTAGTAGGAACATTTCCCCTTCTGGACCTTTGAGATTTAGGAGTTAGGAGAGGTTCCCATGGAATTGGCGTAGGCAGGTTTGGCAATGCGGTCAGGTTTTGGACCATGTCCCAGTTTTCTATAGGCAGCGGCGATATTTGAAGGAGATCGTAGGCTCTATTTAGATCACTGAAGGAAGCAATGTGGATGCGGCGACCATCTTGGAGAAAAGACAGTCCAAATGGAAATGTCCATCTGTATAGGATCTTACGACGACGTAACAGGTCGGTGAGTGGCTTCAGCATTTTTCGCTTCTTCAGGGTAGTTTGGGCTAAGTCCTGATAGATGGTGATGGAGTTGCCCTCCCATTCCACAGAATCTGAGTTCCTAGATCCAGCCAGGATTGCTTCTTTCACCGGAAAGTGCAGGAATCTGCAGATCACGTCTCTGGGGGGCTCATTTGCTTGTGGCTTGGGGCGAAGTGCTCTATGTGCTCACTCTACCTCGTGCACAGAATCAGGGCCCAGAAGCTTGAGGCAGATCTGTATAACTGCCTCTGGGATATCCAATGTAGGAACAGACTCCGGAATGCCTCTAAAGCGGAGATTATTCCGTCTGCCCCTATTCTCCTGATCCTCCATAGCTGTATAAAGGGCGTTCATGTGGCTCTGGGCAAGGGACAGGCTGGAGGCCGTTTCACTCTGGTGCTGCAGGATTATGGCCTGGGTGTCTTCCAGAACTTCCACCCTGCCGCCTATGTGGCGTACGTCCTCTTTGATAGAGGAGAGATCAAGGCTAAGTGGCCCCAGGGCGTCTGCCAGGGCTTCCTTAAGGAAAGACCTGGAGATGGGCAGACGTTCTGTGTCATCAGAGTCCTCTCCTACCTTTTCGGCGCTTGCAGCTGCCGCCTGTTTGTAGCTGGAGCGAGGTGTCCCGGGCGCCATCTTGGCTTCCTTGCTCACCGATGTTGCCGCCACTTTCCTGATGAATTTCTCAATTTCACCGGCTTGGCTCTGTGATTTACTTTGACCAGTCTGATCAGTGGTCTTTTGATTACCGATCTTGACCATTTTAACTTCCAGATCGCTAATGATAATGGGCTATGAGGGATCTGCTAGCAGGAGAGCTGCACCTCACACAACCATTCAGCTCCGGTGCAGGCTCCGCCCCCTACATACTGTCATTCTATTCTGCTATTAATTAAACACCCATTTATGGCAAGATATTAAATTTAAGAAATATGAGAGTGTCAAATAAGCACATTCTAGTCTCCTGGCTGCGCTATCCTATCTGCGGCGTCCCGGTTACCATGGTGACGGGGGAGGCGGGACGTTTGGCCGCACTTCTCCTGCAGATGCTGCCGACGCTCCCCGTCACCATGGGGACCAGCTGGGGCTGAGCGCCGAGCTAGGCACTCGGCGCTCGGCTACTGTCAGGGAGGAGCGATCATGTGATGCTGGCCATGTCACATGACTCCTTCCCTCCACTATTCAAACAGGCAACCTGCTAGCCACAGGTTGCCTGTGATTTTTTTCGTCCCTTAGGCTGTGTATAGTTGTTGTTTGTTGACCTCTGGTATTGACCCTTGACTTGTTTCCTGACACATCTTCTGCCTTCTCCCTGAACCTTGACATGACCTCCCAGATTTTGGACCTCGGCTTGCCTTCTGATTTTGTCTTGTCTCCTCCCTTGTACCGTCGTGACCTCCTGGACTGACCTCGGCTAGTTGACCCGCCTTGCCCTTCCAGTTTTGGAGGTACTTGCTTGTTCTACCTCTCTGTCCGCGCTAGTGCTGCGTCTCATTGCCGGTCCGCTTCCCTGCTGTTTCTATCTCTCTGCTTGCACTTACACAGGGCAGGGACTGTCGCCCAGTTGCGCCCCTTCACCTATGGCGAGTGGTTCAAGTTGGCAGGGACAGGGGACCGGGTGGCAGCTCAGGGGGTGCACTTCCGCTCTATCCTACTACCCGTGACACTATCCGTGATATAATCACAGGCCATAATTAAACATTGACCCTCTACAGAGCCTCACTGAACATGTACAGGGTCTTGCTCAAATAGTACAGGAACTTGGGGAGAGGATACAGGTTCAGGAGACTGTCCGAACTCCCCCCATTCTTGCCCCCGCCACCGTTCAGATGGAACCACACATTAAATTACCTGATCGGTTTTCGGGTGACCGCCGAAGTTTTTTAACTTTCAAGGACAGCTGTAAACTTTATTTTTGACTACGTCCCCACTCCTCCAGTCCTGATTCACAAAGGGTTGGTATAATCATCTCCCTGCTTCAAGGGGACTCCCAGGAGTGGGCCTTTTCTCTGCCACCGGATTCCCCTTGTCTTATTTCTGTGGACCTCTTTTTCCAGGGGTTAGGGGTTCTTTATGATGAACCCGACCGAGCCTCGGTAGCAGAATCTAATCTTAAGGCCCTCACTCAAGTGAATCGTCCCGTGGAGGATTATTGATTATTGTGGTGCATTTCCTCGGGCTGGAACGAACCAGCGCTTAAATGTCAATTTAGGGCAGGCTTGACTGAGAGGTTAAAAGATATGTTAGTTTGTTATCCCTGTCCTGACTCTTTAGAAGAGACTATGACGCTAGCAATCAGACTAGATGGACGAATCAGAGAGAGACAGCGGGAGCATTTGTTTTCTCCTCATACCCTTCTTCAACCTGAGGCTTCCCCCATGGAACCCAAGATGGAGGCCCACTCGGACAAACCCATGCAGATTGGGATGACGCGAAGAGAACTACGCCGTCGTCGAGGCTCTTGTTTTTATTGTGGGGATCCCGACCACTGGATCCATCAGTGTCCTAAAGCTCGGAGAGAAATTACGATATTGGAAACCGCGATTACTGACCATAAAATGGGCATTTGAGGAATGGATGCATTTTTTAGAGGGGGCTAGACACCGTATTACTGTCCTCACCGATCATAAGAACTTAGTGTTTCTTGAGGCGGCCAAATTCCTTAATCCTAGACAAGCCAGATGGACCCTGTTTTTTACTCGTTTTAACTTTTCTGTTAGTTTTAGACCAGGAAGTAAAAATATTAAGGCCTAGTCCCGGAGTTTTAATGCCGTCCAACCTCCTGACACCCCCCCCCGGAACCCATCTTGCCGGCAAGCATCTTTGTGGCAGCAGTTTCTGCGGCTCTTTCCTCTGAAATTCAACAGGCTCAGCAACTTGCTCCTCCACAAACACCAGCAGATAAGTTGTTCGTTCCTGAGTGCTTTCGTTTTCAATTATTGGGTGAATGTCATGACTCTGTGCTGTGTGGTCATCCAGGTATCACGGCCACTAAGGAATTGCTGCTGAGGTCTTTCTGGTGGCCCACTTTGTCTAAAGATGTATGGTCTTATGTGTTAGCTTGCGATGTTTGTGCCAGATCTAAGACCCCGAGAACACATCCCGCTGGTGAACTACAACCACTACCCATTCCCTGCAAGCCATGGTCTCACATTTCCATGGATTTTATTTCTGATCTCCCCCCTCTGAGGGGAAGTCGGTGGTGTGGGTAGTGGTTGACCGCTTTAGCAAGATGGTGCACTTTGTTCCTTTAAGTAAGCTCCCTGATGCAAAGACCTTAGCATCCTTGTTCATTAAACATGTGGTACGTCTGCATGGTGTCCCTTAGAATATCGTCTCTAATAGAGGCGTTCAGTTTGTTTCTAGTTTCTAGAGGGCTTTTTGTCAAAGATGCAACATCTCTTTGTCCTTTTCGTCTGCTTTCCATCCACAGACCAATGGGCAGACGGAACGGTTAAATCAGGCAGTGGAGCTCTTTCTAAGGTGCTATGTATCGCATAATCCACTATTACGGGTGAGATACCTCCCGTTGGCAGAATTTGCCATCAACAATCGAGTTAATTCTTCCACGGGGGTGTCTCCTTTTTTATGTAACAGTGATTTGCATCCTCGCTTTAATTCTAATCCCTCCATATCCTCACTCAACCCGCAGGCTGATTCTTTTACCTCTAGACTGTGCACAGTCTGGGCACAGGTTCAAACGAACCTGGAAAAGGCCCAGGAAACTCAGTGTAAACATGCCAATAAGAGACATTCCAAGGAGGTAAATTTTGTACTCGGCGATAAGGTGTGGTTGTCGACTAAGAATCTTGCTTTGAAACAGTGTTCTAGAAAATTTTCTCCACGTTTCATTGGACCGTACAATATTATTGAGGTTATTAACCCAGTTTCTTTTAGACTTAACTCCTTAAGGACCCAGGACGTACCGGTACGTCCTAACTTAAAAAATACATTGCGGCGTGGCGGGGGTTAATCGGAACAGGATGTCCGCTGAAATCATTCAGCGGGCATCCTGTCACAATGCCGGGGGGGTCATGTGACCCCCCCGCATCGGCGATAGCAGCAAACCGCAGGTCAATTCAGACCTGCGGTTTGCTGCGTTTCCGGTCCAGTCGGGTCTCCGATGACCAGATGAACCGGAAAAGGACGGTGATCGGTGGTGTGATTACACACCACCAATCACAGTCCGAGCATTTGGGGGAGGCGGTGCTGGCCGTGGTGCTGATTGGTGCTGGAGAGAGGCGGGAGATTCAATCTCCCGGCGCTCCTCTCTCCCCGCCTCTTCCTGCTGCTGCACCTGCACAGTCCAGTACCGTCCAGCACCAGCTCCTTCAAACCCCCCGTCGGCACCCATCACCCTCCTGCACCCATCACCCTCCAGGTAGGTTAGGGTCAGTGAGGGAGAGGCACGATTAGGCAGGGATAGAAGGGAAAAGTTAGCTAGGAAAAAAAAAACTTTATCTGATTTATTGTCTCTGGTGGTCTCTGGTGGTTGGGGTCCACAGCACTTAGCTGTGAGACCCTAGACCCACCCATGCCACTTGCCCCCACCCCCCCAGACACTGTTAACGCATCGCCCACCCACCCCACCGCTGATCAGTGTTGTACCGCTGATCAGCAAGTTTGAACTTTTTTTTTTTCTAACACTTGTCCATTTTTATTTTTTTACTAAAAAGTATGTGAACACCAGTGCCCCCACACACGCACATACAATAAAGTTTTACACGCACGCACATACACACGCACACACACATACCCATGGCCCGACGGATGTTCTCGGTGGAGGAGGCATACGCCCAGCTTGCCTCCGACTCCGAGAGCCCCAGTGAGGATGAGGATGACCCCACGTTCCTCTTGTCATCCGCATCCTCCTTATCATCATCTGATGACGATGAGCCCCCGAGGCGGCGGAGACGCCGCCAGGCAGAGCCAGGGACCCCACATGCTAGGGACCCTGTGGCCCACCCTAGTATGAGCTGCCCTGGGGCTCGTACTGGTTTCCCGGCCCACCAAATAAGCCCACCACAATGAACTTAGCTGGTGTCCCCCAGTGGATTTTGAGCCTGAGATTTCGGATTTTGTTGGCAATCCAGGAATCCAGATTCCCACAGTGGGCTTCACTGAAATGGACTTTTTTATTATTTTTTTCAGTGACCCATTTGTGAATCTGATGGTGGAGCAGACGAACCTGTACGCCCAACAGTTCGTTGCTCAGCACCCGGGCTCCTTTTTGGCTAGACCCGGTGGCTGGACGCCAGTCAGTGCAGCTGAGATGAGGAGGTTTTAGGGCCTCATGCTGCACATGGGTCTAGTGCAAAAACCCAGTGTCAGGCAATACTGGAGTGGGGACGTCCTCTACCAGACCCGTATAAGATACGGCCGGTCAACCATGGGGCCAAATTTGCGCAGGCCTACGTACCTGGAAGGGAGGTCGCGGTTGATGAGTCTCTCGTTGCGTTCAAGGGGAGACTCAGTTTCCGCCAATACATTCCCACTAAGCGGGCGAGGTATGGCGTGAAAATGTACAAAATTTGTGAGAGTACCTCAGGGTACACTTACAAATTTCGTGTGTACGAGGGGCAAGATTCCCGTATTGAACCCCCAGAATGTCCACCCACTCTGGTTGTTAGTGGGAAACTTGTGTGGGACCTTATGCACCCACTGCTAGATAAGGGTTACCACTTGTACGTGGATAACTTTTATACTAGCATTCCCTTGTTCAGGTCCCTTGCCGCCAGATCCACATCCGCTTGTGGGACCGTGCGGAAAAATAAATGCTGCCTCCCTACTTACCCCCTCCAGGTACCTATCCCCAGGGGTGAGACCCGTGCCCTTACCAGTGGAAACCTGTTGCTGGTCAGGTATAAGGACAAGAGGGATGTTTTTATACTGTCCATAATCCACGGTAACAGCATCACCCCTGTCCCTGTGCGAGGTACCGCGGAAACGGTCCTCAAGCCCGATTGTATCGTCGACTACAAATCGGTATATGGGAGGAGTTGATCTCTCTGATCAAGTCCTCAAGCCATATAATTCCATGCACAAAACCCGGGCATGATACAAAAAAGTTGCGGTCTACTTGGTACAGGTTGCCTTGTACAACGCTTTTGTACTATCCCGAAGCGCTGGCAGCACAGGGACATTCCTCCAATTCTATAAGGCAGTCCTCAAGAACCTGATTTTTTCAGACCGGGAAAGAGCAGGCCGGAATACCTCGGGAACTGGCGGCGCCCGGATTGTCCATTTTCCAGGTGTGGTCCCCCATACTGGAAAGAAGGGGCGAACCCAAAAAAAAGTGCAGAGTGTGTCACAGGAGGGGGATACGGAAGGACACCACCACTCAATGTGACACGTGCCCCGATCATCCGGGCCTCTGCGTTATAGATTGCTTCAGGGAGTATCACACTTCCATGGAGTACAAAATTTTTATAATCCCCCAATAGTCCCCTAGAGAACATAAAAAACTATGGCTCTCAGACTTTGGAGTTACGGAAACTATTTTTTTCCCCAAAAATATTAGTTTTAGTGCCGGCATCCTCAAACTGCGGCCCTCCAGATGTTGTAAAACTATAACTCCCAGCATGCCCAGACAACCTACAGCTATCAGCAGGGCATGGTGGGAATTGTAGTTTTACAACATCTAGAGGGCCGCAGTTTGAGGATGCCTGCTTAGTGTCTCCAAAGCCTGAGAGGCATACATATTGGGCATCGCCACGTCCGAAAAAATCTTCTCTATAAAAATAACATTTAACCCAACCCCCCCGATGAACAGCGTTAAAAAAATGTGTCAAAAAAAGCCATTTTTTGTCACCTAACATCACAAAAAGTGTAATAGTGAGCGATCAAAATGTCATATGCACCCCCAATTAGTGCCAATAAAACTGCCATCTCATCCCGCAAAAAATAAGCCCCTACATTAGATAGTCGCCCAACAAAAAAAAAAAAACTGTAGCTCCCAGGCTATGGAGATACTAAAATAATTTTTTTTTTGTTCCTGAAATGATAATATAGTGTAAAATCGAAATAAATTTTTAAATGTAGACATATTAGGTATCGCCGCATCCATAAGAATCTGCCCTATAAAAATAACATTTGACCAAACCCCTCGGATGAACAGTGTTAAAAATATAAAATAAAAACTGTGCCAAAACACCAATTTTTTGGCCAAATTTCCCTTTGAATCCTTTTTTTCCAGCAATAAAGCAAGGGTTAACAGCCAAACAAAACTAAATATTTATTGCCCTGATTCTGTAGTTTGCAGAAACACCCCATATGTGGTCATAAATGCCTATATAGCCACACGGCAGGGCATAGAACGAAGGGAGCGCCATATGGTTTCTGGAAGGCAGATTTTGATGGACTGGTTTATTTACACCATGTCCCATTAGAAGCCCCCCTGATGTAGCCTAGACTAGAAAGTCAAAAAAAGTGACCCCATCTAAAAACTACACCCCTCAAGGTATTCAAAAGTTACTTTACAAACTTTGTTAACCCTTTAGGTGTTCCACAAAACTAAATAGCGAATTTAGAAACAATTTTAGAATTTAAATTTTGTGTTACCTTGCCTCAAAAAAGTGTAATATAGAACAACCAAAAATCATATTTACCCTAAAAGAGTCCCAAAACAACAACCACCTTATCCTGTAGTTTCCTAGATGGGGTCACTTTTATGGAGTTTCTACTCTAGGGGTGCATCAGGGGGCTTGAAAGGGTACATGGTGTAAATAAACAAGTCCAGCAAAATCTGCCTTCCAAAAACCATATGGCGTTCCCCTTCTTCTATGTCCTGCCGTTTAGCCAAATAGTAGTTTACTACCACATATGGGGTGTTTCTGAAAACTACAGAATCAGAAAAACCCATATTGAGTTTTGTTTGGCTGTTAACCCATTTTTTCCATTAATAAAGTAAGGGTTAAAATGGAAAAAATTTAAAAAAAATAGAAATTCCAAACTTGTTTCTCCATCTGCCATTAACTCTTGTGGAACACCTAAAGGGTTAACAAAGTTTGTAAACCCAGTTTTGAATACCTTGAGGGGTGTACTTTCTTAGATGGAGTCGCTTTTTTGGAATTTCTATTCTAGGGGTGCAACAGGGGGCTTGAAATGGGACATGGTATAAACAAAACCAGTCTTGTAAAATCTGCCTTCCAAAACCCATATGGCGTTCCCCTCCTTCTATGTCCTCCCGTTTGGTCAAACAGTAGTTTAGGACCACATATGGGGTGTTTTTGCAAACTACAGAATCAGGGCAACCCATATTGAGTTTTATTTGGCAGTTAACCCTTACTTTATTACTGGAAAAAATGGGTTAAAATGGAAAATTTTCCAAAAAATAGAAATTCCAAAATTGTTTCTCCATCTGCCATTAACTCTTGTGGAACACCTAGAGGGTCAACAAAGTTGACACAGACGATACACCTCCCACAGAGGACAGCTTTTCGTTGCCTCTGGGCAGCCTGGCACACATGAGCGATTACATGCTGCAGTGTCTCCACAACGACCGCCGAATTGCCCACAATCTAACCTGTGCTAATTACTGGGAGGCCACGCTGCTGGATCCCCGTTACAAGGACAATGTACCATCCTTAATTCCCTCACTGGAGCGTGATCGTAAGATGCGTGAGTACAAGCACACGCTGGTAGACGCGCTGCTGGTGGCATTCCCACCTTACAGCGGGGGCACAGTGGAAGCACAAGGCGAAGGCAGAGGTCGCCAACGCAGCTGGGGCACTGCCAGCACCTTAGAAGGCAGGGTTAGCATGTCCTTAATGTGTAAAAGCTTTGTCAGCACGCAACAACAACCAGCACCACCAGCTGATATGGAACGTCTTAGCAGGAGGCAACATTTCACCAACATGGTGGAGCAGTATGTGTGCACACGCCTACACGTACTGAATGACGGGTCTGCCCCCTTCAACTTCTGGGTCTCCATATTGGGCACATGTCCTGAGCTTGCACTTTATGCCTTGGAGGTGCTGGCCTGTCCTGCAGCCAGTGTATTATCTGAACGTGTGTTTAGCACAGCAGGGGGCGTCATCACAGACAAGCGCAGCCGCCTGTCCAATGTGGACAAGCTCACGTTCATTCAAATGAACGAGGCATGGATCCCACAGGACTTGTCCGTACCTTGTTCAGAATAGACATGTATACCGACCTTAACCAGCCATTGTTATACTACAGCGCAATTGTTCATTCTTGTATTTTGGATATTTCACACTCTTTTGGAGTATACCCTAATTATTATTTTTTTATTAAAACCATATGGACCTCCACCTCATAAATCAAATTCTTTTTTTGGATTTGTACGTATTTTATTTTATGTAATTTTACTACTTTGTCTGTTACATTTTTGGGTGAAATTCACCAATTTTTGGGTGTGATAAACCACTGCTATACCAAGTAGACAGGTTAAAAAAATTCACTAATTTGTCTGTTACATTTTCAGGTGAAATTCACCAATTTTTGGGTGTAATACACTCTGCCTCTACCTATTTGACAGCTTAATACATTTCACTTATTTTTCTTTTACATTTTCGGGTGACATTAAACAATTTTTTTCTGTCATAGACCCCTGCTCTACCAAATAGACAGGTAAATAAATTTCACAAATTTTTCTGTTACATTCTTGGGTTAACATTTTACTATTTTGGACGTGAATAAACCCCTGCTCTGCATAGTGACAGGAAATCAAATTTCAGAAATTCTTCTTTACTTGATGTGCCACCTCCTTTCATTCAATGCTTAAACTTTAACAAGTTGTCCCACATTTGCCCTTTAATAATTTGTCCCACATTTGCCCTTTAATAATTTGTCCCACATTTGCGCTTCAATAATTTGTCTCACATTTACGCCTCAATAACTTTTCCCATATTTCCGCTTGATCAAGATAAAATTTCATCTATTTATCTCCCTTGAATGTGGTCTCTCTTTCTCACACTCCCTTTCTGACGTGGAACCCTGATTCTCCAATAACCGTGATCAACATGGTAGCCTCAGAAAAGAACATCGAAAGTTGATAGAGAAGATATCCAAATGGATGGTGGACGTTACGGGCAAAAACTCACTGAAAAAAGTGGCCTAAACGGGTGAAAATGCTCCAAACCCAGACAATGTGGCGTGTCTATAACTGGGGGGAGCAGACAAAGGCAATCCCCAGCAAAAAATGCGTACAATGGAGGATGCCGGTGCGGACCGCATGCACCACAAGAACATCTTGCACAAAATGATACATTGTGCAGATAAAAAAATATACATACACAATTCACTGAAAAAAATGCACCAAAATGATACACAACTGACAATACTAGCTAATTCCTCTGGCCGATGTTAAAAGCGGAGAACTTTGCCAATATCTTTGTTACGGGGGTACCTCTGACAGGAACATAAATTTCAAAAAATCGTCTGTTACATTGTCTGTTAATTTTGACGGATAGAAACCCCTGCTCTGCATAGGTGACAGGGAATAAAATTTCAGAAATTCTTCTTTACTTGATGCGCGCCACCTCCTTTCATTCAATGCTTAAACTTTAACAAGTTGTCCCACATTTGCGCTTTAATAATTTGTCCCACATTTGCGCTTCAATAATTTGTCCCACATTTGCGCTTCAATAATTTGTTTCACATTTGCGCCTCAATAACTTTTCCCATATTTCCGCTTGATCAAAATAAAATTTCATTCATTTATCTCCCTTGGATGTGGTCTCTCTTTCTCACACTCCCTCTCCGGCGTGGAACCCTAATTTGCCGATAACCGTGATCAACATGATAGGCTCAGAAAAGAACATCGAAAGTTGATAGAGAAGATATCCAAATGGATGGTGAACGTCATGGGGGCACCTCTGCATAGGTGACAGGAGCATAAATTTAAAAAAATCATCTGTTACATTGTCAGGTGACATTTTACCAATTTTGACGGATAGAAACCCCTGCTCTGCATAGGTGACAGGGAATAAAATTGATGCACGTCACCTCCTTTCATTCAATGCTTAAACTTTAACAAGTTGTCCCACATTTGCGCTTCAGTACTTTGTCCCATATTTCCACTCTATCATATTTAATTTGAAACAATTAAACTCCCTTGGATGTGGTCTCTCTTTCTCACACTCCCTCTCCAGCGTGGAACCCTGATTCGCCGATAACCGTGATCAACATGGTAGGCTCAGAAAAGAACATTGAAAGTTGATAGAGAAGATATCCAATTGGATCGTGGACATCACGGGGACGTGCGACATGGTGGAGCAGTATGTATGCACACGCCTACACGTACTGAATGATGGGTCTGCCCCCTTCAACTTATAGGTTTTCAAATTGGGCACATGGCCTGAGCTTGCACTTTATGCCTTGGAGGTGCTGACCTGTCCTGCAGCCAGTGTATTATCTGAACGTGTGTTTAGCACAGCAGGGGGCGTCATCACAGACAAGCGCAGCCGCCTGTCCTCAGCCAATGTGGACAAGCTCACGTTCATTAAAATGAACGAGCCATGGATCCCACAGGACTTGTCCGTACCTTGTGCAGAATAGGAGGTGCTGGCCTGCCCTGCAGCCAGTGTACTGTCTGAACGCGTGTTTAGCACGACTGGAGGGGGTTATCACAGGTTATATTTCCCAATATTTTGGGGTGTACCCCAATTTAAAAAAATAAAAATAAATTTCAAACCAAAAAACTGCGTAGGCTACCTCCTCCTCCAACACCACTTCCACCTACACCGCCACATCCACCGCCTCCTCAACTTCCTACTCCATATGGACCTCGTCCTCCTAGATCAAGATTATTATTTTATTTTTTTACTTATTTTATGTTATTTAAAGTCATTTCCCTATCCACATTTGTTTGCAGAGCACTTGCCATGCTCTTAACCACATTTTGATGCCCTTTCCATGACATTTTTACAGCCATTTTAGTGCTTATAAGTTCGGGTCCCCATTGACTTCGGGTCCCGAACTCGAACTTTTTTGTGAAGTTCGGCCGAACCCGTCGAACCCGAACATCCAGGTGTGCGCTCAATCTAGTCATGACTAAGGAGGTCACTCCCTACATCCTTTGACTCACATGTATAAATGGATACCATAGGAGTCTGTAGAAGAGTTTCTGATGAATTTAAAACTAAAAGTCAGATAGTTTCAGGATTTGAATCAATAATTCCCATGAGTAGTAATGAAAAGAAAAAAAAGTAGATTGCATTAACATCTCTATTGTCATCAACAGAGATTTGTGAATTACACCTGTGATGCTGCAAAGGGAATGGTGGAACAACTGAGCTATTTTCCGGTAATGACTCTACAGAACCGACTGGTCCTTGGCAGCAGAAAATGGAGGTGTCTATAAGATCGTTGGAAGTTCCTGCTGCATCTACATTCTGGACAACTCTGCCCCTGATGGAAGGATCACCAAGGATCTGAAGAAACTGATGGACTTTATGAAATGAACTGACGGGAAAAATTCAGAAATTAATCACATCTTGGCCAGAACAATGTTTTGGGAACTGGTTCAGCAACTACTATGTTTTTAGCATTTGGTTTTAACAGGCTGTTATATAGTTCTCCGTCTTAGGAAAATTATAAAAAAAATATAAAAATGTTTAATACATCCATGCCCACACTATGTATATGTGCTGTGCCCCTGTCAAAGACAAAGATTATTTCATCCTGAAGTAAATAAAACCTTGTTGATGGTTGAGGGGTAAAAAGGACAAGGTGAAGGCAAACCCGAAAGAGAGTTGAAGGGACTTGGTGAAGCAATAAGGAAAGTCCAGCTCTTCGATATTTAGGGCGTTGGGAGAGTACCTCACTTTGCCTGTTCACCTTTTGTCTATTTCCTGCAAACTGAGGGGTTTGTGAGAAATAGGTTTTATTTCTCTCTATATAAGTACTGTATTACTCTTTTCTGTCCACAAGATGGCAGCAAACCAGATGTGTGAGCCTCATGTGCATTTCTTTGTCTTAAGGTCACTGGGAGAGGGGGAGTTAGGTTGCCATTTTTGAATGTGCCAATGAAACTCACAGTTGAAGTTGTTGAAACCACTCCTATCAAGTTAAGGAGACAATAGTCTTTTCTTAAGGAACACCCCTTTTGTGATGTCATGTCTGCTATTTAAGTGAATGTAAAATTAATAAAGTTCTCTTGTGCCGGGGGATGAGAAAATCTTTTCATGAAACCAACTTGTGTGTTTGGTCTCATTAGGAAATCAGTATGGCTCGCTCATATTATACTTCTAATTGATTTGGCACCACACAAAGAAGATGAGAATCGCATGAATTGCGATAACAATAGTGAGATGTGGTGCTTTCTATTGCCTATTATTATACCCAAAATGTATGGGTGTTGTCTAATGGCTTGGGTTAAGGGCTCAATGTCTAAAACAAAGATTAAAGGGGACAACAGGCATCCCTGTCGGGTTACATTGAAAATTGGAAACGTAGATTACAACGCGCCATTCACAAATACTCTTGCTTAGGGGACTGAATAAAGGGCTCTTATGGCTGTTCTCAAGGTATCTCCCAGACTCAACTGTTCTAGGATCGAGAAGGCAAAGAACAAATTTAAGCGGTCAAACGCCTTCTCAGCGTCCAGTGTAATCATAAAAGCAGGGATCCCCTCCTGTGAAATTAAGTCAAGGATATTCAATGCCCGCCTTGTGTTGTGAATAAGCTGCCTACCCTTAACAAAGCCCACTTGGTCAATCCCCACTAATGTCGGCAGAATCTTTGATAGTCTGTTCGCAAGGGCTTTAGCATAGATTTTGATATCTGTATTCAAGAGTGACATAGGCCTAAAGTTTTGGGATTTATACTGCTTTTTACCTGGTTTGGGCAGTGTCACAGTGGTGACTGATAGCATCTCTTTTGGGAACGATCCATCTATGGATGCCTGCGAGTACATCGGCATGAGGGAGTAAGCTAGGAAGGAAGGATTTGTAATAGGCATTAGACAGGCCATCAGGGCCAGGTAATATATGCATAGGCAAGGAGGAAACAATTTGAGATATCTCTGTATGTAATAAGGGGAGAGATAGCGAATGTTGTTGCTGTTGGGTCAAAGTTGGGAGGTTCAGAGAGGATAAAAATTAGCGTATTTCTTAGAGGTTGGCCTGATAAATCTGCTTAGATGTGCTTAAGTTGTATAGAAAAGAGTAGTATTCCATAAATTAATTTGCAATGTCTTTAGGGTTGTATATTTAGTTTTTATTGTCTGAATGTAATAAGAAGGGGATTCTGGATTTCAACACTCTGGCTTTATTTCTATACTGGGAATAATATCGAGCTTTCACTGAAAGGAGGTGCTTTTCATATCAGTAAAGCAGGCATTCTTTAAGTTGTATCCATAAAGAATGAATCTGTGTTTTACTTCTTCAGTGAATGAGGTTTTATTCAATGATTCTAAAGTGGATATCTGGGAAATAAGAGTCCAATTTTTGCTCTCTATGTTTCTTCGCACGGTGTCCTAACTTAATGAAAATTCCTCTTATATAGGCTTTATGTGCATTCCAAAGGCTAAATGGGCTGGAAACAGAGCCTGCGTTGAAATAAAAATAGTCTGACAGTGCGCTCTCTAATTCGGATTTACAAGTGGGGTTTGACATATGGAAAGCCTTGCAACACCACAGATTATCTCTAACATTATTTGTTTCCGCTATAGATGAGAAAATTGCAGCATGATCAGACCATTTTATAATTTAAATAGTGTAGTGGGTAGCTAATTGTAAAAGAGATCTCCTCAAAAGAAACAGATCAATACCAGAGTAGGTTTTATGTGATGAAGATAAAAATGTAAAATTGCGTTCCAGCACATGGTGAATCCTCCATATATCATAGATTTCTTCCCTATGCAACAGAAGACTGAATAGTGAGCTCAAGAGGGAGCCATAGAGCCAACTGCCACATCAGGGAACATATTCAAGTCTCCACAGAATAGTATGTGACCTTGTTTTACTTTAGCCACTTTAGCTAGAAGCTTGTTGAGAAAGAGCACCTGGTGCTTGTTGGGTGCATATTCTGCCACTATGGTGTAGGTTATATTGTTCAGGATGCAAACTTGTATTATAAATCTGCCATTCGGGTCTATGAAAGAGGTATAGGTTGATAGGCAGTAGATGATTTAATGGCCATCATAACCCCTCTTTGTTTTTTGCGGTAGTAATACTGGAGAAATAGGAGATGTTTTATATGATTCTATGTGCATTATGGAGGACAATATGGGATTCCTGAACACATAGCATATCTGCATGCAGTTATAGTGCCTCACTCCATATATAAGAATGTTTTTGGGGGCTATTAAGGCACAAACTTAATTACCATGGTGGATTATAGCAATGCTGTGGCTACTATGAGGTCTATAATAAGACCTTCTTATAGTAGGGATAAGCAAAATGTACGTATCATGACATCCCCCCTCTGAGACAAAAGTTACCCAATATAACATAACAGAGAAACTATAAAATGTAAAAGAAAAAATAAGAAAACAAATAAACAAAAATCTTATCTGTAATAGTAGCATTCCGGATAATGGTCGACATGTAAATGTCATCCTAATACCGGATGAAACGGAAAAGTGGGGGTTCAGAGTCCGGGTTGTTGCCACAAACCAACATAACGCTCCGTGGCACCAATGAAGAATTAAGACTGTCAATGTTTGGTCCCCCGTCGGGCGCTGACCATGCACCATTCTGACTCTATATGTTGTGGCAGCTGCTTGTGGACTGTAGAAGGATCTGCGACAGGCATATTCCAGGTTTCCAGCAGGTGGCTACCCTTCTCAACCGAAGATATGCTATATTGCTTTCCATTATGAGTAAAAAGGATTTTCACTGGGAATCCCCATTTGTATGCCATGTTATGTTTCCTCAGTACCATGGTAATTGGGGCTAAGACCCGACATTGGTGCAGAGTGGCAGCTGAAACTTCCGCATAAAGCTTCACCATTTGATAAGGCACAGGTAATTCAGACAGTTGTCGGGCCGCAGCCAGTGCGGCTTCCTTTATATGGTAAAAATGAATGCTTGCTAAGGTATCCCTTGATGCTGTTGCTGGAAGGTGATGGGGCCTTGGGATTCTGTGTGTCCTATCTATGGTAAAGTCCATGGCTGAACAGGAAGGGAGAAGCTGTAAGTATGGCGCCAACGCAGATGGACCAATGTCCTCAGACACCCCACTGAATTTGATGTTTTTGCGCCTAGAGCGGTCCTCCAGATCCTCTCCTGCCATCTCATCATGAGAATCTATGAGTTGGCTGTGCAAATTCGCCCATCTTAAATTCAACATGAGAAACACGGTGCTCAATTGCAGATATGGAGGACTGGAGAGGGGTAAGTAACGAAAACAAGTCCTAAACGCCACCAACATATTTTTCATTAAATTACCAGAGGCTGGCTGTTCAGATGTTGGGAGGCCTTGGAGCATACCAGCGTGATGGCTTGTCGGGTGGGTCTCCGGACCTGGGTCTACCTCAGTCATGTCCACCTCATGAAGCCTAGGCCTCTGTTTCACTGGGCTTCTGGTGGACGGAGATGGCAGCAACACGGGAGAGGTACGGTTCCCATCAGTCGGTGAAGCGGAGGCTGATCTCTGCTGTGCCTGAGTTGGAGGGCCTCGACGAGGCGAGAGGGCCTCTGTTAGCAAGATGGGAAGATGGCGGAGTTGGTGGAGGAGCGTTGGATCACGCGTTGTCCGCATCTTTGTCAAAGTAAAACTCCAGCTTGCCCTACTTTTGAGGGGGTCTTTTGCCTCTAGGTATTTTGCATGAATCTTTGAAGCCTTTCTGAAGGTGATATGCTAACAGAGGCCCTCTCGCCTTGTCGTCCTGAGGATAGGTCATCAATATGAGTAAAGTGGACAAACCCTTTCAGGTGCACAAGTAGTAGCTGATATTATTTCAGTGATATTTGCAGTACCTTTTTTCTTTATTATTATTTTTTTATAGAATAAAGAATAAGTTTAATCCCATTATAATTTTCATTATCAAAGAGCATTGGAGCACACAGTATTTTGGATCAATGTTTGAGATGTTTCATTTTTGCTGAGCAACAAATAATTTTTCAGTTGTGGCATTTATAATAGACTACTCTTGTTCTTTTAATATTCAATAAACCTAAATAATTAGTGAGTAGCTTATTTAAAATTCAAATTTTATTCCGTTAAACTTAAGGTCAGTTTGAAGTTAGAACCAAAGGGCTGCCACTTTGACTCCAAATCATGGAAACATTCGAATTTCAAATGAATAAATTGATATTGATAGCTGTAAAAGGTAAATATAGTTTCATGTTTTCAGCGCCTAATAATGCTCTATAATAAGATACCTGCATCTCAAACAACATATTGCACATGACAGGTTTCCTTTAAACAATGAGTAAACTGTTGTCAGAATGCAAATAAAATGGTCAAAATATTCTTTTATATGCAAACATTTTTGTCCATTGTAGTGTTTCACAATTACGCTAGCCAAGAAGAAATAGTAGGTGAAATGGCGTCTACAGATAATAGGTCTACTTCTTCACACACATGTAAACGCTGTACTAGATTACTGAGATGAGGGCTGTTCCACAGGGAAGGCTATTCATGAGAAGGAGAACAATGTAGTCCTCCTACTCAAGCTTTTCTGAACTTTGGTTAAGTTCAGACACTGCACATCAGTAGCCTGTGTCATGGTTAGTGGATTTGTAATCTATTACAGACAGCCATGCATTTAGTGAAAATGGCCCATCGAAGATGCCACGTGTTCTGCTAGTTGAAAAGCTACCATAGCACCTCAGGACAGGCTATAGGTTACCAAGGTGACCCCTTTTTTAAACTTATTTTGTTCATTATACTTCTAATTTTTTTAATTTTTTTATATATGCTTTTGTAGAACCTCTGTTACTATCTAAGTATATATAAATTTTCTGAAGAAGGACTAAATAATCAAAGAATTCTCTTGGCGTACTCCTAGTGGAATCCAGCCATGAGCTACATTATGTGAACTAAAAAACTAAATTTGTTTGCACTGATATTTCCAGAACAGCAAGTCTATCCATTCTCAAGTCCCTATTAAGCATGTTTCACATTTGCTTTTCAATCCTTTGAACTATTGCTGCAGGAAACAGTGCGGCAAATCTCTCTGCATTCAAGCATTAATGGAATAAACTGCAACGCAGTGCGGTCACAGTTGCTGTAATGGCCATTGGCGTATATCTGGACGCCAGTAGTCTACTAAGCAAAGAGCAAAGCATATTCGCAGACATGTGGCCAGATCATCACCATTCCCCATTACAAGCGATTGTGTCGGGACAGCGATGCAGGTTCTTCTGCCAATGCCTAAATGCAGAGACATCCAGCAGTGTGTTCCCTGCTGTATCTCAACAGCAAATGTGAAACATGCCTGTTGAAAAAAGTATGGGATGACATGATATCACACAACCAGTATTCTTGTGTATCATACTGATGACTTTCCTGTGATTTACCAGTCTTTACCTGCATTATCTTTTTAGAAGACATTCTGGAGATTGTGCCACAGCCAAAGACATAAGTGGATTATCTGTCCAACACAAAGTGACCAACTTACAAGCAGATAAAAGTTGCTTTGTAGAATCAGTATAGGGATTCCCAGCATCAAAAGTCTACTGATAACATCCGCATAATTACAATACTTCTTTACATTAATAGCAGTATTTTGATTGCTTGCATTATCTCTGTAACATGGAAGACAATGTCGTTATTTTTCGTTTTTCTTTTTACCATACATAAGTAACCCATTGACAAGGCCAAAATGGTTGTAAAAAAGCAAGAATGACTTAATCTAGCTAAAGATAAATAGGAAAGTTAGCAAATCAGAGACAGAAAGGATAAGCATGATACAGTATCAAACCTCTTTTCTTTTTTCTTTATTCAATTCTCCCTTTGAACTCGACCATAAGCTTAAGTAAAAATCTTAGTTCGGCAAGTTCATCAATTTGACATATACATGCAATCTCTCTAACAAAGTATTGGTTTAATGCATCATCTTCTTTACATTTACTTTCTTCAAAGTTTGGCATTGGAATGCAATTTCCACATTTACACCATGAAATGTTGCCTACACGCTCATGATTATAATTGGTGTAAGATAGGATTGCATCAGCAGACGGCCATTCAGGGTCATTTTGGTAACAATGAACACTGCAGATATCAGATGACTGTACTTTTTTGATTATTTTGGCAAGTATGTCCTCAATGTCCTAAAAAATGTAATATTAATTAGAAAATAAAAATGGAAAATATAGTCTAATTACACTTGTTTGCTATTCATCCTCTGTTTGGCTCCATTCAGATTGTAATCGCCTATAATCACAGGAAATTTTGAAATGTAGTAGATTTCAAACAACTGTAGACTTATAATGGTAAAGGGATGATAGTTATATATAGAAATCAGCAAAGGTTTAAAAAAAAATCAATTCAGCAGCTTCCCAAAGTGAGTCAAGGAATAAGATTTGTAACAAATAAATTTGTCACAAATCACTATAAACCAGGTATACTCAGATCACTCTGCCTAATCATCTTAATCGTAGTGAGACCTCAGCACACGTCTGATTAGAGCGGCTTTTGTGGGTGCTCGTCTCCTGTTGACCTCCTTCCACCCGCGGAGTGAAATTGTAGTTTTAAATAAGTTTTCACAGACAGCACACCAATGTAGCTTATAATTCAACCTTTATTTACCAGTGGTACATTCTCTATGACATTTATTGCTATCTGCAACGTTTCGGGCCCATTCGGTGCCCTTTGTCAAGCTATAAATGCAAAAATAGACACAGAACAATACAATTAAAAATGGGGGGACACAATTTCATATATATATCAGTGGGAATTCATATACAAATATGTCTTGGTTCACATGAAGCATATCATATTCTTGCTCCTAGGCAAGTGTGAGTTACATCCGTGATTCAACCATGATTTCAATAAATGATTCATAGATCATATCGTCCAAAAGGACCACATGTGGGTGATGGTTTTATGTCAAATACATGCATAATTACTGATTTTGATGGTAGACACCGCTGTGAATAATAGTTCCTCTATGCAGCGACAGATGCATGAGGCCCGGGTGTGTGGTTTCACATAAAACAAGGAGGGGAGCGGTGATGTACTAGCATCAAACATAAACGTCAGCAGGGGAGCATGTTTAAACAAAAATCATCTAGACACATGATTCTACATTGGTTTGGATAGTTCATTACAAAGTTCATTTCAAAGTGAGCAAACTTGTGGACATCTGTCCTTCATGATTGGGTAAGTATATGAAGAGCCCGCATTCAGCAATATATTAAACAATATATTAAAAGGGGGGTTGTGCATCGGTATCGAAAATTAACATTATTAGGGTAAAATTCATAGAAAATCACAATTCATGAGAAATAATGGAAAAGTAAGGCATGATTCAAAGACAACATGATTAAGGCATGATTTGAATAGAACATGATTGAAGCAGGGAATCCGAAGAGCCTAGTTAGAGTGAAGGGATCAATAGTGGCAGGTTAGACATATTATAATTTGGCAGTGTAAGCTGGCCAAGGTGGCCTGGGGGTCCATAGCTATAGGAGTCGCCCAAGTTATATGATCAAACGCTCTACCCTTATAATCACCCTGGGGAGAGGGAAAGCATCTATAATGCAATGTAAGGAGGCAAGAGCCTGTGGCATAAGGACCGTATAGACCTCTGTGCAGTGCATGTCGTCCATAGACAGCGCATGGTAAGCACACATGAATAGTTATATTCCTGTAAACTGACTGGATCTAGGGCATAGTAACCTACCTGGATAGCCGGTCTGCGTGTTTCCACGGCGTGCGGTAAATGCGGTGCACGCCGTGGTGTATTTATTCAACAAGCCGGTCGGATATCCGGCGGTCGCCGGCATATGGGGGGTGGGTCTATGTGACGTGGCCGGCCCCCGTGACATAGGAGCGGGCGGGCTTTAGGTTACTGCAGATCCGGAGCATGCACAGTATTCCCCTGTGTCCGTCGGCGCCATCTTAATTCCTGGCACTTAGATAGGAGACAGGGGATAGCGCATGCCAAAAGGATGTCATGAAGTCCCCCTGTTGTGATTTTGAGGTTTCGGCATAAAGGGGGGGTTTGATCCACAGTGGTGGAGAGGTATGGATGCGGATTTCAGTGGGTACATATTGTTATAATAGGACGGTCAGTATGGGGCACAGTCAACAATGTTGCCACAGGCTCTTGCATATCAGACATATACATTCTATAACTGCATCTATAGGCATACCATACCCAAAAGTAGTGATACATAAGGTAGACTATGGTGATGGTGGTGAGTGGTGGTCTATAGAGGACGTTCTATATGGGCCCATAGGGATGCGTTGTGGGTGAAGATCCTATTGGAGAAAAATATGAAAAAGGCATATGAGTTAAACATTCGTGG
The DNA here is from genome assembly GCF_905171765.1 of Bufo bufo. Taxonomy (NCBI): domain Eukaryota; kingdom Metazoa; phylum Chordata; class Amphibia; order Anura; family Bufonidae; genus Bufo; species Bufo bufo. Next base: position 326,896,010 of record NC_053393.1, read on the forward strand.
AGATAAGCAAATTTAAGCATATTTATAGTCCTTGTTTAGACCTCCTGGACCCAGTGTCCCCAGACGGTGGATCCATTGCATTTCTCTCAAGTGTAGCATGTCGTCACGATTCCCTCCTCTCCTGGGGTTAGGGACCCAATCAATTACCTGGAAACGTAGTTGACTGGGCGTGTGTTTGTGTTCCTGGAAGTGTTGTACTAAAGGGGCTTCTTTCTTGTTAGTGCGGATGTTGGACTTGTGTTGACTAATCCTGTCTTTTATTTTTTGTGTGGTCTCGCCCACATATCCCAGGCCGCAGGGGCATTTAATGAGATAAATGACATAGTTTGTCATACATGAGAAGTGGCCCCTTATATCGTACCTTTTCCCTGAGGAGGGGTGGGTGAAGGAGTTACCCTTTGTGACATTGCCACACTGCGCACACCCCAAACAAGGGTAGGTGCCCAGGTTGGGGGATCCCGTGATGGTGCGTTGTGCATCCATTTTTGCGGATCCAAGGTCGGATCTCACTAGCTTGTCACGGATAATGGGTGGGCGTTTGTAGGACATCAGGGGTCTGGAATGGAAAATGCTGGGAATGCTCCTTTGTAAGATCTGCCAGTGTTTGTATATAATTCTTTTGATAGAAGTGCTCCAAGTTGAGTAGGTTGTGACACAAGGGATTCTATCTTCCTGTTTTGTACTGAATTTTGTTTTGGGTTTTAATAGGTCGCCTCTCTTTATGTCACTAATACGCTGTGCGTGACCTTTCAATATTTGGGGTGGGAAACCACGGGCTGCGAACTTTTGATTCATTTCTGTAAGTCTCCTTTCAGCCATTGTGGGATTAGAGACTATTCTTTTTACCCTCATTAATTGTGAAAGTGGAAGTGAGTTAATTAGACCTGGTGGGTGGTAGCTTTCGTATAGTAGGAGGGAATTTCTGTCTGTGGGTTTTGTGAATAAATCATAATGTAGGTGACCATCTTCTACCTGCAGGAGGACGTCGAGGAATGGAATTCCTGTTTGGCTGGTCTCGAGGGAGAGTGCAATGGATCCCACCGCTGAGTTCAAGTCCCCATGGAAGCTCTGTAGATCTTCTGGTGATCCCTGCCACAAACAGAAAATATCGTCAATATAGCGTACCCACATTTTTACACATTTGTCAAATAGTGGATGGGTATACACAAATTGTTCCTCTAATGCATTCATGTAAATAACCGCGAATGTTGGTGCCACATTGCATCCCATAGCGGTCCCTGCTATCTGTAGAAAAAAATCGTCTTCAAACAAGAAATTGTTATTTTTTAACACAAAATTCAATAGGTTTTGGATAAACAGGTTTTCCTTAGGTGAGTATTCCTGGTGTTGAGCCAGGACCTCCATCACAGTCCTAATACCATCCTCAGTGGGAATGTTAGTATATAAACTGGAGACATCCATGGTAACCAGAATTGAGTCAGTTCCGTGGATGTCCAGACCTTTAGTCTTATTAATAAAGTCTGTAGTGTCCAGAATAAAAGATTTCCCTAACTGGGCGTAAGGGCGTAAAAGTTTGTCTAGAAGAATGGCAGCTGGCTGGAAAACGGAGTCGCATCCTGATACTATGGGGCGGCCCGGGTTTTTTTTTTGGATTTTTATGGATCTTCGGCAAGATCTAAAATACAGGGGTTCTAGGATGTTCAATCACAAGGAATTTGGCTAATTTATCTGAGATTATTTTTTGTTCTTGTGCTAGTGATATTAAATTACCTAGGGTAGATTTTATCTCGACTATTGGGTCATAATTGATGCGTTGGTAGGTATTTCCATCATTAAGCTGTCTAAGGATTTCTCCCCTATAATCCTCTCTGTTTAGTATCACTATTCCTGAGCCCTTGTCTGCCGGTTTGATAATTATTTCCTTGTTCTTTCTAAGGTTATTGAGTGCCCTTTGTTCTGACTTACTCAGATTATGTCTCACCTTCATAGATGTTCCCTTTTTCTCCAGTTCCAGTAGGTCAGCTTTAACAAATGCTATGTAGGTCTCCACGGCATCGTGGTCATGTGGTGGTTCAAAGGTGCTTTTTGGTTTGCATCTCTGAATTCTTGAGTGAAAGATAGTCGAGGTTGGGGTTGGATCTGTGGTGGCCCATATTGGGTTGTCCAATTTGATGTGTGTTTTCAGCCGGAGTAGGCGGTAGAATTTGGCCATTTCTTGGTCCAGGGTGAATGGGTCGGTGTGATTTGTACTGGCGAAGCCAAGTCCCTTGTTCAAGACTATAGTTGTGGTTGGATCCAGTGTGGTGTTGGATAAATTCACCACCAAGTTGGATGGCTCTTTGTTCGGAGGTTCCATATTGTCGTCTACCTGCTCCTGTTGCTGGATCTGGTCTGTATAGGATCTCGTCTGTAAGGATTGGGATTGGAGGTGTCTCTTCCGGTGTTTCCTCCCAGACCTCCTCGGCGTCTTCCTCTGCGCGGCCGGGTATCCTCCAAAAAATCTGTGTCACTGGCGTTGGAGGATCCGGAGGCTCTTGATCGTGCCCGTTGGTGCGTTGTTTGGGTTCGTTGGGGGGTTCTGTAGACGTATCCGGACTCGTAATCTTGACTATCTCTTAAGAATTTTGTGCGTTTTCTGTCCTCCAAGTTTCTTTTGAAGAAGTTAATCTTCTGGGTCAAATTGGTTCTGATGTTGGTACCTTCTTCGGGTCCTATGTTACTAAATAGGGAATTTTCTAGTGCAGTGATTTCTTCTTTCGTCTTTTTGATCTCTCGGTCGGCTCGTTCCAAGATCAATAAGATGATGTCGAAAGATGCCCTATTTAAGATTTTTTTCGAAGTTATGACAAAACTCTGGGTCCTCTGCGAACAATGTTGGACGTAAGTTGCATCTCAATCCTCTGGGGATGCGTCGGGTCCTGTAATATTCTGCCAAAGTGACAGCGTGGAGTTCCAATGCGGTCACCTTTTTAAGAGTTTTCTCAAGGGTTGAGACCGATGCGTTTGGACCTGAATTGGTCAGGAATTCATTCGATGCCGTCACGCTTGCGGTGATCCTCAGGGCATCTTCATCTGTGTAGGAGAACGTACCACTGGTATCTCGTTGAATGTAAGGGAGCGACATCAAGACAAAGTGATGCGTAGCAGCCTGGGACGGTGACACGAGGTATCTTAAATGGATCAGAATCTTCTTAATCGTAGTGAGACCTCAGCACACGTCTGATTAGAGCGGCTTTTGTGGGTGCTCGTCTCCTGTTGACCTCCTTCCACCCGCGGAGTGAAATTGTAGTTTTAAATAAGTTTTCAGAGACAGCACACCAATGTAGCTTATAATTCAACCTTTATTTACCAGTGGTACATTCTCTATGACATTTATTGCTATCTGCAACATTTCGGGCCCATTCGGTGCCCTTTGTCAAGCTATAAATGCAAAAATAGACACAGAACAATCCAATTAAAAATGGGGGGACACAATTTCATATATATATCAGTGGGAATTCATATACAAATATGTCTTGGTTCACATGACGCATATCATATTCTTGCTCCTAGGCAAGTGTGAGTTACATCCGTGATTCAACCATGATTTCAATAAATGATTCATAGATCATATCGTCCAAAAGGACCACATGTGGGTGATGGTTTTATGTCAAATACATGCATAATTACTGATTTTGATGGTAGACACCGCTGTGAATAAAGGTTCCTCTATGCAGCGACAGATGCATGAGGCCCGGGTGTGTGGTTTCACATAAAACAAGGAGGGGAGCGGTGATGTACTAGCATCAAACATAAACGTCAGCAGGGGAGCATGTTTAAACAAAAATCATCTAGACACATGATTCTACATTGGTTTGGATAGTTCATTACAAAGTTCATTTCAAAGTGAGCAAACTTATGGACTCTGCCTAATCATATTCTTCCCACTTGGTGGCCCAATCTCAATGTGAAGATTTGAAAGTTAACCCTTTCCCAACTGCCGACAGCTGTCGGCAATCGGGCATTTAAAAATGGCTCCCGCTGGCGGGTGCAGCAGATGCCATGGCCGCCGAGTGTCTGCTGTTTTAAATAGCCGACACCCGCCACTAATGGGATGGGTCCAGAGATAGTACACAACATTTAGCCAGGAAAACCTTACTCAAAGCAATAAACTTAAGGGATCCACAACAGGGATGACTATAATACCATGTGGATCCCTACTATAAACTTGTGGTATTTTGCTTTTAAAATTATTAAGACAACATGGCAGAACATGGTGGATGGATCTAATATGGCCGCTGGATTATTGCAGCATGAGTGCTCGCCACGTCTCTCTCACCATGCTCATCTCACAGGAAAATGGCAGAGACCTCATGGGACGAGTCTTTTATAGGGCTGTGACATCAAAGGGGATAGTTATCTGCAGATCGGCTGGCTGCACGGCATTATGGGTGATCTCGCATTCCCAGGCTTCTTACTTTAACTTTGTAACACGTTCAGCCACCATTTTTGGAAAACCGGATTCATTGCCACAAAGAACAAGGAAATTTGGCTATGTTGTGAATTCATGTTTTCTTAAACTTCGGACCAATATTCCGCTTTGAATGCTTTGCTTTGCTCAGCACTGCTTGTGGAGATATCATTTGCAATTTCTTCAGCAAAATCATTCTCAAAATCCAATAAGTAGGCATAGTTTTTTAAATGAAGATTACCATCAGAGGCAACACCATTGGTTCTTTACATTGGAGAATACAAAAGAGTACATCAACTACATTCCTTCTTCAAACTATGAAATTCAGCTTCTTTTCTGAGTTTTTGTGTGCATAACAGAATGCTTGTAGATTATTGAACTTGGCGAGAAATCGATTGATTTATGTGTAATAAAGGCATATTAAAAGAGAGCATAACGAAGAGGCAAACATCACACAGCAACGCTGAAAACAGGAAGTTAATGAAATAAAAGATTAGCTTTTAGCGAAAAGACAACCTTCATAAAGAAGTAAAAAAGAGTTTACAGGTACCTAAAATATGATACTTCTGCAATATTGGGGGACAAAAAAAGGACTAGTAAAAGGTTTAGTTACTCTTTCAAGGGTAACTGTATTATATTTTTTTTATATAATTGGATTGGTTTGACTAAGTCTACTTTAGAATAATACTAATGTGGCGCACTGGAGCAACAAATGACCATACGGGGTGCTCACAGTAGAGTAGGCTCACCCTGTCTACTCAAAAGAGTTCCAATTGATACAAAAAGAAGAACTGGGCATTCTCGGATATTAAAACCAACAATTAATTTATTATAAAACCAATAAATGGAGGTATCCTATTCATGGAGTAAATACATAAAACCACAATGTGCAATTAAAGGTATAATCATAAATAAAAATAAAAATAAAATGGAAGCCGGAGCTCCTACTATACACCAGTTGGTGTGTTTAGTAGCACAATAAAGAGCGCAATTTGAAGTCCCAGAAGATAAAGATAAGGTGCACCTAGTGTGTGATGACCTATATTGGCTTGGTATGACCAATAGAAACAAAGTCTCTTTCTTCAATGAATGAGTAAATCGCTCTTATTCCAAAGCTTAGTCCCTTGTAAGTACAGTCATTCAAATACAGGTTTATAGTAAAGTCCATTCACTCTGAACAGAAACACGCTTGAAAGGTCGTGCTCATCACTTCTCCACCATGAATATCATAAACAGTGGCGTCCTGCTGTGGTAAAGTGTCAGCGGTGTCCCGCTGAAGCAAAGTTAACCGCGTGCTTTGACAGTAGGTTTTCTCTTGCCGGCATAGATTTAAGAACGTTCTTACCATATGTAGTTGTCTGTGCCCGGGTGCCGCTCTAGACGCTGGTCATATAATGGAAAGGACTGATGTCTTACGAGCTGTTCCCGTCTGACCTCCCACGCCGGCAGCTTGTATGCACGTGGACCTTAGATATGGATAACGGTCTTTGTTGCAACTTCGTTCCAGCCACCTCTCGCGCGGCAGACGGTACTCGGATAGGTACTTCAACACAAACTTATGGCTCCATCACAAGTTATCAATGGTCATTTGGGGGATTTAATCAGATGTGTTTCGGGGCAAGAATGACCCCTTCCTCAGTGGTGCTATTTTTATTTTTATTTATTTTTTAATTATGATTATACCTTTAATTGCACATTGTGGTTTTATGTATTTACTCCATGATTAGGGTACCTCCATTCATTGGTTTTATAATAAATTAATTGTTGGTTTCAATATCTGAGAGTGCCCAGTTCTTCTTTTTGTATAAGTTTACTTTAGTTCCCTAGTTAATACTTTTGTATAGGTATTGAATTACCTAGTAATTGCAGCATGTTCTTTCCTCCCCAGGCATTTCAGTGGTACGGCTAAAACAGCGTTGCTGGTGTCCTCCGTCTCCTATCTTCTATATACAGAAGACAGAGGACGTAGTAGTGGGCAGCCCCAAACGCTGCGTGCGCGCTACCCTCGGACCGGGATAGTGCCGATATTCGTGATAAAAATTTGTGATTAGAATATTTGCGATCAACTGTGCGTTCCCGAGATGAGCCAAATTAATTCTGGGTAGTTAGGGAAGGAGGTCTTAGCCTCAGGGTAAGGACATCGGCGGAGATCTTGAGAAGATAGTCAGAAAGAAGTCTTTTGAGGAGCAGTTGCGATGGACGGAATCTTATTAAACAAGTGCTATGTGAACACAATAATTAGTGATTATGCATTATCACTACATCAGCAACAACATCTATGACAATTTTATTTTGAGTGAAAATATGACAGTTATCCTTTAAACGAGTTTTATGAGATCATGGATAAGGCTTCAGATGAGCTGTCAGCTGACAGGACTGAGAAGTGATACTCTGCAAACAGATTTTCTTTTCTTTTAAAATAATTTTTATTAATTTCAAGAAATACAGAAAGGACATTACAAAATGTATATCAGTTCATGCAGTAATGATACAATTCTTTTATAATGATCATCAATTTCTCTGCAAACAGATTTTTAACCCTTGTATCTTAAAAATAGCTGAACATTTTTAATCAAGACAAAAAAATAAATAAAAATTTTGTCCAAAAAGGAGTAAAATCCAATCATAAAAAATTGACCCGAAGGTGTCCATAGTATTTAACTGTTGAAAAGGGGCTGTTTGCTGTCATTTTCCACCCCTAAGTAAATTTCACTGACAGCATTAAAAAAAAAAAAAAAAGGGTGAAAAATATTCTACAGATTGTTATTACATTAAAGGGAATCTACCACCACCATACAACATTTTTAACAGTTTATATGGCCATGTAGTTCTGCTCTTATAAATATGCAAATTAGGCTGAGAAGAGCCCCTGGGCTCTTATTGACCGAATTTTCATATATATATATATATATATATATATATATATATATATATGTGATGAATGCCACACCTCGTGCCCACTTGACGTCAGCTACGTCGAGCTCACGAGACGTGGTATGGTCACAGGTCTACCAAAAACGTGAAGTTACGCCCTCCAGTGAAGCACGTAAGGTCAGGTTGGTATAGCTTACACACACCTCCTGTCCACGCGGGCACAGAGAGGCAACAAGCTGAGAGAGCCTTTTCACTGCCGCAGTGAAACAGCGACTCCTCAGCCTGGGTATCTGCCACCAGTTCTAGTTTGATATAAGCCCGGTCCGCTAACAGGATTATATAGGGTCAGAAACCAACCCGCGGTAGCTTATAACTAGGCCAAAACACGGACGTGGGGATTCGTGATCGAGATACAAGATAGCACAAGATTAAATTATAGATTTAATCGCCGTATGGGCACACTAGATATAACACAATATACACAGACAATATATACAGTGGTCTGAGGTTACAGATTACAGGTTATATGGTTACAACAGGGTTAAGCAGTGTAAAAGTCAGTTACCGGGTAAGATCAAAGTTCCTTTGAGATGTTCTTTGCTGGAGTCCACATGAAGGGCCACTCCCCCTCTTCTGGGCTGGCAGCAAATGACCCACAAAACACTTTAGGGTTCATAGCTCCAGACCAGAGGGTCATAGGGAGATGGTTCTGGGACCAATGGACCTGCCTGGGTTCCGGCTACAAGTAGAGCCCAAACCTGGTACCGTTATGTGGTTTCTATTGGGAGATATGGATATCTCTCTACCCTGACCTCGTCTCATTAAACAAAGACCATGGGAACGTACCTTGTGGCCACCGGGACATATGTATCCGGTTTGCGCCTGCGATGGCCAGGCGGTTCATAATTCCTTATGAAAGGTAGGTGCCAACATGTCTGGGTGTCTCATTTATCCTGGGCAAGGGCAGATACCCCCTGCTGGGGGGTTTTCCTGCAGGATTCAGTTGGCTCCAAACTGGTGGAGGTGAGGTGTGACCTTCTCCTTGAAGCCTGGACCCCATGGGGGGCTCTCTTTCTTGCCAACTGACATTCAGATGGCTGGGGGGTGGAAACTAATTTTGCATGTACACTGAACATGCCAAGAGGTGCATCCGATGACAATCCGGCCTGAGGCTTTGAAGCAGGGCCCTCCTGTGGAGTTCACTACCTCCGCTATCTGTCAGCACATGGGGGTGTGAGGACATGGCTGACAGTAAATATTAATCCATATTCCTCACAATATATATATATATATATATATATATTTTTTTTTTTTTTAATTTTTTTATTTATTTATTTATTTATTTTGGAAGGGGGGGCGCAGGGAACTTTTAAATGGACACAAATATTATATTCAGAAATGACTCTAGCATTGCTTCTGTGCCATACAAGCAGTTTAAGATTCTGTATGGTGGTGGCAGATTCCCCTTAAATGTTTCCTTAATCTGAATAAGGTTGCATTATATAATATAAGAATATGATATATTTTTATATTGTTTTTAATGGTAACATTGTATAGCTTATTTGACTTCCCATTTTTTAAAACTGTCAAAGCTTTTGTTTATGGAAAACTAGGCACAGTAGGAGATTGGAAATTGTTTGCCTACAAACTGAAAGAATATCTAGAGCATGATGTTGCTCAGTAGTGCCTCAAAGAAAATAATTTTATATCTGCTCAATGTCAGTCAAAATATCACAAATATATAATATCAAAGAAAGACAAACTTGTGATATTATTTCAAATATCCGTTATTAAATTCCTTACAAAGGAAGAAAAAAGCCTAAGGAAATCCATGAAATGATGATCGCTGTATATGGTGATGATGCACCTTCCTTCTACTACATAAGTAAAGCTTTGGGCCAACCAAGTTAAACAGAGTAGGGAATCAATTGAAGATGACCGCTGTTCAGGACGAACTGTCAAAGCATCTTTAGAGAAAACGTGCAATAAAGTGGAGGTCATGATTTTGGAAGATCGTCAGGTCAAAGTAAGTGTAATAGCTCATGAATTAGGCATTTTAGTTGGAACAGTTTCCAGTATCATTCACTCTGTTTTGATGATGTCAAAAGTCAGTTCCCGGTGGGTGCCACAAATGTTTATGCCAAAGCAAAAAACTTGTCACTGGCAACTTAGATAATTTAGACATGCTTAGAGAAAATCCAGGAAACTTCTATTCTCAAATTATTATTGGTGATGAAACATGAATCCACCACCATGATCCTGAAACCAAACAAGAGTCCATGCAATGGAGGCACAAGGGGGTCACTAATTTCTCCAAAGAAATTTTATGTGCAGTAGTCAGCAGGAAAGATTGTGGCAACAGTTTTTTGGGATACAGAAGGCATTTTAATACTAGAATTCATGCAACACAAGACAATTACTGGAGGCATCTATGCTTCAATAATGAAGGTATTATGTGAGGCAATCAAAGAGAAACACCGTGGGAAGTTGTCAGCAGTAGTGATGAGTGGCTTAGGCAATATAAATTTTTGCGATATTTCATGAATTTTTCCCATAATATTAGCAATAAATTTGCGAATTCTAGAATTCGTGATCTCCAGTCATTATTTTCATGATTGCGCAAATCGACACTAATGATGTGCATATTTTTTGCGCAATACAAGCAATTTCACATTTTATCAGGTCTCAGTAGATATTACTGATTGGTGCACTAAGTATTGTTGTGATATCACAGCACTATGTCTGTAGCATGTATGTATGGACAGCAGAGAGAAACAGTAATACCTATCACACTAACACCCTGCACTGGAACCCATCAGCTACACTATATCACTATCTAACCTACACTGACTATCTCCCACTAACTATCTGTATTATACATATGAGCTAACTATCTAATGTAATTGGATAAGGAATAGGATCCACATGAAAGCACAGAGCACAGCGATTTCACTGCTCTCTCTCTCTCAGAACTGCAAAAAAACAGCAGAAAATGGCTGCTGGGGAGTTTCTTATATAGTAACGGGGTAGGCAACTTTCCTATTGGTTGCTAGGGATGTTGCTAAGCTCAGACAAAGACATTGCAGCCTTCTCATTGGCCCACAAGCAAGAAGGGAGGTTACTGATGAAAAAAAAATCTAGAATATTCGTGATTATGAATATATAGCACTATATTCTACATCTTTGCGAATTCTCGAAGTGCGGATATTCGCGATAGAATTTTGCAATAGAATATTCTCGATCAACACTAGTCAGCAGGTGTGTTGAAGGGTCACAACAATGCACAAGCTCACAAGTCTCTCAAATCACAAGCTGCTATCAGGGAATGTGGCTTCATGGAGCTTAACTATCCACCCTACATTCCAGAACTCACTCCCAGTGATTACTTTCTCATTTGAAACCTGAAGAAATTTCTGCATGGGCAACGATTTCCTGATGATAACGCAGTCAAAGAGTAGATAACAGGTTTCCTGCAGTAGAAAGAAGTCTCCTATTCTGAGGGCATCCGGTCACTGGAGGCAAAGTGGAATAAGTGTATTGAAGTCAAGAGGAATTACTTTAAAAAGTAGTAAGTTCAATTTTCTTAGAAAACTTTGTTTGCATGTTCCAGTAGATAACTTATTGAACACCCCTTGTAGATATGAGATAGATAGATAGATAGATAGATAGATAGATAGATAGGGATCACTAGTAAAACTTATTTTGTGGGCCCACCGTATGGATATATTCAAATATTATCTGCCCACACAGCAACAAGATCCTACCAGATGATAATATGGGGGTCCCTGCAGCACCACTGAGAAGGTAGTTTCTGGGGAAAAGAGGACACTGGCTACAGTAGCTTTCCTCTATACCTAGAAGTCATCTCAGCTTTGATCATGTCTATAATAATAAACTGGCGAGTTTCTTTAATAATCTATCATGTTATTTATATGAACATAGGCTGGTTGAGGTGCTGTACATGCAATATATGTATGTAGTGCAGTAAGTCTACTGTGTCATGTGCCACTTGTGCAGGGGGTGGGAGACTAGGGGCCCACCTTGCTCAGGGGCCCACCAGGGGATTCACCTGTACCCCTGTGGGCAAGTCCGAGCCTGGACAGGATAGATACATAGATAGATAGATGGGTGATTTATTAACCCATGTGACAGCAGCGTTTCAGCTCTTTCTATGGAGCCTTTGTCAAGCCATAGTGACATGTGCAAAATGCAGTGCTCTTATAGCATACATGATTAAATTAAGTGATTAGATAATTATCTCTCAATATAATACAAAAGTTGTGCCAAAATACATAATTATATACAAAATAATACATTTAAGTGTCCATGATTACGTTTCCAAATTGCGTGAAAAGTGTCATTGATTCATAAAAAATAAATTTTATACAATAAATATGGTATATCCAACATAATTGAAACAAATGAAGCACCAGGTGCACATAATCCGGTGATTAAAACGTATAAAAACAAATAACAAAATCTCACATGGAGCCAGAGACTGCAGGACCTAGTCGGCGTTGTGAAATGCACACTGCACAGGCGCTAATTACTCATACTACCGCGAGAGGTGTGATTAGCATTACCAACATAGATGACCACAACAAACATGGCCGAGTAAGCAGAAACATTAACTGCACAAATTAATGCCCATAGAACAATGTAGACGCCTCTACAAATCAAATGAACGCAGCACATGATCGCCGCGAACATTGCTAACTATAGCATATTGATATAAACCCTATAAAAAATGTTGGGCTAAATACAGAGAACGGGTAAGCAGTGGGCCACCACCATCACCCATTCTCAAAAATACCCACCTATAGCACCCTCATGAGGCATTGGCAGCAAAGTCGCCATAATTAATGCAGCATAATGTATTTAACTGTAAAATGGGGGTCATTATAAATAACCAGGGGGCCCAGTGTCCTCCCAGGGACCAACCTGAAAGAGGGCACAGCGCCCTATTAGGATAAGGGAATACAGGTGTCACCTTTGTGCGACCCCGATCCCCCATCCAACTCCTGGGCAATAAGATACTTTTTCAAGCCAGAACAAAAACTGTGCTTTGACGGTCACAAACAATTACTTGACCAGCTAAAACAGTACAGATTTGGTTGAATATAAATGTGAGGCCTATTTTTTAGGCGCTGGGTGACAGGTATACGTTTAATCACAGAATTAGATTTGGATCTGCACTGTAGCGTGTGTGTTAAGTTTTTCAGAATGACCCTATCAGCACCTTGAATCTAATACACCCTTTTAGGGATAGATTTAAAGTAGGCTTGATACAGCAGAAACCACTAATTTTGAGAATTGCAAATTTGGGAATTGTTTTTCAACCCAGAACAAAAACTGTGCTTTCACGGTCACAAACAATTACTTGACCAGCTAAAACAGTACAGATTTGGTTGAATATAAATGTGAGGACTATTTTTTAGGCGCTGGGTGACAGGTATACGTTTAATCACAGAATTAGACTTGGATCTGCACTGTAGCGTGTGTGTTAAGTTTCTCAGAATGACCCTAACAGCACCTTGAATCTAATATACCCTTTTAGGAATAGATTTAAAGTAGGCATGATACAGCAGAAACCACTAATTTTGAGAATTGCAAATTTGGGAATTGTTTTTCAACCCAGAACAAAAACTGTGCTTTGACGGTCACAAACAATAACTTGACCAGCTAAAACAGTACTGATTTGGTTGAATATAAATGTGAGGCCTATTTTTTAGGCGCTGGGTGACAGGCTCAACTTGCCCCTGATGTACTATATGGCCAGAAAATAACCACACTATTGATGGTTAAATGCACTTGGGTGACACAGGCTCAGCTTGCCCCTGATGTAGTATATGGCCAAAAAATAACAACACTATTGATGGTTAAATGCACTTGATGAAAGCTTGACCCTGATGTAGTATATGGCCAAAAAATAACCACACTATTGATGGTTAAATGCACTTGGGTGACACAGGCTCAGCTTGCCCCAGATGTGGTATTTGGCCAAAAAATAACCACACTATTGATGGTTAAATGCATTTGATGAAAGCTTGACCCTGATGTAGGATATAGCAAAAATAACCACACTATTGATGGTTAAATGCACTTGGGTGACACAAGCTCAGCTTGCCCCTGATGTAGTATATGGCCCAAAAATAACCACACTATTGATGGTTAAATGCACTTGATGAAAGCTTGACCCTGATGTAGGATATTGTAAAAAATAACCACACTATTGATGGTTAAATGTACTTGGTGGAAGCTTGTGCTGGCGCACCACAAGCCACAAAATGGCCACCGATCACCCCAGAAAAAAGTGATATAAAAACGCTCTGGGCAGCCTAAAAACAGTGAGCAATTGAATATCAGCACTTCAATGATCCACAGCTGTAGATCGATCACTGAATGAAGTCTTTTGGAGGAGTTAATCACTGCCTAATCTCGCCCTAACGTCGCAGCTGCAACCTCTACCTACATTTGTATCAGCAGAGTGACGTGCAGCGCTACGTGACCCAAGCTTATATAGAGGCTGGGTCACATGCTGCACTGGCCAATCACAGCCATGCCAATAGTAGGCATGGCTGTGATGGCCTCTTGGGGCAAGTAGTATGATGCTTGTTGATTGGCTGCTTTGCAGCCTTTCAAAAAGCGCCAAGAAAGCGCCGAACACCGAACCCGGACTTTTACGAAAATGTTCGGGTTCGGGTCCGTGTCACGGACACCCCAAAATTCGGTACGAACCCGAACTATTCAGTTCGGGTTCGCTCATCCCTATTTGTAATGTCTTTTACAATAATGAAAGTTATTTTCTAGAACACAGTAGGCAAAATCAGTAGGCAAAATCTTACAAGCACCAATACTTTACATTATTTACAATGTAAATTGTCAATAGCAGGATTCACTGTGTTTGTAGAAGGGAAAGGACAATTAACCTGTTGGGGACATATGATGTACCGGTACGTCATGATGTCCTGGTACTTAAGGACACATGACGTACCGATACGTCATGTGTAGTTCCAATCACTGGCCGCGCGGCGGACGGTGATCGGAACTGGGTGCCTACTGAAATCATTCAGCAGGCACCCCAAAATAGTGCCAATCAAACCGTAATAACCTGCTCTATAAAAATATCATTTGACCTAACCCCTCAAGTGAATACCGTAAAAAATAAAAATGGCGTAAAAAAGCAATTTTTTGTCACCTTACATTACAAAAAGTGTTATAGCAAGCGATCAAAAAGTCATACGCACCCCAAAATAGTGCCAATCAAACCGTCATCTCATCCTGCAAAAAAATGAGCCCCTACACAAGACAGTCGCCCAAAAACTAAATAAAACTATGGCTTTCAGAATGTGGAGACACTAAAGAATCATAAAAAATAAAATAAAAATGCTTTGTTATGTAAAACTGAAACAAACAACCAAAAAAAGTAGTCATATTTGGTATTGTCGCTTCCGTGACAACCTGCTCTATAAAAATACCACATGATCTAACCTGTCAGATGAATGTTGTAAATAACAAAAAATAAAAATGGTGCCAAAACAGCTATTGCATCAGGGGGGATTCAAATGGGACATGGTGTCAAAAAAACAGTCTAGCAAAATCTGCCTTCCAAAAACCGTATGGCATTCCTTTCCTTCTGCGTCCTGCCATGTGCCCGAACATCAGTTTACGACCACATATGGGGTGTTTCTGTAAACTACAGAATCAGAGCCATAAATATTGAGTTTTGTTTGGCTGTTAACCCTTGCTTTGCAACTGGGAAAAAATTATTAAAATGGAAAATCTGCCAAAAAAGTAAACATTTTTAGATTTTAGCTCTATTTTCCATTAATTCTTGTGCAACACAGATTAAAGATTTCTTTGCACAAAATGGCTGTATTTCAAATGGCTGTATTTTAAATGGCTAATTCAAACCCCTGTATGTAGAGGTAGTATCTGAGAGGGCCTGAACTTCTGTAGGCCTGAAGTAAATATATCTTTGCACAAAATGGCGGTATTTAAAATGGCTGTATTTCAAATGCCTAATTCTAAACCCTGTATGTAGGGGGGTATCTCACACGGTTTGAACCTGTGTAAGCCTGAAGTAAATATATTTTGAACAAAAAGGCTGTATTTCAAATGGCTGTATTTTAAATGCCTAATTCAAACCCCTGTATGTAGGGGAAGGATCTCACACGGTCTGAACCTGTGTAGGCCTGAAGTAAATATATCTTTGAACAAAAAGGCTGTATTTCAAATGGCTGTATTTCAAATGCCTAATTCAAACCCCTGTATGTAGGGGGGTATCTCACACGGTCTGAACCTGTGTAGGCCTGAAGTAAATATATCTTTGCACAAAAGGGCTGTATTTCAAATGGCTGTATTTCAAATGCCTAATTAAAACCCCTGTATGTAGGGGGGTATCTCACACGGTCTGAACCTGTGTAGGTCTGAAGTAAATATATCTTTGCACAAAAAGGCTGTATTTCAAATGGCTGTATTTCAAATGCCTAATTAAAACCCCTGTATGTAGGGGGGTATCTCACACGGTCTGAACCTCTGTAGGCCTGAAGTAAATATATCTTTGCACAAAGAGGCAGTATTTCAAATGGCTGTATTTCAAATGCCTGATTCAAACCCCTGTATGTATAGAGGGGATCTCACACGCCCTGAATCAGTGTAGGCCTGAAGTAAATATATCTTTGCACAAAAAGGCTGTATTTCAAATGGCTGTATTTCAAATGCCTAATTCAAACCCCTGTATGTAGGGGGGTATCTCACACGGTCTGAAACTCTGTAGGCCTGAATTCAATATTGGTGCACCAAATGGCGGTATTTAAAATCTCTGAATGTAACCCAAATGTATTAATATGACTGTTACTCTCATCTATCTCCCATCTTCTTAATATGCATAGTCACTGGATATTCCGGTATCGGAGACTCAAACCACTTTGATGTCATTCACAAATATCCTCACATTATAATGCAATACCACTGCTATAAGTATATGGTTGTATATTGGTGTGTCAGAGGAAATTTATAGATATATAGTTATATAAAGGGACATACCAATATATGTGTGGTGTCAGTAATATAGTGTCTATTAATAGGTGCCAATAGAGGGGGGGTGTACGTATGCATATGTATAAGTCAAACATGCGTTCACATGGTGTACACATACATATGTATAACTCAAGCATGCTTCGCATCTTGTATGTGTATCATGTATTTATATATCCATATGCAGTGGATCAGAGTTGCAGTATTGGATGGGAGGCTGTACCCATATATATCTCACAATTATCTATTAAAATCAAGTATATCATGCCAATTATTGGCCTAGAATCGAATATATCATATCTGATATTACAGATTTCAATAATTGTGATATTATAACAGCACCCCCAATTTAGATGTCTTAGCAACCTCCAAACATCTGCGTCTGGTTTTCAGTGTATATGTGGTAGATGTGAGCATGCAAGCTGGTATATTATCTGTCCCAGGTGGTTTCACCTGGAAGGCGACTCTGCCCATCCCGCAGTTCATAACATCATACCAAATCTGTTTTTAAAGTGTCAGGTGCATATTATAGTTAGAGTGCATATATCTTACCATCAATATAACATATAAATAAATGCATTGCATGATTGGTGCCAATTCCATTATTACAACCATTTAAAGTGTCATGTGCATACACAGTACTAAGTTCAAGTGAATTTATCCTACCGTCAATGCAATAAATACTTTTTATATAATCAGTGCTTATAATTTATATACAGTTACTGTATATTCCATAATTACAGGATATCTAAAGTAATATTACATTTCAGTATTAACAATCAATGCTTATATACTCAAATACTAACATTTAGTGCATCCGTGTTTAAATATTATCATAAGGTGCATATATATCTCCACTAGTTTCTATCGATAGGTTAAAGTGCTAATTATTATCTATAAGATAAAAAATATTTGGTACATATTTCCAAAGATTATTTAGTGGGTTAATAACATCCTCTCTTTTTCAAAGGCGGTGCTTCTATCTTATCTATTAGTGTATCCTCTATATATGTGACAGATGCCTCCCAGACATCTATTTCCACCCAAACTATTATCCATATATATATGATGATCTGCTGTAGGCAGTCACACATATACATGGTATATATGTGAACAGGGTTAGCCACAGACATCCATATAATCCCCAGATATCTGACTTCTCCACCTACTATAATTGCTCCATATATTACACTTGTATATCACTGATACATAAACATACTTATTGGATATCTAATCTTTCTTTCTCCTTTTATTTCCTCCTCTGCAGGTTTCAGTGGACTTTCAAGAACATCAGAATCCAGCTATCATCCACTTCAAAAACAACCAGGTAAGATCTACAATAATCAAATAAGACAGTGTTAAAATATAATATACCTATTGTCATGGCCATGGTTTTGGCCATGACTCCTTGGGAGCCGCATACAGTTGCCCGCGGTTTGGGTTGTTGTTTCAACCGCAGCTTGAGGCTTGATGTTGTTTGCCTCAAGTGCGGTTGCCGCGGACAACAGGTATGTGTGCGGTCCCTTTGGAGTTTGTGTGCGTGTATGTATGCACTGTCATTTGTCTGTGTGCACTCTGTGTAGTGTGTGGTGTGCACGGACACCTTTCCTGCACTGTGGTTGCTCGTGGCAACGTTTGTCGTTGTGTACATGTGGTGGCAGTGTCCCGGCCTTGGGGCTGACTCCCAGGACACGGTTGCCACCCATTTCGTTGCCTGCGGCAACAACCACAGTGTGTTTGTTGTGTTGGACACTTTCCCTTTAAGTTGGTGTTTTCCCTTTCCTGTGGTGCTGGAAGGGTTAACTCCCTTCCCAGTGTGTGTGATGTCACTGGGTGTGTCGGACCGTTGGGTGTGGCCTCTTAGGCCTATAAAGCCTCTCACTTTGGCATGGCTCAGTAGGTTGCTTCAGTCATGCTTTGCTGTAGCAGCCTCCTGTGATTTCCATCTTCTTGTAAGGTCCACCCTTCCGGTCATAAGTTCTAATACCGTGATGTGTTGTTGATGTCTTGTGTCTTTGGTTTTTGTGCAGCTATGGATGTCCTGGTCCCTGTGTGTCTTCATGTGTGTGCTGTTTACCTTTGTCTGTGTGGACAGCCTTTCCTTAGCACGGGTTACAGTCAGCAAGGCTGAGACAGGTTTGTGTGGAACTGTTTGGTTCACCTGTCTTATCCATAGTCCTGTTTATGTACCCCCTTCTTCATGCTGCTTGGCCAGTGAGACTCCTGCTCCTCCGTGCCTAGGAGGAGTGGGTTGTCTTACCCTGCTTCTTAGCCCAGGGACCGGTCGGAGGGTAAGTCAGGGATCCGAGGTTCCTGCGCATGGGTCCTCCTACCATCAAGGTCGGCCCATGCAGGTAGGAGACAGGGTCAGCGTTAGGGACGCAACAGGAGGTGACCTGCTCCCTAATTCTGTGTTCCTAGCGAGCAGTGTAGTGTACGGGAGTTGTAATACCCGTCACTACCAAAGTGTCACTTGGTGTGCTGTCGTCCCTCCTAATTATGGGGAAATTGTTGTATGCCAGTTTTATAAAATGTAATGTAATGTGTGTATTTCCCTGTCACTGAAACTTGCACTTACAGGCCGGCTAGGGGTGTCATTCCAGCTCTTAGGCATTAGAGGGAGCTAGGGAGCCCTAGTTTATATAAGGGCCAGACAAGGAAGGGAAAGTCAGTGTAACCTGATCTAGTGTGGAGTGCAGAAGTCAGTCTAGACCACAGCTCAGAAGTTTCTAGAGCCTGAGGAAGTTTCCAGAAGCTGAGAGAGACAGAGGCAAAGATCAGGAAAGCAAGAGGTACTCAGAAAGACAGAGGAGGTACTTATTAAAGCTATAGCCAAGGAGATAAAGCCAGAACTAGGTTAATGGGCCTTGGTGAAGATATGCTGTATTCCAGGATCAGACAGAATTAGAGTGCAAGCTCCTGTGCTGCAAGTCCTGTGTTCAACACTCTGTAATTACCCTGCTATAACTGAATTGCCTGCATCGACCGAATTGCAAAATCGACTGTATGCTTAGGAACTGCATTTCCTATATTGTCTCTGCTTGCAAAACTACTAAAGTTGGAGTTCTGTTTTAAGACTACGTTTCCTCAATTTATTCCTGCATCCGCAAACGGCGTGCCACCGTTTACTTGGCACTGGCGTCACGAACTATTTCTACCTATACCTGCCCTTGCAGAGAGTCAGCCGTACCAGGTTAGTGTACATTGCACTACATCAACCAGAAACACCTACTACACACAACTTGAGTATGCTGCACCTCTCTTTTGGCGTTCCACGAACAGGATACGCACGCTTTCTAGTGCAAGAAGCGTGAACTTTGTGCCTTATACAGTTGCCCTGTGACCAAAGTGACAATTTTCCTGTTTTATTCAAGTGGACTTTGTGGACTGAAAATCGTACCCAAAGTGTACCAAAAACCTCTAAAAAGCGCTGTGCAGTGTTGCGCTACCCAGAGGAAGAAAATCGCCGCATTGGAGTGTGGTTTTGTGGACTTTTTACAATCCTGCTTGCTGTCAGTGAATGGACAGCGTTTTGCTAAAGATGGCCACCGGCTGCCTGGAGTAAAGTTTCCCGCGCCGCTGAGGACATTCGTGGGCGGATCCCTGCAAAGACACAGAGTCCCGCCCCTCTTCATCATCGCACCGCTGCGGCCCTGCTTCTCCTGCGTCACCGCGGTCTCAGGACGTCCGGAATCTCGCGAGACTTGGCCTGCGCAAGACCAGCGATACCGGTAAGCACTTGTAACCGGAGGGAAGGGGAGTGTACCGGCCACTTTAGTCGCCAGCGGCCACCTCTCAATAGACTACCATGTCAGAGCCAGGAGTGCCTGAGCAGCCGGCCCCGGGAGAGCTTGCGGCTCCTAATCATCCTACAGCCCCCAGCATGATGCCCTTTACCATGCCTTACTATTTCGGGGCCCCATGGTTCCCCCGCTACAGGGGAGAGACCCATACCCTAAGGGACTTTAAAGAAAAGTTGCTGGCACTATTCCGATTGTACCCTATAAATGCCGACCAGCAAATGGAAATCATGCTGGCGCAACTGGAGGGAGCTGCCCGCAGGGAAGTGTTATCATGGCCTGCTACTGAGCGGAGTACTCTAGAACAGATCTTCACCCGCCTCAGAGCCACTTTTGAAACTAGGACTGCCTCAGAGATAAAGATGCACTTCTTTGGCAAGAAACAGAAGCCCGATGAGTCCCTCCGTGACTTTGCCCTATCACTTCAGGAGGCTTTAGGGGCTGTAATTCAGATAGATCCCAAAGAGGCTGATAATCAGGACCAGACCCTGAGGGAACAATTTGTTAATGGGGTGTCTAGTGAGCAAATAAGGACCCAATTAAAGATGCTGTCCGCCCAGCACCCTAACAGTGCCTTTCTGGACTTTAAAGAACTGGCTATAAAAATTCTGGGGTCCACAGTATCTCCTGAGTTGAGCGCCCTATCTGAGTCATCAGCCTGCAAGCCAAAACCGCTTTTCACTAACCGAGCTGAGGCCGGCCAAGCTGTTCAAGTGTCAGCTACTGATACTATTGCCATGCTGACAGAGCAAGTAAATCACCTCACTAAAAGTTTAGAGAAAGTGTGCAGAAAAATAGAGGAATGGGAAAAACCCATAATGACAGAAGAAGAATTCCTGTCATCTCCTAGGCCGTTCCCACCTCCTTACCAAGAGACTCACCCCATGGATCCTGGGAGGCGTAATAGAGGTCGCAAGAAGCCCGTGTGTACATACTGCAAAAAGCTGGGACACACAGAATCCATGTGCTGGCAGTTAAACGGGCAACCCCTGAGGCTGAGGACCACCCCTCGGGAGGTAGAACACTAGGTCCAGAGGATCCAAATTGGATGCCACGTTATGTAGGATCCCATCCTAAAATCAATATAGAGATCAACGGGGTCCCCTTTGAAGCCTTATTAGATACTGGGTCTCAGGTCACTACTATTCAGCTGCCTGCATTTGAAAAGTTCTGGGACACCAACCAGTTGACCCAACCGCCTGAATCCTGGGTGGAAATTATCGCCAGCAATGGCAAACCAGTAAAGGTTCATGGATACTGGGAACCCACCCTGCAGGTGGGAGAAGTAACCCTGCCTCAACAGGGAGTGATCGTAGTACAGGCCGGTGACAGAGGAGGACATCCTGTCATTCTAGGCACCAATGTTTTCAAAAACTGTTATTCAGAAATACTTGCTGTATTACATCAGACTTTGCCCACTGCTTCCTCTGCATCCAGGAGGGTGATTCAAAAGACTATTACTGTGTTAAGTGCCCAGCAGAGGTTTGCTAATGGGAAAGGAGAAATTTGTACTGCCAGGATCCGTGATATTAAGCCTGTGACTTTGCCTCCTAATTCTCAAACTCTTTTGTGGTGTCGTGCTGTCCTGGGAGTCGAAGGCCGAGATTATCCAGCCCTGGTAGAACCAATCCAGATGGAGGATTATCCTTATGTGAGAGCTGCCAAGTGCCTGGTGAACGTCTCCCAAGGTAAAGTACCTGTCCGTCTGATTAACCTGAGTAATCATCCTGTTGCGCTTACTAAGCATTGCCCTGTTGCCCAGCTGTCCCAGGTGTCCTTCCAAGACATCATTCGTCTTCCAGTGACAGAAAAGTCGCCAGCTGCAGACAGCAGATGTTCGCCGGGGACCCAGCCACAAGTGCCCTGGTGGGAAGAGCTCCATGTCGGGGACGAGAATACCCCCCAACGGCAACAAGAAGGGATTATACAGCTTGTCAAGGAGCACCACCAGGCCTTCAGTAAGCATGCCACTGATTATGGAGAGGTGAGTGCCATACAACACACCATACCTACTGGCTCTCATCCTCCTATCAAGGAGAGATACCGACCTTTACCGCCTACTTCATATCAGACTGTAAAGGAAATGATCCAAGAGATGAAGGACTCTAATGTAATCCGGGACAGCCGTAGTCCGTGGGCTGCACCCCTGGTCCTTGTAAAGAAGAAGGACGGTGGTATCCGTTTCTGTGTGGATTATAGGAAAATTAATCAAATAACCCACAAAGATGCATACCCACTGCCACGCATTGAGGAGTCACTAACTGCTCTGGGCTCCTCTGCCTATTTCTCCACATTGGACTTGACCAGTGGCTACTGGCAAGTACCCATGGCCCCTGCAGATAGGGAAAAGACTGCCTTCACTACTCCCATGGGCCTGTTCGAATTCAATTGTATGCCGTTCGGGCTATGTAATGCCCCAGGAACTTTCCAGAGACTAATGGAGCGGTGTTTGGGTCACAAAAACTTCGAAACAGTGCTGCTGTATCTAGATGACGTCATTGTGTACTCAAAAACATATGAGGACCATCTGAAACATTTGGCAGAAGTATTTGAAATCCTTATCAAATATGGCTTGAAAGTAAAGCGATCCAAGTGCCACCTGCTCAAACCTGCAGTAAGATACCTGGGGCATATAGTAAGTGGAGAGGGAGTGCAACCTGACCCTGATAAGTTAGCAGCTGTCCGTAATTGGCCGGTTCCTACTACCGTCAAAGAGGTGAGGAGTTTTCTTGGTTTTGCCGGCTACTATAGACGTTTTATCCCCCATTTTGCTCAAATAGCTGATCCTATCCAGGAACTCTTGAGGGGGCAACCCAAAAAGAGTCCTAGAACTCCTGTGCCCATTGAGTGGAATGAGGAAAGAGAGATAGCATTCCAATTGCTAAAAAAGAAACTGACCGAGCCTCCTGTGTTAGGTTATCCAGATTATAGCAAGCCTTTCCATCTGTATACCGATGCTAGCAAGCAAGGCCTGGGAGCTGTGTTAGCCCAAATCCAAGAGGGAAAAGAGAGAGTGATAGCATATGCAAGCCGCTCCCTGAAAGGAGCTGAGAAAAATGACCAGAATTATAGTTCCTTCAAACTAGAGTTCCTGGCATTAGTGTGGGCGGTGACAGAAAAATTCAAGGATTATCTAGCCGCCACCCCGTTCATTGCATTCACTGACAATAACCCTCTGGCACATCTAAATACAGCTAGATTGGGGGCCTTGGAGCAGAGATGGGCCTCTCGCCTTGCCAACTATAATTTCTCTGTAAAGTATCGTGCTGGACGTACTAATGATAATGCTGATGCTTTATCCAGGCTTCCCACAGAGACAGCTCCTGATGATGTGCGAGATGCTTGGGAAGATGTCGAGATGCCGGCTTTCTATAACAAATTTGCTCAACAGGATCAGGCTCGAGCTACCAATAACAGAGCTGCAGTTCCTTCATCCTCCAATAGGCCTTAACCTAAAGAAGAAAGGTGGGTGAGACTGCAGTCTGAAAGTAGAGTGCTGGGTGAGCTGTTGGACTTCATTACTAGTGGCAGAGCCCCTGAGAGGATTCGGCGTAAGAGTGCAGATCCTGAGCTCATCAAACTATGGAGACAGCGCCACCAACTCTTCATACAAAAGGGCCTGTTGCTACGGAGAAGCCTAGACCCAGTGTCCAACGAAAGAGTACACCAGATTCTCATACCCCGACGAGATGCAGGTATGGTGTTGGAGATGTACCACAATCAATCCGGTCACTTTGGGGTCCAAAAGACTGAGGCTACTATCCGCCAGCGGTTTTACTGGGTAGGCATGAGAGAAGACATGGAGAAGTGGTGTCGAGAGTGTGTAGCCTGTGCCTTGAAACGAAGTGAGCACCATGATCAGAGGGCACCACTGAGACCCATTGTAAGTACTCGTCCTCTTGAACTTGTCGCCATCGACCATGTAAAACTGGAGCCTAGTCGCTCAGGGTATGCTTATGCCATGACTATTATTGACCATTTCACAAAGTTTGTTGTAGCAGTGCCTGTGAGAGACCAGACAGCCAAGACTACAGCCGAAATGTTCTGGAAGCACTTCCTCCTGCCCTATGGATGTCCAGAAAAGATCCTCACCGATCAAGGACCTGCTTTTGAGTCCCATCTGTTCCATGAACTGTGCCGCTTACACAACTGTAAGAAGATCCGGACGACGGCCTACCATCCTCAAGGTAACGGATTATGTGAAAAAATGAATCAGACCTTGATAGAGATGCTGAGGGCCGTGCCTCCTGAGAACAGAGGAGATTGGCCCAGTCTGTTGCCACAGCTCATGTTCACATACAATCATACCATACATTGTTCCACTGGGTATACCCCTTTTTACTTGATGTTTGGGCGCCAAGGGACATTGCCTGCTGATCATTCATTGGACATACATGTGCCTGATTGCATTAACCCATTACCTAACACCGACTGGGTTGCTGAGCACCAAAGGCGGTTAGATGCAGCCAAAGCCATTGTTCAGGAACGTATGGACCTTGCTAGAGACCGACAGCAGAGAGACTATGATCAGGCAGCCCATGCAGAACCCTTGACCATAGGGGCCGTGGTATGGTTAAAGAATAACCGTCGTACCAGCAAATTGGACAGTAAGTGGGAGCGAAGTCCCTATGTTGTCACTGCAATCCCAAATGTTGGAACTCACACTTATGAGATCACCCGGGAAGACAAGGGATCCCAAATTGTACACCGAAACTGGTTGAAGCTCTGCTTGACACCAGAACCTAGTGCCGAGAGTTCTGGATCTGAATATCCTGTGTCAGAGTCAGCAATACAGCCCGAGGATCCTATGCAGGCTGTTAGTAATCTGAGGTATGACGCTGATCCCATGCATTGGCTTCTGACACCGTGGTTGAACTTGCTGGTGCCTGCTCCGGCACCTACTGTAGCTTCACCTCCAGAAGAGCCGGTTCAAGATGCTCCGGATCCAGTACCCCCTCTCGTGGATATTGTTGTTCCAGTTGTTCCTGTTGTTCCAGCTGTTCCTGACCAAGGTCTCACGGATGGAGACCCTCCTGTTGCTCCTCTCCCTCCTACCTCGTTGCTAAGGGAAGAGGAGACCCCTGTGTTGAGAAGGTCTACCCGGATGACCAGGGGACGTCCGCCAGTCCGTTTAGGAGACTTTGATTATTCTGGTGGTGTCTCCTCCCAAACAGTTGCCACGGGCAATACCTTGTTGGACATTTGTGCGCAAGAATGGACTCCCCCACGTGAGCCCTTGCCTGTGCTACACCCACAGGAAACCCCTGGGTAGTTCCGTTATTATGCTGTCATTTTATTGTGCAACTTCATACTAAGGAAATGTGCCCAGAGATGGACTCCACCGCATGAGAGCCTCTGTGATTAATAAGAAATAACCTGGGTACGGACTCATGTTTGTTATTTGAGCCTCCAAGAACTTTTATACCGTTTTCTACTGTTTTATCATGGACTTATTCATTGTCATGGACTATCCTGGTTATAATGTTACGCTGTGCCAGGTCAGCGCCCCCGTTCCATTCACTATCCTGAGAGAAGAGAACGACGCCCCTTGTCACTACCCTTCACCTTTGCCAATTGGACCTGATGTAAATGTAAATGCAGATGAATTACATGTATGTATGCCTGCATGTCTCTATTTTCTATTTCAGGTAGAGATTCCAGTTGGGCGACCCATGATGGAGTACGAGGTCGTACTCAGCTTAAAGCAGTGGGGTATGTAGTGTACGGGAGTTGTAATACCCGTCACTACCAAAGTGTCACTTGGTGTGCTGTCGTCCCTCTTAATTATGGGGAAATTGTTGTATGCCAGTTTTATAAAATGTAATGTAATGTGTGTATTTCCCTGTCACTGAAACTTGCACTTACAGGCCGGCTAGGGGTGTCATTCCAGCTCTTAGGCATTAGAGGGAGCTAGGGAGCCCTAGTTTATATAAGGGCCAGACAAGGAAGGGAAAGTCAGTGTAACCTGATCTAGTGTGGAGTGCAGAAGTCAGTCTAGACCACAGCTCAGAAGTTTCTAGAGCCTGAGGAAGTTTCCAGAAGCTGAGAGAGACAGAGGCAAAGATCAGGAAAGCAAGAGGTACTCAGAAAGACAGAGGAGGTACTTATTAAAGCTATAGCCAAGGAGATAAAGCCAGAACTAGGTTAATGGGCCTTGGTGAAGATATGCTGTATTCCAGGATCAGACAGAATTAGAGTGCAAGCTCCTGTGCTGCAAGTCCTGTGTTCAACACTCTGTAATTACCCTGCTATAACTGAATTGCCTGCATCGACCGAATTGCAAAATCGACTGTATGCTTAGGAACTGCATTTCCTATATTGTCTCTGCTTGCAAAACTACTAAAGTTGGAGTTCTGTTTTAAGACTACGTTTCCTCAATTTATTCCTGCATCCGCAAACGGCGTGCCACCGTTTACTTGGCACTGGCGTCACGAACTATTTCTACCTATACCTGCCCTTGCAGAGAGTCAGCCGTACCAGGTTAGTGTACATTGCACTACATCAACCAGAAACACCTACTACACACAACTTGAGTATGCTGCAGCAGCGACTGGACATCTTCCATCACCGCACGGCTGAGGATTTCCCCCATCCTGAGCCGTGACACCTATCTCTTAACTTAAAAACCTATTTTAAACCTCCTACAGTTACAAAAAGGAACTGAATCCCAAGGTTTCATTTAGCCCTTTATGTGCCATGGTGCCCAATCTGAAGATCCATTTGCTCTCAATTTGGGCCAGCCTCTTACTGAGGTCTCCCCCCTGTATTCCCATATGTATCTGGTCTATACCTGTAAATTTCAACAGTTTTTCATTGCTTTGATGGAATAGTTTGAAATGTCTAGGTATCGTTTTGAGGTTATTTAGATCTTCCTCTTTGCTTTTCTCTATATCCCGTATATGTTCCCTGATTCGTACCCTCAATTCTCTGGTCGTGAGACCTATATAGATCTTGTCACAAGGGCATCTGGCATGATATATTACGCCTTTTGAAGAGCATGAGATATATTCTCAGATTTTATACCTTTTGTCGTGGTTTAGACCAGTGAATTCTGTGGTTTTTATCATGTTTTTACATGCCTTGCATGTTCCACAGGGGAAGGATCCTTTTAGTTTGTTATTGCCATCACTACCAGTTTTATTTATATAGTGGCTGTGTACCAATAGATCTTTGAAATTATTTGCCCTTTTAGCTGTTATCAGGGTTTTTTCCGAAATACATTTCTTTAGAACCATGTCTGTTTGTAATACATTCCAATGCCTTTTTAAAATTTCCTTTATTTGCCACCATTGGCTATCATATTCAGTTAGGAATCTGGTATTGTATGATGTATCTTCAGTCTTTATCACATTCGGGCACAATAATTGCTCTCGGGTCTTTTTCTTTATTTTACCAGCTCCTCTCTTAATCTGTCTGTTACTGTATCCCCTGGCTTTGAATCGCTCTATCATCTCCTTACTTCGTTCTTTATGCTTACCTTCATTAGAGCAGATCCTCTTTATTCTGGCAAATTGTCCAGTGGGTATTCCATCGATGGTGGCTTTCAGGTGGGATGATTTAGCATGCAGTAAGGCGTTAACCGCAGTTTCTTTCCTATGCACGTCAGTTTCTAGTATCCCGTTATCTTTTATTTGTATCTTCAGATCTAGAATAGTGACCTCCTTTCCCATCTTTCACAAATGTGAGGATATTTGTGAATGACATCGAAGCAGTTTGAGTCTCCGATACCGGAATATCCAGTGACTATGCATATTAAGAAGATGGGAGATAGATGAGAGTAACAGTCATATTAAGACCAGGAAAGATCTCCACTCACCCACACACTTAGTTAAAAAACATAGTGATTTTGGTGCGCATCGCGGATCACAGATGGGAGGACTTGCGCCGTCCTGTCAGGCGGTATCCCGGTGACGTCAGACGCAGGCTGCCCTCACTTGGATCGCGCAGACGGAATGGCGGTAATCCCTTCAATACCCGATCTGAAGATTTCTCGATGCGCCGCACATGAAATCAATAGTAAAAAGAACACATGACGTGAGTAAATCCAGCCATTGGCCACCAGCCATATAAAAGACCTCCTAAGCCATTAGAAAGGAAATCCTCCTGATGAAGCATTAGCGAAACGTGCGTCGAGGACTACGCCAGACAGAGACAGCCCACATACACACCACTGGATATCGGGTAAGAAGGAGATTCTGACCGCTTCGATGCGTACACTGTAGCACTATTGTGATATGCCGAATTGTTTATACTGCACAGGTCAGATCATATAGATGTCACCCATGCCCTCTGTATATCCATGCCAGATGTATCTAGAGCTAGAGGTAGCTGTGTTTATAGCTAGAGGCAGCTTGTATATTATATGCTGGTCTAGACACATTATACACAGTGTTGCCACACTGAGATTGTGGGCTCATTAGTGATTTACTAGCAGCTGGTAGTGGTGTTATTGTGGACTGCCCCTGTAGGCACTCTGTATGGTCTCTGCAAATGTGTATTTGTCTGTATGTTTTTATGTTATAATAAAGATTTAATTTTATTGGGTATCATTTATTACCGGTTCTCTTTTGTTGGTATATGCACGCTAATTGTGCAGCTGCTGAGTGGGGGGCCGCTGTTCGTGACGGCAGGGCACCCCGGAGAGAAGGCAGAGACCGTTCCTCGGTGTCCCTGCCTTCTAGATCATTGTATACACTATGCTATGCACTTCCTGTCCTGGGGCTGGTGGTCATGTGACTGCCAGGGCCAGGAGAATGCAGGAGCTATCGAGTCTTCGATATACCTTTATCAGCCCTGCACTGAGGCAGTACAGCATTGTATACTGCTGTACAGTCTCTCTGGGGGGTGTATTTCCCCAGTAATTGGGGTTACTGTGCCAGCCCGCAGTTATAGGAGAAATCAATAGTAAAAAAAAATAGTGAAGTTAAATGTCCCCCAGAGGTCTTGTATGACCTTATGGTGGACGCAAAGTGTAAAATAAAAAATAAATAAATAAAAAAAAATATTATTTTATAAAAAATAAAATAAAAATAAAAAAAAAATAAAAATGAAAAAAAAAATTAAGTAAATAAAAAAATAGAAAAATTTGAAAAAAATTAATAAAATAGACATATTTGGTATTGTCGCGGCTCTATAAAGATATCACATGATCCACCCCGTCCGACACACTATAAAAATAAATAAATAAAAACTGTGTCAAAAAAAGCCATTTTTGGCACCTTACATCACATAAAGTGCAACACCAAGTGATCAAAAAGGCGTATGTCCCACAAAATAGTACCAATAAAACCGTCACCTCATCCCACAAAAAATTAGCCCCTACATAAGAAATTCCTAAAAAAAAATTATATATATATATATATATACATATATATATATATATATATATATATATATATATACAGAATATACTGTAGCTCACAGAACATGGAGACTTTAAAACATGATTTTTTTTTGTTAAAAAAATGCTATTATTGTATTAAATTGAAATAAATAAAAAAAGTATACATACTAGGTATCACCTTGTCTGTAACAACCAGCTCTAAAATATCACGTGACCTAACCCCTCAGGTAAAATTAACTTAATCCCAAAAAAAACTTTCCACTGCATTTCATTGCTGTCATTAAAGGACCTGCTGAGATCATTTCAGTAATCGTCTTGTTAACTCAGGTGAGAATGTTGACGAGCACAAGGCTGGAGATCATTATGTCAGGCTGATTGGGTTAAAATGGCAGACTTGACATGTTAAAAGGAGGGTTATGCTTGAAATCATTGTTCTTCCATTGTTAACCATGGTGACCTGCAAAGAAACGCGTGCAGCCATCATTGCGTTGCATAAAAATGGCTTCACAGGCAAGGATATTGTGGCTAATAAGATTGCACCTCAATCAACAATTTATAGGATCATCAAGAACTTCAGGGAAAGAGGTTCAATTCTTGTTAAGAAGCCTTCAGGGCGTCCAAAAAAGTCCAGCAAGCGCCAGGATCGTCTCCTAAAGCGGATTCAGCTGCAGGATCGGAGTGCCACCAGTGCAGAGCTTGCTCAGGAATGGCAGCAGGCAGGTGTGAGCGCATCTGCACACACAGTGAGGCGAAAACTTTTGGAAGATGGCCTGCTGTCAAGAAGGGCAGCAAAGAAGCCACTTCTCTCCAAAAAAAACATCAGGGACAGATTGATCTTCTGCAGAAAGTTTGGTGAATGGACTGCTGAGGACTGGGGCAAAGTCATATTCTCCGATGAAGCCTCTTTTCGATTTTTTGGGGCATCTGGAAATAGGCTTGTCCGGAGAAGAAAAGGTGAGCGCTACCTACAGTCCTGTGTCATGCCAACAGTAAAGCATCCTGAGACCATTCATGTGTGGGGTTGCTTCTCATCCAAGGGAGTGGGCTCACTCACAATTTTGCCCAAAAACACAGCATGAATAAAGAATGGTACCAAAACACCCTCCAACAGCAACTTCTTCCAACAATCCAACAACAGTTTGGTGAAGAATAATGCATTTTCCAGCACGATGGAGCACCGTGCCATAAGGCAAAAGTGATAACTAAGTGGCTCGGGGACCAAAAGTTTACATTTTGGGTCCATGGCCTGGAAACTCCCCAGATCTTAATCCCATTGAGAACTTGTAGTCAATCCTCAAGAGGCGGGTGGACAAACAAAAACCCACTAATTCTGACAAACTCCAAGAAGTGATTATGAAACAATGGGTTGCTATCAGTTAGGAATTGGCCCAGAAGTTGATTGAGAGCATGCCCAGTCGAATTGCAGAGGTCCTGAAAAAGAAGGGCCAACACTGCAAATACTGACTCTATGCATAAATGTCATGTAATTGTCGATAAAAGCCTTTGAAACGTATGAAGTGCGTGTAATTATATTTTACTATATCACAGAAACAACTGAAACAAAGATCTAAAAGCAGTTTAGCAGCAAACTTTGTGAAAACTAATATTTGTGTCATTCTCAAAACTTTTGGCCATGACTGTACATATTAGGTATTTCCGCGTCCATAACAACCTGCGCTATAAAAATATCACATGACCTAACCCCTCAGGTAATAAAAAAATAATAACTGTGCCAAAAAAGCAATTTTTGCCACCTAAAATAACATATAGTGCAACACCAAGCGATCAAAAATGTGTATGCCCCCTAAAATAGTACCAATCAAACCATCACCTCATCCTGCAAAAAATGAGACCCTAACTAAGACAGTCGGTCCAAAAAAAAAAAAAGTTATGGCTCTCAAACTATGGAGACACTAAAACATCATTTAGTTGTAAAAAATATTGTATAAAACTTAAATAAATAAGAAAAAGTATACATATTAGGTATTGCTACTTCCTTAACGATCTGCTCTATAAAAATGTAACATGACCTAACCCCTCAATTGAAGGCTGTAAAAATGTATAAATAACAACTGTACTTGAATTATAATCCAGCAGCCTAAGAATAAGGACAGCGTAGCGAGGATATCAACCCGCATGCACAAGAGATAAGTGCCGGCACTAGCGCACGTAATAGCGAGGTAACAAGCACTCCACAGGACAAGCAAAGACACATATGTATGAGCCACGATTGAAAGAGGCGGCAAGTGTGACAAGCGAATGACATCGCAGCTGGTTTGACCAGTACGCACTATAACTGCATTGTCGGCCAGACATATTTAACAGTGACGGCAAACTTTACTACCACCACATGCCCTAAGTAACTGATTAATTAAGCAGCTAATTAAAAACTGTTTAACTGCTACATTTGGATACATTTAAAGCCGTATTAACTTTATGGCAAAGTAACCATAAATAACACTACGAGATAATCTGCATCGAATAAGACATCTGATTAATTATTCTTAACAATGCTGTGGAACGTATCTAATTAGCAGAGGTGCGTGAGCTCCGCACCAACTGCATATAGAGGGACCGAGACTGTAATTGTTTGTTTGATAAATTTTATCTTATGTACATCTATATAGTGCCCATATATGATTTAAAGTATTTTATATATATATTTATAAAATTTTAGGAAGTAATAAAAGTGGATATACTAATAACTAAGAACCGGTCATTTTTTTAAAAATCATATCATTTTTATTGATCATTTATAATAAGCATTTTCTGCAATCACATTGACATTTCCACCATAGTGCAAAACACAATAAAGTATAGTAACATAGTACATCATCGGATGACATATCCATTTCAACATTAGGCAATGTACACAATCAAGAGTAACTGCAATAGTATACAATGTACACCTTCAAAATTAAATATGGCAAAATTTTAAGGCACAAAACATATCAAAACAAAGCCTAGTCCCCCCTCCCCTCCCAGTTCAGCAAAATCCGCCTTCCAAAAACTATATGGTGCTCCTTTAATTCTGCTCCCTGCCGTGTGCCCTTACATCAGTTTACGACCACATGTGGGTTGTTAATGTAAACCACAAAATCAGGGTAATAAATATTAAGTTTTGTTTGGCTGTTAACCCTCGATGTGTTAAAGAAAAAAATGGATTAAAATGAAAAATCTGCCAAAAAAGTGAAATTTTGAAATTTCACCTCCAATTTCCTTTAATTCTTGTGGAACACCTAAAGGGTTAACAAAGTTTGTAAAATCAGTTTTGAGTAACTTAAGGGGTGTAGTTTCTACAATGGGGTAATTTATGTGGGGTTTGCACTATGTAAGCCCCACAAAGTGACTTCAGACCTGAACTGGTCCCTAAAAAAAAGTTGACTTTGGAAATTGTCTTAAAAATGTAAAAATTGCTTCAAAAATTCTAAACCTTCTAACGTCCTAAAAAAAATTAAATTACATTACCAAAATGATGCCCACATAAAGTAGATATATGGGGAATGTTAATTAATGAATGTTTTTTTAGGCATCCCTAACTATCTTAAAAGCAGAGAGATTCAAATTTAGAAAACAGTGAATGTTTTTCAAATTTTCGTTAACGTTTGGATTTTTTTATAAATAAAGGTAAAACATATTGACTCAAATTTACCAGAGAACAGTCTCTGAATGGTTTGGATAATTAAAAGCGTTCTAAAGTTATTACCACAAAAAGTAACATATGTCAGATTTGCTAAATTAGGCCTGGTCAGGAAGGGGGTAAATAGCCCGGTCTAGAAGTGGTTAAAAATAAAAATGCAGCCAAAAAGTGAAATATTTTTAAAATCATACTAAACTCTAATTGTGAGAGGTAAAAATCATATGAAAATAAAAGGGTGAGGAACAAGAAAAAAACATGTGGATAAATAGAAATGCAAAGAAAGCAATAAATGACAAAAAGAAAGCATTTAAATCACTAGAACAGGAGGGTAGCGAGGAAGCATTGAAAAACTATAAGGAAAGAAAATAGAATATCTAAAAGACAAATAAAAGCAGCAAAACTGGAGACAGAGAAAATACAACTAACCCTAAAATGTTCTTCAATTATATGAATGTATAAGGTATGTAAAAAAAAATCTGAATGCATTGGCTCTTTACAGAATGATGACGGGGAAGTTGCAGAGAAATACAAGGAGAAAGCAAAGCTATTGATTTGTTTTTTTCTCCACCGTATTTACTGAAGAAAATAAACTTTTTTCCCATTAAAAGTGACACAGGAATAAGTGTAGCAGCAGCTTCTTAAAAAGATTAAAATAGACAAATCGCTGGGACCAGATGGCATACAATCCCATATCCTAAGAGAATTAAAGTTACAGACAGACCCTTATTTCTGATATTTAAGGATTCTATACAGGGAGTGTTCCAAGGGATTGGCGCTTACCAAATGTCTTGCCAATATTTAAAAAGGGGTCAAAAACATAGCCCGTAAACCAATGGTGTGCCTAGGGTGTTTAGCACCTGGGTCGGTTCTCTGGCACCCCTCCCCCCAATAATTTTAAAAATTATACCCCCACACAGTTGTATTGCCCTCATTGTACAACCTTTACCACAGTTTTGTCCAGATATGTGCCCTCTCATGGTAGTTATGCCCACACTGTGCCCCCTCTCAGTATTTATGCCCTCACTGTACAACTTTCACAGTATTTATGCCCTCACTGTACAACTTTCACAGCAGTTATGCCCATATTGTGCCCCTGAAAGTACTTTTCCTTTCATTTTGCCCCTTCACAGTAGTTATGCCTTCATTGTACCGCCCTCACAGTAGTTATGCCCTATCTGTGCCCCTTTCACAGTAGTGCCATCTGTGCGCCATTATAGTTATACCCTCACTGTGCCCCTATAAGAGTAGTAATACCCTATCTGTCCCTTTAGTGTAGTAATGTCCATTGTACCTCCTTCACAGTAATAATGTCTACTCTGTGCCCCATAACAGTTATACCCTCCCCCTTCACAGGTGTAATGCCCTCTGTGCCTCCTTCGCAGGAGTAATGCCCTCTGTGCCTCCTTCACAGTAGTAATGCCCTCTGTGCCTCCTTCATAGTAGTAATGCCCTCTGTGCCTCCTTCACACTAGTAATGCCCTATGTGTTCCCTACATAGTAGTAATGCCCATTGTGCCCCATTCATAGTAGTAATGCCCATTGTGCCCCTTCATTGTAATAATACCTAATTTGTCCCATTCATAGTATCAATGCCCTCTGTGCCCCCCTAAATAGTAGTAATGCCCTCTGTCTCTCCTTTATAGTAGTAATGCCCTCTGTGCCCCCTTCATAGTAGTAATTCCCTCTGTGCCATCCTCCATAGTAAAAAAAATGCCCATTGTGCCTCCTCTGTGTTAAAAGCAAAACAAAAACACAGTTACTACTCATCTTTTCCTGTTTTTGAAGCTCAGATCCAGCTCTCCCCTGCAGACACAGATCACTCTGCAGCACTGTGTGGGAGGAACTTTGGTAGATTCCCAGGCTGCAGGCTCCTCCAACACAGGCCAGCAGCGGGATCTGTGCTTGCAGGCTGAATGGAGCAGGGAACAGAAGGCTTCCTGTTTCACCATTCAGTGCGGGAGAGATAGGGAGCTGAGTGACAAGAGGGCAGCTCCCGGCGCTACAGCAATGATCGCTTCCATCTGTATTGATGGAAGCGCTCATTGCTTCGGCACCCCTCTGAGAGTGGGCACGCTGGGCGAAGTGCCCCCCCTTAGCACGCCACTGCCATAAACTTTATGCCAGTAAGTTTAACATCTGCTGTGAGTAATTTGAAAGTTTGAAAGTTTTGTAAGAGATGCTATGTTGGAGTTCTTCAATGAAAATGGGTGAATAGTGCCATGTAAGCATGGCTTCACGAGGAACTGGTCATCGGTCATGTCAACTAATTTAATCAATTTGTATGAGGAAACAAGTTATAAACTTGACTGCAGCAAGTCAATGGATATCATGTATTTATTAACTTGTTCAAAACATTTGATACTGTGTCACATAAACAGTTAGTGTATATAAAATGAGAATGATTGGACTGGGATAAAATGTCTGTATGTGGGTAAGTAACTGGCTCAGTGATAGAAAACAGAGGGTAGTTATTAATGGTACACATTCAGATTGGGTCACTGTCACTAGTGGAGTTCCTCAGGGGTCAGTATTGTGCCCTATTCTCTTCAATATATTTATTAATGATCTTGTAGAAAGCTTGCACAGTATAATATCAATTTTTGCAGATGACTAATTGTGTAAAGTTAAAGGGAACCTGTCACCGGGATTTTGTGTATAGAGCTGAGGGCATAGGTTGCTAGATGGCCGCTAGCACATCCGCAATATCCAGTCCCCATAGCTCTGTGTGCTTTTATTGTGTAAAAAACCCGATTTGATACATATGCAAATTAACCTGAGATGAGTCCTGTCCCTGACTCATCTCAGGGACAGGACTCATCTCAGGTTAATTTGCATATGTATCAAATCGTTTTTTTTACACAATAAAAGCACACAGAGCTATGGGGACTGGGTATTGCGGATATACTAGCGGCCATCTAGTAACCCATGTCCTCAGCTCTATACACAAAATCCCGGTGACAGGTTAAGTTATGTGTATCCCAACAATTATGTCATTAAAAAATACAACTTGACCTGCAAAAAACAAGCCTATATGGCTACATTGATGGAAAAATATCATTGAGGCCAAAAACAGGCTGGTCAATAAGGGGGTTAAAAATGATTATTTTGCATATTTTCACATCAAGTATCAATCATATACACATTACATAATGTTTTATCACATATCTTTTCTAATCCTTGTTACAAAAACAAGTCATGGAGAAAGAAAAAGAAGCTACAATTAGTTATAAAAGAAAGGGTATAATGGGTATAACTATACATTCCTATGCTTTTATGGAAAAAGTAATAATGGAAATCATTTTAAAAGCTGCTGTGCAGTGGCACAAAAATATTAAATAGTCTGATGCATCATTTATTCTGGTAGTTCACTTTAAATGGCGCAAGTGACCTTTAAAATCATAGAGAAATTGCAAACACTGTATTTCTCTGTCTTTGAATGATTTTCCCAGCTCGTTTTGCATTTGAACACATATTATTTTTCTCATTAAAATGTTTTGGTTTTGCTTTTTAAAGCAGCCCATGTATTCTACATTAGTTTTTTTTCAATCTTTGATGCAATTTTAACGGCAGTGTTAATAGGCATATTACATTGAGCAAGAAAGATTATACTTAATATTTTTCTAAAACAAGGTAAAAGAAGCCTGAATAATAGTAGAGTGTGCTATCAAGTGAATAAAATTATCAGTTCTTCATAGTGCAAGCATGAAAGTGAATGCCATTTGAACTTCAGTTCTTTGTGTAAAAAAAATGAAAAGGCACAAAAATGTGAATGCAAAATTATATCTAATTTTGAAGCAAAATACTGAAATTAGTGGTCTCTTATTAAAACTAGTTTTTACTGACATCTGCCATAAAAAAATTCATTATATTAGAAAAGAAAATGTAAGCCTTTTATATGGTTTTAGAGAGGTTTTTAAATCCAATAACAATAAATTACTTAAAGAGGCCAGCAGAGATGTATAAGATTAGGGTTAGTTCCTAACAGTGGTCCACATTTGTTATTATTATGGCTACATTGAACCAAAATTGGACACATTTTCAATGCATATTGGGCACATTGCATTTTAGACATGTTTATGAAGCAAGCAAGTAGTGAAAAAAAAAATCACTGAGTGTTGTCTGCTAGGGTTGTGGCGTCAATAAAATGGACGTAGTTTTGTGTGACAACCGTGTAGTTTAACCCCTTATGGATCGGGCTCATTTTCGCCTTAAGGACCAGGCCATTTTTTGTAAATCTGATCAATGTCACTTTATGTGTGAATAACTTTAAAACACTTTTACTTATCCAGACCATTCTGAGACTGTTTTTTCGTCACATATTGTACATCATGACACTGGTAAAATGGAGTAAAAAAAATTCATTTTTATTTATAAAAAAAAAAAACAAATTTACTAAAAATCTGGAAAAATTAGCAGATTTTTCATTTTCAATTTCTCTGCTTCTATAATACATAGTAATATCTCCAAAAACAGATATTACTTTACATTCCCCATATGTCTACTTCATGTTTGGATCATTTTTGGGGATTTTACAAAGCTTAGAAGTTTAGAAGCAAATCTTAAAATTTTTCAGAAATTTTCAAAAACCCACTTTTTAAGGACCAGTTCAGGTCTGCAGTCACTTTGTGAGGCTTACATAATAGAAACCACCCAAAAGTGACGCCATTCTAGAAACTACACCCCTAAAGTTATTCAAAACTGATTTTACAAATGTCGCTAACCCTTTAGGTGTTCCACAAAAGTTAATGGCAAATGGAGATACAATTTCAGAATTTTTATTTATTTTTTCATTTTATTTTTGGGCAAATTTTCCATTTTAATCAATTTTTTCCAGTAACAAAGCAAGGGTTAACAGCCAAACAAAACAATATTTATTGCCCTGATTTAGTAGTTTGCAGAAACACCCTATATGCGGTCGTAAGGTACTGTACGGGCACACGGAAGGGCGTAGAGGAAAAGGAGCGCCGTGTGGTTTTTGGAAGGCAGATTTTGCTGGACTGGTTTATTTACACCATGTCCCATTTGAAGCCCCCCTGATGCACCCCTAGAGTAGAAACTCCATAAAAGTGACCCCATTTTGGAAACTACGGGATAAGGTGGCAGTTTTGTTGGGACTATTTTTAGGGTACATATGATTTTTGGTTGCTTTATATTGCATTTTTGTGAGTCAAGGTTACCAAAAATATCCATTTGCCATAAACTGTTGAGGAACACCTAAAGGGTTAATAAAGTTTTTAAAATCAGTTTTGAATACCTTGAGGGGTGTAGTTTCTTAGATGGAGTCACTTTTATGGAGTTTCCACTCTAGGGGTGCATCAAGGGTTCTTCAAATGGGACATGGTGCCCAAAAAAAGGCCATCAAAATCTGCCTTCCAGAAACCATATGGCGATCCTTTCCTTCTGTGCCCTGCCGTTTGGTCGTACAGCAGTTTACAACCACATATGGGGTTTTTCTGTTAACTGCCCTTCAGAATCAGGGTAATAAATATTAAGTTTTGTTTGGCTGTTAACCCTTGCTTTGTTACTGGAAAAAACGGATTAAAATGGAAAATTTGCCAAAAAATAGCTGTTTTGGCACTGTTTTTATTTTATTCTTTTGGCTGTATTCATCTGAGGGGTTAGATCATGGGGTATTTTTATAGAGCAGATTCTTACGGACGCTGCGATACCTAATATGTCTACTTTTTAAAATGTATTTAGGTTTTAGCCTATATTATCCTATTTTAAACAAAAAATAATAATATTTTAGTATTTCCATAGTCTAAGAGTAATTTTTTTTTAGTTTATAGACTATTATCTTAGTTAGGGGCTCATTTTTTGCGGGATGAGAGGACTGTTTTATACTATTTTGGGGAGCATATGACTTTTTGATCGCTTGCTTTTACCCTTTTTGTGATGTAAGGTGACAAAAATACCTTTTTTTTTTGCACAGTTTTTATTTTATTTTTTTGACCATGTTCATCTGAGGGGTTAGGTCATGGGGTATTTTTATAGAGCAGATTGTTACGGACGCGGCGATACCTAATATGAAATACTTTTTAATTTATTTAAGTTTTACTAAATAATATTTTTGAGAAAATGTTTTTGTTTTAGTGTCTCAAGTCTGAGAACCATTTTTTTTTTTCGATTGTCAGTGGCTAAATAGAATTAAAATTGGGAAGGGGAGTATAAATTTAATACTCCATGGAAGTGTGGTAATCCCTGAAGCAAACAATAATTCAGAGGCCCGGATGGTCGGGGCAAGTTTCACACTGAGTGGTGGTGTCCTTCCGTATCCCCCACCTTGTGACACACTCTGCACCTTTTTTTGGGTCCATCCCTTCTTTCCAGTACGGGGGAACCACACCTGGAAAGTGTTGGCCAGGGACAATCCGGGTGCCTCCAGTTCCCGAGGAACTCCGGCCTGCTCTTTCCCGGTCAGAAAAGATCAGGGCCTTGAGGACTGCCTCATAGAATTAGAGGAATTTCCCTGTGTTGCCAGCGCTCCGGGACAGCACAAAAGAGTTGTACAAGGCAACCTGTACCAAGTAGACCGCAACTTTTTTGTACCATGCCCAGGTTTTGCACAAGGCGTTATATGGCTTGAGGACTTGATCAGAGAGATCAACTCCTTCCATATACCGATTGTAGTCGACGATACAATCGGGCTTGAGGACCGTTGCCGTGGTACCTCGCACAGGGACAGGGGTGATGCCGTTACCGTGAATTGTGGACAGTACAAGTACATCCCTCTTGTCCTTATATCTGACTAGCAACAGGTTTCCACTGGTAAGGGCACGGGTCTCACCCCTGGGGATAGGTACCTGGAGGGGGTGGGTAGGGAGTACGCGTTGATTTTTCTGCGCGGTCCCACAAGCGGATGTGGATCTGGCGACGAGGGACTGGAACTAGGGGATACTAGTATAAAAGTTATCGACGTACAGGTGGTAACCCTTATCTGCATAAGGTCCCACACAAGTTTCCCGCTAACACCCAGAGTGGGGGGACATTCTGGTGGTTGAATACGGGAATCTCGCCCCTCGTACACACACAACTTGTAAGTGTACCCTGAGGTACTCTCACAAAGTTTGTACAGCTTCACGCCATACCTCGCCCGCTTAGAGGGAACATGCTGGCGGAAAATGAGTCTCCCCTTGAAAGCAATGAGAGACTAATCAACTGCGACCTCCCTTCCAGATACATAGGCTTCCAAAAATTTGGCCCTAAAGTGATCGATGACTGGCCTGATTTTGTACAGGCGGTCATAGGCAGGATCACCTTCGAGGGGGGGGACATGCTGCATTATCTGCATAATGCAGGCATTTCCGAATGGCCTCAAAACGGGAACGTGTCATGGTCGTACTGTAAAGTGGGGTCTGGTAGAGGACGTCCCCACTCCATTAATGCCTGACACTGGGTTTTTTGACCTGGCCCATGTTCAGCACGAGGCCCCAAAACTTCCTCATCTCGGCTGCACTGACCGGAGTTCAGCCACCGGCCCTAGCCAAAAAGGAGCCCGGGTGTTGAGCAATGAACTGTTGGGCGTACAAGTTTGTTTGCTCCACCATCAGATTCACAAACTGGTAACTGAAAAAAAAGACTAAAATAGTCATATTCAGTGAAGCCCACTGTGGGAATCTGGATTCCTGGTTGGCCAACAAATTCAGGAATCACAGGCTTAAAATCCTCTGGGGTACACCATGCAAGTTCAGCGCTAGGGGGCTCAGGTGGACTTATCTGGTGGGCCAGAAAACTAGCACGAGCCCAGAGCTGCTCGTACTAGTGTGGGCCACAGGGTCCCTGGCATGGCGGTCCCCATGCTCTGTCTGGCGGTGTCTCCGCCTCCTTGGGGGCTCATCATCATTGCTAGATATGCAGATGACAAGAGGAAAGTGGGGTCATCCTCGTCCTCACTGGGGCTCTTGTAGTCGAAGGCAAGCTGGGGGTGTGCCTCGTCGGCCGAGAACATCCGGAGGGCCATAGGGGAGTGTGTGTGTTTGCGTGTGTGGAAAACTTTTAGTATGTGTGGGGCATGGGTGTACGCGGACTTTCCCCTAAACCTAACAGAAAAAAAAAAACTCAATAAAAAAAAAAGATTCAAACTCGCTGATCTGCCGTCCGAAGCTGATCAGCAGTGGGGTGGGCGATGCGCTAACAGTGGCCGGACGTTAAGAGTGCCGGCCACAGTCAACGTACGAAAAAAGAAAAAAAAAAACGCTTGCACCCCAAAAAATGTGTGTGTGTGTGTGTGTGTGTGTGTGTGTGTGTGGGGGGGGGGGAAGCTGAAGGTGATGCAACAGTTAAAACTTTTTTTTTTTTTTTTTCCCTAAACTTTCCCTGAATATCCCTGTCTAACCTTTCCCTAACCTGTCCCTATGTACCTTTTAGTTCCAGATGGCACTGTGGACGGTCAGAAGGGGGATGCTGGGCAGAGATGGGGGGTTGCTGGGCACAGATCTGATGCTGCTCCTCTGTCCACGTGCTCCGGACACAAAGGTAGAGGAGGCAGAGCCGCAGGAAGTTTAAACCTCCCACCAGCCCTGCAGCCAATCAGAAGCGATCCTGAGAGGTGATGTGATGTCACCATCACCTCTCAGGATCGCAGGATGGTGATTTGTGGTGTATTATCACACCACCGATCACCATTCTGTTCCGGGTTTTCGGGTCACCAGAGACACGAATAACCCTGAAACGCAGCAAACCACAGGTCTGAATTGACCAGCAGTTTGCCGCGATCATCGATACGGGGGGTCACAGGACCCCCCCGCATTGTCCCAGGGTGCCTGCTGATTGATTTCAGCAGGCATGCATTTCCCATGCGGCGGTGATCGGAGATACACATGACCTACTGGTACGTCATGTGTCCGTAAGTACCGGGACATCATGACGTACCGGTATGTCATGCGTCCCCAACGGGTTAAGATGCAACTTTTTACACTAAGATTACGTCACCAAATTGTGTTGTAAAGTAAACCAAATGATAGGTATTATAAAATTAGGCTAGACAGTCTAAAGGTGTACCAGATTTATCATCCTTTTTCAGTCACTGAGATAAATCTGGTGGATGTTTAGAATATTTTTCGCTGTGTAACCATTAGACAGGTGTTAAAACCCAACCCTATACACTTGAATGGATGAAGTAAACGGGTGAACTTCTTTTTACTCCAAATCTTATTTATGTCATTCCAAGAGGACATGACAACATTGAAGGTACACGCAGTAATTTTCTTGTGTCATCAGTATTTACTGTATAACGTATACCCCATTAGCTTACCTGCAATGTTGGCAGGCCATGGAAATACAATCACACTATGACATTTACTGATCTGCTTACCACCAGAAGTCAGCAATACCTTTTGAGCCCAATTTTCATAATGACACCATTTAATATTGCATACAATCTAGTGGGAAGCTGGAAAAAAATCCAAATAGGTTACAATTGGGGGGAAAAAATACACCATAGTTTTAGGTTATGTTTTTACGCCTTTCATTATGCGGAGAAAGTGACCTATTCACTTCATTTTATGAAGCAATACCAAATTTGCATATTTTTTCTTGTTTACATTTTTGTACATTATGACTATGGAGCTGAGTTAGAGCTCAATTTTGAGAGATGTTGTTTTTAATACTATATTGGAGGGCATATGAGTTTTTGATCACTTTTTATTAAATTTATGGGAGATGAAGTGATGCAAAAATAGCAAATAATCCATTTTGACATTTTTTTCCCATTATGCCATTCACTGTTTGGGAAAACCTACAGCCAGGTCCATAAATGTTGGGACATTGACACAATTCTAACATTTTTGGCTCTATACACCACCACAATGGATTTGTATTGAAACAAACAAGATGTGATTTAACTACAGACTGTCAGCTTTAATTTGAGGGTATTTACATCCAAATAAGGTGAACGGTGTAGGAATTACAACAGTTTGCATATGTGCCTCCCACTTGTTAAGGGACAAAAAGTAATGGGACATAATATTCATAAATCAAACTTTCACTTTTTAATACTTGGTTGCAAATCCTTTGCAGTCAATTACAGCCTGAAGTCTGGAACGTAGAGACATCACCAGACGCTGGGTTTAATCCCTGGTGATGCTTTGCCAGGCCTCTACTGTAACTGTGTTCAGTTCCTCCTTGTTCTTGGGGCATTTTCCCTTCAGTTTTGTCTTCAGCAAGTGAAATGCTTGCTCAATCGGATTCAGGTCAGTTGATTGACTTGGCCATTGCATAACATTCCACTTCTTTCCCTTAAACTCTTTGGTTGCTTTTGCAGTATGCTTTGGTTCATTGTCCATCTGCACTGTGAAGCGTCGTACAATGAGTTCTGAAGCATTTGGCTGAATATGAGCAGATAATATTGGCCGAAACAACTCAGAATTCATCCTGCTGCTTCTGTCAGCAGCCACATCATCAATGAATACAAGAGAACCATTTCTATTGGCAGACATACATGCCCATGCCATGACACTACCACCACCATGCTTAACTGATGAGGTGGTATGCTTAGGATCATGAGCAGTTCCTTT
Source organism: Bufo bufo (assembly GCF_905171765.1). Taxonomy (NCBI): domain Eukaryota; kingdom Metazoa; phylum Chordata; class Amphibia; order Anura; family Bufonidae; genus Bufo; species Bufo bufo. Next base: position 326,939,631 of record NC_053393.1, read on the forward strand.
CCATCTTCAGACTCTTCTCTTCCCATCACTCTGGTACAAGTTGATCTTGGTCTCATCTGTCCATAGGATGTTGTTCCACAACTGTGAAGGCTTTTTTAGATGTTGTTTGGCAAACTCTAATCTGGCCTTCCTGTTTTTGAGGCTCAACAATGGTTTACATCTTGTGGTGAACCCTCTGTATTCACTCTGGTGAAGTCTTCTCTTGATTGTTGACTTTCACACACATACACCTACCTCCTGGAATGTGTTCTTGATCTGGCCAACTGTTGTGAAGGGTGTTTTCTTCACCAGGGAAATAATTCTTCGGTCATCCACCACAGTTTTCCGTGGTCTTCCGGGTCTTTTGGTGTTGCTGAGCTCACCGGTGCGTTCCTTCTTTTTAAGAATGTTCCAAACAGGCGACTTCCGGTTCCGGAGCTGCCATGTGAAGTAGCAGCGCTCGGAGCTCCCTCTTACTGCCGACTCTGCTGATCATTTTGTGGCGTGGGGAGACGACTGAAACCCCCGAGGGACGTGAGGTGGACATTACTTACCAACTCCTGGATGTCGATGGACCGCTATCTCCTGCGGAGTGGTCAGAAATCCACAGGTGCGCACCAGACAGCCTCTCAGGACGCGGCAAAGATGGCGGACAGCCAGCTGCTGCTGTTTCAAGAGGAGAGCTCTCAGAACTCCCAGGGTGCAGTGACTCTACTGGGAAGCCCTGACGGGATTTCAAAAAGCTGGCCATAGAAGTGGCGCTGCGCATTATGCCGGACATCCAAAAGACATTGGAGACCACCGTAATGGCCTCTTTTAATTCTCTGAGAGAGGAGGTCAGCCAGACCAGCCTTCAAGTGGGAATCTTGGAAAGGGAACTGCACTCTCTCCAGCAACAAGTTGGGGAATCTGACTCAGTTATTCAACCGCAACAGCATGCTCTGGATTACTTACTCTCCAAGGTTGATTACCTAGAGAATAGGTCCCGACGCAATAACCTGAGTGTGGTGGGTGTTATGCAAGTGGGTGTGGACCCACTGCGCCACTGACTGGGTATTCTCCGGAGGGGTGTAACTAAACAGCTACCTGGTATTCACTAGAGCCCCTGATGGTGGGGATAGGCTTGGGCCGTAGGGTAGCTGCTAGGTGCCACTTCAGAGTAGTCCCCAAGTCAGTGGCAGCTGACCAGGGGGTCAGAGTGCTCGGTGCAAGCACCAAGGGTACATACGAGGCCTGTAGGTACGGTCAGGACAGGCGGCAATCAAGCGAAGTCAGCAAACAAGATCCGAGGTCAGGGGCAGGCGGCAAAGTCCAGGAGTACAATAGCAGGATTCGGTACACAGGAAGGCAGACAAGATAAACACCTTTGCACAGGGACTAGACAGGCTAGACACTGAGGTTGCTCAGACAACTTCCTGTAGTAGGAAGTGCCTTTAAATATATGCTGCAATCCAGCCATAGGCTGATGAGACAGAGGGCATGTGTGTGTTGCCTCTTAGGTGAAGAGAGACACACCCATGCAAGCTTCAGCACCAGTGCAAGTTTCCAGCACCAGTGCAAGTTTCCAGGAAACACTGGCATGGATCACATATAGCAGTGTTAAGTTAGTTGCTGCCCGTGTTTGTCAGCTGGGCGGCACGAGGGAAAAGAGGGAGCACGCCGCCCCCATGCCTGCTGATAGGGGCAGCGGCGCCGGCACAGGCCGCTGGGCTAACAGTGGGATTACCTGAATCCATCAAATAACCAGAGCTCCTGGATTTATGTGAATGAGAACTGCCAGAAGCCCTTGGTCTAAATGTTTTCTGCAGGGTGGAACGTCTCCTCGCAATGGGGATGGAAGACCACGCCAAGTTATATTTATGCTCTTGGACTTTAATGATAAGGTGGCCATGCTTTGCAGCTTTTGCAGGAGGCAGCACCCGATCACCCTTAGAGGCCACAGAATTCTGCTATTTGAGGAATTTTCGACAGATGTTGCGAAAAAATGTAAGGCTTTCAGCCCTATTTGCACCAAGCTTTATCATCAGAGCATTCGCTTTCAACTTCTGTTTCCGGCGGTGCTGAAGATTCACCGTGCCCAGGGAAGCACAGTTACTTTTCAATCCCCTTTTGAGGCGGAAAAGGCCATCAGCAATGTTCTTAACTCAGAGCTATGGGAGGATCCCCTCTCTCCTCAGTGCCCTTCACCGAGGATGTCCACAGAACCATGGATCGTCGGCAGAGAGGCTGTTCGCGAAACGGCTCGGGAAGGCGCTCCAGAAGCAAAAGATAAAGCGGCCAGGACTTAAGTAGGAGTGAACCAGGGGACTACTGCATTAATCTCTGGGATGTGGTGGTAGCACTCTAACTCGAGTGTGCCTTATTTCTCATGATGTTTAGAGGAGTTATATTCTTGCTTGTAGTCAGGAATTTTTTATAGTCTACATGGAATAGTCAATTTAGCCTCCCTAGTTGTTATTACTATTAGGCAGTGTATTAGGGAGTTCCGCCTTGGCAGAAAAAAGAGAAGTCAACACCCAGATTTAGGGTAGGCAAAAGTCATCTAGCCTTAGTGTCTGGCGGGCATCACCTGCAGTATTTACAGGCAGTGTTTCTGTCAGTTGTTTTGTGTATTGTGTTCTCTCCCCCTTTCCTCCCCCCTTCCTTCCCTACTCACCCATTGCTCTCTCTGCCCGGGGATTCGTAGTCACTGGAGCTATCATGAAGATCATTTCCTGGAACGTCAAGGGACTGCACTCACCACAGAAACGTTCCAAAATGTTGCGACATTTAAAACGCATGCAGCCTGACATAGTTCTCCTTTAGGAGACCCATCTTGATGAAATGGATTTATTTTGATTAAAGAATGTTTGGGTAGGCTCTGTTTATGGATCCTCGGCCAGAGACCGCAGGGCAGGAGTGCTTACACTGCTCCACAGGCACTTTTCAGGAACAGTGATCTCGGAATCTCATGATAGTGAGGGAATATGGCATAGGATACAGGTTGAATTTGAAGGAACCTCATATAGTATTCACAATGTCTATGCCCCAAATGATAACAACACACCTTTTTACACTCTTCTAGAGAACACACTGCACGCGGACGGGACTCCTAATAGGATTGTGGGTGGCGATTTCAACTCAGTTGCCTCTGTTCTGGAAGACCGGAAAAGAGTTGAAGGGGCTAAGGGTTCGCTGAGACTCTCTGACAGGGTATTACAAAAAATTTTGGCCTCCACGGGCCTACATGACACCTGGCGTTCCCTACACCCTGATGATAGGGAATATACGCTCTTTTCCCATGCACACAATGCTTGGTCTCGAATAGATTATCTTTTTGTGTCTTCACATATGTCCTCTAGGATAGTCTCCTCCGAGATCCATGAGCTACTCACCTCTCCTTTTTGACTTGGCTATTGAGCCCCTAGCCAGATTCGAGCTTTACTCGGGAATCACAGTAGGTAAAAAGGAGGTTAAGCTGGCTTTATACGCCAATGACTTACTGCTCTTTATGTCTAACCCTCAGCAGCATTTGGGCCCCTTGATGGATCTCCTCCATCTTTTTGAGTCTTTCTCGGGTTACAAAATAAATTCCTCTAAGAGTGAGGTCCTAGAGTTAAACACCACAAATCCCCCTCATGTTTTTTCCCCCACAACTGTAAAACGACATATCACCTATCTGGTTTTAAAGATAGGTAGGCTCCCTGGTTCATTATATCAGTTAAACTACACACCCCTTATTGTGAAAATAATATCTGAACTGAAAAGATGGCATTTGCTTCCCTTATCCCTTCTGGGTAGGTGCCAGCTCATCAAAATTATGAGCTTCTCTAAATCACTCTATCCCCTCCAAACACTCCCGATCCTATTGAAACATGCCGATGTAACTGCTTTAAATAGGGCGTTTACCACCTTCTTGTCTTCTGGCTGACGACCCCGCATCTCTCTTTCAAAGCTCATGCTTTGGAAACCAGAGGGAGGGGTGAAATTCCCAAACATTAGAGGGTACAATCTTTCCTGCCTTTTGAGGCACATTTCTGATTGGGTACACCACACTGACCATTTTTCTAATAGAGAGTTGGAGTAAAATCTAGTGGCCCCGTGGAATTTAGTGGCATGCCTCCACTCAAATCTGGCCTCGCTTCCCAGGGACATCAAAACCTCAATTTTGATAAGAGACACGATAGCAGGCGATAAGGAAATTGTTTGGCCTGTCCCATTCGATCTCTAAGTTAATGCCACTGTGGGAACACCCGGAGTTCCCTCAGGGGAACCAGACAAGACTTTCTGCGCTATGGGTATCCAGAGGGGTGGTTAGGGCAGAACATCTGATGCACCTAGAGGAGAAATGATGGTTGACTCCTTTGGAATTGAAGGAAAAATATGCCTTGCCAGATTCTCATTTCTTATTGATCATGCAGACTTTGGGTTTTTGTAAGCACAGATTGTGAAACTTATAGAGGGAGGCAGTTACAAATTCCTTTGATAATATTCTCAATTACTCACCTCAAACAGTGTCGCTCTCAAGGTTATACAGGGCACTTTGTGGTAATCTTACGAAAGCTAAGGCTTCCACTCTGTTTCGGATATGGGAACCCATTACAATGGATGATGAGATCGGGGGAAAATTTTTTAGAGGGCTGGGGCAAGGTCCGCCAGTGTCTGATAAGCGAAACATGGTAAGAAACATACTTCAAAATAATGCACCACGCAATTTATGGTTTCAATTTTCCAGCCTCTCCCTGATTCCCAGATCGCATCACTAATTGTCCTAACCGAGGTATCTCACTTCTGGGACAGTGTGTTGTCCTATATCAAGGAACATTGGCCCTTGGACTTACCAATGGAGCCTCAGGCTTTAGTGTTTCATTACATACGCCCCGAAAAGGATCAGTCCGGCCACCCTACCAAGATCCTGATTATCCTACATTCTATATTGCTGATAGCCAAACGAGTTCTACTGCAACGATGGCTTGTAAATACCATGCCAGACATTGGAGTGGTGATCTCTGAATTGAAGGTTATGATGGGTTTTGAAAGGGTGGAGGCAGTAAGGAACAAGGAGTGCTCGGCCTCAAAATTTATCAGCAAATGGCAGACCTTTATCATGGCTCATCTTAACCCCACAGACATCACTGAGTTAGTCAAACCTTTTCAGTACACATCTTGGTATCTCAAATCCTCTCTACGAGGTACTTTGGGTTCTCTAGCAGTATAGCCCTGCCCACCCTACCCCACTACCCCTTTTTCCTCTTTCCTCCCCCTCCCTCCTATATTTTTGAGAATTGTTCTAATAAAAGTGCAGCCAGACAAGATTTATGAGACTCACGGTCAACTAAATACTGTACCGATTTATTTGTACTTGACTTATTGTCATAGGAGGCTAATTTTTATGTCTTGTTTTATCTGGACATTGTATTCTCACCTTATTGATTTGCTTTCAATAAAAATAATTAAAAAAAAAGAATGTTCCAAACAGTCGTTTTGGCCAGGCCTAATGTTTTTGCTATCTCTCTGATGGGTTTGTTTTTTCAGCCTAATGATGGCTTGCTTCACTGATAGTGACAGCTTTTTGGATCTCATCTTGAGAGTTGACAGCAATAGATTCCAAATGCAAATGGCACACTTGAAATGAACTCTGGACCTTTTATCTGCTCATTGTAATTGGGATAATGAAGGAATTACACACACCTGGCCATGGAACAGTTGAGAAAACAATTGTCCCATTACTTTAGGTCCCTTAACAAGTGGGAAGCACATATGCAAACTGTTATAATTCCTACACCAATCACCTGATTTGGATGTAAATACCCTCAAATTAAACAGTCTGCAGTTAAAGCACATCTTGTTTTTTTCATTTCAAATCCATTGTGGTGGTGTATAGAGCCAAACATGTTAGAATTGTGTTGATATCACAATATTTATGGACCTGACTGTATATATTTAAGGGGAGATTAGAATCTGTGTGCACAAGCAGAGAACTAGCATTCTGAAATATAGGTAGTCGATGTTGCTGAAGGGAACAGTATGGGACGGGGGATCCGTCGAATCCACGAATCCCTTGAATCTTGCTGGATTCGTGGGATTCGTGGACTCGAATCCCGACGTAATTTGCCTGAAACGAATCCGACGAATCCGGGTGGGAGGGACTGGGAGGAGGAGCTGGGGCCGGTGCGTTCACTGTGCTCCGGCCCCTCCGCTCCAGTACAGTTATAAAATGTGTAATTCTATTAATAATAATTCATGCTGCCCCCTCTGTAGTACATTCAATATATCCTACTTACAGGGCTACTGATATTGTAATGCAGGCCGGCCGGGCAGACGAGTGGCAGAGTGACTGACTGACGCCACCTGCCTGCGCCGCTTGCTTCATTCATAAAGCAGGCGGCGCAGGCAGGTGACGTCAGTCAGTCACTCTGCCGCTCGTCTGCCCGGCCGGCCTGCATTACGATATCAGTAGCCCTGTAAGTAGGATATATTGAATGTACTACAGACAGAGGGGGCAGCATGAATCATTCATTATTAATTAAATTACACATTTTATAACTGTACTGGAGCGGCAATGGGGGGTCTGTGGATTACACTGTTAAGGGGTGGGGGGGAGGTCTGTGGATGGTACTGTTATGGGGCGGGGGGGTCTGTGGATGGCACTGTTATGGGGTGGGGGGGGTCTGTGGATGGCACTGTTATGGGGTGTGGATGGCACTGTTATGGGGTGGGGGGGTCTGTGGATGGCACTGTTATGGGGTGGGGGGGTCTGTGGATGGCACTGTCATGGGGTGGGGGGGTCTGTGGATGGCACTGTTATGGGGTGGGGGGGGTCTGTGGATGGCACTGTTATGGGGTGTGGATGGCACTGTTATGGGGTGGGGGGGTCTGTGGATGGCACTGTTATGGGGTGGGGGGGGTCTGTGGATGGCACTGTTATAGGGGGGGTCTGTGGATGGCACTGTTATGGGGTGGGGGGGTCTGTGGATGGCAATGTTATGGGGTGGGGGGGTCTGTGGATGGCACTGTTATGGGGTGGGGGGGTCTGTGGATGGCACTGTTATAGGATGGGGGTCTGTGGATGGCACGGTTATAGGATGGGGGATCTGTGGATGCCAGGGGGAGAGGTGAGAGGCACTATGATACTGGCACATTGGGGGGGGGGGGGGGCACTATGATACTGGCACATTATGAGGGGAGATGGCACTATGATACTGGCACATTATGGGGGGAGATGGCACTATGATACTGGCACATTATGGGGGGAGATGGCACTATAACACTGGCACATTGGGGGGGAGATGGCACTATGATACCGACACATGGGGGGGAGGAGAAAGGCACTCCGCATTTGATACTGGCACATGATTAGGGGGACATCTATGGGGACACTTACTGGCACATTATTGGGTGGCACTGTGGGGCCACTTCTTATTGGCACATTATTGTAGGGCACTATGGGGGCATCTACTGAGGCCACAAAGAAGGAGTATTTTATATGGGGGGCTCTGTGTGGTACTAGTATTATCAGGGGTATTATCTGTTTCTGCAGTATAGCATTGGGGAGCAGAGCGGAACAGTATTGGGGGTGTTAGGATGATTTGTCCAGAAGATGGGAGGATGATGGAAAAGTAGTAAACTAAGATTTTTTTTTGTCAAACTGCAGAGACGAAAAATGGCCGAAAAATGGTGTCTGGTCTGAAGGTCTGAAAGGAGAAGATGAGGAAAGAGAACATCTACATCAAAGGAGACGTCACTGGATGTAAGAGGTATGTGGCGCTGTATTATCCTGTATGTTCTGTAGTGATAGGAGCAGGGGTCATAGCAGGGGTCATCGCGGTCATATAGGGTGCGACCGTGACTGGGAGGTGAAGGTTCAGACAAACTGACACAGTCTGACTTTGTTTCTTACACCGTGCGTTCACACAATTATGTACAGGATTCGTAGGATTCGAGATTCGAAAGATTCAATATATTCGAGAACCTTTTCGGATTCGGATTCGAAAAAAATTGGATTCGTCCCACCTCTAGCACAGATAGTGCATACATATTGAGGAAAAAAAAAAAAGGAAAGGCAGTTTGGTGAAGCTGCTTTGGCTAGACATTTTTAGCAGAATTATCAATCATGTGACTTGAGGTGGCAGGTTTTAGAGTGTGTGAACAAAGCTGAAAAAGAGACAGAGAATAAGTAAAAGGTTCAATGGATTATTAAATTGGATTCAGTTGAACCAAAGGGATTAAATGAAATATGTAAATTTGGAGTATTTGTGTGATCCCTTTTGTATTATCAAATATTTTGTATACTTTTGTAGACATATATTGTATTTGTTAATGTGGTTTACTATGCAGCATTACACCTGCACATGTAAGTATTATAATTTAATGAATTGAACTTCCAAAAAATAATGCCTTAACCACTTCACATCCAGGCCATTTCCCCCTTCCTGACAGAGCCTAATTTTGCAAATCTGACATGTGTCATGTTATGTGGCAATAACTTTGGAATGCTTTTACTTATCCAAGCCATTCTGAGATTTTTTTTCTCGTGACTAGGGATGAGCGAACCTGAACTGTATAGTTCGGGTTCGTACCGAATTTTGGGGTGTCCGTGACACGGACAAGAACCTGAACATTTTCGTAAAAGTCCGTGTTCGGGTTCGGTGTTCGGCGCTCTCTTGGCGCTTTTTGAAAGGCTGCAAAGCAGCCAATCAACAAGCGTCATACTACTTGCCCCAAGAGGCCATCACAGCCTTGCCTACTATTGGCATGGCTGTGATTGGCCAGTGCAGCATGTGACCCAGCCTCTATATAAGCTTGGGTCACGTAGCGCTGCACGTCACTCTGCTGATTCAAGCATAGGGAGAGGTTGCTGCTGCGACGTTAGGGCGAGATTAGGCAGATTAACTCCTCCAAAAGACTTCATTCTGTGATCGATCTGCAGCTGTGGATCATTGAAGTGCTAATATCGACTTGCTCACTTTTTTGAGGCTGCCCAGAGCGTTTTTAGATCACTTTTTTTCTGGGGTGATCGGCGGCCATCTTGTGGCTTGTGGTGCGCCAGCACAAGCTATCACCAAGTGTATTTAATCATCAATAGTGTGGTTATTTTTTGCTATATCCTACATCAGCTGCAGGCTGAGCCTGTGTCACCGAAGTGCATTTAACCATCAACAGTCTGGTTATTTTTTGGCCATATACTACAGCAGCTGCAGGCTGAGCCTGTGTCACCGAAGTGCATTTAACCATCAACAGTCTGGTTATTTTTTGGCCATATACTACATCAGCTGCAGGCTGAGCCTGTGTCACCGAAGTGCATTTAAACATCAACAGTCTGGTTATTTTTTGGCCATATACTACATCAGCTGCAGGCTGAGCCTGTGTCACCGAAGTGCAATTAACGATCAACAGTCTGGTTATTTTTTGGCCATATACTACATCTTGTGCAGGCTGAGCCTGTGTCACCCAAGTGCATTTAACCATCAATAGTGTGGTTATTTTTTGGCCATATACTACATCAGAAGCAAGTTGAGCCTGTCACCCAGCGCCTAAAAAATAGACCTAACATTTCTATTCAACCAAATTTGTACTGTTTTAGCTGGTCAAGTTATTTGTAGTGACCGTAAAAGCACACTTTTTGTTCTGGGTTGAAAAACTATTCCCAAATTTGCCATTATCAAAATAACTAGTTTCTGCTATATGAGGCCTACTTGAAATCTATCCCAAAAAGGATATCTTACATTGAAGGGGCTGTTAGTGTCATTCAGAAAAACTTAACACACACGCTATCGTGCAGATACAAGTCTAATTCTGTCATTAAACCTATACCTGTCACACAGCGCAAAAAAAAACAGGACTCACATTTCTATTCAACCATATCTGTACTGTTTTAGCTGGTCAAGTTATTTGTAGTGACCGTAAAAGCACACTTTTTGTTCTTGGTTAAAAAACTATTCCCAAATTTGCCATTCTCAAAATAACTAGTTTCTGCTATATGAGGCCTACTTGAAATCTATCCCAAAAAGGATATCTTACATTCAAGGTGCTGAGTGTCATTCAGAAAAACTTAACACACACGCTACCGTGCAGATACAAGTCTAATTCTGTGATTAAACCTATACCTTTCACACAGCGCAAAAAAAAAACAGGCCTCACATTTCTATTCAACCAAATCTGTACTGTTTTAGCTGGTCAAGTTATTTGTAGTGACCGTAATAGCACATTTTTTGTTCTGGGTTGAAAAACTATTCCCAAATTTGCCATTCTCAAAATAACTAGTTTCTGCTATATGAGGCCTACTTGAAATCTATCCCAAAAAGGATATCTTACATTGAAGGTGCTGATAGTGTCATTCATAAAAACTTAACACACACGCTACCGTGCAGATACAAGTCTAATTCTGTGATTAAACCTATACCTGTCACACAGCGCAAAAAAAAAAACAGGCCTCACATTTCTATTCAATCAAATCTGTACTGTTTTAGCTGGTCAAGTTATTTGTAGTGACAGTAAAAGCACACTTTTTGTTCTTGGTTGAAAAAATATTCCCAAATTTGTCATTCTCAAAATAACTAGTTTCTGCTATATGAGGCCTACTTGAATTCTATCCCAAAAAGGATATCTTACATTCAAGGTGCTGAGTGTCATTCAGAAAAACTTAACACACTCGCTACCGTGCAGATACAAGTCTAATTCTGTGATTAAACCTATACCTGTCACACAGCGCAAAAAAAAACAGGCCTCACATTTCTATTCAACCAAATCTGTACTGTTTTAGCTGGTCAAGTTATTTGTAGTGACCGTAAAAGCACACTTTTTGTTCTTGGTTGAAAAACTATTCCCAAATTTGCCATTCTCAAAATAACTAGTTTCTGCTATATGAGGCCTACTTGAAATCTATCCCAAAAAGGATATCTTACATTGAAGGTGCTGATAGTGTCATTCAGAAAAACTTAACACACACGCTACCGTGCAGATACAAGTCTAATTCTGTGATTAAACCTATATCTGTCACACAGCGCAAAAAAAAACAGGCCTCACATTTCTATTCAACCAAATCTGTACTGTTTTAGCTGGTCAAGTTATTTGTAGTGACCGTAAAAGCATACTTTTTGTTCTGGGTTGAAAAACTATTCCCAAATTTGCCATTCTCAAAATAACTAGTTTCTGCTATATGAGGCCTACTTGAAATCTATCCCAAAAAGGATATCTTACATTGAAGGTGCTGATAGTGTCATTCAGAAAAACTTAACACACACGCTACCGTGCAGATACAAGTCTAATTCTGTGATTAAACCTATACCTGTCACACAGCGCAAAAAAAAACAGGCCTCACATTTCTATTCAACCAAATCTGTACTGTTTAACTGGTCAAGTTATTTGTAGTGACAGTAAAAGCAGACTTTTTGTTCTGGGTTGAAAAACTATTCCCAAATTTGCCATTCTCAAAATAACTAGTTTCTGCTATATGAGGCCTACTTGAAATCTATCCCAAAAAGGATATCTTACATTGAAGGTGCTGATAGTGTCATTCAGAAAAACTTAACACACACGCTACCGTGCAGATACAAGTCTAATTCTGTGATTAAACCTATACCTGTCACACAGCGCAAAAAAAAACAGGCCTCACATTTCTATTCAACCAAATCTGTACTGTTTTAGCTGGTCAAGTTATTTGTAGTGACCGTAAAAGCACACTTTTTGTTCTTGGTTGAAAAACTATTCCCAAATTTGCCATTCTCAAAATAACTAGTTTCTGCTATATGAGGCCTACTTGAAATCTATCCCAAAAAGGATATCTTACATTCAAGGTGCTGAGTGTCATTCAGAAAAACTTAACACACACGCTACCGTGCAGATACAAGTCTAATTCTGTGATTAAACCTATACCTGTCACACAGCGCAAAAAAAAACAGGCCTCACATTTCTATTCAACCAAATCTGTACTGTTTTAGCTGGTCAAGTTATTTGTAGTGACCGTAAAAGCACATTTTTTGTTCTGGGTTGAAAAACTATTCCCAAATTTGCCATTCTCAAAATTGTGGTGAACGGGAACAATGAGGAAAATATCTAATAAGGGACGCGGACTTGGACATGGTCGTGGTGGTGTTAGTGGACCCTCTGGTGCTGGGAGAGGACGTGGCCGTTCTGCCACAGCCACACATCCTAGTGAACCAACTACCTCAGGTCCCAGTAGCCAGCAGAATTTACAGGGATATTTGGTGGGGGACAATGCCGTTCTAAGGATGGTAAGGCCTGAGCAGGTACAGGCATTAGTCAATTGGGTGGCCGACAGTGGATCCAGCACGTTCACATTATCTCCCACCCAGTCTTCTGCAGAAAGCGCACAGATGGCGCATGAAAACCAAGCCTATCGGTCTGTCACATCACCCCCATGCATATCAGGGAAACTGTCTGAGCCTCAAGTTATACAGCAGTCTTTTATGCTGTTTGAAGACTCTGCTGCCAGGGTTTCCCAAGGGCATCCACCTAGCCCTTCCCCAGGGGTGGAAGAGATAGAATGCACTAACGCACAACCACTTATTTTTCCTGATGATGAGGACATGGGAATACCACCTCAGTACGTCTCTGATGATGACGAAACACAGGTGCCAACTGCTGCGTCTTTCTGCAGTGTGCAGACTGAACAGGAGGTCAGGGGTCAAGACTGGGTGGAAGACGATGCAGGGAACGATGAGGTCCTAGACCCCACATGGAATGAAGGTCGTGCCACTGACTTTCAGAGTTCGGAGGAAGAGGCAGTGGTGAGACCGAGCCAACAGCGTAGCAAAAGAGGGAGCAGTGGGCAAAATCAGAACACCCGCCGCCAAGAGACTCCGCCTGCTACTGACCACCGCCATCTGGGACCGAGCACCCCAAAGGCAGCTTCAAGGAGTTCCCTGGCATGGCACTTCTTCAAACAATGTGCTGACGACAAGACCCGAGTGGTTTGCACGCTGTGCCATCAGAGCCAGAAGCGAGGCATTAACGTTCTGAACCTTAGCACAACCTGCATGACCAGGCACCTGCATGCAAAGCATAAACTGCAGTGGAGTAAACACCTTAACCACCTCAGCCCCCAGTGCTTAAACACCCTGAAAGACCAGGCCACTTTTTACACTTCTGACCTACACTACTTTCACCATTTATTGCTCGGTCATGCAACTTACCACCCAAATGAATTTTACCTCCTTTTCTTCTCACTAATAGAGCTTTCATTTGGTGGTATTTCATTGCTGCTGACATTTTTACTTTTTTTGTTATTAATCGAAATTTAACGATTTTTTTGCAAAAAAATGACATTTTTCACTTTCAGTTGTAAAATTTTGCAAAAAAAATGACATCCATATATAAATTTTGCTCTAAATTTATTGTTCTACATGTCTTTGATAAAAAAAAAATGTTTGGGTAAAAAAAAAATGGTTTGGGTAAAAGTTATAGCGTTTACAAACTATGGTACAAAAATGTGAATTTCCACTTTTTGAAGCAGCTCTGACTTTCTGAGCACCTGTCATGTTTCCTGAGGTTCTACAATGCCCAGACAGTACAAACACCCCACAAATGACCCCATTTCGGAAAGTACACACCCTAAGGTATTCGCTGATGGGCATAGTGAGTTCATAGAACTTTTTATTTTTTGTCACAAGTTAGCGGAAAATGATGATTTTTTTTTTTTTTTTTTTTTTTTCTTACAAAGTCTCATATTCCACTAACTTGTGACAAAAAATAAAAACTTCCATGAACTCACTATGCCCATCACGAAATACCTTGGGGTCTCTTCTTTCCAAAATGGGGTCACTTGTGGGGTAGTTATACTGCCCTGGCATTCTAGGGGCCCAAATGTGTGGTAAGGAGTTTGAAATCAAATTCTGTAAAAACTGACCAGTGAAATCCGAAAGGTGCTCTTTGGAATGTGGGCCCCTTTGCCCACCTAGGCTGCAAAAAAGTGTCACACATCTGGTATCTCCGTATTCAGTAGAAGTTGGGGAATGTGTTTTGGGGTGTCATTTTACATATACCCATGCTGGGTGAGATAAATATCTTGGTCAAATGCCAACTTTGTATAAAAAAATGGGAAAAGTTGTCTTTTGCCAAGATATTTCTCTCACCCAGCATGGGTATATGTAAAAAGACACCCCAAAACACATTCCCCAACTTCTCCTGAATACGGAGATACCAGATGTGTGACACTTTTTTGCAGCCTAGGTGGGCAAAGGGGCCCATATTCCAAAGAGCACCTTTCGGATTTCACTCGTCATTTTTTACAGAATTTGATTTCAAACTCCTTACCACACATTTGGGCCCCTAGAATGCCAGGGCAGTATAACTACCCCACAAGTGACCCCATTTTGGAAAGAAGAGACCCCAAGGTATTCGCTGATGGGCATAGTGAGTTCATGGAAGTTTTTATTTTTTGTCACAAGTTAGTGGAATATGAGACTTTGTATGAAAAAAAAAAAAATATAAAAAAAATCATCATTTTCCACTAACTTGTGACAAAAAATAAAAAATTCTAGGAACTCGCCATGCCCCTCACGGAATACCTTGGGGTGTCTTCTTTCCAAAATGGGGTCACTTGTGGGGTAGTTATACTGCCCTGGCATTTTCCAGGGGCCCTAATGTGTGGTAAGTAGGTAAATGACCAGTGAAATCCAAAAGGTGCTCTTTGGAATATGGGCCCCTTTGCCCACCTAGGCTGCAAAAAAGTGCCACACATGTGGTATCTCCGTACTCAGGAGAAGTTGGGGAATGTGTTTTGGGGTGTCTTTTTACATATACCCATGCTGGGTGAGAGAAATATCTTGGCAAAAGACAACTTTTCCCATTTTTTTATACAAAGTTGGCATTTGACCAAGATATTTATCTCACCCAGCATGGGTATATGTAAAATGACACCCCAAAACACATTCCCCACCTTCTCCTGAGTACGGAGATACCAGATGTGTGACACTTTTTTGCAGCCTAGGTGGGCAAAGGGGCCCATATTCCAAAGAGCACCTTTCGGATTTCACTCGTCATTTTTTACAGAATTTGATTTCAAACTCCTTACCACACATTTGGGCCCCTAAAATACCAGGGCATTATACCTACCCCACAAGTGACCCCATTTTGGAAAGAATAGACCCCAAGGTATTCGCTGATGGGCATAGTGAGTTCATGGAAGTTTTTATTTTTTGTCACAAGTTAGTGGAATATGAGACTTTGTATGAAAAAAAAATAAAAAATAAAAAATCATCATTTTCCACTAACTTGTGACAAAAAATAAAAAATTCTAGGAACTCGCCATGCCCCTCACGGAATACCTTGGGGTGTCTTCTTTCCAAAATGGGGTCACTTGTGGGGTAGTTATACTGCCCTGGCATTTTCCAGGGGCCCTAATGTGTGGTAAGTAGGTAAATGACCAGTGAAATCCTAAAGGTGCTCTTTGGAATATGGGCCCCTTTGCCCACCTAGGCTGCAAAAAAGTGTCACACATCTGGTATCTCCGTACTCGGGAGAAGTTGGGGAATGTGTTTTGGGGTGTCTTTTTACATATACCCATGCTGGGTGAGAGAAATATCTTGGCAAAAGACAACTTTTCCCATTTTTTTATACAAAGTTGGCATTTGACCAAGATATTTATCTCACCCAGCATGGGTATATGTAAAATGACACCCCAAAACACATTGCCCAACTTCTCCTGAGTACGGCGATACCAGATGTGTGACACTTTTTTGCAGCCTAGATGCGCAAAGGGGCCCAAATTCCTTTTAGGAGGGCATTTTTAGACATTTGGATACCAGACTTCTTCTCACGCTTTGGGGCCCCTAGAATGCCAGGGCAGTATAAATACCCCACATGTGACCCCATTTTGGAAAGAAGACACCCCAAGGTATTCAATGAGGGGCATGGCGAGTTCATCGAAATTTTTTTTTTTTGGCACAAGTTAGCGGAAATTGATATTTTTTATTTTTTTCTCACAAAGTCTCCCGTTCCGCTAACTTGGGACAAAAATTTCAATCTTTCATGGACTCAATATGCCCCTCACGGAATACCTGGGGGTGTCTTCTTTCCGAAATGGGGTCACATGTGGGGTATTTATACTGCCCTGGCATTCTAGGGGCCCTAAAGCGTGAGAAGAAGTCTGGAATATAAATGTCTAAAAAATTTTACGCATTTGGATTCCGTGAGGGGTATGGTGAGTTCATGTGAGATTTAATTTTTTGTCACAAGTTAGTGGAATATGAGACTTTGTAAGAAAAAAAAATAATAATTCCGCTAACTTGGGCCAAAAAAATGTCTGAATGGAGCCTTACAGGGGGGTGATCAATGACAGGGGGGTTGATCAATGACAGGGGGTTGATCAATGACAGGGGGGTGATCAATGACAGGGGGGTGATCAATGACAGGGGGGTGATCAATGACAGGGGTGGTGATCAATGACAGGGGTGGTGATCAATGACAGGGGTGGTGATCAATGACAGGGGGGTGATCAGGGAGTCTATATGGGGTGATAACCACAGTCATTTATCACGCCCGTGTAAGGCTTCATTCAGACGTCCGGATGCGTTTTGCGGATCCGATCCATCTATCAGTGGATCCGTAAAAATCATGCGGACGTCTGAATGGAGCTTTACAGGGGGGTGATCAATGACAGGGGGGTAATCAATGACAGGGGGGTGATCAGGGAGTCTATATGGGGTGATCACCACAGTCATTGATCATGCCCCTGTAAGGCTTCATTCAGACGTCCGGATGCGTTTTGCGGATCCGATCCATCTATCAGTGGATCCGTAAAAATCATGCGGACGTCTGAATGGAGCTTTACAGGGGGGTAATCAATGACAGGGGGGTGATCAGGGAGTCTATATGGGGTGATAACCACAATCATTGATCATGCCCCTGTAAGGCTTCATTCAGACGTCCGGATGCGTTTTGCGGATCCGATCCATCTATCAGTGGATCCGTAAAAATCATGCGGACGTCTGAATGGAGCTTTACAGGGGGGTGATCAATGACAGGGGGGTAATCAATGACAGGGGGGTGATCAGGGAGTCTATATGGGGTGATCACCACAGTCATTGATCATGCCCCTGTAAGGCTTCATTCAGACGTCCGGATGCGTTTTGCGGATCCGATCCATCTATCAGTGGATCCGTAAAAATCATGCGGACGTCTGAATGGAGCTTTACAGGGGGGTAATCAATGACAGGGGGGTGATCAGGGAGTCTATATGGGGTGATAACCACAGTCATTGATCATGCCCCTGTAAGGCTTCATTCAGACGTCCGGATGCGTTTTGCGGATCCGATCCATCTATCAGTGGATCCGTAAAAATCATGCGGACGTCTGAATGGAGCTTTACAGGGGGGTGATCAATGACAGGGGGGTAATCAATGACAGGGGGGTGATCAGGGAGTCTATATGGGGTGATCACCACAGTCATTGATCATGCCCCTGTAAGGCTTCATTCAGACGTCCGGATGCGTTTTGCGGATCCGATCCATCTATCAGTGGATCCGTAAAAATCATGCGGACGTCTGAATGGAGCTTTACAGGGGGGTAATCAATGACAGGGGGGTGATCAATGACAGGGGGGTAATCAATGACAGGGGGGTGATCAGGGAGTCTATATGGGGTGATAACCACAGTCATTGATCATGCCCCTGTAAGGCTTCATTCAGACGTCCGGATGCGTTTTGCGGATCCGATCCATCTATCAGTGGATCCGTAAAAATCATGCGGACATCTGAATGGAGCTTTACAGGGGGGTGATCAGGGAGTCTATATGGGGTGATCACCACAGTCATTGATCATGCCCCTGTAAGGCTTCATTCAGACGTCCGGATGCGTTTTGCGGATCCGATCCATCTATCAGTGGATCCGTAAAAATCATGCGGACGTCTGAATGGAGCTTTACAGGGGGGTAATCAATGACAGGGGGGTGATCAATGACAGGGGGGTGATCAGGGAGTCTATATGGGGTGATAACCACAGTCATTGATCATGCCCCTGTAAGGCTTCATTCAGACGTCCGGATGCGTTTTGCGGATCCGATCCATCTATCAGTGGATCCGTAAAAATCATGCGGACATCTGAATGGAGCTTTACAGGGGGTAATCAATGACAGGGGGGTAATCAATGACAGGGGGGTGATCAGGGAGTCTATATGGGGTGATCAGGGGTGATTAGGGGTGATCAGGGGCTAATAAGTGACGGGGGGGGGGTGTAGTGTAGTGTAGTGGTGCTTGGTGGGACTTTACTGAGCTACCTGTGTCCTCTGGTGGTCGATCCAAACAAATGGGACCACCAGAGGACCAGGTAGCAGGTATATTAGACGCTGTTATCAAAACAGCGTCTAATATACCTGTTAGGGGTTAAAAAAAACACATCTCCAGCCTGCCAGCGAACGATCGCCGCTGGCAGGCTGGAGATCAACTCTCTTACCTTCCGTTCCTGTGAGCGCGCGCGCCTGTGTGCGCGCGTTCACAGGAAATCTCGCGTCTCGCGAGAGGACGCGCCGGCGCGTCCAGGAGGAATGAATCAACCACCTCCAGGACGCGTCTGTGCGTACAGCGGTCCGGAGGTGGTTAAAAACAAGGAACTCACTGAGGCTCCCCTTGCTACCTCTTCTGCTGCTGCCGCTGCCTCGGCCTCTTCTGCTGCTGCCGCCGCCTCGGCCTCTTCCTCCGCCTCTGGAGGAACGTTGGCACCTGCCACCCAGCAAACATGGGATGTACCACCAACACCACCACCTGCGTCACCAAGCATCTCAACCATGTCACACGCAGCATTCAGCTCTCCATCTCACAAACATTTGAGAGAAAGCGTAAATTCCCACCTAGCCACCCTCGATCCCTGGCCCTAAATGCCAGCATTTCTAAACTACTGGCCTATGAAATGCTGTCATTTAGGCTGGTGGACACACACAGCTTCAAACAGCTCATGTCGCTTGCTGTCCCACAGTATGTTGTTCCCAGCCGCCACTACTTCTCCAAGAGAGCCGTGCCTTCCCTGCACAAACAAGTGTCCGATAAAATCAAGTGTGCACTGCGCAACGCCATCTGTGGCAAGGTCCACCTAACCACAGATACGTGGACCAGTAAGCACGGCCGGGGACGCTATATCTCCCTAACTGCACACTGGGTAAATGTAGTGGCGGCTGGGCCCCAGGCGGAGAGCTGTTTGGCGCACGTCCTTCCGCCGCCAAGGATTGCAGGGCAACATTATTTGCCTCCTGTCTCCTCCTCCTCCTACTCAGCTTCCTCCTCCTCTTCTTCCACCTGCTCATCCAGTCAGCCACACACCTTCACCACCAACTTCAGCAAAGCCCGGGGTAAACGTCAGCAGGCCGTTCTGAAACTCATATGTTTGGGGGACAGGCCCCAAACCGCACAGGAGTTGTGGCGGGGTATAGAACAACAGACCGACGAGTGGTTGCTGCCGGTGAGCCTCAAGCCCGGCCTGGTGGTGTGAGATAATGGGCGAAATCTCGTTGCAGCTCTGGGACTAGCCGGTTTGACGCACATCCCTTGCCTGGCGCATGTGCTGAATTTGGTGGTGCAGAAGTTCATTCGCAACTACCCCGACATGTCAGAGCTGCTGCATAAAGTGCGGGCCGTCTGTTCGCGCTTCCGGCGTTCACACCCTGCCGCTGCTCACCTGTCTGCGCTACAGCGTAACTTCGGCCTACCCGCTCACCGCCTCATATGCGACGTGCCCACCAGGTGGAACTCCACCTTGCATATGCTGGACAGACTGTGCGAGCAGCAGCAGGCCATAGTGGAGTTTCAGCTGCAGCACGCACGGGTCAGTCGCACTGCGGATCAGACCCACTTCACCACCAATGACTGGGCCTCCATGCGAGACCTGTGTGCCCTGTTGCGCTGTTTTGAGTACTCCACCAACATGGCCAGTGGCGATGACGCCGTTATCAGCGTTACAATACCACTTCTATGTCTCCTTGAGAAAACACTTAGGGCGATGATGGAAGAGGAGGTGGCCCAGGAGGAAGAGGAGGAAGAGGGGTCATTTTTAACACTTTTAGGCCAGTCTCTTCGAAGTGACTCAGAGGGAGGTTTTTTGCAACAGCAGAGGCCAGGTACAAATGTGGCCAGACAGGGCCCACTACTGGAGGACGAGGAGGACGAGGATGAGGAGGAGGTGAAGGAGGATGAGGATGAAGCATGTTCACAGCGGGGTGGCACCCAACGCAGCTCGGGACCATCACTGGTGCGTGGCTGGGGGGAAACACAGGACGATGACGATACGCCTCCCACAGAGGACAGCTTGTCCTTACCTCTGGGCAGCCTGGCACACATGAGCGACTACATGCTGCAGTGCCTGCGCAACGACAGCAGAGTTGCCCACATTTTAACGTGTGCGGACTACTGGGTTTCCACCCTGCTGGATCCCCGGTACAAAGACAATGTGCCCACCTTACTTCCTACACTGGAGCGTGATAGGAAGATGCACGAGTACAAGTGCACATTGGTAGACGCGCTACTGAGAGCATTCCCAAATGTCACAGGGGAACAAGTGGAAGCCCAAGGCGAAGGCAGAGGAGGAGCAAGAGGTCGCCAACGCAGCTGTGTCACAGCCAGCTCCTCTGAGGGCAGGGTTAGCATGGCAGAGATGTGGAAAAGTTTTGTCACCACGCCACAGCTAACTGCACCACCACCTGATACGGAACGTGTTAGCAGGAGGCAACATTTCACTAACATGATGGAACAGTACCTGTGCACACCCCTCCACGTACTGACTGATGGTTCGGCCCCATTCAACTTCTGGGTCTCCAAATTGTCCACGTGGCCAGAGCTAGCCTTTTATGCCTTGTAGGTGCTGGCCTGCCCGGCGGCCAGCGTTTTGTCTGAACGTGTATTCAGCACGGCAGGGGGCATCATTACAGACAAACGCAGCCGCCTGTCTACAGCCAATGTGGACAAGCTGACGTTCATAAAAATGAACCAGGCATGGATCCCACAGGACCTGTCCATCCCTTGTGCAGATTAGATATTAACTACCTCCCCTTAACAATATATTATTCTACTCCAGGGCACTTCCTCATTCAATACTATTTTTATTTTCATTTTACCATTATATTGCGGGTCAACCCAAAGTTGAATGAACCTCTCCTCTGCCTGGGTGCCGGGGCCTAAATGTGTGACAGTGGCCTGTTCCAGTGTTGGGTGACGTGAAGCCTGATTCTCTGCTATGACATGAAGACATATTAAGTGCTGACATAAGGCCAGATTCTCTGTTACGGGACCTCTCTCCTCTGCCTGGGTGCCTGGGCCTAAATATGTGACAGTGGCCTTTTCCAGTGGTGGGTGACAAGAAGCCTGATTCTCTGCTATGACATGAAGACAGATTCTGTGCTGACATAAGGCCAGATTCTCTGTTACGGGACCTCTCTCCTCTGTCTGGGTGCCTGGGCCTAAATATGTGACAGTGGCCTGTTCCAGTGGGTGGGTGACGTGAAGCCTGATTCTCTGCTATGACATGAAGACTGATTCTGCGCTGACATAACGCCAGATCCTCTGTTACGGGACCTCTCTCCTCTGTCTGGGTGCCGGGGCCTAAATATGTGACAGTGGCCTGTTCCAGTGGTGGGTGACGTGAAGCCTGATTCTCTGCTATGACATGAAGACAGATTCTGTGCTGACATAAGGGCAGATTCTCTGTTACGGGACCTCTCTCCTCTGTCTGGGTGCCGGGGCCTAAATATGTGACAGTGGCCTGTTCCAGTGGTGGGTGACGTGAAGCCTGATTCTCTGCTATGACATGAAGACTGATTCTGCGCTGACATGAAGCCAGATTCTCTGCTAATGCATGAAGAGACTGATTCTCTGCTGACATGAAGCCAGATTCTTTGCTATGGCATGAAGAGACTGATTCTCTGCTGACGTGAAGCCAGATTCTCTGCTATGGGACCTCTGTCCAATTGATATTGGTTAATTTTTATTTTTTTAATTTTTATTTTAATTCATTTCCCTATCCACATTTGTTTGGAGGGGATTTACCTACATGTTGCTGCCTTTTGCAGCCCTCTAGCTCTTTCCTGGGCTGTTTTACAGCCTTTTTAGTGCCCAAAAGTTCGGGTCCCTATTGACTTCAATGGGGTTCGGGTTCGGGACGAAGTTCGGGTCGGGTTCGGATCCCGAACCCGAACATTTCCGGGAAGTTCGGCCGAACTTCTCGAACCCGAACATCCAGGTGTTCGCTCAACTCTACTCGTGACACATTGCACTTCATGACAATGGTAATTTTTTTAATTATTTTTTTTTTAGTTTTAAAATAGTTTATTTTCATTATCAGAAAAAGACATAGTAACAAGACACCAACAATGGTGTAACAAGGTACCAGATACGAAGTCAAATAGAGACACTGATTTGTATAAAGGATGGTAATGAATAACAGCTGGTTTCTAGTGGTTATTGGACAAACATACTTTTTGTAAATTTAGGATCCAAGAGAAGACAATCATAATATTATTATTAGACTATACATTTCCTAGGCTAGCAGGAGAGAAAGGGGAGAGGAGAAAACAACCAAGTGTTCCTTGAACAATACCTATCTATCACCTTAAAAAGCGTATAAGATGTTCGAAGACGGTTGAGGCCATCTTCCCTTCTATCACCAAAGTTAGATGGTGGCATTATTGGGGCTTCTATCGGTTTAGCAGTGGAACACCGAAAGTAGGGCTATAGAGTGCTAGTGGGCTGTTACTGAAGTTTACAGGTTTCTGAGAAACCTGTAGTTTGTCCATAGGACCCAACGCTTAAGAAAAGCAGGATGGGTACGAGATTCCCAAGAGGCAAGTTCCTCAAAGCGGTAGAGTTGGTCCACCTTGAGCTTCCACTGCTCCACCGAGGGAAGAGAGGTCTATAACCAATACTTAGGAATCAAAAGGCGAGCCGCAATCAGTAGTTGTTTGAAGAGGAAGGGGGGAGGGAAGTTATACCCTTTTCGAAGTATGAGAGAAGGGCTCCATAGGGGGATATCTTGATAGATGTAGAGCAAATTTGATTACTGATCTGAATGATATCCGACCACCATTTACTAATAGTTGGGCATTGCCACCAGATATGGAGAAAAGTACCTTTCTCCTTTTGGCATCTCCAGCATCTGTCCGAAGAGGATCCGGAAAAGTGTGAGGATCTTACTGGGATAATGTACCATTGTGTTAGGATTTTGTAACCATTTTCCTGAATACGTACACAACGCGACAATTTATGTGGTATTTCAAATAGTGTGGGCAAAATTAAGAGGGGCAGATCTATTCCAGTGTCTTTTTCCCATGTGCGAATGAACGCAGGCTTAACGGTAAGGGGAGGGGAACGTTGTTTATTGTAAATCTGTGAAATGAGTTTTTTTAGGGGGGTTAGGGCTAGTAAAGCTTCTTACCAGGTTAGGGGGCTTTGGAGCTCTCCCTTTGTGTTGTTTCTAGAGACAAAGGTTTTGATGAGTGATAAAAGGGTGAAATCGCAGGGTTGTGGATTGAGCAAAGTTCTGAGGCTATCTGAGGAGGCGAGAGAACCCTGAGATTCAAGAAGATGGGAAATTGGAAGGGAAGAGGATCTAACTTTTTTGGAGGTGGATTAACGTAGACATATGGAGGATGAGCCTAAAATATCACTGACTGTAATTAGGGGAGAGGGAAAAGGCACTGAGCAATGGGAGGAACTAAACCATTTCCAAACCTCCAGAGTAGCTTTTATAATTGGATATGCAGCTAAATTGGTTTGAGGCGGAAGGCGGTGTCCCAGACAGAGAGCTCGGGTAGGCATCCCTATGATGCTTTGTTCCAACGCGACCCAGGATTTGTTTCTCGTGTTTCTAAGCCAATCTACGGTTCTAGACAGGAATATGGCTTTCCCATAGAGTTCCGGGTCTGGGAGCCCAATACCACCTGATAGGCGGGATTGAGATAGGAGAGAATATGAAAGTCTAGCTTTCCTCCCATTCCATATGAAGGCCCTAAATCTCTGTTTAAGAGAGGTATAATAGGACTTAGTTATAGGAATTGGGGGGACTTGTTGAAGGTACGTGAGGCGGGGTATAATGAGAGAAGTAAGGAGGTTTTTTCTGCCGAACCAGGAGAGAGTCGGGGCGGAATTGGTAATTTTATCTATTGTTTTAAATATTGAAGCTTTAAGGGGGATATAGTTAAGTGAGAAAAGGTCTGAAATATTGGGACTAATTTTGACTCCTAAATATGTAATAGTCGGGGAAGACCAATTAAATGGAGAATTATCCATTAGAGAAAGTTTAAGTCGGGGGGATATGCCAGTACTAATTATGAGTAGAGTTGAGCAAACACCTGGATGTTCGGGTTCGAGAAGTTCGGCCTAACTTCTCGGAAATGTTCGGGTTCGGATTCCGAACTCGACCCGAACTTTGCCCCGAACTCCATTGAAGTCAATGGGGACCCGAACTTTTCGGCACTAAAAAGGCTGTAAAACAGCCCAGGAAAGGGCTAGAGGGCTGCAAAAGGCAGCACAATGTATAAATACCCTGCAAACAAATGTAGATATGAATTTTTATGAATAAAAATAAAATAAATAAAAATTAACCAATATCAATTGGAGAGAGGTCCCAGAGCAGAGAATCAGGCTTCATGTCATAGCAGAGAATCAGGCTTCATGTCACCCACCACTGGAACAGGCCATTGTCAGATATTTTTAGGCCCCGGCACCCAGACAGAGGAAAGAAGTCCCATAGCAGAGATTCAGGCTTCATGTCATAGCAGAGAATCAGGCTTCACGTCACCCAACACTGGAACAGGCCACTGTCAGATATGTTTAGGCCCCGGCACCCAGACAGAGGAGAGAGGTCCCATAGCAGAGAATCAGGCTTCATGTCATAGCAGAGAATCATGCTTCAAGTCACCCAACACTGGAACAGGCCACTGTCAGATATGTTTAGGCCCCGGCACCCAGACAGAGGAGAGAGGTCCCATAGCAGAGAATCAGGCTTCATGTAATAGCAGAGAATCAGGCTTCATGTCACCCAACACTGGAACAGGCCACTGTCAGATATTTTTAGGCCCCGGCACCCAGACAGAGGTGAGAGGTCCCATAGCAGAGAATCAGGCTTTATGTCATAGCAGAGAATCATGCTTCATGTCACCCACCACTGGAACAGGCCAATGTCAGATATTTTTAGGCCCCGGCACCAAGACAGAGGAGAGAGGTCCCATAGCAGAGATTCAGGCTTCATGTCATAGCAGAGAATCAGGCTTCATGTCATAGCAGAGAATCAGGCTTCATGTCACCCAACACTGGAACAGGCCACTGTCAGATATTTTTAGGCCCCGGCACCCAGACAGAGGAGAGAGTTCCCATTGCAGAGAATCATGCTTCATGTCACCCAACACTGGAACAGGCCACTGTCAGATATTTTTAGGCCCCGGCACCCAGACAGAGGAGAGAGTTCCCATTGCAGAGAATCAGGCTTCATGTCACCCACCACTGGAACAGGCCACTGTCAGATATTTAGGCCCCGGCACCCAGAGGTGGAGAGGTTCATTCAACTTTGGGTTGCCCCGCAATATAATGGTAAAATTAAAAAAAAGAGGATTGAATGAGGAAGTGCCCTGGAGTACAAGAATATATTGTTAAGGGGATGTAGTTATAAATGTCTAACCTGCACAAGGGATGGACAGGTCCTGTGGGATCCATGCCTGGTTCATTTTTATGAACGTCAGCTTGTCCACATTGGCTGTGGACAGGCGGCTGCGTTTGTCTGTAATGACGCCCCCTGCCGTGCTGAATACACGTTCAGAAAAAACGCTGGCCGCCGGGCAGGCCAGCACCTCCAAGGCATAAAAGGCTAGCTCTGGCCATGTGGACAATTTGGAGACCCAGAAGTTGAATGGGGCCGAACCATCAGTCAGTACGTGGAGGGGTGTGCACAGGTACTGTTCCACCATGTTAGTGAAATGCTGCCTCCTGCTAACACGTTCCGTATCAGCTGGTGGTGCAGTTAGCTGTGGTGTAGTGACAAAACTTTTCCACATCTCTGCCATGCTAACCCTGCCCTCAGAGGAGCTGGCCGTGACACAGCTGCGTTGGTGACCTCTTGCTCCTCCTCTGCCTTCTCCTTGGGCTTCCACTTGTTCCCCTGTGACATTTGGAAATGCTCTCAGTAGCGCATCTACCAATGTGCGCATCTTCCTATCACGCTCCAGTGCAGGAAGGAAGGTGGGCACATTGTCTTTGTACCGGGGATCCAGCAGGGTGGCAACCCAGTAGTCCGCACACGTTAAAATGTGGGCAACTCTGCTGTCGTTGCACAGGCACTGCAGCATGTAGTTGCTCATGTGTGTCAGGCGGCCCAGAGGTAAGGACAAGCTGTCCTCTGTGGGAGGCGTATCGTCATCGTCCTGTGTTTCCCCCTAGCCACGCACCAGTGATGGGCCCGAGCTGCTTTGGGTGCCACCCCGCTGTGAACATGCTTCATGCTCATCCTCCTCCACCTCCTCCTCATCCTCGTCCTCCGCGTCCTCCAGTAGTAGGCCCTGTCTGGCCACATTTGTACCTGGCCTCTGCTGTTGCAAAAAAACTCCCTCTGAGTCACTTCTAAGAGACTGGCCTGAAAGTGCTAAAAATGATCCCTCTTCCTCCTCCTCCTGGGCCACCTCCTCTTCCATCATCGCCCTAAGTGTTTTCTCAAGGAGACATAGAAGTGGTATTGTAACGCTGATAACGGCGTCATCGCCACTGGCCATGTTGGTGGAGTACTCGAAACAGCGCAACAGGGCACACAGGTCTCGCATGGAGGCCCAGTCATTGGTGGTGAAGTGGTGCTGTTCCGCAGTGCGACTCACCCGTGCGTGCTGCAGCTGAAACTCCACTATGGCCTGCTGCTGCTCGCACAGTCTGTCCAGCATGTGCAAGGTAGAGTTCCACCTGGTGGGCACGTCGCATATGAGGCGGTGAGCGGGAAGGCCGAAGTTACGCTGTAGCGCAGACAGGCGAGCAGCGGCAGGATGTGAACGCCGGAAGCGTGCACAGACGGACCACACTTTATGCAGAAGCTCTGACATGTCGGGGTTGTTGTGAATGAACTCCTGCACCACCAAATTAAGCACATGCGCCAGGCAAGGGATGTGCGTCAAACCGGCTAGTCCCAGAGCTGCGACGAGATTTCTCCAATTATCGCACACCACCTGGCCAGGCTTGAGGCTCACCGGCAGCAACCACTCGTCGGTCTGTTGTTCAATACCCCGCCACAACTCCTGCGCGGTGTGGGGCCTGTCCCCAAACATATGAGTTTCAGAATGGCCTGCTGACGTTTACCCCGGGCTGTGCTGAAGTTGGTGGTGAAGGTGTGTGGCTGACTGGATGAGCAGGTGGAAGAACAGGAGGATGAAGCCGAGTAGGAGGAGGAGGCAACTGGAGGCAAAGTATGTTGCCCTGCGATCCTTGGCGGCGGAAGGACGTGCGCCAAACAGCTCTCCGCCTGGGGCCCAGCCGCCACTACATTTACTCAGTGTGCAGTTAGGGAGATATAGCGTCCCTGGCCGTGCTTACTGGTCCACATATTTGTGGTTAGGTGGACCTTGCCACAGATGGCGTTCCGCAGTGCACACTTGATTTTATCGGATACTTGGTTGTGCAGGGAAGGCACGGCTCTCTTGGAGAAGTAGTGGCGGCTGGGAACAACATACTGTGGGACAGCAAGCGACATGAGCTGTTTGAAGCTGTCTGTGTCCACCAGCCTGAATGACAGCATTTCATAGGCCAGTAGTTTAGAAATGCTGTCATTCAGGGCCAGGGATCGAGGGTGGCTAGGTGGGAATTTACGCTTTCTCTCAAATGTTTGTGAGATGGAGAGCTGAACACTGCCGTGTGACATGGTTGAGATGCTTGGTGACGGAGGTGGTGGTGTTGGTGGTACATCCTCTGTTTGCTGGGCGGCAGGTGCCAACGTTCCTCCAGAGGCGGAGGAAGAGGCCAGGGCAGCAGCAGAAGAGGTAGCATTGGGAGCCTGAGTGATTTCCTTGTTTTTAAGGTGTTTACTCTACTGCAGTTCATGCTTTGCATGCAGGTGCCTGGTCATGCAGCTTGTGCTAAGGTTCAGAACGTTAATGCCTCGCTTCAGGCTCTGATGGCACAGCGTGAAAACCACTCGGGTCTTGTCGTCAGCACATTGTTTGAAGAACTACCACGCCAGGGAACTCCTTGAAGCTGCCTTTGGGGTGCTCGGTCCCAGATGGCGGTGGCCAGTAGCAGGCGGACTCTCTTGGCGGCGGGTGTTCTGCTTTTGCCCACTGCTCCCTCTTTTGCTACGCTGTTGGCTCGGTCTCACCACTGCCTCTTCCTCCGAACTCTGAAAGTCAGTGGCACGACCTTCATTCCATGTGGAGTCTAGGACCTCATCATCCCCTGCATCATCTTCCACCCAGTCTTGATCCCTGACCTCCTGTTCAGTCTGCACACTGCAGAAAGACGCAGCAGTTGGCACCTGTGTTTCATCATCAGAGACGTGCTGAGGTGGTATTCCCATGTCCTCATTATCAGGAAATATAAGTGGTTGTGCGTTAGTGCATTCTATGTCTTCCACCGCTGGGAAATGGCTAGGTGGATGCCCTTGGGAAACCCTGCCGGCACAGTCTTCAAACAGCATAAGAGACTGCTGCATAAGTTGAGGCTCAGACAGTTTCCCTGATATGCATGGGGGTGATGTGACAGACTGATGGGCTTTTTTTTCAGGCGCCATCTGTGCGCTTTCTGCAGAAGACTGGGTGGGAGATAATGTGAACGTGCTGGATCCACTGTCGGCCACCCAATTGACCAATGCCTGTACCTGCTCAGTCCTTACCATCCTTAGAACGGCATTCGGCCCCACCAAATATCGCTGTAAATTCTGGCGTCTACTGGGACCTGAGGTAGTTGGTACACTAGGACGTGTGGCTGTGGCAGAACGGCCACGTCCTCTCCCAGCACCAGAGGGTCCACTAACCCCACCACGACCATGTCCGCGTCCCTTACTAGATGTTTTCCTCATTGTTACCAATCACCACAATAAGAAAAAAATTATTTGGCCCAATGTATTGAATTCAAATTCAGGCCTTTTTTTACAGGCACCTAACACTATCTGGCTATCTACTTAGGTACCGTATTAGACTAATACAGGCCCAGCAGTAACCGCAGATTTAGCTGAATATAAATTGTAGGCCTAGTATTTAGGCAGTGGATGACAGGTATACGTTTACGGACAGACTTAGACTTGGAGATGCACGATAGCGTTTGAAGTTATTGAGAATGACCCTATACGCACCTTCAATCTAATATACCCTTTTATGGATAGATTTAAACTTGGCCTGATACAGCAGAAACCACTGATTAAGGGAATTGCTAAGTTGGGAATTGTATTTCAACCCAGAACAAAAACTGTGCTTTGGCGGACACTAAATAACTTTACCAGCCACAGCAGTAAACACAGATTTAGCTGAATATAAATTGTAGGCCTATTATTTAGGCGCTGGATGACAGGTATACGTTTACGGACAGTATTAGACTTGGAGATGCACGGTAGCGTTTGAAGTTATTGAGAAAGACCCTATCTGCACCTTGAATCTAACATACCCTTTTATGGATAGATTTAAACTTGGCCTGATACAGCAGAAACCACTGATTTAGGGAATTGCTAAGTTGGGAATTGTATTTCAAACCAGAACAAAAACTGTGCTTTGGCGGACACTAATTTACCAGCCACAGCAGTAAACACAGATTTAGCTGAATATAAATTGTAGGCCTATTATTTAGGCACTGGATGACAGGTATATGTTTATGGACAGAATTAGACTTGGAGATGCACGGTAGCGTTTGAAGTTATTGAGAATGACCCTATCCGCACCTTCAATCTAATATACCCTTTTATGGATAGATTTAAACTTGGCCTGATACAGCAGAAACCACTGATTTAGGGAATTGCTAAGTTGGGAATTGTATTTCAACCCAGAACAAAAACTGTGCTTTAGCGGACACTAAATAACTTTACCAGCCACAGCAGCAAACACAGATTTAGCTGAATATAAATTGTAGGCATATTATTTAGGCCCTGGATGACAGGTATCCCTTTACGGACAGAATTACACTTGGAGATGCACGGTAGCGTTTGAAGTTATTGAGAATGACCCTATCAGCACCTTCAATGTAATATACCCTTTTATGGATAGATTTAAACTTGGCCTGATACAGCAGAAACCACTGATTTAGGGTATTGCTAATTTGGGAATTGTATTTCAACCCAGAAAAAAATATATATTTTGTCAGACAGCAGACAGTATTACAATTGGCTAGCCACAGCTGAAACACCAGATTTAGGGTACTGCTATTTTGGCAATTGTATTTCACCCCTCAATAAAATAGCAAGCACAGCCAAGTCCCTGATGTAGGATATAGCAAAAAAAAAAACACACTATTGATGGTTAAATGTACTTGGTGGCAGCTTGTGCTGGCGCACCACAAGACACAAAATGGCCGCCGATCACCCCAGAAAAAAGTGACAGAAAAACGCTCTGGGCAGCCTTAAAACAGTGAGCAATTAAATAGCAGATGTTGAATGATACACAGCTGTACATCGATCACTTCAGTAATTGTTTTTGAAGACTAAATCACTGCCTAATCTCGCCCTAACAGCAGCAGCTGCATCCTATCCCTACACTGATCAGAGCAGAGTGACATGCGGCGCTACGTGACTCCAGCTTAAATAGAGGCTGGGTCGCATACTGCACTGGCCAATCACAGCCATGCCAATAGTAGGCATGGCTGTGATGGCCTCTTGGGGCAAGTAGTATGACGCTTGTTGATTGGCTGCTTTGCAGCCTTTCAAAAAGCGCCAAGAAAGCGCTGAACACCGAACCCGGACTTTTACGAAAATGTTTGGGTTCAGGTCCGTGTAACGAACACCCCAAAATTCGGTATGAACCCGAACTATACAGTTCGGGTTCGCTCATCCCTTATTATGAGGGATTTACTTTCATTGATTTTAAAATTGGAGAGTGTACTATAATGGTTTAGGTGTTTCTGTATTTTAGGAAGAGAAATTTTGGGGTTGGTTGTCATTATCATAACATCGTCAGCAAATGCCGCTGTTTTATGTTCATGATCACGTAGATTCAGGCCTCTGATGTCAGTATCTGCCCAAAGCGTGGCCAGGAGGGGTTCCATTGCTAGGATGAAAAGGAGGGGAGACAAGGGGCTCCCTGACGGGTTCCATTTGAATTTGGAAGGGAGTGGATAGGTCCCCATTCACCATGACTCGAGCTGTAGCATGATTATACATAGCAAAAACAGCTTTAACATATGGATCAGGTAGGCCAAAGCTCGCCAGGAGGTGTTTCAAAAAGTCCCAGTTGATGCGGTCGAACGCTTTCTCAGCGTCAGTGCTAAGGAGTACTAGTGGGGAAGAGGTATGTTTAGCATGAAACAAAACAATAATAACTCCAGTCGTGTTGTCTCTAGAGATGTCCCGAACATCGCTTGTTCGCATTCGCCGCGGCGGGCGAACATATGCGATGTTCGGTCCACCCCCTATACATCATCATTGTGTAAACTTTGACCCTGTACCTCACAGTCAGCAGACACATTCCAGCCAATCAGCATCATACCCTCCCTCCTAGACCCTCCCCTCCCACCTCCTGGACAGCATCCATTTTAGATTCATTCGGAAGCTGCAGTGTCACAAATTTGACTAAGTTGTAATCGCGATGCGATTAATACAGGTTATATTAACCGCATTGCAAAATAAACTTAGAGCTGGGTTCCTAATGGTTGGCGTTGCTATGGCTGGTGTCACCCGGTGCGGTAGAAAATTGTGTCACCCCCCCCCCCCCCCAAGCCATAATAAAGAGATAAAGAGAAAGAAAAAAAGAAGTCACTAAGTCAGCTCCAATCACATATCTGCATTGACCCAGAGTCTTGGTCTATGTGCAGATATCTGATTGGAGCTGACTTCTTATTTTCTCTTTTGCACATAAACGTTTAAACTATATTCCTTAGTAAAAATGACCAGTCCACACCATGTGGGTCTATATTTATGAGGGCCCCCCTGAGCAAAGATTAGTAAATGTGGCTGGGTGACGCCAGCCCACAGTTCAACCCAACCCCTTATGTCTACTGGCCTGGGGCCGTCTCTATAATAATCCACCAGTAATTTATGAATGGGGTTAGGTTATTAACTTATTATTATTGGGGTATTGTTAAAATAATTTGGTCTATAAAGTCAGAGCCGCTCTACCTACCTCCTCCTCCCGGCACCAGAGACTCCTGCAGGGCAGCTGCCGCGGCGCCCCACCACTCACCAGGCTGCAGTGAGTCACACCACCGTCCCCCTTTACCACGTGACGGCGCAACGTGCTTGCTTGCTTGTGAAGTTTAGAAGTTGAACTTGTGAGTGAGAACTCCTGCGCCGGCGGGCCGCGGGTTTCGCCCCATCAGACTGGTGTCACCCGGTGCAGCCCGTACCCACCGCACCCCCCTTGCAACGCCACTGGATCTCAGTTGTAATCGCAATGCGATTAATACAGGTTATATTAATCGCATTGCGATTACAACTTAGAGCTGGGTTCCTAATGGTTGTATTGCTAGAATATAACGAAGATTGAGAATATAGTGCTATATTCGTTATATTCGTCAATTCTAGCGATACAACCATTAGGAACTCAGATTTAAGTTGTAATCGCAATGCGATTAATACAGGTTATATTAATCGCACTGCGAATTCAACTTAGAGCTGGGTTCCTAATGGTTGTATTGCTAGAATATAACGAAGCTTGAGAATATAGTGCTAAATTAGTTATATTCGTCAATTCTAGCAATACAACCATTAGGAACTCAGATTTAAGTTATATTAATCGCATTGCAAATTCAACTTAGAGCTGGGTTCCTAATGGTTGTATTGCTAGAATATAACGAAGATTGAGAATATAGTGCTATATTCGTCAATTCTAGCAATACAACCATTAGGAACTCAGATCTAAGTTGTAATCGCAATGCGATTAATACAGGTTATATTAATCGCATTGCGATTACAACTTAGATCTGAGTTCCTAATGGTTGTATTGCTAGAATATAACGAAGATTGAGAATATAGTGCTATATTCATCAATTCTAGCAATACAACCATTAGGAACTCGCATTGCGAATTTAACTTACCACACTCTGCATCAACTACGTAATTTTCCATGGGAGTTTTGCTATGGATACCCCCCCGGCATGCCACAGTCCAGGTGTTAGTCCCCTTGAAACAACTTTTCCATCACTATTGTGGCCAGAAAGAGTCCCTGTGGGTTTGAAAATTTGCCTGTCGATTGAAGTCTATGGCGGTTTGCCCGGTTCGCCCGTTCGCGAACATAAAATTTTATGTTTGCGACATCTCTAGTTGTCTCTGCCCTCTCTATTACAAACAAAACCCACCTGATCCACATGTACCAAGAGAGGAAGGAGATTTGCTAAACGGTTGGCAAGTAATTTAACTAAAAGTTTGAGGTGGAAGTATAGAGTAAGTGATCAAAATTTAAAACTTAACGTTTAATATAATAAATATAGAAAAATAGGTCCCATGATAATTGGATACAAATATACAAAAATAAAGGAGCGATGCGGTGGTTCGCCACAATGGAAGTAAAGTGCAATCAACCAGAACACATTAATGAAATAAGCGGTGCTCGGCGGCACTCAAAACTAACCAGGTACAGTAGTCCTACCGCTCTGATGAGATGCTCCTTGGTATCACGACTGCCTATCCAGTGCTGATAGATGTACACACCGTTGTTGACGGCAGACGTGTAGTACAGGGTTAGGGATGCTAGGTTTGCTGACCCTGATGATGCCCTAGGGCCCTACAATAGCCTAAATGGCCTGACCACGGATCCCCGTGATCAGCCAATGCAGGAACCTACCCCTGGAATTTGATATTTCCATATCTGGACTGTTGTCAAAATTTGCCTCTGTGCAGTGCTCGCATTTGACACATTTGTCAAGCGTCCCCTGCACAGTCTCAGCCCAAGCTCCCGTGTTTCCCCTGATGAGCTACTCACTCATCTCTGTTTTCAAAACATGCGTGTAGGGATTAGGCAGCCAAGGGCTTTTTAGGGCGCACAAATTCCAGGGGGAGGTTCCTGCATTGGCTGATCACGGGGATCCGTGGTCAGGCCATTTAGTCCATTGTAGGGCCCTAGGGCATCATCAGGGTCAGCAAACATAGCATCCCTAACCCTGTACTACACGTCTGCCGTCAACAACGGTGTGTACATCTATCAGCACTGGATAAGCAGTCGTGATACCAAGGAGCATCTCATCAGAGCGGTAGGACTACCTGGTTACTTTTGAGTGCCGCCGAGCACCGCTTATTTCATTAATGTGTTCTGGTTGATTGCACTTTACTTCCAGTGTGGCGAACCACCGCATCGCTCCTTTATTTTTGTATATTTGTATCCAATTATAATGGGACCTATTTTTCTATATTTATTATATTAAACGTTAAGTTTTAAATTTTGATCACTTACTCTATACTTCCAATTGATCCAGGTGGTCTCTGATAACTATCTATACTGGTGTAATTTTTAAAAGTTTGAGGTCAATGTTTAGAAGCGAGATGGGCCTGCAGTTTGAGCACAATTTGAGGTCCTTTCCCTCTTTGGGTATCAAAGCTATATGAGCAATCGTCATATCACTAGAGAGAGGACTACATTGGAGGGATTGGTTACAGACATTAAGAAGATGGGGTAATAGTTGCTTTCTGAATATTTTGTAATAAGAGGCTGGTAGGCCATCAGGTCCAGGGCTTTTCCCTTGGGGCATCTGGGATAAAGCTAAGGAAAGCTCGTCCATGGTGAATGGAGCCTCTAGCAATTGTTTTTGGGCTTCGGAGAGTGTGGGGCGAGTAGTTGATTCAAGGAACGCAGAGACAAGTGAGGAATGTGAGACAGGGGAGGGAGGAGAGGGGAGATTATATAGCGAGTCATAAAAGTCCCTGAATTGCTTAGCAATTTTAAAGGATGCGAAAATGGGGATACCATTAGGAGAGGAAAGTTGGTGAATATAGTTATCCGCTCTTCTGGTTTTAATTCTATTCATTAGGAATTTGGTAGCTTTGTCCCCATGCACAAAATACTTGTATTGCGAATTGAGATAGTATTTGGCTCATTTAGTTTGCAGAAGGGCTTTTAGTTCAGCTCTAGCTTTGGAGAGTTCTTGGAATTGGGGTTCGGTTAAGGAGCGTTTGTGAATTGTTTCCAGCTTTTTATCTTGGAGAGGAGAATACCAATGTTTCTCTCTCTGAGTTTTTTTAAATGAGAACCGATACTGATGAATTCACCTTTAATGAAGGGTTTGTGTGCATCCCAAAGAATCTGGGATGAGAGAGATGGGTGGGCATTGAGACTAAAATATTCATCCAATAATAAAGCTACTTTTCTTATGGTTTCTGGGTCACCTAGGATGGATTCAATTAAAACATGTAGCTTTATGCACCGGGGAGATTACTGTAAGGTAAGTTGGGGCGTGGTCTGAAATGTGGATGGAACCTATTTTAGCTTCCGGACAGAGCTGGAGATGCTCCTTGGAGATAAAAATGTAATCAATGCAATGATAAGTATTATGGACATGTGAGAAGAAAGTATAATCTGGTGTATCAGGGTATAATGTACGCCATTCATCTACCAGATGAAGGTCCCAGAAGATGTCTTTAATGAACTTCAGGGAACGCATTGAATGATTCGACTTATGTGAGGAAGAGTCGATTTGGGGGTTAATAGCGATGTTGAGGTCTCTTCCCACAATAACTATGCCTTCCTTAAAGGAGGCAACAATCTGGGTGATATCTGAGAGCCATTGGGC
Source organism: Bufo bufo (assembly GCF_905171765.1). Lineage (NCBI taxonomy): Eukaryota > Metazoa > Chordata > Amphibia > Anura > Bufonidae > Bufo > Bufo bufo. Next base: position 326,975,405 of record NC_053393.1, read on the forward strand.
CTGTTTAGTGTTAGGAGCATAGAGATTTATAAATGTATATATTTGGGGTCCTATATGACCTTTGACCAGGAGAAATCTCCCTTCTGGGTCCTGTATGTGATTAGTATATTTGAAGGGAACCTTCCTCTTAAACCCTATACTTACTCCTCCGGACGCGGCAGATTTACCCCCGCAGTGGAACCAAAGGGGGTAATGTGAGAATTCCAGGTTGGGGTAATGGTTAAACTTGAAATGTGTCTCCTGGAGGAGCAGCACATCAGAACTCGCCTTGCGTAGAATAGTGAAAATTTGGCTCCTTTTGGAAGGTGAATTTAAACCCTTTACATTATAGGATGCTATATGTATATCAGACATGATCAAGGGTTAGAATGGACGGAAAGCAGAGTAGTGTGCTGGTCCCCCAGGGGAGAACACTTACAGGATAAGTTGCGTCTGCCCGGTCCGGAGGAGGAGCTGAGGTCTGAGGGTCAGGTTGTCCCATCCCAGGGAACAAAGGTGACTGTATCGAGTACCTGAAACTAAACACAGGGAAGGGGAAAACAATGAGAACATAAGACATAATCAAGAAGTAACATTTTGTGTGAAATGGCACACAAACATTAAGCATGGGGGGGAAATTGGTCACTGGACCAGTGAGCATGCCATTCAGCACATTAAGTAACATCCCAATAGTGAGATGAAAAATGAATAACCATCTATAGTAAAAGACAGAGAGGGTTTTGGAGAAACCCATGGTACAAAGGGAAAAGGTAGGGAGGAAAAACGAGGCTAAAGGCAGAGTAGAGATGGTAGGGGTTCAGGAAGAAGCTGAGGAAGATTATGACCTATAGGTCATTAAAAATAATTTGTTGGGTAGGTAAAAGGGAGATAAGGAAAACACAGCAAGTTACAGAACATCCTACATCACGGGACATCCAAAGTGAAATCCTCAAGTAGTATTATGCAGCCGAAGACTGGAGGTAAAAGTAAATTATTTTCCACAGGCTTTGCCGACTGATGATCTTGCGTTGAAGAAATCCATATGGAGTTTGCAGTGATGAAAAGACGTGACGGCCGGCTGGCGGCTATTGGTCTTGAGAGAGTCTCTTTGGTGTCAATTGTCGGCTCCTTTTCCCCACTTTATGTGCTTTAGGAGTATGTTGCAGAGCGAAGGGAGCAACCGTTGGGACCTCCGGCAGGGTGGATAGGTCCTGAAATAAGTCTCAATTATCGATCTGTAAACGGGGAATTTGCAGATGATCATAAATTGCCTCCAGGTCAGAGTGTGCAGAAATGTTAAAGCGACGTCCTCCCTGGGAAAAAGAGAGGCCAAAAGGAAAGTTCCATTTGTACAGGATTCTGTTAGCCCGCAGCCACTCTGTCAGCAGTTTGAGGGTTTTGCGCTTTCTCAGGGTGGAGGGAGCTAGATCTTGGTATATAGCCACTAAAGCGCCCTCAAATAGGATGTCTGACCGATTCCTAGCAGCTTCTTGCACTGCCGATTTAACTTGAAAGTTGAGGAACTTGCATATTACGTCCCTGGGAGGGTCCTCGGGTTTGGGTTTCGGTCGAAGTGCTCTGTGAGCTCTTTTGATTATAATCTCAAGGGCAAAATCTGGACCGAGCAGTGAGGTACATAGGGAGATGACTGCCGCCGGGATATCACCAGGAAGTATGGACTCAGGGATCCCTCTAAGGCACAGATTGTTTTGATGTCCCCTGTTCTCTTGATCTTCAAGAGCATTGTGTAGCTCGTTGAGGTAAGTGCTGCACTTTTGAAGTGAGCTTGTGGTAGCCCTCTGGTGATCCAGGATCTGAACCTGGTGGTTTTCAAGCGATTCCACTCGATCGCGCCCACCTGCCTCATGTCTTTGCGCAAGGCAGCAATTTCACTTAAGAGGTGCTCCAGGGCCTTGCATAAAGTGTGTTTCAGGTAGTTTCTGGTGATCGGTAAGGCCCCCCTACCTTGTGGCTCTTCGGTATCGCTTTCATCCTCCGATCTGTCTTGTGTACAGGCTTTGTGCGTTTGAGCCAGCGCAATCTTGGATTTGTGGGCTGCAAACGAGGAGGCCGCTTTTTTAATAAACTTATCCATTTCTCCTCCCGCAATGTGACTTTTGTTGGTACTCGGGTGTTCTCCTGCTTTGGGGTTCCCGATTTCGACCATTTTGGGGTAGATAGCTGCAGTTAGCTAGTGCTGAGGACGGACTAAGTCACGGAGCTCAGAATCAAGCAGCCATCTCTGACTGGCGCAGGCTCTGCCCCCCCATGACAATGGTAAATTTGAGTCTATATACTTCACCTTTATTTATAAAATAATCACCAAAATTTTTTAAAAATTCGCAATTTTCAAAAACATTTTTTCTCTGCTTTTAAAACAAAGTGATACCTCATAAAATATTTATTACTTAACATTCCCCATATGTCTACTTTATGTAGGCATCATTTTGGAAATGTCATTTTATTTTTTTAGGATGTTAGAAGGCTTTGAATGTTAGAATAAACTCTTAAAATGTAAAAAAATTTCCAAAACACACTTTTTAAGGACCAGGACCAGTTCAGGTCTGAAGTCACTTTGTGGGGCTTACATAGTAAAAACCCGCCATAAAATACTCCATTGTAGAAACTACACCCCTCAAGTTATTCCAAACTGATCTTACAAACTTTGTTAACCCTTTAAACGTTCCACAAGATTTAAAGGAAAATGGAGATTACATTTAAAAATTTCACTTTTTGGGCAGATTTTCCATTTTAACCACCTCAGCTCCCCTAGCTTAACCACCCTTAATGACCAGGCCACTTTTTACACTTCTGCACTACACTACTTTCACCGTTTATTGCTCGGTCATGCAACTTACCACCCAAATGAATTTTACCTCCTTTTCTTCTCACTAATATAGCTTTCATTTGGTGGTATTTCATTGCTGCTGACATTTTAACTTTTTTTGTTATTAATCGAAATTTAATGATTTTTTTGCAAAAAAATGACATTTTTCTTTTTCAAATAAATATGTTAGTCGGATGCACAGGGTGGTAGACACACCAAAAAAGGGTGCTCTCAGTCCTACAGCGTCACCCCGCTGTTAAAAGGCAATTGAATATGAACAAAATGACTGGGCACACCTAAGGATACTTAGTTGCTAATGTTTATTAGATAAAAGGACAATAAATGTAGTAGAGTAAATATTCTACAATATAAACTTGCGACAGTAAAATTATGTGGCAACACTTCATATAAAATTCTGTATGTTTGTAGTTGACGTGCGCATTTAATCACTATCGTAATGGAATAGCATCTGTGACTAAAAGCTGCACTTCAGATACAAAATGGAAATACGTAAATAGATGAAATTAATCCATAGAAGACGACCTCGTATAAAAGCAACAATGTATATAAGTGAAATATAATATAACATAGACCAATAAAATTTAGATATAAGTGTTGGTCTTGATAAAAATAAGAACCGCAAATAGAAGGTAAAAATGCAATATTATATATTCTCCTAAGATACAGAAAAGTTCCGATAGACAGCTGAGGCTCCTTCCACACGTGAGGAACCTCCAAAAACCGGTAAGACTGTTCCGAAACTTGTTTACCATCTTTCTAAGGGATCTCTCTCTGACTGAAAGCGGGACGCCGCTGAGTCACCTACGGTGTAAGACACCATTCACTATAAACTGCACTTTTGTCCTGTCAGGGTCCGTTTTTGATATATTGAACTGACACCTGCCTTACCTGGAACTTCATGATTTTTCCAGGACAGTGAATCTCTACTTTTTAGTCCACATATCTTAGGAGAATATATAATATTGCATTTTTACCTTCTATTTGCGGTTCTTATTATTATTATTCTTATTTTTATTTTTATCAAGACCAACACTTATATCTAAATTTTATTGGTCTATGTTATATTATATTTCACTTATATACATTGTTGCTTTTATACGAGGTCGTCTTCTATGGATTAATTTCATCTATTTACGTATTTCCATTTTGTATCTGAAGTGCAGCTTTTAGTCACAGATGCTATTCCATTACGATAGTGATTAAATGCGCACGTCAACTACAAACATACAGAATTTTATATGAAGTGTTGCCACATAATTTTACTGTCGCAAGTTTATATTGTAGAATATTTACTCTACTACATTTATTGTCCTTTTATCTAATAAACATTAGCAACTAAGTATCCTTAGGTGTGCCCAGTCATTTTGTTCATATTCAATTGCCTTTTAACAGCGGGGTGACGCTGTAGGACTGAGAGCACCCTTTTTTGGTGTGTCTACCACCCTGTGCATCCGACTAACATATTTATTTGATATTTTTCTTTGTCACCCTAGTGGATAGCACGGTTGGTTGACCCACCATGGATATTTGGGATCACATGGAGATCAAAAAACAAAAAGTAGATAATTTTCTTTTTGACAACAGTAATTTGAATACTAGTAATCCTGATATATGTATTAATACCACTTTCAGAGAACTAGAAACATTATTAATCCGCCAGCTTAAACAACGGTGGGAAATTAAAACACTAAGGAGATGCATAGAAATTGACAAGATTCCCAAAGGTTTATTGATTTATAAAAATCCTGCACAAGACTTATGCAGTGATATATTTAATAAAGAATGGGAGGACCTTTTGCATGGACAGTCGGTTGCATGTACAAAACTTATCATTAAGAGACGTATGGAAATATTAGAAGAAACTACCAAACGTATTGCAGATTTAAAAATAATAATAGATAAATTTACTAAGAATGAAGAAATTAACTTAATTCAAACCGACATATGCAAAAATTTAGACAGAATAGAACAAGAAATAATAGAGAAAAAAGTAAAAAAACTGAATTTCAAAAGAAGAGGGAGGACTGATAGGGAAATTAACAACAGAGAAGGAGGTGCTGAACATGTACCAACAATAATAGCAATCAGCAACACGACAAATGAAATAGATACGACTGAACAAGAATTAACAAGAAATGACCACTTCAACATTCCCACATATAATAGATTTGAAACACTAGAAGAAACTAATCATTTTTTAGACCGCACTCCCCCACACCACCGTTCACGTATAAGACACAGATCACCACCACTGAGAACACAAACCACACAGAAAAACACACATATAGACCATCAATACAATCTGAGAAACAAAAATCAGAATGCATCACAGATACACAAAACCCCAAATATGAGGAGACACAACTCACAGGACGAATATCACAATCACAATCACATACACAGGGTGAGACATTACGACACAGAAAGGGGAAGACACGAAGAGGAACAAGGAGAAAAAGGACACTATCACTACAGACATCACCCATAATCACAAATGATGCAATTATTAATTTAAGTTCAGTAACCCTATCAGACACACAAAAACAACTCCTTAATAAAGGTTTAAAGTTTGCACCTACAAAACCACTCAATAAGTTTGAAACTTTTATTGGAGTGGAGAAATTCATAAGGAAATTATGTCTAAAAAAATATTTCTTAAAAAACCCAATAAGCCGAGAAATCAATTTGCCCACAATCCAAGACCCAATCATACACACTTCTTTGAAAAATAAATCAAAGAAATATCCGAGAAATGAACTCAGCCAAGAGCTGATAACATTCAAAGAATGTGTTATGAGGGATGTAAAAAAGATCAAAAGTAATGTGAAATATAAACGGAATAATTTAACACAAAAAGAAACCATAGCACTTAAACAATTACAAAAAGAAAACAATATAATAATCCGTCCAGCGGACAAAGGCGGTTCCATAGTGATTCAAGATACTGAAAAGTATAATGCAGAATGCCTGCGTCAACTGGCGGATACCAGTACATATCAACTTTTAAAAAATGATCCAACTGATCAATTTTATATTAATTTAAGTAACCTTTGTAAAAAAGGAATGGACAGCGGTATTTTAAATAAAGAAGAATATGATTTTGTTTTAAATAAATACCCCAGAATCCCGGCCTTTTATTGCATCCCGAAAATTCATAAAGATAAATCAAATCCCCCCGGACGTCCGATTATTTCAGGGATTGAGTCATTAACTGCAAATCTTTCTATGTATATTGACACTCTACTTCAAACCAAAGTGAAAAATACACCTTCATATGTCAAAGATACAACGCAAATAATAAAGAAAATAGAAAATATGCAATTTGAAAACCATTGGATAATGGGCTCTCTAGACGTACAATCCCTATATACGGTCATAGACCATGAACAAGGTAAAAAAGCAATAAAAAAACAACTAATTACAGAAGGTAGACTAACAGATATACAGATAGATTTTTTAATCGAGGGTATTAATTTTATATTAAATCATAATTATTTTTATTTTAATGGATCCTTTTACTTGCAGATTCGGGGCACTGCCATGGGCACCAGGTTCGCCCCCAGTTATGCTAATTTATTTATGGCCGATTGGGAAGAGCAACTTGTGGCCCCCAAACTGGGGACGGACCTGGTGCTCTGGCAAAGATACATCGATGATGTGTTTTTTATCTGGAAATCAGGCCCCGAATCACTTAATCAGTTTTTAGAAGATATCAATAATAACAATTTTAATCTCAAATTTTCTGGAACAAATAGCAAAGAAACCTTGGAATTTTTGGATTTAAAAATTTATGTAGAAGACAAGGTACTTAAAACCTGTACATTCATTAAGCCCTCAACACGGAATAGTTATATTTTATTTAACAGCTGCCACTTACCGAGTTGGCTTACCAACATTCCGCAGGGCCAATTCCAAAGGTTGAGACGCAACTGCACAATGAAGGATCGATTTGAAATTGAGGCTGAAAAAATGAAATTGGAATTTTTAAAAAAAGAATATCCAGAAGAAATTCTAAATGTGGCACTAAATAAAGTCACTAAAATGGATAGAAAGGAATTTTTTGAAGATAAAACTAAAAATCAGAAAGGACAAATGGATAAGCAAGTGAAAATAATACTACCTTATAGTAGTGAACACAATAAAATAAAAAAGATTATAAATAAACACTGGGATATTATTAAAAAAGAAAAAACTATAGGTTCAATAATCCCAATAAAACCCCTAATCGTCTTCACTAAAGCACCAACTTTGGGAAACAAAATAGCACCCACAGTTAAGGAAGACGAACAACGAGTTAATACCTCATCAATACAAAAATGGATGGATCTTAAGGGCTTTTTCAGGTGTGGCCAATGCGGCAATTGCAAACTAACATCCTTCACAAAACAAACAAAAGAAGTAATTGCGACCACAAATGGACATAAACACACTATAAGAGAATTTTTAACCTGTAGTACAGAGAATGTTATCTACATGATAGAATGCCCCTGCAAACGCCAATACATAGGCAGGACTAAAAGAATGCTTAAAAAACGTCTTTCTGAACATATATCAAATATTAAAAAGGGTGTAGATACCCACTCTCTTTCTAGACACTTTAAAATGGCGCATAATAGTGACCCATCTAATTTAAAATTTGCAGCCATAGATAAGGTTCCAAAAAGCTGGAGAAAAGGTAATCACATCAGCAGAATGTCAAGATTAGAAACGCAGAGAATCTTTGAAATGGAGACCATGATTCCTGACGGCTTAAATGCAGAATGTGAACTCTTTGGCTTTTTGTGATTGATGGTTGGGTCCTGCCTTTGAGGGTGAGCTTTGCCGAATAGCTAATAAGCCCCGGCTGGCTCCCCCTCGACGGCAGTCCTCTAACAGGTTACATCTATCGACTCCATTCGCCACTGCCTCAGTCTTGTGAGTTAATGAAATAATGAAAAGTTCCTTCATACATAAAAAATAAAAAAATATTTAAAAAAAGTTTTATGAATTTTTTGAAAAAATTTTTTTATGTATGAAAAAAAAAAAAAAAAAAAAAAAAAATTTTTATATGGAGAATTTTCTTTATGGAATTTTTGAGTTTTATGAATTTTTATGAATTTTTATGCAAGTTTTATGTAATCATATTGCTGTCTTTTTTAATATATTTTTAATATACTTTTATTTTTAATACATTTTTTATATAGATATTTATATATGTACTGGTAATATTTATGGAACGTTTTCCTTGTATTTGTATTTTTATACATGCAGACACTATTTGTTTAGTAGGTTCTGCAGTCTCAACATAGATTTAAAATAAACCGCAAGTGAACCGCAAGGTTATTTTTAATGCTATTTAACACAATAACTAAATATGATATTTATAGAAGTGGACATACATAACTAATGGTTGAAATAAATGGAACAAAACAAGCTGCTTTACCATATCGGAAAAGAAAATATATAATGTTTGATGGAACAATCACTTCTACAGGACTTCCGGTATCAGAACACGAACCGGGTTTTGCAAAGCTCCTTCGTGGAGCATAAAAGAAAGGTCTTTTGGGGAGGTCGGATAGCCACTGAAGAAGGGGATACCTTAGCCCCGAAACGCGTCTGGTCTGACCCCCCAAGCTCTACTTTGTGTGAGTGCACCACACCGACTCTATTGAGGAACAAGTCTACACCGTCTTTATAAAGCTGGTCTGAAACTGCTCATCGGGAGCTGCGACATCGCAACCGCGTGTTACAAGCGGGACCGCGTGCAGCAAACTAATAACTAACAGGTGACCCAAAACATCTATCGGGGGTTCTACCTGATTACAGCGGAAAACAGCAAAGTTCCGATAGACAGCTGAGGCTCCTTCCACACGTGAGGAACCTCCAAAAACCGGTAAGACTGTTCCGAAACTTGTTTACCATCTTTCTAAGGGATCTCTCTCTGACTGAAAGCGGGACGCCGCTGAGTCACCTACGGTGTAAGACACCATTCACTATAAACTGCACTTTTGTCCTGTCAGGGTCCGTTTTTGATATATTGAACTGACACCTGCCTTACCTGGAACTTCATGATTTTTCCAGGACAGTGAATCTCTACTTTTTAGTCCACATATCTTAGGAGAATATATAATATTGCATTTTTACCTTCTATTTGCGGTTCTTATTTTTATCAAGACCAACACTTATATCTAAATTTTATTGGTCTATGTTATATTATATTTCACTTATATACATTGTTGCTTTTATACGAGGTCGTCTTCTATGGATTAATTTCATCTATTTACGTATTTCCATTTTGTATCTGAAGTGCAGCTTTTAGTCACAGATGCTATTCCATTACGATAGTGATTAAATGCGCACGTCAACTACAAACATACAGAATTTTATATGAAGTGTTGCCACATAATTTTACTGTCGCAAGTTTATATTGTAGAATATTTACTCTACTACATTTATTGTCCTTTTATCTAATAAACATTAGCAACTAAGTATCCTTAGGTGTGCCCAGTCATTTTGTTCATATTCATTTTTCTTTTTCAGTTGTAAAATTTTGTAAAAAAAAACGACATCCATATATAAATTTTTCTCTAAATTTATTGTTCTACATGTCTTTGATAAAAAAAAAATGTTTGGGTAAAAAAAAAATGGTTTGAGTAAAAGTTATAGCGTTTACAAACTATGGTACAAAAATGTGAATTTCCGCTTTTTGAAGCAGCTCTGACTTTCTGAGCACCTGTCATGTTTCCTGAGGTTCTACAATGCCCAGACAGTAGAAAACCCACACAAATGACCCCATTTCGGAAAGTAGACACCCTAAGGTATTCACTGATGGGCATAGTGAGTTCATAGAACTTTTAATTTTTTGTCACAAGTTAGCGGAAAATGATGATTTTTTTTCTTCTTTTTTTTTCTTACAAAGTCTCATAATCCACTAACTTGTGACAAAAAATAAAAACTTCCATGAACTCACTATGGCCATCACGAAATACCTTGGGGTGTTTTCTTTCCAAAATGGGGTCACTTGTGGGGTAGTTATACTGCCCTGGCATTCTAGGGGCCCTAATGTGTGGTAAGTAGTTTGAAATCAAAATGTGTAAAAAATGACCTGTGAAATCCTAAAGGTGCTCTTTGGAATTTGGGCCCCTTTGCCCACCTAGGCTGCAAAAAAAAGTGTCACACATCTGGTATTGCCGTACTCAGGAGAAGTTGGGCAATGTGTTTTTGGGTGTCATTTTACATATACCCATGCTGGGTGAGATAAATATCTTGGTCAAATGCCAACTTTGTATAAAAAAATGGGAAAAGTTGTCTTTTGCCAAGATATTTCTCTCACCCAGCATAGGTATATGTAAAAAGACACCCCAAAACACATTGCCCAACTTCTCCTGAGTACGGAAATACCACATGTGTGACAATTATTTGCAGCCTAGGTGGGCAAAGGGGCCCACATTCCAAAGAGCACCTTTCGGATTTCACCGGCCATTTTTTACAGATTTTGATTTCAAACCACTTCTCACGCATTCGGGCCCCTAAAATGCCAGGGCAGTATAACTACCCCACAAGTGACCCCATTTTGGAAATAAGACACCCCAAGGTATTTCCTGATGGGCATAGTGAGTTCATGGAAGTTTAAATTTTTTGTCACAAGTTAGTGGAATATGAGACTTTGTAAGAAAAAACAAATCATCATTTTCCGCTAACTTGTGACAAAAAATAGAAAATTTTAGGAACTCGCCATGCCCCTCACGGAATACCTTGGGGTGTCTTCTTTCCAAAATGGGGTCACTTGTGGGGTAGTTATACTGCACTGGCATTTTAGGGGCCCGAATGCGTGAGAAGAAGTCTGGAATCAAAATCTGTAAAAAATGGCCGGTGAAATCCGAAAGGTGCTCTTTGGAATGTGGGCCCCTTTGCCCACCTAGGCTGCAAAAATGTGTCACACATGTGGTATTGCCGTACTCAGGAGAAGTTGGGCAATGTGTTTTGGGGTGTCTTTTTACATATACCCATGCTGGGTGAGAGAAATATCTTGGCAAAAGACAACTTTTCCCATTTTTTTATACAAAGTTGGCATTTGACCAAGATATTTATCTCACCCAGCATGGATATATGTAAAATGACAACCCAAAACACATTGCCCAACTTCTCCTGAGTACGGCAATACCAGATGTGTGACACTTTTTTGCAGCCTAGATGCGCAATGGGGCCCAAATTCCTTTTAGGAGGGCATTTTTAGACATTTGGTTCCCAGACTTCTTCTCACGCTTTAGGGCCCCTAAAATGCCAGGGCAGTATAAATACCCCACATGTGACCCCATTTTGGAAAGAAGACACCCCAAGGTATTCAATGAGGGGCATGGCGAGTTCATAGAATTTTTATTTTTTTTGCCACAAGTTAGCGGAAATTGATTTATTTTTTTTTCTCACAAAGTCTCCCTTTCCGCTAACTTGGGACAAAAAATTTCAATCTTTCATGGACTCAATATGCCCCTCAGGGAATACCTTGGGGTGTCTTCTTTCCAAAATGGGGTCATTTGTGGGGTGTTTGTACTGCCCTGGCATTTGAGGGTCTACGCAATCATTACATGTATGGCCAGCATTAGGAGTTTCTGCTATTCTCCTTATATTGAGCATACGGGTAATGAGATTTTTTTTTTCGTTCAGCCTTTGGGCTGAAAGAAAAAATGAATGGCAAAGATTTCTTCATTCGCATCGATCAATGTGGATGAAAAAATCTCTGGCAAAAAAAAAAAAAGGAGGGGAAAGGCGCCAGGACATAGGAGCTCCGCCCAACATCCATACCCACTTAGCCCGTATGCCCTGGCAAACCAGATTTCTCCATTCACATCAATCGATGTGAATGAATAAATCCTTGCCGGGATTTTTTATTTTTTTTTATATACAAAGTGTTATGCCAAAGTATATGAACACCGCCGCCTCCTCAGCTCATATGCCTCGGCAAACGTATCTTTTACTGCAGAGGAGAAATCTCGTCTTGCAGCGCCGCATACACCAACTTTTGTGTAATCTGACAGCAGCGCAATGCTTCTGTCAGAATGCACATCAGTGCTGCAGCTAGTCGATCGGTTGGTCCACCTGGAAGGTAAAAAAAACAAAACAAAAAAGAAAAAAACAAGCTGCAACGCAATAAATTTATTAATTTTATAATAAAATTTGAACGGAACATATAAACTTTATTTAACTTTTTCAACTGCACGTTAAATTTTTGCTTACCGGTGATTTTTTAAATTTTTTTTTTACCTTTATAGGATAAACCTCTCCTTCCCCATGGGACAATGTGCAAAGCGCAAATCGCCCAAAGATGTGGCGAAGTACATTATGCACTTTATCCCAGGTGAAAGGAGAGGTTTGCAGTAGCTGTGAGTGTAAGGGCCCTAATAGCCCTGTGTGCCTGTCCTGTAAGATGCAATCCCTATGCTAAGTGTACCTTTGTGTGGTACTTCCGGAATTACTCCCCTAAGCATAGGGCAGGGTGGTCAGGGCAGTCAGGACAGAAATAGTGGGTGTCACGCCTTATTCCACTCCTGCTACAGACACAACATCTTTTTCGGGGTGACGGTTGGGTTGAGGTACCAGCAACGACATTAGGGAAATGTCGCTCGTGTAGACGGCTCACTACACTGGTGGATGGGGCCACGGAACCTTCTGGATACAGGAGGTTCTCGATGATCTCTTCCTGAAATTTGAGGAAGGATCCTGTTCTCCCAGCCTTACTGTAGAGAACAAAACTATTATAGGCAGCCAATTGAATCAAATATACAGACACCTTCTTATACCAGCGTCTGGTGCGTCGGGAAACTAAATAAGGAGCCAACATCTGGTCATTGAAGTCCACCCCTCCCATGAACGCATTATAGTCGTGGACTGAGAGGGGCTTTTCAATGACACGGGTTGCCCGTTCTATTTGTATTGTCGTGTCTGCGTGAATAGAGGAGAGCATGTAAACGTCACGCTTGTCTCTCCATTTCACCGCGAGCAGTTCTTGGTTACACAAGGCAGCCCTCTCCCCCCTTGCAAGACGGGTGGTAACGAGCTGTTGAGGGAAGCCCGGTGCCACAGCAGCCAATCTGTTCTAGGAACAAATGCCTGAAGAGCGGCACACTTGTGTAAAAATTGTCCACATAAAGATGGTACCCCTTGCCAAATAAGGATGAAACCAAGTCCCAGACTGTCTTCCCACTGCTCCCCAGGTAGTCAGGGCAACCGACCGGCTCCAGGGTCTGATCTTTTCCCTCATAGATCCGAAATTTGTGGGTATAGCCTGTGGCCCTTTCACAGAGCTTATACAATTTGACCCCATACCGGGCGCGCTTGCTTGGGATGTATTGTTTGAAGCCAAGGCGCCCGGTAAAATGTATAAGGGACTCGTCTATGCAGATGTTTTGCTCAGGGGTATACAAATCTGCAAATTTCTGGTTGAAGTGGTCTATGAGGGGCCGAATTTTGTGGAGCCGGTCAAAAGCTGGGTGGCCTCTGGGACGGGAGGTGGTGTTGTCGCTAAAGTGCAGGAAACGCAGGATGGTCTCAAAACGTGTCCTGGACATATCAGCAGAGAACATGGGCATGTGATGAATCAGGTTCGTGGACCAATATGACCGTAATTCATGCTTTTTGGTTAGACCCATGTTCAGGAGAAGGCCCAGAAAAATTTTCATTTCGGAAACTTGGACTGGTTTCCACCGGAAAGGCTGGGCATAAAAGCTTCCCGGGTTGGCAGCTATAAATTGAGTGGCATACTGATTTGTTTCTGCCACGACTAAGTCCAAGAGCTCCGCAGTCAAGAACAGCTCAAAAAATCCCAGTGCCGAACCGATCTGAGCTGTCTCAACCCAAACTCCAGACTGGGCGGTGAAAGGGGGAACTACAGGTGCGGCTGAAGTTGGGGACTGCCAATCAGGGTTTGCCAGCACCTCAGGGACTCTAGGGCTCTATGGGCCTGTCTGTGAGGTGGCTGCGACGGGGTAACTATTGCACGTGCCACCATATCAGTTTCAACTGCCCTTCTGGTGCTCGCCACTTCACCATGTTGTACGGCAGTGCTGGTACTAGGTCCAGGATGGGCTGCGCTGCTGGTGTATGCCTCACCACGTAATCCACAAATATAGAAGGTTCCAAAAACCTTGGGTGTCATACTCCAATCGGAATAGATCAAATCACAATGAAATGTCACGGTCCCTAGACAATAGACCTAGTTGTAAGGCTGTTACCAGCCTGCATTTGTGGGAGGGGCGTCTGACTATTTAGTCACCTCCCCTCCTTTCAGCCGGGCGCCCGAGTCTCACGCATCCCGTGGTATCGCGCTCCTTCCTCTCTGCTTCGTGACCTTCTTCCGGTTCCAGCATACAGGCACCGCCGGCGTCCGAATCATCCTCTCCATCGCCCTCCTCTCCAGGTAATCGAGGTGCGGTTCACGTCGCACCAGCTGAGCCTCGCGTCGGGGCTCGCGCCCCCTGGTGGTATTGGTTAGGTGCCGCTCTCCTCCTGCCTAGTTCCGATTCCGGCTGCGCGCCGGCACCCGGCGTCCTGGGTCACTATCTTGCCGGTCACGTGCCGCGCTTCTGGGGGTACCAAGTAGTTTTGTCTTGGGCTGTCAGTTTGTTCCTCTGTTCACCACCCATGCACTCTCCTAAGCACAAGTAATTCGTTTTTTTTTTTTTTTTTTTTTTTTCTTCAGGCTATGTGATGCAGGCAGCGTTTTCATTTTGGGGGGGGGGGGAGACGCAGTTTTCAACCATATGCCCTCTATTAGGCAGGGCACAAAAAAAAAAAAAAAACAGAGGGGGAATTTTTCATAAAATGCCATTTATCAGGGGGGAACGCTTCCCTACAGTCAGTCCATCCTCGTCGCTGCCTCTGCATCACATTGCCAGAAAATTGCGCCGTGAAGTTGGTGGTACATTACTGTCCGATTCTACGGTTCTGCTACGTCACGTTGCTTCCGTCTCCAGATCCTTCCACTTTTGGGGTCCGGTGGATCATCCGGGGTCTTCCCGTGCCTTGCGGTCTTCCCAGGGTGTCACGTCACTGGTTTCGCCCGGTTTGTCAATTGTCTGGTTCGCCCAGGTGGTCTCATTCCTGGGTCACCCAGGTTGTCAATGTTCCTGGATCGCCCAGGTTATCAATGTTCCTGGATCGCCCAGGTTTGTTCAATGTTCCTGGATCGCCCAGGTTATCAATGTTCCTGGATCGCCCAGGTTGTCAGTGTTCCTGGATCGCCCAGGTTGTCAGTGTTCCTGGATCGCCCAGGTTGTCAGTGTTCCTGGATCGCCCAGGTTGTCAGTGTTCCTGGATCGCCCAGGTTGTCAGTGTTCCTGGATCGCCCAGGTTGTCAGTGTTCCTGGATCGCCCAGGTTGTCAATGTTCCTGGATCGCCCAGGTTGTCAGTGTTCCTGGATCGCCCAGGTTGTCAATGTTCCTGGATCGCCCAGGTTGTCAATGTTCCTGGATCGCCCAGGTTGTCAGTGTTCCTGGATCGCCCAGGTTGTCAGTGTTCCTGGATCGCCCAGGTTGTCAATGTTCCTGGATCGCCCAGGTTGTCAGTGTTCCTGGATCGCCCAGGTTGTCAATGTTCCTGGATCGCCCAGGTCGTCAGTGTTCCTGGATCGCCCAGGTTGTCAGTGTTCCTGGATCGCCCAGGTTGTCAATGTTCCTGGTTCGCCCAGGTTTTTCGTCTGCATTTTCTTAGGTTTTTACATCTATGTCGATTGTTCCTTCCTTTAGATTGGGCAGTTGTTATTTTTTCTTCCTCTCCTTCGTTTCATCTAGGAATCTCGAGGCAATTCCAGGTAAGTCGGCTCAGAGACGGTCACTGGGGTAGGGTTAAATCTCAGTTTGATACTCAAGTCCGTTCTTTTATTAGTTTCCACTTAGTCGTTTGGCGTTTTTGGAAATCATCATTCTAAACCGTTCACATTCCCGTCAGGTAGGTTTTTCGTTGGTCACTTTTCACACGATTCAGTCTCTCACCTTCTTTCGGCCGCTACCACCGCTTCCGTCTGTGCTTCTTTTTTCGTTTTCCGGTAGACATAAGTTCCCTTTTTTCCCAGGTCGTCATGTCTCACATGTCCGATATGGAGGACAATCTCTCCATGCCAGGATCATCCGTCTTGGGGCATCTTAGCAACACATCTCTGAGGAGTTGGACCGTGCCGAAGTTAATCGCCGAACTCAATCGCAGGGGGATTCGGCATCCCGCGACGGCCCGCAAGGCCGAATTATACCGGCTCCTGATGACCACTCCGGGTCCGTCAGCTGAGCAGTCCAACAGCGACTCCATCCGGCTGGCTCTAGCCCAGATCCAGTCGTCCATCACCGGACTTGTTAGCTCAGTCACGGACATTCAGAACAGGGTCGCGGTTTTAGAATCCAGGCCAGCAGCCTCACCGCAATCTCCAGGTTCGGCAGTCATTTCTGCCATTCCTCCGGACGTTGCAGGTAGGCCTTCTGCCACCCCCCAAATTGCTCCTTCCCACTTCGTTCCGGAGCATATTAAGAAGGATATCCTGGCAGGCAAGGACGTTAATTTAGCATCCATTTTGATTGCCTCCCAGGATATCTCCGAAAACCGGGTGATTAATTGCGGAGAGGTTTCCGTGGTCTTGAAGGCCAAGGATGCTCGGTTAAATAGGAAGCTGTCGGTTTCCGAGTTTGTCCTGGCCTTCAGTCTCTACAGGGATGTAATATGTTCCGCCCATCCCAATCGTAGGGAGGAATTAGACACTTACTTGTACCGGATTGCGGATTTGGGGCACAAGTACGGCGGCTCAGCATTTTACGATTATCATCGTTCGTTTTCTGCCAAAGCCGCCGCAGCCCTGAATCAATTCCAGTTCATGTCCAACTGGGCAGACTTGGACATGGAGTTATTCTGCCGGCACTTCGCAGGTCTGAAGGCTCCCCTGTGTGCCATCTGCCAATCCATCTTTCATTCCACGGAATGGTGCCCTAATCCGGTGCAAGATCCTCAGTCAGCGCCCACTCCAGGTCCGTCCGGGTCCTCCAGGTCTTCCTCATCTTTAGATAAACTGGGTAGGCCCATTGTGTACCTTGGCAGTAGCCAGGTGTGCCATAATTTTAATGCTAAGGGCTGTGCTTTCAATGCGTGCCGGGCACTGCACATCTGCTCCCTTTGTTTTCGGGCCCACCCTCGTTCCTCCTGTCCCAGGAAGTCAGCCAGGGACTCCTGACTAGCCGACCTCAACTTGGAGTTACTGGCTGCACTCCTGCAGGATCACCCTGATCGTTCCTTTGTCGCCTTCTTATTGGATGGGTGCAGAGACTGGTTTCACACCGGCATTATCACACCCCCTCAGGGCTGCTGGTTGGGCCCCAATCTGCTATCCGCCTCCAGTGACCCTTAGGCGGTGTCCACTCTCATTCAGGCAGAGGTCGACAAAGGGTTCGTCATTGGTCCTTTCCTTCAGATTCCATTCCGGTCGTGGCGCATCAACCCTATCGGTCTGGTCACGAAGTCATCTTCAAATAAAAAACGTCTCATTTATGATCTCTCCGCGCCTCATATGTCCTCCATCCCCAGTCTTAATTCACTCATTCCGTCTGAGGAATATTCCATGCAATATTCCTCAGTTGACGAGGCCATCCAGTACATTCTTCAAGCAGGTGTCGGGGCTTGGTTGGCCAAGGTAGATATTGCCGATGCCTTTAAGCTGCTTTCAATACACCCGCAGCTTTGGAAGTACTACGGCATCCAGTGGGCAGGTAAATTTTATTTTGCCAACCGGCTTACTTTTGGCTCCAAGAGCATCCCCTGGCTTTTTGAACAGCTTGCTAAAGCCTTGCATTGGATTCTCAACCATCCGGTGGCTTATCCATGGTCGTTCACTATCTGGAT
Source organism: Bufo bufo (assembly GCF_905171765.1). Taxonomy (NCBI): domain Eukaryota; kingdom Metazoa; phylum Chordata; class Amphibia; order Anura; family Bufonidae; genus Bufo; species Bufo bufo. The sequence continues at coordinate 326,993,083 of NC_053393.1, forward strand.
GATTTTCTCCTCATTGAAAGGCCCAGTCAGGTCCCTTCCATTCCCCATTCACTTCTGGACATTTTTTCCCGACTCCAGGTTCCCGTGGCCACGGCCAAGACTGAGGGTCCGGCCACTACAGTCACCTTCCTGGGCATCATTCTTGATACCGTTAGAATGGAAGCTAGCCTCCCCAGCGAGAAGTTGCTCAGGATTCGCTCAGCCATCTCCCGGGCAGTCCAGTCTCACTCGCTGACCAGGACGGAGCTCCAATCCTTGCTGGGGATGCTTAATTTCGCCACCAGAATCATGCCTCAAGGTAGGGCCTTCCTTTCCGGGTTGCTATGTCTCCTGCCCTCGGCCCCGGAACAAGATTCTGTTGTCCATTTGGACAGCCAGGCCATTGCAGATCTCGACATGTGGAGCAGTTTTCTTGCTAACTGGAACGGCATTTCCTTGTTCGTTCCGCAGTGGGATTCCTCTTCCCCCATGGTTTTCTCCGACGCCGCCGGTTCCTCCGGGTTCGCTGCCATTTTCAGATCTCATTGGCTGGCTGCCGGATGGCCGCCAGAATTAGCCTCGGACTCTGCAGCTCTAAACTCTTCCCCCCTTTTGGAACTATATCCCATAGTGGCGGCTGCTCAGGCCTGGGGTCACCTCTGGCCTAACTCTTCTGTGACTTTCGTTACGGATAGCCAGACCTTGGTGGACATCGTCAACAAGGGCAGAGCCCAGTCCCTCAGGATCATGGCGTTATTACGCAAATTAGTGTGGTTATCCCTCCACCATAATTTTCACATGCGCTGCGTACACATCTCAGGCGAGCAGAATAGGGCTGCGGACGCGCTTTCCCGTGCTAACTTTGCAATTTTCTTTCAGGAAATGCCCGACGCGGATCGGTCAGGCACGCCGGGTGCCTCAATTCAGCACCCTCACTCTGGGTTAGGTTCGCTCTTAGAGGAGGCCAAGGGCCTGGTCGCCAAATCCTTGTCACGTAATACGGCGAGGAATTATCAGGCTGGTCTAAGGGCGTTTGATAAATTCTCTAGGAATCATCCGAGGGGTCAACACTCCGAGATCTCCTACATCATGGCCTTCCTGGCCTATTGTCATTCGCATCTCTCCCTGTCGTATGGTACCATCAGACTTTATTTGGCCGGACTTCAACATCACGCTATGCTGGCCAATCCTCGTCACAGGTCCTATTTTTCCATCCAAGCTATTAAAGCCACCCTTCGGGGCATTCAAAAGGAAGGGAAGGGATCCGTGAGCCATAGGCAGCCAGTCTCCGGCCAGTTGTTCAGGGATCTCTCCTCGTCATTGGATGGTAATCCTTTTGGGCCCTCCACTAGCCTGATTCTGAAAGCGGCTATGTATCTCGCTTTTTATGGGTTCCTCCGGCCCGGAGAGGTTCTGGCTGGTCCAAATCGGAAAAACCATCCTCTGAAGCGACATCTGTCCTGGGGCCAGGACCATTACACTCTGCTTCTACCCTCCACCAAAGCCAATCAGACGGTTCCTCCCTCTGAAATCAAGTTCTACCCGACCTTGAACAATTGGTGCCCCGTTCAAGTGCTGCATCAACTGACAGCACTCATCCAAGGTTCATTGCCCGACAGTCCACTCTTGCCGCACGCAGGCAAGCCTCTCAGCACCTCGCAATTCATCGCTTATATCCGTGCTCTCGCCCAGGGTTTAGGCTATGACCCCAAGGTAATCTCAGGGCACTCATTCCGTATAGGGGCAGCCTCCGCTGCTTCCCGTCATCGGGTGCCGGCCCACGTCATCCGGTCTATGGGGCGGTGGCGATCCTCCTGCTTTACCAGGTACATACCCAATCCCCAAACGGAGATATCCCATGCCTTTCGTTCTCTGGCTTTGTAATTTGTAAATAAAAGTGTTGTACCTACCGGTTGTTTTTTGCCCCCTTTTTCCCTCACTGGTGTACCCGCGCCCGTGGCTTCCGGCACAATTCAGCCACTATGTTCAGGGCAGGTTTCTCTGCGTACGCCGACGTTGTCCTAGCCCTGACCATAAATAAGCATTATAGACTACAGACTTACCATACACCCAAATACAATGGAATATCCCATTAAAAAAACTGATCTCTAATCCTGAGCATTATACACCCCATAACGTCTGTCACACCCCCATAAATAGATCTGTGCATACAAATGAAAGATTAGACAACACAGTTACTCAGGAATCCCCAGTTTCTGTTTTCCAGACCCCGTTACTCACTCCAAGTGGAATTCATGTTCCTCTCATTACTAATACCACACTCACCCTTACCTCCCCATCCTCTATATTTTCCACAGAAATACTCAATACCTGTGGTCCACTCAATCTACCACCAACCGAGTTTTCTATCCATCCTGACCAACATTCATCAGTTACATCCAATTCCCCCACTCCCTCAGTCTGCTCTGATTTGGAGACTGACTCTCTTCTTACCATCCATGAGAGTACCCCTCCGTCAACCACTCCACATGTGGACACACTCGCTAGCACATCCTCCACCACCTCTACCCATATTGACTTGAACCAACCAAATGACTCACCCACCATAGAATCTCTATCAGCTGGCCCTTTCACATCTATGGTATCTTTCTTAGACCTTCCTCCTCTGATCCATCCCACTACTATCTAGTCCATTCCTAAAAGCCCAAAAACCACCAATATAGCTCATTTTATTCGCCCACTAGGCCACAAATCTGTAAAAAAAAAAAAAAAGGAGAGGCTGTAGAGCAGGTCAGCGCAAAAAGAAAAATTCCAACCCCTCGCAGCCAACATTGATTCCTAAACCGGATCCATCACCCCTTTCCCATGGCATCTTTAATCTGTCTAGCCATATACTGACACCCAATGAGATTGCAGTACTCTCTAAAGGACTCTCTGTTTGTCCCACCAGCAAAATCAAAGAATTTGATCTTTTTCTCGACCTCAATCGATATACCAAAAAACTCACCCTCAAAAGGCACTTTAAGATAAAGGAAAATTCAAATACTGGGTCCAATTTACAGCCCAATACTATATCCCCTGACACGGAACAGTCTGTAGCCCCACCTCCATTACCTTCTGGTCTTAAACCACCTTCAACCTTTTATCCCATTCACCACAAGGGAAATTTCCTTGACACATTCTATTCTGTGGTCTCAAATGACTTTAGGGATATTAACCAGAAACCAGAAACAAGGCAAAACATGAAACCATCGGAGAAATTAGCTCTGAAAAAATTACAATTTGATACCGATCTAATTATTAGAAATGCCGACAAGGGAGGGGAAGGGGGGGGGGTTGTTATTCAGAACCGCACAGACTATGTGAAAGAAGGTCTTAATATTCTTTCCAATGATAAATATTATTTACCTCTTGAGTGTGACCCCTCTGAAATTTATCTAGAAGAGTTTCAGACTCTAATAAAATCTGGGGATCTCTGTCTGAATAAGAAAGAAAGGGAATATATTATGGTCAAAGAGTCCACACCAGCGACCTTTTACCACCTTCCCAAAATCCACAAGGACATTCAAAATCCACCAGGACGTCCCATAATATGGGGTGTCTCTTCTCTCACACGGAATCTGTCACACTACATTGATATTCATCTACAGAAACACGTTCTTTCTCTAAAATCCCACCTCAGAGACTCTGCATCACTCATTTTCCTACTCAAAGACATCGAGTGGTCAGATGATTACCATTGGGTGACTTTGGATGTATCAGCACTATATTCGAACATTTCCCATGACTTAGGGATGAAGTGCACTTCCAGCTTTCTTGATAATGATCCAGATATGCCCGTTGCGCAAAAAACATTAATTATGAGAGGTATTTAGTTTATACTCACGCACAACGTGTTTACATTTCAAAATGACATCTATAAACAAATACGCGGAACCGCGATGGGGACGCGTTTCACGCCCAGTTTTGCGAATTTGTTTATCGGGGCGTTCGAGGAGACTTTCATATACCAATCCAGCTTCTGGGCCAACCAAAACATTGTCTTCTTCCGCAGATATATAGATGATCTGATCCTTATTTGGAATGGGGACCAAACATCTATAGATAATTTCATCTCATTTATTAACACCAATGATTAGGGTATTACTTTCACGGGTACGTCTGACAACGTAGGAACCGAGTTTCTTGATTTAGAAATCTTTATTCAAGACAGCGGAATAAATACACACACTTTTTTCAAAAAGGTAGATAGCAATAGCTACAGTCAGGTCCATAAATATTGGGACATCAACACAACTGTAAAATTTTTGGCTCTATACACCACCACAATGGATTTGAAATGAAACGAACAAGATGTGCTTTAACTGCAGACTGTCAGCTTTAATTTGAGGGTATTTACATCCAAATTAGGTGAACGGTGTAGGAATTACAGCAGTTTGCATATGTGCCTCCCACTTGTTAAGGGACCAAAAGTAATGGGACAGAATAATAATCATAAATCAAACTTTCACTTTTTAATACTTGGTTGCAAATCCTTTGCAGTCAATTACAGCCTGAAGTCTGGAACGCATAGACATCACCAGACGCTGGGTTTCATCCCTGGTGATGCTCTGCCAGGCCTCTACTGCAACTGTCTTCAGTTCCTGCTTGTTCTTAGGGCATTTTCCCTTCAGTTTTGTCTTCAGCAAGTGAAATGCATGCTCAATCGGATTCAGGTCAGGTGATTGACTTGGCCATTGCATAACATTCCACTTCTTTCCCTTAAAAAACTCTTTGGTTGCTTTTGCAGTATGCTTTGGGTCATTGTCCATCTGCACTGTGAAGCGCCGTCCAATGAGTTCTGAAGCATTTGGCTGAATATGAGCAGATAATATTGCCCGAAAAACTTCAGAATTCATCCTGCTGATTTTGTCAGCAGTCACATTATCAATAAATACAAGAGAACCAGTTCCATTGGCATCCATACATGCCCATGCCATGACACTACCACCACCATAATTCAATGATGAGGTGGTATGCTTAGGATCATGAGCAGTTCCTTTCCTTCTACATACTCTTCTCTTCCCATCACTCTGGTACAAGTTGATCTTGGTCTCATCTGTCCATAGGATGTTGTTCCAGAACTGTGAAGGCTTTTTTAGATGTTGTTTGGCAAACTCTAATCTGGCCTTCCTATTTTTGAGGCTCACCAATGGTTTACATCTTGTGGTGAACCCTCTGTATTCACTCTGGTGAAGTCTTCTCTTGATTGTTGACTTTGACACACATACACCTACCTCCTGGAGAGTGTTCTTGATCTGGCAAACTGTTGTGTAGGGTGTTTTCTTCACCAGGGAAAGAATTATTCGGTCATCCACCACAGTTGTTTTCCGTGGTCTTCCAGGTCTTTTGGTTTTGCTGAGCTCACCAGTGCATTCCTTCTTTTTAAGAATGTTACAAACATATGTTTTGGCCACGCCTAATATTTTTGCTATCTCTCTGATTGGTTTGTTTTGTTTTTTTTCAGCCTAATGATGGCTTGCTTCACTGATAGTGACAGCTCTTTGGATCTCATCTTGAGAGTTGACAGCAACAGATTCCAAATGCAAATAGCACACTGGAAATTAACTCTGGACCTTTTATCTGCTCATTGTAATTGGGATAATGAGGGAATAACACACACATGGCCATGGAACAGCTGATAAGCCACTTGTCCCATTACTTTTGGCCCCCTAACAACTGGGAGGCACATATGCAAACTGTTGTAATTCCTACACCGTTCACCTGATTTGGATGTGAATACCCTCAAATTAAAGTTGACAGTCTGCAGTTAAAGCACATCTTGTTCGTTTCATTTCAAATCCATTGTGGTGGTGTATAGAGCCAAAAATGTTAGAATTGTGTCGATGTCCCAATATTTTTGGACCTGACTGTATTTAGACTTCAAAAGTACACATTATAGAAAATAGAAAACAAACATCCCCTTCAGTCAATTCAAACGACTCTGACGAAATTGTACTCGCGAGGACGATTTTCACCAGCAGTGCGATATTTTGGCCTCCAGATTCACTCAGAAAGGGTATCCCTCTAATATCATCTCTGGCGCAAGAAAAAAGGCCACAGAACTCACCCAAGATGAATGTCTGATCCCAGTGTCTAAAAAGGAGAAAGAGATTAGTAATGGAAAATATGGTTGCAATTTCATCACTACCTTTAACCAAAATCATCTATCGATCAAAGTGGTTTTAGAAAAGCATTGGCACATTCTAAAAAGGGACCCCATTCTGAATCAAATTATTCCAGAATTTCCCAGACTTACGTACAAAAGAGCATGTACCCTCAAGAATATCCTGGCACCTAGCAAACTCAATTCTGCTACACATCATATTGTGAGTGACGATGCTGCCGCCCCCAAAGGTAGCTCTAAGTGCGGACACAGAAAATGCCTATGCTGCTTCAATATATGTCAAACATCTGTTTTTCACAGCCGAGTGAGCGGGGAATCATTCCCCATTATGTCCGCACTCAACTGTGAATCCAGTCATGTTATATATCTTCTAGAATGTCCATGCAACCTACAGTATGTGGGGCGCACGATCCATACACTGCGCAATAGAGTAAATACGCATAGATCTAAGATCAAGAAAAAAAATTGGAAACACAGTGTATCTAGACATGCTGCGGAACACCATGAGGGCAGTTCAGCTGGATTTAAGGTGACCCCAATCGAAAAAATCCAGTGTCACCTACATAAGGATATCCAACACATTAGACGTAGAGAAATGTACTGGATCTTCAAGTTGAATAGTCTGCATCCATACGGCCTTAACAAAGCTTTTGAGATCAATTTATAGAAAGATTAGATCGGCATGTGTATTTACCGATATATATATATATATATATGTATTAAGGCAGATTGCCTGGATTTGTGGGAGGGGCTGAGGTCCGCCTCCAGCCTATTTAGGGCACTCCCCTTACCTGGCTCCTGCATCATTGAGGTCTGAGCTTTTGAGAGAGGAGGTCGCTTGTGGAGTTCCTGGAGAGTTACCTGCGAGTCGCTGGATTTCTGGAAGTTTTTCGTTGCCATCCGTTCTGGATTTGGAGCATTTCGGTTCTATTTTTTCCGGCTTCACTCGGTTCACTGTGGGTCACGTTTGCCCGTTAGACTGCGAGTCATCCATACGGTGCAGCCGGGGCCTCACGGTTGCCCCCTGTACCGGTTCAATTCATTTCACCAAACGCTGCACCAATGTCACTGTTTTCTCGTACAAGTCACCAGTATTTCATTTCTGTCACGCCTTGTTCATGCTCAATTTGTCCACACCGTACCACTATTCCGGTCGGCCCCCTGCGACAAGCAGGCAGTCGTTTTCTTGGGCAATCCCCCATTTCTGTTCATTTCATTTCACCAAACGCTGCACTAATGTCACGGCTTTCTCGCACAAGTCACCAGCTTTTTATTTCTGTCATGTCTTGTTCATGCATAAGGTATCTGCACCGCATCACCACTCCGGTCAACACCCCTGCGGCATGCGGGCAGTGGTTTTCTGAGTCATCCATACGGTACAGCCGGGGCGCGCGGTTGCCCCCTGTACCGGTTCATTTCATTCATCAACGCGCACCAATGTCACGGATTTTTCATACAAGTCACCTGTATTCATTTCTGTCACGCCTGTTCATGCGCAATTTGTTCACAACCGTACCACCATTCTGGTCAACAGCTCTGCAGAAGGCGGCCAATGGTTCCTGGGTTAATCCCCCATTTCGGTTTGTTTCATCTCATACACGCTGCACCAATGTCACGGCTTTTCGCATCAATCACCGGCATCTCATTTCTCTCATGTCTTATTCTGGCGTCTTCCCACAGTACTAACACTCCGGTCAGCACCCTGGTGGTTCCGGGCTCATTCCCCATTTCTGGGTCAGTTCATATCACCCCACATCATCCACATTCATGCCCCCCCCCCACTCATGTTCATGTGCATGGCTACAGGTGCCAGCTGTGGTGCACCTGGTACACCCTCCATTCATGTCCGCCTCCACTGGGCATACCGCTGCCACAAGCATCCCCTCCCCACCGCCTCCTTCCTGTTCCGCCGCTCCTCCTGCCGGCCGCGTCCCGGTGCCTGCCCCTGTACCATTCCATTTCACAATCATTTCACTCACACTCATGTCACGGTTTCTCGCTCACAAGTCACTTGCATTTCATGTCTGTCGTGCCTTTTACGAGGCACAAGGGACACGACCACACAGCAGCCCTACTCCAGTCACCACCCTGCAGCAAGCCAGCCCAGGTTATTGTTCCTGGGTTTCCTCCCATTCCAGTTCAGCAAACCACCCTGCAACTCACTTACGTTCATGGCCCCCCCCCTTTCATGTCACAGCAGGGCCCAAAAAATCACACACTTGCTCACATGACCCTGCGCAGCTGAAAGGGCCACACTGCTCACACCCTCGCACGCACGCTGCTTCGGACGTCCCCTCCCCGCCACCTCCTGCCTGTTGCCGCTCCTCCTGCCGCGCGGCCGATGGCGCCCGGCCGCGTCCTGGGGCCTGGTCTGCGCATGCGCGGCCGGGGTTCTGCGCATGCGCGGCGATTTCGTCGGCGCATGCGTGGTGTCCCGGCGGCCGTGGGGGGGGGGGGGACTCCGGACGAATGGGTTCACAAATAAATGGCTTTCATTTCACATGCTCCAAATGTCACTCCTCACACACAGTCACAAATCTTCCAAGTATGTTCCACATGATTCACTTCACCTACACGTTCATGGCCCCCCCCCCCCCCGGTCATTTACGTGCGCAGTCACGGGGGCCAGCGGCGGTGCAACCTGCACACCCCCTATTCATTTCACCTCCACTGGGCTCACCGCTGCCCTGACATCCCCTCCCCACCACCGCCTGCCTGGTTACCGCTCCTCCTGCCGCGTGGCCGATGGCGCCCGGCCGCGTCCTGGTGCCTGGTCTGCGCGTGCGCGGCCGGGGTTCTGCGCATGCACGGCGATGCGTCGGCGCGTGCGCGGTATCCCGGCGGCCGTGCGCGCCGCATCTGTTGCGGGGGGCCGCCGTCGGACGGCAGGGGAGCCTTCCAGCATGCCCCTCCAGTCATACACACCCCAGCAGCCCCAATAAAAGAAAGGGAAACGCCATCTAACACCTTTGGAATAAACATGGAAGATCATGAGCCAGGCCCTCCTGTCCAAAAATCATGCATGATCTTATAAATGCTCGTCTGGCTGGAAGGGCACAATTTCCCATACGCGCTCAGCGGCAAAGTGACTGTCTCAAAGGGGTTCTTCACCTTTTTGTTAACGATGATCTACCCTTCGGATGGGTCATCACCTATTAATTGCATCATAATCAATGAATAGGTGGGAATTGCAGGGACACGGTCCAAAATGTTCCATTAAATTGTAGGCACGCGCTTTCCGCCTGGCCATGGCCACACGGCACGCACTGGTCTCTTTCACACCAGGCGCAAGCTGTCGTTTCATGAATAACCAGCCTGTTTGCCTTGCACACAAACCCTTCTTGTTAAAACACCCCACCGCCATTAGGTCAAACAGCCCCCACACATAAACATAAACCCACCACTTTGCCCCAGGGTCAATAAATAAATAAATAAATAAATAAAATAAATAAATAAATAAATTAAAAAAAAATAAAATTAATAAACTAAATAAAAAAAATAATAATTCAAAAAAACGGGAATCCATACAGTCCGCACGATCACATGCTCCGCCACGTAATAAATCACAGGCCTCATTTCGCACATCACCCGCACAGGCGCTGCATTATTGCATATTCACGTTATGATCCTCTCGGGTCATGCTAATGTTTATACCACAGTCCACTCTCGTCATACTACTTTCTGTTACCAGGTACGTACACCTGCTCTTAAACGATTTTCTCCTTACATTTCGGATGGTCCCGTCACTAAAAAAAAAAAAAAAAAAAAAAAACGAATTAAAGGACACAGACCAATACGTTCCATTGGATTGCAAAACGCACATTCCCACTTGTGCATGGCCATGCGCCACGCGCTGGTCTCTTCTCACACCAGGCGCAAGCTATCATTTCATGAACAACCGTCATGATCCTCGGGGTCATGCATATGTACCATGTACATTGTCACATTTCATCACACTATTTTATGTCTACCCTCCCCCTTTTTCAGGCGGTCAACCTATATTGTATTTTGCACTACCGTGTATCCGGAGAATTTTCTTACCACCAGGTACGTTCACCTGCTCATTTAACAAAAGTCTTCCTTACATTTCGAATGATCCCGTTAGGGTCAGTGTGCTGGCTTTAGGGGCACCATCATCCCACTAGGTTACCCCCTTCTTGGCTTCGCCAGCAGTTAGTGGTCCCGCGAGGCCGAAACCCCGCCTCAAACGTACAGAGGCATCCGCCCAACGCGCCACCTCGTTGGTAAGCCGCCTCGCGTGTTGCATAGAGAGGGCCTCACCTGTCACTCCCTTCCCCTAGTCCTGTCTTACAGTCACGAGAGGCCAACGCTCCTGCCACTACCACAAGTGGCCTCATTAACCCCTCGCGCCAAATCATAGGTAGAGCCTCTCAAGCCGCTTGGCAAATTAGCAGGGCCTCATCTGTCACCATGCAAGTATAATTTTTTCGCCATCCGGCCTAGCTAGCTTGCAAGCACGATCCTGTGTTTCCCCAAGCTAATCAACTGTTTTGTTTTACCATGTCTCTGGAAGGGATAGAGAACTTCTCCCTACCTGGCACCCCTGCTAGATCCGTCACTGGTACCCAGGGAGACGGTCTAGCCAGTCCAGCACCCATCAGATCCTGGACAATCCCGCGCATAACGACGGAGTTAAGATGACGGCTTGTTCCCTTCCCCGCCACGGCGAGGAGAGCAGAGCTTTTCCGGCTTCTGCGCACACCAATCGATAACAGGGAGGCAGGGGAAGGACCTAGCCAGTCCAGCACAGGGGATATACATACCATGCTGTCCTCTCTAAATGTCATCCATGTCTAAAGTCAACGCCAGGTTGGAGAGGCTGGAATCGGTCACCGCGACCCTCTCCCTGGCAGGGCCACCACCGGCAGCGTCACCGGCGCCGGCCGGATTGCCAGTGATCACGTCGACCGTTAGCCTGGAGGACCAAGAAGTCAGCCCGGTGCACATAATACCGGAGGAGGAACCTGGGGTACCCGTCGCCACCAAGAAGACAGAAGGGCCAGACACGGTCATCACCTTTCCTGGGTACCCAGTTGGATTCAGCCTCAATGCAAGCCAGTTTGCCATCCGGGAAGATCCAGGACATTCTCGCCCACATAGACAACTACCTTCAACTCAGCACCGGCAGCCGCAAAAAACGGCAGTCCCTGCTGGGCTCCCTGATCTTTGCCATGTGCATCCACCTCAGGGTCGCTCATTTATATCACGGCTCCTGCACCTCTCCCCTTTTTTCCACACGACTCGCACGGGTTGTCCCTGGATGCCCACGCTGCGGCAGGTCTGGGCATGTGGGGGAGATTTCTGTCCACCTGGAATGGCGGGAGCTTGTTTCTCCCTCAGCCGTCGGACTCTTCCCCCTCTATCTGGTCAGATGCTGCATCTACCACAGGCTTCGCGGCCATTTTTGGGAACGATTGGCTGTGGGGCAGCTGGCCTCCTGCGGTCCGGGGTTTGGAGAGATTCTCCACTGCCTCAGCGCTTTTCAAGATCTACCCCATCGTGGCGGCTGCCATAGCGTGGGGTTATTCATGGGCAAACATGTCGGTCCGGTGCTATTCAGACAACCATACGACCTGCCAGTTCATCAACAGGATCGTTCCAAATCTCTCACAATCGTGAGGTTTCTGCGGAGACTTCCTTGGTTGGCCACTTGCAATAATTTCTTCTTACATTGTTTCCATGTCCCGGGGGGTGGGCAATACGGCAGCTGACAATCTGTCTCGCGTCAAATTTCAGGCATTTCATCAAGCTCTCCCATCAGCGTCACCCACGGCCTCCATCACTACATCATTTCAAACAGCTCATTCTGGATTAGAAGGCATCATGCGGCATAGCCAGTCTTTGTCCCACTTAGCACTATCAGACAATACACATAGAACATACGACAGAGCGTTCACACTATTCAACAGGTTCCTGTTGGAACACAACATCACGCACCCTTTTGTCATGACGTCTCTTCCGGGGTTGCTTCTTTTGCCACCTCAAACTCAAATGTCATACAACACCATCAAACTATATCTCACCGGCATTTCAACATCATATGCTAATCATACACCCCAATAACATCAGCTTCATGTCCTCGCACCAGATCAAATACATACTCAGAGGATTCAGGAAACGGAACCCGCACGTCCAGCCCAGAGGCTACCCATAATCAATCATATCTTCAAAGCATTATCCAACTTACTGGACGCCACGCCTCTTGAAACAGATGCCAACTCCATCATCAAAACGGCAATTTACTTGGCCTTCTACGGATTCCTGAGTTCCGGGAAATTCACTACAGCCTCCACGACCCGAACCTCACCTTGTCTTCTTGTCACCCACGTGTCAAAACACATGGTTCACTACATCCTGTCCTTACCTCACTCCAAGAATAGTCAGCACTTACCCGTCAACATTTCATATTACCCCACGCACAACAGATGGTGTCCAGTCAGGGTCCTGGATGCTTACAATCAGCGTCACAAGTTCTACCCTCTCAACCGCTACTTCAACTACATGGTTCGGTACTCACCACCACCACCTTCATGACCCATGCCGGGTCATCCCTCACACAACTAGGCCTCAACGCAGCCAACTACTCAGGGCACTCCTTTCGCATTGGAGCCACGTTCACGGCCTCCAGTGCCAACATCCTCACTCATGTCATCAGGGAATTGGGGCGCTGGGAGTCATCCGCTTACGCGCAATACATTCCCAATCCAACACATGAGTTAAGAGTGGCTTTACAAAACATGTCGGGTCAAGCTATTGATACATCAATTGGCTACAATAAACTGGTTTATTTCCATTTTTGCCCTCTTCTTTCTCAGGCCTACCTCATCCTCGGTTTCGGCACACCACAACCGACTGCACTCATTCCCTGCTTTCCCAGGGCTCTTCACTGTACTACCGTAAGCCCCTTACACAAATATATATATATTTATGTATGTATATATTTATATATATATATATTTTTTTTTTATATATATTTTTTTTTTATTTTTATTTCATTATTTTTGTTTTTATATGTATTTAATGCATAATTATTATATATCATTTATCACGTTGTGATATATATTCACCTAAACCCTCGCCCCCAACAAAGTGGAGGGGTTCATATGTCGAAACGCTCTTATATACATACAGTACATATAGATATTTTTATATTTCTATATTTTTACCTATATATTATAGGGACAAAAAAACGTGCCTCATGGCTATTAGCTTTTTTAGCAATAATGTGCATATCTCTTTTTTACAGCTTCATTCATTATATATATATATATATATATATTTTTTTTTTTTATTCTTCATATAAGTACATTGATTTCTGCTTTATATATTTTTATTCTTCATATAAGTACATTGATTTTTGCTTTATATATATATATATATATATATATATATATATATATTTATTTTTATTTTTCATTTTTATCCATATGTGTATCTATATTTATATTCATCTGGTCAATATATGTACCCTCTCTATCAATTGTGGACAAACTCTTAGTACATTATCATATCATTATAACAAGCCCTATGTCTCTGATATCTCCCCCCCCTACTACCATTCCCACTAGCTTAGTGGATGTGGAGTATTGATCGCGATCCTGCGCCCTTCTATAACAGCCGCCCTATGTGTGAACAGTGAGAGCGCATATCCTCCGCAGAGCAGCGTCTCTGTAGCCATGGACACTGGCCATGTGATCGTGAGGCTTGCGATCACATGACCGGATGCCCGAACAGGAATGATAGATTAGCAGAGCGCAGGCGCCGGACACCATACACAGGAGTCACTCTGCTCCGATCACATGACCGCACCACTGCGGTCATGTGACTCTGGTCCTCCCTTCTTATTTATAATAATATCAAGAGGGAATCGCCGATTATTTGTAGTATACCCCCCTGTACGATCTCTCATTATTGGCTGCAATTACACACTATGATTACATGTATGTTTTGAATAGTTACACTGCGTGCAGAATTATTAGGCAAATGAGTATTTTGACCACATCATCCTCTTTATGCATGTTGTCTTACTCCAAGCTGTATAGGCTCGAAAGCCTACTACCAATTAAGCATATTAGGTGATGTGCATCTCTGTAATGAGAAGGGGTGTGGTCTAATGACATCAACACCCTATATTAGGTGTGCATAATTATTAGGCAACTTCCTTTCCTTTGGCAAAATGGGTCAAAAGAAGGACTTGACAGGCTCAGAAAAGTCAGAAATAGTGAGATATCTTGCAGAGGGATGCAGCACTCTTAAAATTGCAAAGCTTCTGAAGCGTGATCATCGAACAATCAAGCGTTTCATTCAAAATAGTCAACAGGGTCGCAAGAAGCGTGTGGAAAAACCAAGGCGCAAAATAACTGCCCATGAACTGAGAAAAGTCAAGCGTGCAGCTGCCAAGATGCCACTTGCCACCAGTTTGGCCATATTTCAGAGCTGCAACATCACTGGAGTGCCCAAAAGCACAAGGTGTGCAATACTCAGAGACATGGCCAAGGTAAGAAAGGCTGAAAGACGACCACCACTGAACAAGACACACAAGCTGAAACGTCAAGACTGGGCCAAGAAATATCTCAAGACTGATTTTTCTAAGGTTTTATGGACTGATGAAATGAGAGTGAGTCTTGATGGGCCAGATGGATGGGCCCGTGGCTGGATTGGTAAAGGGCAGAGAGCTCCAGTCCGACTCAGACGCCAGCAAGGTGGAGGTGGAGAACTGGTTTGGGCTGGTATCATCAAAGATGAGCTTGTGGGGCCTTTTCGGGTTGAGGATGGAGTCAATCTCAACTCCCAGTCCTACTGCCAGTTTCTGGAAGACACCTTCTTCAAGCAGTGGTACAGGAAGAAGTATGCATCCTTCAAGAAAAACATGATTTTCATGCAGGACAATGCTCCATCACACGCGTCCAAGTACTCCACAGCGTGGCTGGCAAGAAAGGGTATAAAAGAAGAAAATCTAATGACATGGCCTCCTTGTTCACCTGATCTGAACCCCATTGAGAACCTGTGGTCCATCATCAAATGTGAGATTTACAAGGAGGGAAAACAGTGCACCTCTCTGAACAGTGTCTGGGAGGCTGTGGTTGCTGCTGCACGCAATGTTGATGGTAAACAGATCAAAACACTGACAGAATCCATGGATGGCAGGCTTTTGAGTGTCCTTGCAAAGAAAGGTGGCTATATTGGTCACTGATTTGTTTTTGTTTTGTTTTTGAATGTCAGAAATGTATATTTGTGAATGTTGAGATGTTATATTGGTTTCACTGGTAAAAATAAATAATTGAAATGGGTATATATTTGTTTTTTGTTAAGTTGCCTAATAATTATGCACAGTAATAGTCACCTGCACACACAGATATCCCCCTAAAATAGCTAAAACTAAAAACAAACTAAAAACTACTTCCAAAAATATTCAGCTTTGATATTAATGAGTTTTTTGGGTTCATTGACAACATGGTTGTTGTTCAATAATAAAATTAATCCTCAAAAATACAACTTGCCTAATAATTCTGCACTCCCTGTATATGTATATCTGTGACATATTACCTGTAGCTAGCCCCTCCCATCTGTGGGCAGCTCTCAGGTAATCCGTTTTTTGGCGTTTTTTTTGGATCTTTATATACCTGTACTTACATTATCCACTGTGACTACTGTTAACCTGATGAAGGGGACACTTTGAGCCCCGAAACGCGTTGTTCTATATTACTTATGCAATTAAAGAAGATTCACCTATAAGAGACGGACTGGATCCTATGTGTTTTGCGCCTGATTAGAAACCTTTTTCTCTACAAGCATCCTTTGGGGGATTGGGCCTCCGATCCCAAAGATACCTCTTCTGCGGCTGCATCCACGGATCCGGAAAGTCTCTCTCTTTTACTTACATACCTACAATAGAGTTGTGTCTATTATTGCACAACCTAAAAAGGTGAGCACCTTAAACTTGTTTAACAATTAAGTTTGTATTGAACATACTACCCTATTGTGCGCCCCCCATACCCCTTCTTTTGTCTCCATGTTCCCCTCCTGACCGAGGGGGACTCTAGACTCGCCTGTGGTTACCAAGATCACCACGTAATCCGACAGCGCCAGCCCCACTCTGCTGCCCTTAAAACGGATCCTGCACAACCTGTGGTCTAGCGACACGGGGCCGGGTACGCCTGGTGCTATCAGGGACCTCAACCTCCTCGTCCGAACTTTGGGTCAGACTGCCACTGCTTTCTACAGGTTCATATTCTGACCCGCTAGATTCGTCAGATGAGGGTTCCCATTCCTCATCCGACTGGATCAGAATCCTGTAGGCCTTCTCAGAAGAATACCCCCTGTTTGACATTTGGACTACTAAATTTAGGGGTATTCCCTGAGACTATTCAAGAAAAAAAGCAAGCCTGTCTTACAAATGGGAGGCTAGCGAAGTACCGAAGGCCGCTGCGATTGATAAAAAATATCAAAACTGATTTTTTTTATCGCCGCAGCGCTTGTAAAGTGATTGTGCAGTGATCAAAAAATAATAATTTTTTGTCACTGCGGTGGGGCGGGCGTGGGTGAACGCACGTATGGGCGACAGATCAGGCCTGATCGGGCAAACACTGCGTTTTGGGTGGAGGGCGAGCTAAGGTGACACTAATACTATTATAGATCTGACTGTGATCAGTTTTGATCACTTACAGATACTATAAAAGTACAAATGCTGACGAATAAGTGACTGCGGTGCGGTGGGCTGGGCGCTAACCGACGCTAACTACCTAACCAAGGGACCTAAACTATCCTAAAACTATCAGTCAATACCAGTGAAAAAAAAAAGTGACAGTTTACACTGATCACTTTTTTCCCTTTCACTTGGTGATTGACAGGGGCGATCAAGGGGTTAATTGGGGTGATGGGGGTGATGGAGGGTGATCTGGGGCTAAGTGTGGTGTTGGTGGGTACTCACAGTGATGTCTGCTCCTCTGCTGGAACCAACCGACCAAAAGGACCAGCAGAGGAGCAGAGAAGCCATTTAACACCTTATATTTATAAATATAAGGTGTTATATGGCTTGTGTGATTAGATTTTTAAAAAATCAGCAACCTGCCAGCGGCGATCATTGGCTGGTAGGTTGCTGACGAAATACTCCTTGAACTTTTGCCGGCCCGCGATGCGCATGCGCGGGCCGGCTCTAAACGAAATCTTGCGTCTCGCGAGATGATGCACGGATGCGTCCAGGAGGAATGAATCGACCGCCTCCAGGACGCATCCGTGCGTTAGGCGGTCGGGAGGTGGTTAATCAATTTTTTTCTTTAACACATCGAGGGTTAACAAAACTCAATATTTATTACCTTGATTCTGCGGTTTACAGAAACACCCCAAAAATGGTTGTAAACTGATGTAAGGGCACACGGCAGGGCGCAGAAGAAAAAGAGCGCTGTGTGATTTCTGGAAGGCAGATTTACCTGAACAGATTTTTAGATGCCATGTCCCATTTGAAGCCCCCCTGATGCACCCTTACAGTAGAAACTCCCCAAAAGTGACCACATTTTGGAAACTAGGGGATAAGATGCCAGTTTTATTGGTAGTATTTTGGGGTACATACAATAAGTTTTGGCACTGTTTTTATTTTTTATTTTTTACAACATTCATCTGACAGGGTAGATCATGTGCTATTTTTATATACAAAGTAGTTACGGATGCAATTATATCAAATATGTCTGCTTTCTTTGTTTGTTTGTTTCCCTTTTACATACAGCCAGGTCCATAAATATTGGGACACTGACACAATTCTAAAAATTTTGGCTCTATACACCACCACAATGGATTTGAAATGAAACGAACAAGATGTGCTTTAACTGCAGACTGTCAGCTTTAATTTGAGGGTATTTACATCCAAATCAGGTCAACGGTGTAGGAATTACAGCAGTTTGCATATGTGCCTCCCACTTGTTAAGGGACCAAAAGTAATGGGACAATTGGCTTCTCAGCTGTTCCATGGCCAGGTGTGTGTTATTCCCTCATTATCCCAATTACAATGAGCAGATAAAAGGTCCAGAGTTCATTTCCAGTGTGCTATTTGCATTTGGAATCTGTTGCTGTTAACTCTCAAGATAAGCTCCAAAGAGTTGTCACTATCAGTGAAGCAAGCAATCATTAGGCTGAAAAAAAAACAACAAAACAATACCAAAGACAGGTGCACACTGCAGTCTCACTAAACCCTCAAACTGATTTTAAAATTGAGAGATTAGTCAACATGTCCTACGGTGTAGAACATGTCTAAGCCCGGGCACCACGCCAAGGTTTCTCAAGTAGCCCGGGTCTATTGTGGTACTTGTGGTTCGCCGCGGGCATCCTCCACCATATGCATTTTGCTGGGGATTGCCATTAGCAACGGGCCACAAGTGCAGGATTTGCTCCCCTATATATATGCACAACTGCATGTGGGTTTGAGCACCTCCTGCTAATGCCAACCTGTCTTCTTAGTTTGTATATATAGATTCCTGGAGGTGTATAAACTCCAATTTAAATGTGTCTGTTTTCCATCTACAGGCCACATTTAGGTGCACCTGTGAGGCCTGGGACATATCAGCCAGTCTTGAGTGGGACAGTCTTGAGTGGGACTTCTCCCTCCTCCCATTGCAAGCATGGCTACATGCTGGAGGTAACTGGTGAGCTGTTTGTGAGTCGGCCTTATGCTCCTGTAATTTGCCCACTGGCTCCTGGTATTGCCCATACGGCTCAGGTAGGAGAGTGTTAGGTCCCGGGCTACTTGAGAAACCTTGGCGTGGTGCCCGGGCTTAGACATGTTCTACACCGTAGGACATGTTGACTAATCTCTCAATTTTAAAATCAGTTTGAGTGTTTAGTGAGACTGCAGTGTGCAGCTGTCTTTGTTATTGTTTTGTTATATTGTTATATTAATTATGACATCCGCACTTGTTACCTTGTGTAGGATGTCTATTGTGGTACTTGTGGTTCGCCGCGGACATCCTTCACCATATGCATTTTGCTGGGGATTGCCATTAGCAACGGGCCACAAGTGCAGGATTTGCTCCCCTATATATATGCACAACTGCATGTGGGTTTGAGCACCTCCTGCTAATGCCAACCTGTCTTCTTAGTTTGAAAAAACACAACAAACCCATCAGAGAGATAGCAAAAACATTAGACCTGGCCAAAACAACTGTTTGGAACATTCTTAAAAAGAAGGAACTCACCGGTGAGCTCAGCAACACCAAAATACCAGGAAGACCACAGAAAACAACTGTGGTGGATGACCAAAGAATTCCTTACCTGGTGAAGAAAACACCCTTGACAACAGTTGGCCAGATCAAGAACACTCTCCAGGAGGTAGGTGTATGTGTGTCAAAGTCAACATTAAAGAGAAGACTTCACCAGAGTGAATACAGAGGGTTTACCACAAGATGTAAACCAATGTTGAGCCTCAAAAACAGGAAGGCCAAATTAGAGTTTGCCAAACAACATCTAAAAAAGCCTTCACAGTTCTGGAACAACATCCTATGGACAGATGAGACCAAGATCAACTTGTACCAGAGTGATGGGAAGAGAAGAGTATGGAGAAGGAAAAGAACTGCTCATGATCCTAAGCATACCACCTAATCAGTGAAGCATGGTGGTGGTAGTGTCATGAATGATGTGACTGCTGACAGAAGCAGCAGGATGAATTCTGAAGTGTCTTGGGCAATATTATCTGCTCATATTCAGCCAAATGCTTCAGAACTCATTGGACAGCGGCAGGGGCGTAGCTAAAAGCTCATGGGCCCTAGTGCAAGAGTTCAGCTTGGGCCCCCCTTCCCTCAGTGCTTGTTGGAAAGGGGCAGGGGGGCACGTAGCCTTCCTGCTGCCTGAAGCAAACATTGAAAGGGCACGCCCTCATGCCAAATTCTTGACTTAACTCCTTCCCTCCAGCCAGAGGTGTAAATTGACCAGCATGCACTTTCTATAATGCCAGTGTCTTATGTGGCACAAGGGTCTTTGGGCCCCTCAGGCTCCTGGGCCCGGTAGCGACTGCTACCTCTGCACCCCCTATAGCTACGCCCCTGGACAGCGCTTCACAGTGCAGATGGACAATGATCCAAAGCATACTGCAAAAGCAACCAAAGAGTTTTTTAAGGGAAAGAAGTGAAATGTTATGCAATGGCCATGTCAATCATCTGCCCTGAATCCGATTGAGCATGCATTTCACTTGCTGAAGACAAAACTGAAGGGAAAATGCCCCAAGAACAAGCAGGAACTGAAGACAGTTGCAGTAGAGGCCTGGCAGAGCATCACCAGGGATGAAACCCAGCGTCTGGTGAAGTCAATGTGTTCCAGACTTCAGGCTGTAATTGACTGCAAAGGATTTGCAACCAAGTATTAAAAAGTGAAAGTTTGATTTATGATTATTATTCTGTCCCATTACTTTTGGTCCCTTAACAAGTGGGAGGCACATATGCAAACTGTTTTATTTCCTACACTGTTCACCTGATTTGGATGTAAATACCCTCAAATTAAAGCTGTCAGTCTGCAGTTAAAGAACATCTTGTTTGTTTGTTTCATTTCAAATCCATTGTGGGGGTGTATAGAGCCAGAAATGTTAGAATTGTGTCGATGTCCCAATATTTATGGACCTGACCATAATAAAGCATTTTTGAAAAAATAATTATGTTTTTGTGTCTCCATTTTCTGAACGCCATTTTATTTATATATTTTTTCTGCTGATTGTCTTGTGCAGGAAGTGTTGACTTTTTATTGGTACAATTTTTGGGTACATATGATTTTTTGATCATTCATTATTTCACTTTATGGGCAAGGTGACCAAAAAATTGGTTGTTTTAGCACAGTTTTTATTTATTTAATTTTACAGCGTTCACCTGAGGGGTTAGGTCATGTGACATTTTTATAGAGCAGATCAATATAGATGTGGAAATGCCTAATATGTATACTTTTTCTTATTTATTTTTACACAATAATAGCAGCATTTTAGGAATAAAAAAAATATGTTTTAGTGTCTCCATAGTATGAGAGCCATAGCTTTTTTATTTTTTGACCGATTGTCCTAGGGTCAATTTTTTTTGTAGGATGAGGTGTCGGTTTGATTGCTACTATTTTGGGGGGCATACGCCTTTTTGATCAATTCGTGTTGCACTTTATGTGATGTTAGGTGACAAAAAATGTTTTTTTGGCACTGTTTTTATTTTATTTTTTTACGATGTTCACCTGATGGGTTAGGTCATGTGATATTTTTAGAGTTGTTTGTTACGGATGCGCGCGATACCTAATAGTTATACTTTTTTATATTTATTTCACTTTAACACAATAATAGCATTTTTGAAACAAAAAAATTATGTATTAATTTCTCCATGTTCTGAGAGCTATAGTCTTTATTTTTTGAGTGCTTTGAGGGGCTTTTTTCAGGATGAGGCGACTGTTTTATTGGTACAATTTTGTTGGATATACGCCTTTTTGATCACTTGGAGTTGCACTTTTTGTGATGTAAGGAGACAAAAATGGCTTTATTTTGAAACAGTTTTTTTTTAATGGTGTTTATCAGATGGGGTGGATAATGTGATATATTTATAGAGCCGGTCGTTATGGATGCGGCAATACCAAATATGTCTATTTTATTTTTATTTTTTTCTATTTTAAATTTATTTATTTTTTTATTTAAATTTTTTTTTTTTTATGTGAAACCTTTTTTATTTTTATTTTTTTTTATTTTACATTTTGCATCCCCCATAAGGTCATACAAGACCTCTGGGGGACATTTGCCTTCCTTTTTTTTTTCACTATTGATTTCTCCTGTAACTGGGGCTGACATATTTTTTTTTTAATTAATTATCTTTATTAATATATCAGAACCAGTCATAATAAACATAAGAATTGAATAAACACTCCACATATTCACTATATTTTCCCCTTATGCCTATTCCCCCAAACCAACCCCTCTCCCCCCCCACCCCAAGCCTGTGATGCATCCACCCTCCACTCCCCCTCTGTTTCCCCCCCCCCCCCGCCAAGAAAAAAAAAAGGGGGCAGAGACAGGGGAGAGGAAAGAAAAAAGAAAAAAAAAAAAAAAGGAACTTCTTAAGAAAGTTTTATTAATTATTACAACCAATCAAATCTTCCAACCGCACCATATCCTATTCCACTTCTCAACCCCATCTCTCTGCCTATACAAAATTTGCTCGTAGTTTTTTATCTTGTTAACTAAATTTATCCATGTATTCAATTCTGGAGTGTGCCGAGCAAACCAGTTCCGACTAACCAAAATTCTAGCCAGCAGCAATATCCTGCCTAGGAGAATCTTTTGGTGCTTATGCCTGCTTATTGTGGAAAACTCATTAAGCAAGAACACTTGTGGTTCAAAAGGTATTCGTATTATAAGTTTATAGATAAGAAAGTTGTTAATGCGATTCCAGTATTTTGTAAGCTCTGAGCAGGTCCAGATCATATGGAGATAGTCCGCACCTAAGGTGTCACATCTAGGGCAGTTAGATGTATCTCTTAGCCCGCATTTATTTAGCCATGTAGGGGTAACATATAATCTATGACAAATATTAAAATGTACTAAAACATGGTTGAAGTTCTGGGATAGTGATCCTAAATTCGCAAAGATATTCCCCCATCCTTCTAATTGTATATTTGGACAATCCACCTCCCAAGCTCTTTGTCCTGGTAACTGTGTATCACCAAACCGTGCCTTAACTAATAATTTATATATATTTGAAATCTTCATTCTTGAAGGTGTCCTCCCTATCCAGTCATTCAAAAAGGATGAGCTATCTATGTCCAACACCAATTTATCGTCCAGACTAAATAATGCTGAAAGCAGCTGAAAGTACCTAAACCATGAAAGGTTTTCTACATTATGTGATAACTCTGTGAATGGCTTAATCTCTCTATCCTTAACTACTTGTGAAATACAAAAAATCCTATTCTTTTGCCAAAATGTGTCTGCTGCAATACCATCTAACATCTGCAGGTAATCATTATGCCAAAGAGGCGTGAATGTGAGTGAACCCTTTACCTTCAACCATGTTCTAGTAGTAGCCCACACTCTCAAAAGTAGTTTTATAGTCTCTCTATAACCCCGCTCTTGGCTACTCAGCAACCCAGATTCTAAAAGGGTAAATATATTATTATGTACATAACTCCCTACTAAGCTCCCTAGAAGTGCACTATTTTTTGATTCGTAACACATCAGCAACTGAGCAGCAATAAAATACCCTTTAAGATAGGGGAGATTTAGACCCCCACACTCCAATGGTTTATATAGATGTTCCAATTTTATCCGAACTCGTTTTCTTCCCCACACTAAATCATTAATTATTCTTTCCATAAGTTTAATTTATTGATCTTCTATCCAGGTAGGTGTATTCCTAAGCACGTAAAGAAATTGTGGTAGTATCACCATTTTTACCAGTGAAACTTTTCAGCTCTGGATAGGGGAAGTCTCAACCAGGTCCCCATTTTTTCTCTGGTTTTCGTTATTAAGGGGATCAAATTAAGTTGGACAAAATTTTCAACCCTGGGTGATATAGTCAACCCCAAATATTGGAAAGTATCAACAATGTCTAACTGAGTCACAAGAGCCTCCTTCTGAGGTAACGGGTCTATAGGCATCAAACTAGTCTTAGACCAGTTTATAAGAAGACCTGACACCTCACCAAATGCCTTAACCATTTGTATAGTTTTAGGGAGAGTTGTTTCCGTGTGGTCTATAAAAAAAAGAACATCGTCCGCATATAACAAAATACGGTTTTGCCCCCCTAGTGTTCCAAATCCATTAACCTGATCATCCTGCCTAATGGCCAGAGCTAAGGGCTCAATGTAGATATCAAAAAATAATGGAGACAATGGGCAGCCCTGCCGCGTGCCTCTATTTAAATCAAAATTAGAGGTCAAAATCCCGTTAAGGCTCAATTTTGCCGTAGGAGATTTATACAATAATTTGATGATATTTATGAATCTTTCCCCAAAGCCCATCCTTGTCAGAACCCTCCAGAGGAAGTGCCACTCCACCCTGTCAAAGGCCTTAGAGGCATCCAGTGACAGGATGGAGCGGGTAGTCCCCCCAGGGGCCTGTATATTGGCAAAGTGCCGGTGCAGGTTATGATGTGTACCCTTATTTTGAATAAAGCCGTTCTGATCTGGATGGACAATGGAGGAGATAACCCTAGAGAGCCTTGTGGTCAAAATCCTTGCAAGAAGCTTTACATCTGCATTAAGCTGTGAGATCGGTCTATATGATTCCAGATCTGTGGAGTCCTTACCTTTTTTTTAGAATTAATGTTATTACGGCTTCCATCATTGAATCTGGCAAATTCCCATCCTCCACCGATTCAGTAAAGACCCCCAACAGTCTAGGAAGAATAAACTTCTTGTATTTACTATAGAATTCGTATGGGAGTCCATCTGAGCCGGGAGTAGAATTGGCCGAAGTTAATTTAATTGCCCCCTCAAGTTCCTGAATCGAAAACTCTACCTCAAGTGCTTTCTTTTGAGCCACAGTAATAGTTGGAAAAACAATACCATCAAGATAAGAATCCATCATTTCATCTGTAATCTTGGAGTCAGCTTTATAAAGATCTAAAAAATAGTCCACAAAAGCTCTCTCTACAGGTCCCTATCCACTAACTATCCTACCATTGGCCAGTCGGATATTGTCTATATATTTTTTGGATTCTTGACTCGAGATCACCCTGGATAGAAGTTTGCCAGGTCACCCTGACTCTGCAAAATATTTTTGCCCTTTAAAAAATAAACTTTGTTGGGCCTTGTCCAGCAAAAAATTTGAGTATGCTTGTGTGGTCTTTTGCATATTATCCCTATTCTCCTCCGTCTTATTTGTATAGAAGGATTGTGTAGCTAAGGATGCTAATTCCTCTAGGTTTTTCAGTTTTCTCCCATACTCCTTTCTGAGGTTCGCAATGTTACTGACCATCATTCCCCTCATATATGCCTTAAAAGTGTCCCATACCACCTGGATCTTTGCTGAGCCATAGTTGTTATCCCAAAATCGATTAATTTCATCTTGAATTGTTTCATGTTTCTTTTTTTACCGATAACCAATAAGGGTTTAATCTAAATGAGGTCTCTGTGTATGTATCTCCTGGGTCAGGCAAAGCTCAAGGAGTAACGGCAGATGGTCCGAGAATGACCTTGTTTCATATTTCATTTGCTTTGCCAGTCTCACATATTTTCTATTCATCAGAGCAAGGTCTATTCTGGACATAGATTTCCCTGCTTTACTATTGCATGAGAAGGCCCTTTTCCCCTGTCCTAGATATCCCCAGACATCCTTAAACCCAGCCTCAAAACTAAACCGTGCCAGGGGGACCCCTGAACAGGACTATTTTCCCTGGCACTCGTGGAGACCCTATCCAGTACAGGATTGATAACACAATTAAAATCGCCAATAATCAGTGTTGGACACTCTGGCCATTTATCCATGAATGAAAGCAGAGAATTGAGGACTGAGAAAGAGAATGGGGGTGGGATATAAACAAAGGCCAGGATACATCTCTTCCCCATCAACCTGCAGTATAGGAAGATAAATCTCCCCTGCTGGTCGACGGAGGATGCCTCGCACACGAAATCAATCATTCTGTGTATAAAAACAGTAACTCCCCTGGAGTAGTTGGAGAAAGTAGAATGATACGTGTGCGCAGCCCATCCCCTGCCGACAACCCTGGAGGTCTCCTCAGTAAGATGCGTTTCCAACAAGCATACTATTGCTGGAATATTGGATCCGTGTCAGATCAAAAACCGCTTGTCTCTTTCTTCTATCCCCGAGACCGCGTACGTTCCAGGCAAGAATTCTAATAGACATTATAAAAAGCAGTTAGGTGGGGTAGAAGAAAGAGAGGAGAAAAAAAAAAAAAAGAGGACACATCGAAGCCCAAACCCCCCCCCCCCCATACTGGTAATCCACCACATATTGTAGCAGATCTCTCTCCTATGACCATCCCTCCCCCGCTCCCCCCTACTCGGCACCTCCCCGCTAAGTAACGGAAAAAGGAGTAGTGCGGGTATAACCACCCTCTAGTAATTGTTGTTCCCCGCATATCCTAAAAAAAAAATAAAAAAAAATAAACAAAGACAGTTAGGTCACATATCATTTCGTTCGAGCCAGTCCACGGCTTTATCCGGTGTATCAAAAAATAAGGTTGTGTCCTTAAAAATAATCCGAAGTTTTGCTGGGAACATAAAGGAATATTTAATATCCCTTTCTCTTAGTTTCTTTTTTACCATCATAAACGAACGTCTCTTTTCTTGGATGTCTTTTGAAAAATCAGGAAAAAAGGCCAGTCTATTTCCATTATATACCACCGGTGAGCATTCCCTCGCCCTTCTCAATAACGTATCTCTGTCCTTTGTGGCCAAGAACTTAACAAGAAATGTCCGAGGTTGTCTCCCAGGGATCGGTTTACCTCCTGGGACCCGATGAGCTCTTTCTATCATAAATAGTGAAGAAAACGGATCCCTCCCAAAATTCTCAAGGATTAACATCTGTATAAATTGAGTTGGATTTTTATCTTCTACTCCCTCTGGAACCCCCAGGATTCTCACGTTGTATCTTCGTGATCTATCTTCAAGATCCGCCACCTTTCTCTTCAGAAGATTAAATTCTATCTTCAGTGTGGAAATTTCAGAGTTAGTTTTTTGGGATTCATTCTGTATCAGAGCCATCGAGCTCTCCACATTATTAACTCTGTCTCGAATTTTTGACAAGTCATCTCTAATCAATCCCACGTCGACTTAGATAGACCCGAGTTGGGTTGTTATGGCCTGTATAAAATCCCTATTCTGTTTAACCACCAGCAATATTTCTTCTAGCGGAGAGGTATTGCCACTGGGCATATCTTCTCCCTCTATACCCTCTTCCTCTTGAGAGTGTCCAGAGACTTTTTGTGGTTCTATTTCTGTCACACCAGAATTATAATTTTTTTTGGAGCCAATATCCTTTTGTCCACCCCTCGTATTAACCCTTGGAGACCTCAAGAACTGATCTATTTTTGTCGCTTCAAAGGTTTTAGTGCTCGGTTTCTGACCGGCAAGGTCTGTCAAGCGCCTACTGGCTTTTGGAGCCTTTTTTTTTTTTCTCTCTCCTTTTTTTCTCTTTTTTCTCTCCCTCTTCTGTTCCTCATTCCTTCCCCCTTTATATATCTTTTTTATTTTTATTTTTTTCTCTCCTTTTCCCTTCTTCCTTTCCCCCCCCCCCTGTATTTTGTTCCTTTTGTATTTGTATTTGTATTATATTTTATATTTGTATTCACCTCTTTGTTCTCTCTTGACAATAAACCATATAAAAAATTGATTAAGTATGGTCTAGTACATTTTCAATCTTTTCAGTTGATTTTGTTAGTAGTTAGTATAGGGAGAAAAAATGACATAAGGGAACCAGAGGGAACATACAGGAACACGGAGGGAGGAACAGACAGGAACATTCTCACCAGCTTTTTCCACTCCTTGATCGTCCGAGTGTCCTGGAAGACCCCACCTGGACATCAAACGGAAGACCCCTCGATCCCAGGAATCACTAGAGGAAGGGCAGAGCAGAAGGAAATAGAGGCCGCCAGAGAAGGAGAGCACTATCACCGGCAGGGACCGAAGAGTCAGAAAACGCCGGCAATATAAGAAACCAGGATCACAGGCGCAACCGGAGCCAGTTGATTATACTTCACCCCGCCAACCAGGAGGCAATTGGGGCTGGAGCGGCAGAAGCGAACAAGGGGGGAGCAAGGATATGATCCAGAAGTCCTTCCCCAGCGAGGTAAGTCCCAGAGATGAAGTGGACGAGACAGGAGAATCAGGTGAGCCGGCAACAGAAACACAGCTGAATCGTCGCCGCTAAGGAGCAAGCGGAGTCAGCAAGTGGAGTCAGGGGCTAGAAGAGCGAAACACTCCCCAGGTCAATTGAAGGAGAGACGGCCACGGAGACACCAACAGCAGCGGCATAGCGGGGCAGCAAGGCGGCCGAGCGGTGGGGAGAGAGGAGAGCGTGACGTACTGCGTCTACGTCATCACGTCATCCCATTTGACATATTAGCCCCAGTTACAGGGGAAATGCAGCCCTAGAGAGGCTGTACAGCAGAATACAATGCTGTACAGCCTCAGTGCAGGGCTGTTCGAGGTCTGTAGAAGACCCAACAGCTCCTGCACTCTCCCGGCCCCGGCGTTCACATGACCACTGGGCCGGGACAGAAAGCGTATAGCGATAGAGAAGGCAGGGACAGTCCTGGGAACTGTCCCTGCCCTCTCTCTTGGTTGCCCTCGCTCAGCAACTATTAGCGTGTAGCTGCCATCTCTAAATGGACATTTCAGAACGTCCATTCAGAGATAAACATCCACCCATAGGACGTTCACATCCTATGGTCGGATGCAAAGTCGTTAATGAGGGCAAATGGCTGCCCATGTTTGGAAAAAGTAACTTGTTCTGATAAAGCTTCCAAAAATTCTGAATAAGGAATCTCCAGGACATGGCAGGAGATGGGTAGCTCTGTAGGGGTAGTATAAGTAGAAATTGTATCAGCAGCAATAGCATTACTGACAGATAAGGCAGTAGATATGAATCTGTGTAGTAGTATTAGTACCACCAGTAGTACCAGCAGGAGGATTAGCAGCATTTGGGATATGGTGGCAGGCAGACAGTAACAGTGGCATGATTGAGTCATCAATAAATTACCGTAAACAGTGGAGCAGGGAGACAGGGAAAGGAAAATGCAGCGGCACTACTTGCAAAACACCTATACCTTCGTGCGTCCGTGTCAAATCCAGGGGAGGCAGCCGTGATGTGGGACCCAGCAAGGAGGTGGTGCTCAGCGTGATAAAGTGGTAACTGGATAGAAGTTGAGAAAGAGACGCGGCACTCACCGGACTTCTGAATGCTGGTGACTGTTTATTACAGGTGCGACATCATGCGCAGGCAGGGGGGGCGGGATGGCCACAGTGTGCGTCGGCGGCGACGGCCGTTTCGCGCTGGGATAGCGCTATCCCAGCGCGAAACGGCCGTCGCCGCCGACGCACACTGTGGCCATCCCGCCCCCCCTGCCTGCGCATGATGTCGCACCTGTAATAAACAGTCACCAGCATTCAGAAGTCCGGTGAGTGCCGCGTCTCTTTCTAAACTTCTATCAATAAATTACCACAATGAATAAAAAAATAATGGCTGCACACACATATGAGCAGTAAAACTGAGAAATGGGGATCATTCTAAATTTACGTGGTATCATACCTACTATAAATGGATCAATGGTAGCTCTTAGCGCACATTATGATTAAACTTGTGTCGGGCCCATCTACCAAGCGTCAAGGTGGCTTCCGCAGACGGCTCCCTATCACTAATATACCGTCTCTCTTGGACTTATCCAAGTCCACATTATCAGGGCAGTGAAGGAAGCAGCTAAATTTGTACTTTGCTCAGAAGTCCCAAGCAGATGGGTGTGTGCTCAGTCTAAAAAAGTCGCTACCCTCAAATAAATATTACAAGAAAATTTAGACTGGCATATTCCTATTCATAGTCATAGGTGCATATCCATAAAGCAAACATAATTAATGAAAAAATAATGGCTGCACACACATATAAGCAGTAAAGTGGAGAAATGGGGATCATTCTAAATTTACGTGGTATCATACCTACTATAAATGGATCAATGGAAGCAATGGATCAAACTGTGTCGGGCCCATCTACCAAGTGTCAAGGTGGCATCCGCAGACGTGTCTCTATCACTAATATACCGCCTCTCTTGGACTTATCCAATGTGGACTTTGATAAGTCCAAGAGAGGCAGTATATTAGTGATAGGGACTAGGGTTGAGCGAACCCGAACTGTAAAGTTCGGGTTCGTAACGAACTTTACGGTTTTCGGCACCCGAACCCGAACATTTCAGAAAAAGTTTGGGTTCGGGTTCAGTGTTCGGGTAATATTAATATACCATCGGATCGGAGTTTTCTCCAATCCGATGGTATATTTTAACTTGAAGCGTCCCCATCACCATGGGAACACCTCTATGTTAGAATATACCATAGGATTTGCGTTAGATCATGAAAACTCATATACGACAGTATATTCTAACACAGAGGCGTTCCCATAGTGATGGGGATGCTTCAAGTTAGAATATACTGAGAACTGTAGACATAACGGCCCCCTGCTGCCTGGCAGCACCTCTTCTCTTACAGGGGGCTGTGATCCGCACAATTAGCCCCTCAGGTGCCGCACCTGAGGGGTTAATTGTGCGGATCTCAGCGCCCTGTAAGAGATCCGGTGCTGCCAGGCAGCAGGGGCCAGACCCCCCTCCCCAGTATTAAAATAATTGGTGGCCAGTGCGGCCCCCCAACCCCCACCCCCCCTATTAAAATCATTAGTGGTTAGTGCGGCCCCCCCCATTAAAATTATTGGTGTCCAGTGCGACCTCCCCTCTCCCCCCCACCCCTAATTAAAATCATTGGCCACAGGTTAACAACCCCCCCTCCATCATTGGTGGCAGCGGAGAGGCAGTTCCGATCGGAGACCCAGTTAAATCGCTGGGGCTCCGATCGGTTACCATGGCAGCCAGGACGCTACTGCAGTCCTGGCTGCCATGGTTACTTAGCAATTTTAGCAGCATTATACTTACATGCACTGTCTGTGGCTGGCCGGCGCTCCTCCTACTGGTAAGTGAAAGGTCTGTGCGGCGCATTGCTTATAGCACAGACCTTTCACTTACCAGTAGGAGGAGCGCCCGGCCAGCCACAGACAGTGCACGTAAGTATAATGCTGCTAAAAGTGCTAAGTAACCATGGCAGCTAAAACTGCAGTAGCATCCTGGCTGCCATGGTAACCGATCGGAGCCCCAGCGATTAAACTGGGACACCGATCGGAACTGCCGCTCTGCTGCCACCAATGATGGGGGGTTGTTAACCTGTAGCCACTGCCACCAATGATTTTAATTAGGGGTGGGGGGGAGGGGAGGCCGCACCGGACACCAATAATTTTAATGGGGGGGCCGCACTAACCACCAATGATTTTAATAGGGGGTGATTTGGGGGGCCGCACTGACCACCAATGATTTTAATACTGGGGAGGGAGGGAGGGGGGCCGCACTGGCCACCAATGATTTTAATACTGGGGAGGGAGGGGAGTCTTGTTCCTGCTGCCTGGCAGCACCCGATCTCTTACAGGGGGCTTAGATCCGCACAATTAACCCCTCAGGTGCGGCACCTGAGGGGTTAATTGTGCGGATCACAGCCCCCTGTAAGAGATCGGGTGCTGCCAGGCAGAAGGGGGCCGTTATGTACACAGTTCTTAGTATATTCTAACCATGGGAACACCTCTGTCTTAGAATATACAGTCGGATCTGAGTTTTCACGATCGTGAAAACTCAGATCTGAAAAAGCTAATACTATTATTTTCCGTTATAACCATATTATAACGGAAAATAATAAAGTGAAGTTCGGGTCCCATTGACTTCAATGGGGTTCGGTTTCGGATCAAGTTCGGGTCCCGAACCCGAACTTTTTTTAAAAGTTCGGCCGAACTCCCTGAACCCGAACATCTAGGTGTTCGCTCAACTCTAATAGGGACCCATCTGCGGAAGCCACCTTGACGCTTGGTAGAGGGCCCGACACAAGTTTGATCAAAATGTGCGCTAAGAGCTTCCATTGTTCCATTTATAGTAGGTATGATACCATTTGAATTTAGAATGATCCCCATTTCTAAGCTTTACTGCTTATGTGTGTGCAGCCATTATTTTTTTTATTAATTATCTTTGCATTATGGATATGCACCTATGACTATAAATAAGAATATGCCAGCCTAAATTTTCTTGTAATAAATTACCACAGTCAGCAATGTCAGATCTATTCATTGGCCATAGCTGGAGGTATGTGAAAATCCTTACATATCCATGACACATTTATTGTGGCAAATGTGATGTTTTGTACACTTGTGGGGACAAGTTTGTCTGTTTGGGATGCCGCACTGGATATGCACTCTGAAATGACAATGGAGGCTGGACAAGACAATATATTGAGAGAAAACTGAGCCAGTTCTGTTCCAATCTGCCTTTCCAGAAATCCATGTTGTCAGGGAAGGGGTATATGTCAGAGAAAGGGCACAGTTCAGGTAAGACTGCACCTGAGGATTTGTTTTTTTAGAAGACTTGACAATGTTAAAGAATGGAGCAGAAAGGCAAATTCAGCAAAACAATGTTGGTAAAGACAAAAAAATCACGTATTTTCAATAAGGCACATTTATCAATTTTGGTGAAGACAGAGAACTTGCAGCCAATTTTTGACTATATTCACACATGACAGTGTCAGCTGCAGTCTGGATTAATGGTCACAAAGTTTCATGCAGTAAATCTGCAGCATTGTACTATACCGCCAAACTGACTGAACTTTTTAGCAATTCTTATTCATATGTGGCAGAAAATATCTGAAACTGACCACTGGCGCAGATTTTAAATATGCAGCATATCAATTTATATTGAGGATTTTCATAGGGGATTTCTAATAGAAAGATTGAAATCTGTGTCTAATCAGCAGCATTTTAGCAACAAAATCATTGGCAAAACATACTATTTGGTGTGTATTTTTCTGCTGCAGATTGCAAGCAAAAACACTAAAAAAAGGAGGAAAGATGTGATTGTAAGAAACAGTCATGTAATGTCTCTAAGTTTCATTATCCTGGTAAACTGTTAAAATTTAATGTAAAATGCCTGCAGTATTTGTTTGGTCAGTAGATGGCAGCATAGGACCAATTTGCATTGGAGTTTACCATAGTGAAAGTGTATTACTGTGATACTGGTTTTTTAAGGCAGCAGCTAAGTGTTGAAGTGACACACCCATTATGATGTCAGCCTGTGTGGCCAAGCTGTGTGAACTTCGGTCTAGAGACGAATGGAGTACGAAGAAACCGTGCATTTAGTGAAGCAAAGTTAAAAAGGACTGTGTGCAGCAACTAACCTGTGGAGCCGACATTGGGCTGAGTGGATTGCCCCAAACAGTAAAGAGACTCACAGTGCTGTCGAGGTACCGGACATTAACTGTAAAATTCTGGATTATATTCAACTGGTTTTGCGGCCTGCTGAGGGGGACTTCTTTGTTGCAGATCCTGCGCTGGTTAAAGGAAAAGGATGACATCGGGCCCCACGTGCACTTCCACAAACTGTAAGCGGTCCACTTGGACCACTGGGATAAGGGGGGTGCGCACCCGCTTGAAAGTTAGGGTCAGTTAGGGACAGTTTCTGGGACTATTATTTCTTAGTGTCCGCACTGCGAATACGAACACAAGAAAGGTGAAAATTGTTGCAGTGTTTAACTTGTATTGTTTATACTGTTTTGAATATTTTGCTTGTCTTTACCTCTGCAACTTCACAGTTAACCTGCTTTTATTAATTTATAGTAAATGCAATTTTCTTAATCTTGACTTCTGCATACGCATACTTTTCTGGTTGCGGAGTCAAACCACCTGCCTTGTTCTCGGTTCACATGATTGCTCACACTATAATGTGATACCACAATGGTTGAGTGTCCATGTTGCTCTTGGGGAAACTGGAGGATACTGTATCAGTTCAGTCCATAATCCTCAACTTGGCTCTGGAATAATCCTCTTGCACTTGTCTCTTATATATATAAAAATGAATTTCTGTCTGTCTGTCTAGACGTTCTTTATGCGCGACCAAACGACTGGACCGATCTTCACCAAATTTGGCACACAGGTACAGGTCTCAGCTCTCTAGGACATTCTGTTCCTGAGATATTCCCAAAAAATGAGCCCCCCCCCCTCCAATACAAGCCTGCAATTCTTTCTCTTTAAATCCCAACTACCATAAACACAGTTTTACTCCAGGTTTCCATAACAACACAGCCATATTTCTTTACTGCTTAAAGGGGTGGTCACTGTGAAAGTCACAGTTAAAGGGGCGGTCACAGTGAAAGTCACAGTTAAAGTGGCGGTCACTGTGAAAGTCACAGTTAAAGGGGCGTTCACTGTGAAAGTCATAGCTAAAGGGGCGGTCACTGTGAAAGTCACAGTTAAAGGGGTGATCACAGTGAAAGTCAGAGTAAAAGGGGCGGTCACTGTGAAAGCCACAGTAAAAGGGGCGGTCACAGTTAAAGGGGCGGTCACAGTGGCGGTCACAGTGAAAGTCACAGTTAAAGGGAGCGGTCACAGTGAAAGTCACAGTTAAAGGGGTGGTCACAGTGAAAGTCACAGTTAAAGGGGCGGTCACTGTGAAAGTCACAGTAAATGGGGCAGTCACAGTTAAAGGGGCGGTCACAGGGGCGGTCACAGTTAAAGGGGCAGTCACAGTGAAAGTCACAGTTAAAGGGGCGGTCACAGTGAAAGTCACAGTTAATGGGGCGGTCACTGTGAAAGTCACAGTTAAAGGGGAGGTCACTGTGAAAGTCACAGTTAAAGGGGCGGCCACTGTGAAAGTCACTGTTAAAGGGGCGGTCACTGTGAAAGTCACTGTTAAAGGGGCGGTCACTGTGAAAGTCACTGTTAAAGGGGTGGCCACTGTGAAAGTCACTGTTAAAGGGGCGGTCATTGTTAAAGGGGTGGTTACTGTGAAAGTCACTGTTAAAGGGGCGGTCACTGTGAAAGTCACAGTTGAAGGGGCGGCCACTGTGAAAGTCACAGTTAAAGGGGCGGTCACAGTGAAAGTTACAGTTAAAGGGGCGGGCACTGTAGAGGTCACTGTTATGGAGGAAACTGTTGATATCTCTTTACAACACACGGAAACATAAAATGAAATAGATTAAATATAACCGTGCAAAGTCGGGTCCTTCTGCTAGTAGTCTATAAAACTCAATAGTTCCTTTATTTAAACACGCATTAAAAATATCCAACAGGTATGGCAGTAGATAGAAATGCTATGTGTGTCGAGTGTATAGAAACATCCATCCTCATGGCATACCATCAAAACACTTTGCATGTCTATCTACTGCCATACCTGTTGGATGTTTTTAATGTGTGTTTAAATAAAGGAACTATTGAGTTTAAGACTACAAGTACCAGAGGATTACTTTGGAGCCAAATTATGCCAAAATGCAGCAAATTTTCTGCTGCAGAAATTATGGAGCTAATTAGTCATGTGTGAACTTATTCTTTATCCATTTTTTGAGGACAAAAAAGACAATTTCAAACAACTGGTGAAGACCTGGAACTGATAGACAATGTAAAAATAATAAAACCTCTTGAAATTAAATTTCAATTCTATTCAAATGAGAGAGCAGACCATGAATCGCACCTTTGGAAGAAACAAACAAATATGCAAATCAATCCTCATTCCAAGAGGAAGGAAAACTAAATGTCATCACATAACACTCCTCAGATTTGCAAAGCAGACCATTTTTCAAGAGTACCTAATACCAACAAACAGCCCTTTTTTATCACACCTGAGCAGAAAGAATTAGCTAAGCTGCCTGAGAAGCCTTGGTTCTGGTCCAAGGAGGTACTAATTCTCTTTATGAAGAGCCTTCTGCTGGTATCAGACTATTAGCTTTTTTTCTTTTTGGAAGAAAAGCTAATTTGCATATCTTTTGACTTCTGGGAAACATATGCAAATTAGGTTTCCTTCCAAAAGAAAAAATAAATAAAATAAGCCTTTCTAATGCCAGCAGATGTAAGATATGCAAATTTGCATGTATTTTCCCAGAAACCTAAAGGATCATTGTATGGCCTACAATACTCTTCACACATACTCATGCACTTTCCATAAGCAGAAATAGTACTCCCCTCTGGACTCCAAACAAGGCCTCTCAGGCAGTTAAGCTAATTCTCTTTGATAACAAAAAAAAAGGTTGTTTTCCCAAAACAAATATCAAGAAATTCAGGTTCTTTAATATAGCAACCTGCCTTAAGGAGAATTGAATCTTACATCTGTCACTTCCCGGGCCATGCATAGTGAATAAAGGAAGTACCCATTCTTCCCTTGGGACACTCCCTGACCTTCTGGGACTCCTGTCTGGTGGCAGTTGTGCAACGTGATACCCCTCAAAGCCGATCATGTACAAGGTGTATAGTCTGTGTGTGTCACAGTACTCCTACCTGGATACCGTGGCTCCTCAGGGTTAGGCTCCAAAGCAAAAAGGGGGAGAGTAATGGTGGAGGTGGGGAATAGTCAAGTCCAGACTTTTATAAAGTTCAACAGCTTTACTTGAATTAACTGGCATCCGTACAAGAAGTGGTGTTTCTCTTGGCTCCAGCAAGTTTTGGCATAAACTGGTAGGCAAACTTGAATATTCTGCTTTCTCTCACTGCTGTGCTAAACTCTGCTTTAGTTTGGTTACTGGACTTTAGGGCTGTTGTGATACCTTTGGAAAGGGGTGCCTTTGGCTGTTGACCCCCTTGCAATATACTGTCTGTAAATCTGTGAGGATTCAGGGTGATACTTATCTCCTTACAAATCTAGACTAGACTAAGACTCTGACTGAAAACATCATGCAACCCTTCCCTTGGTAGGAAATGAGACTGGTGCACTTCTGCCCAAAATGAGGAGAATGAAATAATAAGTTCCATTCTATCTAAAGATCTCTCACCTGGTGAACCAGGCGTATAACATGTAATACAACAAATAATAGTTACATAGCAGACCAATTAATGCACAGTGTAACATTATGTGAAAGGTACAGTAGCAGGGTAGAGGAATGGTAATACCACTCTGGGGTATTACAGTTTGGCTGCCTTTGATGGTGGATGTTTGGCAAGGTGTGAGGCATGAGGGCAAGTAGAATGAGGGCCAGAAAATGGTGGAGGTAATAAATAGTCTATTTTTGCAGAATTGAAGAACAGTTACAAAGTATATCACAGTATAGCTCTCTTCCCAATAGCTGTGCAAGTGCAGCAGCAATGATGATGGTGTAGCCCCCGAGTCTCTCTTTAAGCACTTTATAATCTTTCCAAGTTAATCACTAGAGATAAGCGAATCAAAGTTGACATAGTGGAATTTGATCTGAATTTCAGGAAAAATGTAATTTGCCCTGAAGTCGAATTTCCTCGCACTTCGTCATAACAAATCAAATTTTTCTAAAATGGCTGCAGCACATGTTACAAAGTGAAAATAATAGGCTCTGGAATGAGGGAGCACCCATAATGCCATGCAGACATCAAATCAGCAGATAGCCAGCACCTGTGATGCCATAGCCCTATAAAAAGCCTCCTCATGCCTGGTCTCCTCCATTTTATAGGGAACTTAGTGCAGGGAGAGACATTATAGGCACTAGGGACAGTGGTTAGGAAAGACTTTATTTACAAAATATTACTATTGAGCAGTTCAGGGACAGCTTAGAGATAGTGTTGGGATATATGCTCATATAGTCAGTCCAACATGTGGAGGGTGGAGTTCCAATGGTTGGAAACATTGCATATCATGCAACATTGGGAAATGCTATACTGCATTTGCAGCTCAAGGAGGGCGTGTTTTGCAGTGTAAGAGTGGCTGAAGTGCATGCACAATTTTCTGTCTTGCAGTTGGGTGGAAGACTTCAGGAACCACTTTACAACCAGATTAAAGATGTCTTCCATGCAGGGTGCTTGGGTCAGCCTTCCTTGATGCAGCACTAACATGATGTTCTTTCCGTTGTTGGTGACCATGGTTTCGATTTTCAGCTGGCAAGGAGAGAGTCAGGATTTGAATTCCTCTCGAAGGATTCTGAGCAGTTCCTCCCTTGTGTGACTCACCCAGGCAAGCCAGGTGCAGAACAGCATGACACTGCCGTACTCTGCTTCGGTTGGAAGCTGGAGGAGCACTCTGAATTGTGGCTGCAGTGGAGGCTGAGGACAAGGTGGAGGATAAGGAGACAGAGAAGGACATTAGCACAGGATTCACAGCTTGAGAATGCAGAGGCAGCAGTGCTGTCACCTGGCAAAGTTGCTGGTGTGGCACGGCAGGAACAAAATTTACCCAGTGGGCCATAAAGGACATATTGTCCTTGACCGTAGTTATAGCTCTACGCGTCGGCGCTGCTGTGAACTTTAGCAGACATTGACAAGCTCAAGAACTGGCCAACCTTCTGTTTAACATATATTTGCAGGGCTGGTACAGCCTTTTTGGAGAAGTCATGATGGCTTGAGACTCTCCACCCTGGCTCGGCACAAGTCGTTAGTTCTTTGAAAGGTGCAGAGTCATACACATGGAATAAAAGGGACTGTAGTACCAGCAACTAGGCCAGGATCACGTACATAATGAGGAGCATCAGGACTAGTTGATGATGGGACGAAAACACCGCTCCCTTTTACTGATGTGGTGGAACCTTGACTGCTGGAGAAAGGGTGCGTGTGACTGGGTGATGCAACAGTTACTGAGTCAGGCTGTACCACTACATTAGTGCCACGGTTTTCCCAGGCCACTTTATGGTGATTTTGCATGTGTTTACTTAGGGCTGTGAAGCCAACTCTTCACCTTCTGCCCATAGATTCTACAAATGGCTATGCTGACTAGTGTTTGTCAAGCACCAAAGTGCTCATGTGCTCTGGTGTTCAAATAGAACACTTCCCAATGCTTGGGTGTCAATGGGATAACCCGAACATTAAACCAGGCACCCCCTGCTCTGAAGAGGGGAGGGTGTCAGGGCTCTAGTTCGACTTAGGAGTGCCTGCTCTGACTCCATATATAGCTATGTCCATATATGGAATCAGTGCTTGGGGACACCCAGTGTACTTATATCTAATTTAGCCTCTATTTCTGAAAGGTTTCTGGCAGGATTGGAACTCACAACCTTCTACATTACAACCCAGAATGTTAACCACTACATTGTAGAGCTGCATGGTCAGTTACTTTAAAAAAGTAAAAAAATTAAAATAAATATGAGACTTCTGCTGTATAGGAATACTTGCTGTATAAGTATCCCTATAGAGCAGAAGTCTCATTTATTATATATATATATATATATATATATATATATTTATTTATTTTTTTTTAAAGAAATTGGCCATGAAGCTCTACAGTGTAGTGCCTAACATTCTGGGTTGTAATGTAGAAGGTTGTGAGTTCAAATCCTGCCAGAAACATTACAGAAATAGAGGCTAAATCTAATTTAAGTAATAGAGTAATGAGCGAGCACTCATACACTTGGCAACCAAATTGACATGTGCAGAAAATATTTATTATATCCCCATAAAATACAAGTAATAAAATTTATAAGAACAATGTAGCAATAATATACAACATTACAGTCACATATATTGTGGTAGATATGATCCACACTATATTCATATGACTCAATAGTGTCGATAAATTCAATAATATATATCACACCAAGAAACTTCAAGTATATGCTGTTATTTGGGAAGAGGGGGTATTATCTTCTAGAGCTCTATCCCAATTTGGGAAACTGAATGTCACTGAAAATGTTGTAGGTGTATTCACTGGGAGCGCAATATGTTCATAAAGTGTCCACAGGAACATATTGCGCTCCCAGTGAATACACCTACAACATTTTCAGTGACATTCAGTTTCCCAAATTGGGATAGAGCTCTAGAAGATAATACCCCCTCTTCCCAAATAACAGCATATACTTGAAGTTTCTTGGTGTGATATATATTATTGAATTTATCGACACTATTGAGTCATATGAATATAGTGTGGATCATATCTACCACAATATATGTGACTGTAATGTTGTATATTATTGCTACATTGTTCTTATAAATTTTATTACTTGTATTTTATGGGGATATAATAAATATTTTCTGCACATGTCAATTTGGTTGCCAAGTGTATGAGTGCTCGCTCATTACTCTATTACTACATTTGCCTTTAAGAGAGGGTGGGGTGTTTCCCTCTATATGAGCTTGCAGCACCATACCTTAACTACTTGCTAGTGAGCCACCACAACCTACCACTATTTTTTGTAAATCTAATTTAAACATATATAAAAGTTTTTAGCTATAATATACTTGCATATATTATATATATATATATATAATATATTATAATATATGTAAATAGATTATGGCTAAAACATCACTAGCAGTTTCCCACATATTATGCATTCATATATATCAGAAGTATAAATATATATACAGTACAGACCAAAAGTTTGGACACACCTTCTCATTCAAAGAGTTTTCTTTATTTTCATGACTATGAAGGCATCAAAACTATGAATTAACACATGTGGAATTATATACATAACAAACAAGTGTGAAACAACTGAAAATATGTCATATTCTAGGTTCTTCAAAGTAGCCACCTTTTGCTTTGATTACTGCTTTGCACACTCTTGGCATTCTCTTGATGAGCTTCAAGAGGTAGTCCCCTGAAATGGTCTTCCAACAGTCTTGAAGGAGTTCCCAGAGATGCTTAGCACTTGTTGGCCCTTTTGCCTTCACTCTGCGGTCCAGCTCACCCCAAACCATCTCGATTGGGTTCAGGTCCGGTGACTGTGGAGGCCTGGTAATCTGGTGCAGCACCCTATCACTCTCCTTCATGGTCAAATAGCCCTTACTTTCAACGTTTTCCCAATTTTTCGGCTGACTGACTGACCTTCATTTCTTAAAGTAATGATGGCCACTCGTTTTTCTTTACTTTGCTGCTTTTTTCTTGCCATAATACAAATTCTAACAGTCTATTCAGTAGGACTATCAGCTGTGTATACACCTGACTTCTCCTCAACGCAACTGATGGTCCCAACCCCATTTATAAGGCAAGAAATCCCACTTATTAAACCTGACAGGGCACACCTGTGAAGTGAAAACCATTTCAGGGGACTATCTCTTTAAGCTCATCAAGAGAATGCCAAGAGTGTGTAAAGCAGTAATCAAAGCAAAAGGTGGCTACTTTGAAGAACCTAGAATATGACATATTTTCTGTTGTTTCACACTTGTTTGTTATGTATATAATTCCACATGTGTTAATTCATAGTTTTGATGCCTTCAGTGTGAATCTACAATTTTCATAGTCATGAAAATAAAGAAAACTCTTTGAATGAGAAGGTGTGTCCAAACTTTTGGTCTGTACTGTATATATATATATATAGAAGAAAAAAGAAAAGAAGCAGCACACAAATAAAATACGGGTGCAAAAAAATCCTACTATAGGACCTGTGACCAAGGCCCAAGATTGTAGATAAAGAGCAAAAAGGGAGGCAGCACTCCAGGTAGTGAAAAAAGTGGACGGTTTATTCACCCAACCAGCAGCAACGTTTCAGCTCTCTCT
Source organism: Bufo bufo (assembly GCF_905171765.1). Classification (NCBI taxonomy): domain Eukaryota; kingdom Metazoa; phylum Chordata; class Amphibia; order Anura; family Bufonidae; genus Bufo; species Bufo bufo. The sequence continues at coordinate 327,034,324 of NC_053393.1, forward strand.
ATGGAGCATTTGTCTAGCTGAGTAACATGGGCACGGTAGCATACATAAATAGTGGCAGTGATTAACAAGATTACAAATTGGTTCATGATACAATAAAGTAAAATTATATAAATATAATAAAAGTGCAGTCACATAAATAGTGCAATTCATATGTGTACCTAATCTGAATTAGATTAAACATAAGTGAAGTCATAAAAATACATAATACAATTCATATAGTGCAAGGTTCAACAATGTTTACATAATTGATAATCGATATAAAAGTGAACAGGTGTGTTGACATAATACAAAAATAGAAAATCAATTAAAAACCTTTGAATGGATCAATGTTGGCTGAAGCGACGTGGTGGAAACTGCTGGCGTCCGGAAGAGGCATCGGCGCATGCGCCGCTCTGTCTATTATCGCGAGACACATACTAGAGCTGAGCATCATTACAGACCATAACAAAAATGGCCACTGTGGGAACATCGCATTAGGGCGCATGCGCATGACAGCACTGCCGCCCATAGAGCATTGACGTCACTCGAGTGACAGAGAATACACCGCAGTAGACAGCAGAAAGGGCCGATCCATATATAGGGGGCCAGCAGGTCAATGCCGGCCACCGACGGGAAATCTGTATTGGCAAGGGGGTGTGGCAATCACACCAACACCACCCCGCCGTCTAGATTTCTCGGCGCATCCGCTCCATGCCACTCATAACTACCGTATGGAAAAATCCCCATTTGTGAATTAACCACACATGGTGTTAGAGAGCGCACGGATTCACTGCATCGGTAGGCATAAAGAAATGAACAAGGCAGCCAACCCGTCTGTCAGATGTCACCCGAGTCCCAAAACAAGGGGGCTGTGGCTACATCTGAAACAGACAGGGGCGGTCACTGGCCTGCTCAGCATTGCATAATAATACAATTATATATATAGGGATCGCCGACACAGTTCTTCCAGTCTTCGCCATGTATGTCCATTCATAGTATATGATCATAGTATTATCCTATATAGGAAAAAAGAAAAAGAAGAAAAAAATATCAATTAATATATGGCACATGTTATTTTTCATATACACAATCCAAACAGTAAAAGGGGCAAGCATGATCAGCAATTAAACAATCCTAAATTCGACATTTAAACCCTGTGGTTTCAGGGTGCCTAGAGTATAGATCCAGTAGAGTTCACGTCTCTTTAATAGTTTCATACGGTCACCTCCTCGTCTGGAGGGGGATATTTGTTCCAGAATTCTAAATCTCAAATCATTTGGTGTACTTATGTTTGGCCTCGGCGATAATAGACAGAATAAACCGTCCACTTTTCTCACTACCTGGAGTGCTGCCTCCCTTTTTGTTCTTTATCTACAATCTTGGGCCTTGGTCACAGGTCCTATAGGAGCATTTCTTTATGCCTACCGATGCAGTGAATCCGTGCGCTCTCTAACACCATGTGTGGTTAATTCACAATTGTGGATTTTTCCATACGGTAGTTATGAGTGGCACGGAGCGGATGCGCCGAGAAATCTAAACGGCGGGGTCGTGTTGGTGTGATTGCCACACCCCCTTGCCGATACAGATGTCCCGTCGGTGGCCGGCATTGACCTGCTGGCCCCCGATATATGGATCGGCCCTTTCTGCTGTCTACTGCGGTGTATTCTCTGTCACTCGAGTGACGTCAATGCTCTAAGGGCGGCAGTGCTGTCGTGCGCATGCGCCCTAATGCGATGTCCCCACAGTGGCCATTTTTGTTATGGTCTGTAATGATGCTAAGCTCTAGTATGTGTCTCGCGATAATAGACAGAGCGGCGCATGCGCCGATGCCTCTTCTGGACGCCAGCAGTTTCCACCACGTCGCTTCAGCCAACATTGATCCATTCAAAGGTTTTTAATTGATTTTTTATTTTTGTATTATGTCAGCACACCTGTTCACTTTTATATCGATTATCAATTATGTAAACATTGTTGAACCCTGCACTATATTAATTGTATTATGTATTTTTATGACTTCTTATGTTTAATCTGATTCACATTAGGTACACAGATGAATTGCACTATTTATGTGACTGCACTTTTATTATATTTATATAATTTTACTTTATTGTATCATGAATCAATTTGTAATCTTGTTAATCACTGCCACTATTTATGTATGCTACCGTGCACATGTTACTCAGCTAGACAAAGGCTCCATAGAGAGAGCTGAAACGTTGCTGCTGGTTGGGTGAATAAACCGTCCACTTTTCTCACTACCTGGAGTGCTGCCTCCCTTTTTGTTCTTTATCTACAATCTTGGGCCTTGGTCACAGGTCCTATAGTAGGATTTTTTTGCACCCGCATATTATTTGTGTGCTGCTTCTTTTCATTTTTCTTCTACATTTGGACCCAAAGAAGCCAAGCACCTACAGCATGGATAATATAACTGGATGTGTACACATTTTCTTATACACCTGAAGATGGGGAGAGGATATTGCATGAATCGGTGAGAGACGTTTCCTTTTTATCTACATTTTTTGCCACTGACCTTAAGAAGAAATACGAAACTGAAAACAAACGTTTTATTAGCTTGGAACTGCACCTTGTAACGTTAAGTGAATATCATCTTGCACACAGGATTCCCAGAGGGATGCGTTCCCATTTAAGGCCGGATTTATTTGCGAATAATGTTGAATTTTGTTCCAGATTTGCCCAGATCTCGAACAAATATGCGTTTGATATTATTCTGCTCAATGTTGAATTTTTGCAAAAAGAAAAAGCAATAGTGCAAGGATCTCTTGATGAATTATTAGACAAATTGAGAAATGTGTTTATCTACAGAGGACTTTGACTCCTATATGTCCAACAGCGCACCATACTTTGATAAATTCAAGGCAGATCTACAAAGTAAAAAACGTGGTAAATGGATGCGAGATGTGAACGATTATGCAACAGGTTTTGTCTACAATTGGCAAGGTGACCAAAGAAGAAGTCGCAGGACGCCAGGGGATAAATATGGTTCCACCTTCCCGTCTATCAACAAAAAGTCACAGGGACACTCTACCCGGGACAATGCCACAGAGTCTCAACTGGATACCAACTCCACTATGCCCTCTGTATCTTTTTTAGGGGGAACCCCCGAGTTGGCAGGACTCGCAGAGGGGGGAGGAGACAACACAAACAGAGGAAGAGGGAAAAACGTGCAGCCCCAACGGGGCAGGACTCTAAGACGCAAGATATAGTGGTAAATATTTCCTCAGTAAATTTGAGTACTGTACAACTATCTGTATTAAATAAGGGCCTATCATTCTGTCCCGTGAGCACAACGAAATGGTTCGATTTAGAAATAGATCTGCAGAGATTCTTACGTAATATAAAATTAAAGGTGTGGTTTGCGAATCAGAGTGATAGACCTTTATCTGAAAATATTAATACCAGTGAGCTGAACCTGAAAAACATGGGGTTATTCCTCAAGAGTGACTTTACTCCAGTCATAGATCATCCTGCCATTGAGGCTTTTGGTCTCGCAGTTAAACGTGACATCGAGAGCCTCAAACAGGAAACTGTCACAGCCACTATCTCTGGCTGTGACCTTCCGTCCTTGCTTGTTCGGCGCTCCTCGCTGAAGTTTTGTTTCTGTGTGTTTTGTGGTTCTGTATGGGTTAACTCCCCTGTGTTCCTATTAGGAGTTAATCCTCTGTCTGCTCCATGGGTGTGGCCTCTTTGCTGCACCCTTGGAACCTGTATATAAGGCTGAGGTTTCCTCAGTTCTGTGTCAGCTCTCCTGGTGTGTGTTGTCTTGTCCTGCTCCTGGTTTGTACTCTCTCCCATGCTGCTGACCCATGGGATCCGTGTCTGTCTGTCTGTGCTCTGTGGGTTTCCCTACTTGTTCATTACGTCCTTTAACGTCCTCTTTCCTGTCTTTCTGTTATCTGTTCTGCCTGTTATGTTTTAGTTACTTTGTGTTTATTCTGATGTCTGTGTTCAGCAAGCCTTTGCAGCAGAGTGGCATGACAAGGCCATGCAGTTTACTACTGGTGGAGCAAGTCCTTCTCTGCTCATTGCCACTCCTGCTCTCTTGCGTGAACTCCTGCTTGTATTATTAGTCGCCCTGTTTTGTATTTGCCTGTATGTTATGTATGCCTATGTGCCGTCGGTACCTTCTGGTACCTGTTGTCCATTCGCTCCTGCTGTCACTGTCTAGTTCACGCTCCAGAGTGGACCCTGGCAACTTCCTGCGGCAAAGCCTAACCTTACCTTCTGAGGCCCTAGTGAAAACCAGGAGTTGCTTAGTCACGCCCCTCTGGAGTATTACTAGACAGTGGCGCAGTGGGGGTTTTCTCCCACTGTGCTGACGGTACATAGAGCTCTTGTTTTGTCTGTGCTGCCTTCCCTGTTTTGTTTGTGCAATAAACTCTTGTGTCTGTACCTGATTTCCGTTTGTTTATTGCATGACGACGCGGTGGTCTCTCCTGGGACCTCCAACTCGTGACAGAAACATCTCAGCATCCACTTAAATTTGCCAATATGACTTCAGCAGAGATGACGGCACTTAGAGATCTGGCTTCGGACCGTAGCCTCACCATCAAGTCTGCTGACAAAGGTGGTGGGGTTGTGGTCATGGACACCAGATCCTATGTGGCTGTAATCAGAGAGCAACTTGCAGACACCAAGGTGTATGAAAGGATCTATAATGATCCGAAGTTTGGATTGCTGAGAGAGCTCAAGAAAATTTTGATTGGAGCAAAGGAAAAAGGTGTAATTGATGACAATATTTATTCATTTTTATACTGTGATAAGCCGACAACACCCATTTTATATACTTTACCCAAAATACACAAATCTCTGACTCCATCCCCGGGACGTCCTATTGTCTCGGGGATGGACTCATTGTTTTGTAAAGCAGCCATCTTTCTTGACAAAGTCTTACGTCCTTTTGCCCTAGCAGCAAGATCCTATATTAGACATACTGGTGACTTTTTGACTAAAATTGAAGATCTGACCATACCTAAAGGGGCGCTGCTGGCTTCATTTGATGTGGTAAGCCTATATACCTCTATAGAACACGAATTAGGCATACGAGTCATTGAAAAGATTTTACATAAGACACAATACAGCATGGATTGTCAACAATTTTTGAGTTCTTTGTTAAGGTTCACCCTGACTCTGAATTATTTCTTGTTTCAGGATTACTTTTTCTTACAATTACGTGGGACCGTGATGGGGTCCAACGTGGCGCCGACTTATGCAAATCTCTACATGTCCCATCTTGAGGAGTCTGTCGTCTATGTGTGCCACAACTTCAGCCATGTGCTGGGGTGGTGGCGATACATCGACGGCATTTTCCTGATTTGGATCGGCGCCACTGAGGACCTCATCGCCTTCCACTGTTTCTTGAACACTATTGATCCTAGTGTCAAGTTCACACTGACATATTCCGATGAAACCGTACAATTTTTGGACACTCAGGTTAGCATTCGAAATGACAAGCTAATAATGGATCTATATGTAAAACCTACAGACAAAAACACGCTATTGCGTTTTGAGAGTCACCATCCAAAACCTATGATAAGGTCACTTCCTTTTAGTCAGCTTCTTCGAGTAAAGAAAATTGTGCAAGATCCAGTAAAAGTAGAGGATAGATTAAAAGAAATGGGACATAAATTCCAGACACGTGGATACCCTAAAAAACTTATCCAAGAACATATCAATAGGGTCAAACCCCTCACTAAAGAGATTATTAAGGAGGGACTAGGTGACCCTAAACGGTCCCAGTCTCGGATTCCATTTGTTTCAGAGTTTAGTACCAATAGTGCGAATATTGCTGCCATAATTAAAAAACATTGGCGAATTTTAGCTAGCAATTTCGAGAAAGTTGAGGAATTTAAATTTCCACCCTTTTGCTCATACCGACGCAGTCGCAATCTCAGCGATAGATTGGTGAAGTCCGACATTGGCACATCTAGGGAGACGTGTGAGACTTATTTTTGGGTCAACTAGAAAGGGTTGTTACCCGTGCTATAATTGCATTAATTGTAAGTTGATGTTGAGAGGTGACACATTCGTTCATCCGGTGTCAGGGCAGAGGGTTAAAAGTACTTAAAATGCGATTTGTCTTATGTTGTCTATTTGCTGATTTGCCCCTGCAATCTTTTATACATCGGTGAGACCACTTGGGACGTAAAAACCCGGCTCAATCAACATCAGTACTCTATCCGAAAACAAAAAATGGACCTTCCTGTGTCAAAGCATTTCGCCGAGGCCAAACATACACAAAATGATTTGAGATTTAGAATTCTGGAACAAATATCCCCCTCCAGACGAGGAGGTGACCGTATGAAACTATTAAAGAGACGTGAACTCTACTGGATCTATACTCTAGGCACCCTGAAACCACAGGGTTTAAATGTGGAATTTAGGATTGTTTAATTGCCGATCATGCTTGCCCCTTTTACTGTTTGGATTGTGTATATAAAAAATAACATGTGCCATATATTAATTGATTTTTTTTCTTCTTTTTCTTTTTTCCTATAAAGGATAATACTATGATCATATACTATGAATGGACATACATGGCGAAGACTGGAGGGACTGTGTCGGCGATCCCTATATATAATTGTATTATTATGCAATGCTGAGCAGGCCAGTGACAGCCCCTGTCTGTTTCAGATGTACCCACAGCCCCCTTGATTTGGGACTCGGGTGACAGACGGGTTGGCTGCCTTGTTCATTTCTTTATGCCTACCGATGCAGTGAATGCGTGCGCTCTCTAACACCATGTGTGGTTAATTCACAATTGTGGATTTTTCCATACGGTAGTTATGAGTGGTACGGATCGGATGCGCCGAGAAATCTAGACGGCGGGGTGGTGTTAATGTGATTGCCACACCCCCTTGCCGATACAGATGTCCCGTCGGTGGCCGGCGTTGACCTGCTGGCCCCTGATATATAGATCGGCCCTTTCTGCTGTCTACTGCGGTGTATTCTCTGTCACTCGAGTGACGTCAATGCTCTATGGGCGGCAGTGCTGTCATGCGCATGCGCCCTAATGCGATGTTCCCACAGTGGCCATTTTTGTTATGGTCTGTAATGATGCTCAGCTCTAGTATGTGTCTCACGATAATAGACAGAGCGGCGCATGCGCCAATGCCTCTTCTGGACGCCAGCAGTTTCCACCACGTTGCTTCAGCCAACATTGATCCATTCAAAGGTTTTTAATTGATTTTCTATTTTTGTATTATGTCAACACTAGAGTTGAGCGAACACCTGGATGTTCGGGTTCGAGAAGTTCAGCCGAACTTCCCGGAAATGTTCGGGTTCGGGAACAGTCCATTGTCAGATATTTAGGCCCAGGCACCCAGGCAGAGGAGAGAGGTCCCATAGCAGAGATTCAGGCTTCATGTCAGCAGAGAATCAGTCTTCATGTCATAGCAGAGAATCAGGCTTCACGTCACCCACCACTGGAACAGTCCATTGTCAGATATTTAGGCCCCGGCACCCAGACAGAGGAGAGAGGTCCCATAGCAGAGAATCTGGCTTCATGTCAGCAGAGAATCAGTCTTCATGTCATAGCAGAGAATCAGGCTTCACGTCACCCACCACTGGAACAGTCCATTGTCAGATATTTAGGCCCAGGCACCCAGGCAGAGGAGAGAGGTCCCATAGCAGAGATTCAGGCTTCATGTCAGCAGAGAATCAGTCTTCATGTCATAGCAGAGAATCATGCTTCACGTCACCCAACATTGGAACAGTCCATTGTCATATAATTTAAGCCCCGGCACCCAGACAGAGGAGAGAGGTCCCATAACATAGAATATGGCTTCATGTCAGCAGAGAATCAGTCTTCATGTCATAGCAGAGAATCATGCTTCACGTCACCCAACATTGGAACAGTCCATTGTCATATAATTTAGGCCCCGGCACCCAGACAGAGGAGAGAGGTCCCATAACAGAGATTCAGGCTTCATGTCAGCGACTCAGCAGAGAATCAGTCTTCATGTCATAGCAGAGAATCAGGCTTCATGTCACCCACCACTGGAATAGGCCACTGTCAGATATTTTCAGGCCCCGGCACCCAGACAGAGGAGAGAGGTCCCATAACAGAGATTCAGGCTTCATGTCAGCAGAGAATCAGTCTTCATGTCATAGCAGAGAATCAGGCTTCACGTCACCCACCACTGTAACAGTCCATTGTCATATATTTAGGCCCCGGCACCCAGACAGAGGAGAGAGGTCCCATAGCAGAGAATCTGGCTTCATGTCAGCAGAGAATCAGTCTTCATGTCATAGCAGAGAATCATGCTTCACGTCACCCACCACTGGAACAGTCCATTGTCACATATTTAGGCCCAGGCACCCAGGCAGAGGAGAGAGGTCCCATAGCAGAGAATCTGGCTTCATGTCTGCAGAGAATCAGTCTTTATGTCATAGCAGAGAATCATGCTTCACGTCACCCAACATTGGAACAGTCCATTGTCATATAATTTAGGCCCCGGCCCCCAGACAGAGGAGAGAGGTCCCATAACAGAGATTCAGGCTTCATGTCAGCGACTCAGCAGAGAATCAGTCTTCATGTCATAGCAGAGAATCAGGCTTCATGTCACCCACCACTGGAACAGGCCACTGTCAGATATTTTTAGGCCCCTGCACCCAGACAGAGGAGAGGTTCATTCAACTTTGGGTTGTCCCGTAATATAATGGTAAAATGAAAATAAAAATAGGATTGAATGAGGAAGTGCCCTGGAGTACAATAATATATGGTTAAGGGGAGGTAGTTAATGTCTAATCTGAACAAGGGATGGACAGGTCCTGTGGGATCCATACCTGGTTCATTTATATGAACGTCAGCTTGTCCACATTGGCTGTAGACAGGCGGCTGCGTTTGTCTGTAATGACGCCACCTGCCGTGCTGAATACACGTTCAGACAAGACGCTGGCCGCCGGGCAGGCCAGCACCTCCAAGGCATAAAAGGCTAGCTATGGCGACGTGGACAATTTGGAGACCCAGAAGTTGAATGGGGCCGAACCATCAGTCAGTACGTGGAGGGGTGTGCACAGGTACTGTTCCACCATGTTAGTGAAATGTTGCCTCCTGCTAGCACGTTCCGTATCAGGTGGTGGTGCAGTTATCTGTGGCGTGGTGACAAAACTTTTCCACATCTCTGCCATGCTAACCCTACCCTCAGAGGAGCTGGCCGTGACACAGCTGCGTTGGCGACCTCTTGCTCCTCCTCTGCCTTCGCCTTGGGCTTCCACTTGTTCCCCTGTGACATTTGGGAATGCTCTCAGTAGCGCGTCTACCAACGTGCACTTGTACTCGCGCATCTTCCTATCACGCTCCAGTGCAGAAAGTAAGGTGGGCACATTGTCTTTGTACCATGGATCCAGCAGGGTGGCAACCCAGTAGTCCGCACACGTTAAAATGTGGGCAACTCTGCTGTCGTTGCGCAGGCACTGCAGCATGTAGTCGCTCATGTGTGACAGGCTGCCCAGAGGTAAGGACAAGCTGTCCTCTGTGGGAGGTGTATCATCATCGTCCTGCGTTTCCCCCCAGCCACGCACCAGTGATGGGCCCGAGCTGCGTTGGGTGCCACCCCGCTGTGAACATGCTTCATCCTCATCCTCCTCCACCTCCGCCTCATCCTCGTCCTCCTCGTCCTCCAGTAGTGGGCCCTGTCTGGCCACATTTGTACCTGGCCTCTGCTGTTGCAAAAAACCTCCCTCTGAGTCACTTCGAAGAGACTGGCCTGAAAGTGCTAAAAATGACCCCTCTTCCTCCTCCTCCTCCTCCTCCTGGGCCACCTCCTCTTCCATCATCGCCCTAAGTGTTTTCTCAAGGAGACATAGAAGTGATATTGTAATGCTGATAACGGCGTCATCGCCACTGGCCATGTTGGTGGAGTACTTGAAACAGCGCAACAGGGCACACAGGTCTCGCATGGAGGCCCAGTCATTGGTGGTGAAGTGGTGCTGTTCCGCAGTGCGACTGACCCGTGCGTGCTGCAGCTGAAACTCTACTATGGCCTGCTGCTGCTCGCACAGTCTGTCCAGCATGTGCAAGGTGGAGTTCCACCTGGTGGGCACGTCGCATATGAGGTGGTGAGCGGGAAGGCCGAAGTTCCACTGTAGCGCAGACAGGCGAGCAGTGGCAGGATGTGAACGCCGGAAGCGCGAACAGACGGCCCGCACTTTATGCAGCAGCTCTGACATGTCGGGGTAGTTGCGAATGAACTTCTGCATCACCAAATTCTTCACATGCGCCAGGCAAGGGATGTGCGTCAAACCGGCTAGTCCCAGAGCTGCAACGAGATTTCGCCCATTATCGCACACCACCAGGCCGGGCTTGAGGCTCACCGGCAGCAACCACTCGTCGGTCTGTTGTTCTATACCCCGCCACAACTCCTGTGCGTTGTGGGGCCTGTGCCCCAAACATATGAGTTTCAGAATGGCCTGCTGACGTTTACCCCGGGCTGTGCTGAAGTCGGTGGTGAAGGTGTGTGGCTGACTGGATGAGCAGGTGGAAGAAGAGGAGGAGGAAGCTGAGTAGGAGGAGGAGGAGACAGGAGGCAAAGAATGTTGCCCTGCGATCCTTGGCGGCGGAAGGACGTGCGCCAAACAGCTCTCCGCCTGGGGCCCAGCCGCCACTACATTTACCCAGTGTGCAGTTAGGGAGATATAGCGTCCCTGGCCGTGCTTACTGGTCCACGTATCTGTCGTTAGGTGAACCTTGCCACAAATGGCGTTGCGCAGTGCACACTTGATTTTATCGGATACTTGGTTGTGCAGGGAAGGCACGGCTCTCTTGGAGAAGTAGTGCCGGCTGGGAACAACATACTGTGGGACAGCAAGCGACATGAGCTGTTTGAAGCTGTCTGTGTCCACCAGCCTAAATGACAGCATTTCATAGGCCAGTAGTTTAGAAATGCTGGCATTCAGGGCGAGGGATCGAGGGTGGCTAGGTGTGAATTTACGCTTTCTCTCAAATGTTTGTGAGATGGAGAGCTAAACGCTGCCGTGTGACATGGTTGAGATGCTTGGTGACGCAGGTGGTAATGTTGGTGGTACATCCCATGTTTGCTGGGCGGCAGGTGCCAACGTTCCTCCAGAGGCGGAGGAAGAGGCCGAGGCGGCAGCAGCAGAAGAGGCCGAGGCGGCAGCAGCAGAAGAGGTAGCAGGGGGAGCCTGAGTGACTTCCTTGTTTTTAAGGTGTTTACTCCACTGCAGTTCATGCTTTGCATGTAGGTGCCTGGTCATGCAGGTTGTGCTAAGGTTCAGAACGTTAATGCCTCGCTTCAGGCTCTGATGGCACAGCGTGCAAACCACTCAGGTCTTGTCGTCAGCACATTGTTTGAAGAAGTGCCATGCCAGGGAACTCCTTGATGCTGCCTTTGGGATGCTCGGTCCCAGATGGCGGCGGTCAGTAGCAGGCGGAGTCTTTTGGCGGCGGGTGTTCTGCTTTTGCCCACTGCTCCCTCTTTGTCTTTTGCTACGCTGTTGGCTCGGTCTCACCACTGCCTCTTCCTCCGAACTGTGAAAGTCAGTGGCACGACCTTCATTCCATGTGTGGTCTACGACCTCATCGTCCCCTGCATCGTCTTCCACCCAGTCTTGATCCCTGACTAGAGTTGAGCGAACACCTGGATGTTCGGGTTCGAGAGGTTCAGCCGAACTTCCCGGAAATGTTCGGGTTCGGGATCCGAACCCGACCCGAACTTCGTCCCGAACCCGAACCCCATTGAAGTCAATGGGGACCCAAACTTTTGGGCACTAAAAAGGCTGTAAAACAGCCCAGAAAAGAGCTAGAGGGCTGTAAAAGGCAGCAACATGTAGTTAAATCCCCTGCAAACAAATGTGGAATCGGGAAATGAATTAAAATTTAAAAAAAAAAAATAATAATTAACCAATATCAATTGGACAGAGGTCCCATAGCAGAGAATCTGGCTTCACGTCAGCAGAGAATCAGTCTCTTCATGCCATAGCAAAGAATCTGGCTTCATGTCAGCAGAGAATCAGTCTCTTCATGCCATAGCAGAGAATCTGGCTTCATGTCAGCACAGAATCAGTCTTCATGTCATAGCAGAGAATCAGGCTTCACGTCACCCACCACTGGAACAGGCCACTGTCACATATTTAGGCCCCGGCACCCAGACAGAGGAGAGAGGTCCCGTAACAGAGAATCTGGCCTTATGTCAGCACAGAATCAGTCTTCATGTCATAGCAGAGAATCAGGCTTCACGTCACCCACCACTGGAACAGGCCACTGTCACACATTTAGGCCCCGGCACCCAGACAGAGGAGAGAGGTCCCGTAACAGAGAATCTGGCCTTATGTCAGCGCAGAATCAGTCTTCATGTCATAGCAGAGAATCAGGCTTCACGTTACCCACCATTGGAACAGGCCACTGTCACACATTTAGGCCCCGGCACCCAGACAGAGGAGAGAGGTCCCGTAACTGAGAATCTGGCCTTATGTCAGCACAGAATCAGTCTTCATGTCATAGCAGAGAATCAGGCTTCACGTCACCCACCACTGGAACAGGCCACTGTCACACATATTTAGGCCCCGGCACCCAGACAGAGGAGAGAGGTCCCGTAACAGAGAATTTGGCCTTATGTCAGCACAGAATCAGTCTTTATATCATAGCAGAGAATCAGGCTTCACGTCACCCACCACTGGAACATGCCACTGTCACACATTTAGGCCCCGGCACCCAGACAGAGGAGAGGTTCATTCAACTTTGGGTTGCCCCGCAATATAATGGTAAAATGAAAATAAAAATAGGATTGAATGAGGTAGTGCCCTGGAGTAGAATAATATATTGTTAAGGGGAGGTAGTTAATATCTAATCTGCACAAGGGATGGACTGGTCCTGTGGGATCCATGCCTGGTTCATTTTTATGAACGTCAGCTTGTCCACATTGGCTGTAGACAGGCGGCTGCGTTTGTCTGTAATGACGCCCCCTGCCGTGCTGAATACACGTTCAGACAAAACGCTGGCCGCCGGGCAGGCCAGCACCTCCAAGGCATAAAAGGCTAGCTCTGGCCACGTAGACAATTTGGAGACCCAGAAGTTGAATGGGGCCGAACCATCAGTCAGTACAAGGAGGGGTGTGCACAGGTACTGTTCCACCATGTTAGTGAAATGTGCCTCCTGCTAACACGTTCCGTATCAGGTGGTGGTGCAGTTAGCTGTGGCGTGGTGACAAAACTTTTCCACATCTCTGCCATGCTAACCCTGCCCTCAGAGGAGCTGGCCGTGACACAGCTGCGTTGGCGACCTCTTGCTCCTCCTCTGCCTTCGCCATGGGCTTCCACTGGTTCCCCTGTGACATTTGGGAATGCTCTCAGTAGCGCGTCTACCAACGTGCGCTTTGACTCGCGCATCTTCCTATCACACTTTAGTGTAGGAAGTAAGGTGGGCACATTGTCTTTGTACCGGGGATCCAGCAGGGTGGCAACCCAGTAGTCCGCACACGTTAAAATGTGGGCAACTCTGCTGTCGTTGCGCAGGCACTGCAGCATGTAGTCGCTCATGTGTGCCAGGCTGCCCAGAGGTAAGGACAAGCTGTCCTCTGTGGGAGGCATATCGTCATCGTCCTGTGTTTCCCCCCAGCCACGCACCAGTGATGGGCCCGAGCTGCTTTGGGTGCCACCCCGCTGTGAACATGCTTCATCCTCATCCTCCTCCACCTCCTCCTCATCCTCGTCCTCCTCGTCCTCCAGTAGTGGGCCCTGTCTGGCCACATTTGTACCTGGCCTCTGCTGTTGCAAAAAACCTCCCTCTGAGTCACTTCGAAGAGACTGGCCTGAAAGTGCTAAAAATGACCCCTCTTCCTCCTCTTCCTCCTGGGCCACCTCCTCTTCCATCATCGCCCTAAGTGTTTTCTCAAGGAGACATAGAAGTGGTATTGTAACGCTGATAACGGCGTCATCGCCACTGGCCATGTTGGTGGAGTAGTCGAAACAGCGCAACAGGGCACACAGGTCTCGCATGGAGGCCCAGTCATTGGTGGTGAAGTGGGGCTGATCCGCAGTGCGACTGACCCGTGCGTGCTGCAGCTGAAACTCCACTATGGCCTGCTGCTGCTCGCACAGTCTGTCCAGCATATGCAAGGTGGAGTTCCACCTGGTGGGCACGTCGCATATGAGGCGGTGAGCTGGAAGGCCGAAGTTACGCTGTAGCGCAGACAGGCGAGCAGCGGCAGGGTGTGAACGCCGGAAGCGCGAACAGACGGCCCGCACTTTATGCAGCAGCTCTGACATGTCGGGGTAGTTGCGAATGAACTTCTGCACCACCAAATTCAGCACATGCGCCAGGCAAGGGATGTGCGTCAAACCGGCTAGTCCCAGAGCTGCAACGAGATTTCGCCCATTATCGCACACCACCAGGCCGGGCTTGAGGCTCACCGGCAGCAACCACTCGTCGGTCTGTTGTTCTATACCCCGCCACAACTCCTGTGCGGTGTGGGGCCTGTCACCCAAACATATGAGTTTCAGAATGGCCTGCTGACGTTTACCCCGGGCTGTGCTGAAGTTGGTGGTGAAGGTGTGTGGCTGACTGGATGAGCAGGTGGAAGAAGAGGAGGAGGAAGCTGAGTAGGAGATGACAGGAGGCAAAGAATGTTGCCCTGCGATCCTTGGCGGCGGAAGGACGTGCGCCAAACAGCTCTCCGCCTGGGGCCCAGCCGCCACTACATTTACCCAGTGTGCAGTTAGGGAGATATAGCGTCCCTGGCCGTGCTTACTGGTCCACGTATCTATGGTTAGGTGGACCTTGCCACAGATGGCGTTGCGCAGTGCACACTTGATTTTATCGGACACTTGGTTGTGCAGGGAAGGCACGGCTCTCTTGGAGAAGTAGTGCCAGCTGGGAACAACATACTGTGGGACAGCAAGCGACATGAGCTGTTTGAAGCTGTCTGTGTCCACCAGCCTAAATGACAGCATTTCATAGGCCAGTAGTTTAGAAATGCTGGCATTCAGGGCGAGGGATCGAGGGTGGCTAGGTGGGAATTTACGCTTTCTCTCAAATGTTTGTGAGATGGAGAGCTGAACGCTGCCGTGTGACATGGTTGAGATGCTTGGTGACGCAGGTGGTGGTGTTGGTGGTACATCCCATGTTTGCTGGGCGGCAGGTGCCAACGTTCCTCCAGAGGCGGAGGAAGAGGCCGAGGCGGCAGCAGCAGAAGAGGCCGAGGCGGCAGCAGCAGAAGAGGTAGCAGGGGGAGCCTGAGTGACTTCCTTGTTTTTAAGGTGTTTACTCCACTGCAGTTCATGCTTTGCATGCAGGTGCCTGGTCATGCAGGTTGTGCTAAGGTTCAGAACGTTAATGCCTCGCTTCAGGCTCTGATGGCACAGCGTGCAAACCACTCGGGTCTTGTCGTCAGCACATTGTTTGAAGAAGTGCCATGCCAGGGAACTCCTTGAAGCTGCCTTTGGGGTGCTCGGTCCCAGATGGCGGCGGTCAGTAGCAGGCGGAGTCTCTTGGCGGCGGGTTTTCTATTTTGCTCACTGCTCCCTCTTTTGCTACGCTGGTGGCTCGGTCTCACCACTGCCTCTTCCTCCGAACTGTGAAAGTCAGTGGCACAACCTTCATTCCATGTGGGGTCTAGGACCTCATCGTCCCCTGCATCGTCTTCCACCCAGTCTTCCTCCCTGACCTCCTGTTCAGTCTGCACACTGCAGAAAGACGCAGCAGTTGGCACCTGTGTTTCATCATCATCAGAGACGTGCTGAGGTGGTTTTCCCATGTCCTCATCATCAGGAAAAATAAGTGGTTGTGCGTTAGTGCATTCTATCTCTTCCACCCCTGGGGAAGGGCTAGGTGGATGCCCTTGGGAAACCCTGGCAGCAGAGTCTTCAAACAGCATAAGAGACTGCTGCATAACTTGAGGCTCAGACAGTTTCCCTGATATGCATGGGGGTGATGTGACAGACTGATGGGCTTGGTTTTCATGCGCCATCTGTGCGCTTTCTGCAGAAGACTGGGTGGAAGATAATGTGAACGTGCTGGATCCACTGTCGGCCACCCAATTGACTAATGCCTGTACCTGCTCAGGCCTTACCATCCTTGAACGGCATTGGGCCCCACCAAATATCGCTGTAAATTCTGCTGGCTACTGGGACCTGAGGTAGTTGGTTCACTAGGACTTGTGTCTGTGGCAGAACGGCCACGTCCTCTCCCAGCACCAGAGGGTCCACTACCACCACGACCATGTCCACGTTCGCGTACGCGTCCCTTATTAGATGTTTTCCTCATTGTTCCCGTTCACCACAATTTTGAGAATGGCAAATTTGGGAATAGTTTTTCAACCCAGAACAAAAACTGTGCTTTTACGGTCACTACAAATAACTTGACCAGCTCAAACAGTACAGATTTGGTTGAATAGAAATGTGAGGCCTATTTTTTTTTGCGCTGTGTGACAGGTTTACGTTTAATCACAGAATTAGACTTGTATCTGCATGGTAGCGTGTGTGTCAAGTTTTTCTGAATGACACTATCAGCACCTTGAATCTAAGATATCATTTTTGGGATAGATTTCAAGTAGGCCTGATATAGCATAAACTACTTAGTTATTTTGAGAATGTCAAATTTGGGAATAGTTTTTCACCCCAGAAAAAAAACTGTGCTTTTACGGTCACTATAAATAACTTGACCAGCTCAAACAGTACAGATTTGGTTGAATAGAAATGTGAGGCCTATTTTTTTTTTGCGCTGTGTGACAGGTATACGTTTAATCACAGAATTAGACTTGTATCTGCATGGTAGCGTGTGTGTTAAGTTTTTCTAAATGACACTATCAGCACCTTGAATCTAAGATATCCTTTTTGGGATAGATTTCAAGTAGGCCTCATATAGCATAAACTACTTAGTTATTTTGAGAATGGCAAATTTGGGAATAGTTTTTCAACCCAGAACAAAAACTGTGCTTTTACGGTCACTACAAATAACTTGACCAGCTAAAACAGTACAGATTTGGTTGAATAGAAATGTCAGGTCAATTTTTTAGGCGCTGGGTGACAGGCTCAACTTGCCCCTGTTGTAGTATATGGCCAAAAAAAAACCACACTGTTGATGGTTAAATGCACTTGGGTGACACAGGCTCAGCCTGCACCTGATGTAGTATATGGCCAAAAAATAACCACACTGTTGATGGTTAAATGCACTTGGGTGACACAGGCTCAGCCTGCACCTGATGTAGTATATGGCCAAAAAATAACCAGACTGTTGATGGTTAAATGCACTTCGGTGACACAGGCTCATCCTGCAGCTGATGTAGGATATAGCAAAAAATAACCACACTATCGATGGTTAAAAGCACTTGGTGGTAGCTTGTGCTGGCGCACCACAAGTCACAAAATGGCCACCGATCACCCCAGAAAAAAGTGATCTAAAAACGCTCTGGGCAGCCTAAAAAAAGTGAGCAAGTCGATATTAGCACTTCAATGATCCACAGCTGGAGATCGATCACAGAATGAAGTCTTTTGGAGGAGTTAATCTGCCTAATCTCGCCCTAACGTCGCAGCAGCAACCTCTCCCTATGCTTCAATCAGCAGAGTGACATGCAGCGCTACGTGACCCAAGCTTATATAGAGGCTGGGTCACATGCTGCACTGGCCAATCATAGCTATGCCAATAGTAGGCAAGGCTGTGATGGCCTCTTGGGGCAAGTAGTATGACGCTTGTTGATTGGCTGCTTTGCAGCCTTTCAAAAATCGCCAAGAAAGCGCCGAACACCGAACCCGAACCCGGACTTTTACGAAAATGTTCGGGTTCGGGTCCGTGTCACGGACACCCCAAAATTCGGTACGAACCCGAACTATACAGTTCGGGTTCGCTCATCCCTATCCCTGACCTCCTGTTCAATTTGCACACTGCAGAAAGACGCAGCAGTTGGCAACTGTGTTTCGTCATCATCAGAGACGTACTGAGGTGGTATTCCCATGTCCTCATCATCAGGAAACATAAGTGGTTGTGCGTTAGTGTATTCTATCTCTTCCACCCCTGGGGAAGGGCTAGGTGGATGCCCTTGGGAAACCTGCCAGCAGAGTCCTCAAACAGCATAAGAGACTGCTGCATAACTTGAGGCTCAGACAGTTTCCCTGATATGCATGGGGGTGATGTGACAGACTGATGGGCTTGGTTTTCATGTGCCATCTGTGCGCTTTCTGCAGAAGACTGGGTGGGAGATAATGTTAACGTGCTAGATCCACTGTCGGCCACCCAATTGACTAATGCCTGTACCTGCTCAGGGCTTACTATCCTTTGAACGGCATTGGGCCCCACCAAATATCGCTGTATATTCTGCTGGCTACTGGGACCCAAGGTAGTTGGTTCACTAGGATGTGTGGCTGTGGCAGAACGGCCACGTCCTCTCCCAGCACCAGAGGGTCCACTAACACCACCACGACCATGTCCGCGTCCGCGTCCCTTACTAGATGTTTTCCTCATTGTTACCGCTCACCACAATAAGAAAAATATTATTTGGCCCAATGTATTGAGTTCAAATTCAGGCCTTTTTTTACAGACACCTAACACTATCTGGCTATCTATTTAGGTACCGTATTACACTAATAAAGGCACAGCAGTAATGACAGATTTAGCTGAATATAAATTTGAGGCCTAGTTTTTAGGCGCTGGATGACAGGTATACGTTTACGGACAGAATTAGACTTGGAATTGCACAGTAGCGTGTGTGTGAAGTTATTGAGAATAACCCTATCTGCACCTTGAATCTTATACAACCCTTTTAGGGATAGATTTAAAGTAGGCCTGATACAGCAGAAACCACTAATTTAGAGAATTGCAAAATTGGGAATTGTATTTTAACGCAGAACAAAAACTGTGCTTTGACGGACACTAAATAACTTGACCAGCTAAAGCAATAATGACAGATTTGGATGAATATAAATTTGAAGCCTATTTTTTAGGCGCTGGGTGACAGGTATACGTTTACGGTGGTAATTATAAAAATAAGCTTCTCAACCGTGAGTCTTTTTGGATTTTTAAAATGGGGTCCACTACATCAACTGGACTCAATCGGAAACACGACCTGATATTACACTATTGAATTTTTTGATCCATGACTTGTGTGTGCTTTTGTTTTAATCAACCATGTTTTTTTGCACATGTTGTCAATTTCATTTGAAGGAGGGGCTTGTAGTTAGTGTGTCCACCTGCTTTTTAGTGGAGGCGCTATATATCTAACCCCCTCCTCAGTATGTGTATTGTCATAAGTAAGGATCGCTACTGTCTTTGATCCGAAACGCGTAGATTGGACTGTAACTGGCTTTTATTGCACTGAAAAATAAAGGTAACATTTTAACCAAGCTGGACCTTTTTCTCTTTGTATTTAAGTAACGCTGTGGTTCTCGGTGTGGTCCGCGCTTGGTGTGACGGGGTTTGAGCACACCTAAACTTTCTTTTTGCACACCACTTCACGATAGTAGTCACGAGTGCTATGTCCCAGGGTGTAACTTCTTATCCAAAAATGTTGAAGGAAACGGACAGCACTTCCAAATAGAACACAGAGCCTTTCTCAAGCATAAACCATAAGTGTAATACAAGGTATAAATAGACAAACATGATTAGAGGGTAGAGCAATCAATCAACATAATCATTATAGCATAAATGCATAAAAAAGTGAATACAAATCTGATATAACATGATACAGTGTGTAGTGATAATTATAAGACACATGATTATATGTAAATTAGAAAAGTTGATAAAAATAAAGTGCAAACAATGAATAAAATCCATAAATGACACCAATATAAATCAGCTGCTGTGTATCATAACAATTAAATTAGAATAAAAACAGGAGGAGCAATGGATAAGATCAGTAACATACCACATAGAACCATCGTACATCCACATGCGGTCAATGGCCAAACTTGGCGTCTGACAACTAGCAATGCACAAGCGCCAGGTTGCGTCTCAACAGTATGATGTCATGCCGAGCCCGAGGTGGACGTCTCGCACATCTCCTCCCCATTCGGATGCGGCCAGACCGGAAGCTGCTGCCAGTGTTCCAACGCGCATGCCCACATCAAAACATGTCGGGGAGCGCCATATTGGAGATTGGCAAAATCAACCCAAGTTGTAATATTATTGTAATGAAAGCTAGCAAGGAAGCAAAAATAGGAAGTGGAAACTTCTGATCAAGGGGGTACACCATCCTAATGATGGGCATGCAATATGAGCCCGATCAGCACTGCCGTGTCAATCGCGCATTCAAGCACCGCCCCATACACGCCTCCTGACATAGCCAAAAATAGGGTTCTTCTGACAACTATGGGATACATTGTACATCATATACAAATATATATCAAGGCTCAACCTGGACAATAGCACAAGTAAAGAAATAAACATAACATAACAACTAAAGAAGTTCGGCATGGCACAGGACCTACTGAAGTCCTTCTACTCCTGCACCATCGAGTCGGTACTGTGCTCGTCTCTTCTGGTTTAGTATGCCGGTTCATCAGCCAGTGACAAGCGCAAACTACAAAGGGTCATCAGCTTGGCAGAGAGAACTACTCGACTGCCAATACCACCCCTTGACTCTATCTTCTCCAACAGACTGCGCTCCAGGGCTCTGAAAATATCCAATGACCACTCTCATCCGGGCCATCATCTCTTCAGACGTCTAAAGTCCGGCCGCAGGTATCAGGCCATCCCTGCAAGGACATCGAGGAGGCTGAACACTTTCTTCCTAACGACCGTCAGACTGCTGAACTCTCCACGCCCCATCTCCCGCTCATAATCCCTCATAATCCCTCGCCCCTGATGTGCCCATCGCAGAACCTTACCCCCCCCCTAGTACTATGCCTGTACCTGTGCCAAACCCAATTCCGAGCACGATCAATTGTGTCGTGTTTGGCAAATAAAGCTGATTCTGATTATACTAGACAGGCATGGGATAACGATGTTCATCCATATAGTATGCTAAAGTCTTTTCCATATTGCTCCACATCTTTTATCCAAAATTCTACAAGAGAATGAAAATAGGATCATGAGTAAGATCTTATATAAACACTTATGTTTAACATCAGTCACAACTCCAGGACAAAGACAAAACAAAAAATGCAAGGGGACATTATGGGGCAAACCATTCCCTTAAGAAAATACCCCTAGATTATAATCAATATTCAGACCATTAGGTCTCAAGGTATTTAATGTGTGTATCCAAAACAATTCCTTCTTTTTAATAGCAAGATTCTGTTACCTCCACTTCTAGGTAGAGGAATGTGGTTTATCCAACATTTTAATTGTTTCTCTGAATGATTCATCTCTACAAAATGTTTAGGAATAGGTAAATCCTGACGTTTCTTCCCGACAGTAGATCGATGGTTGTTTAGACGGGTTTTGAGATCAGTTCATGTCTCCCCTACGTATAATAAATTGCAAGGGCAGCTTAAGACATAAATCACAAAGTTAGAATTACATGTGAGGTAAAAAGAAATGGGATACCTCACATCCCTCGTGGGATGTACAAATGTCTTGCCCTTGCAAATATGTTTACAATTGACACAGCTGAGACATGGGAAACATCCCGTGCTCCGCTGCGTCAATGTGCCCTATACTAATCCAGGACCCGGACCAATATCAGCTCTCACCAGCTGGTCACGCAAATTTCTGGATCTCCGATAGGAGAATAGATGGGGGAGCCTGAATTCAGGAATTTGATTCAAGCAACCTCCCAAAATGCCCCAATGTTTACTGATGACACGGTTGACCTCACTACTGTGCTCAGTATATCGTCAGATAAATGGAATCCGATTATGGGATCCCTTGGCATCCTTTCTCTTCAATGTATCTCGTCTATCAATAGCATGGACTTTATCAATTTGAGACTGTAATAACCTAGGAGGATAACCCCTTTGTTTGAACTTATCAACCATGACCTTAAGCGTGTCTTCAAGAACATTGGGGTTAGAAACAATCCTTTTGGCCCTCAGGAATTGGGAGAAAGGGAGATGCTTAACCATATTACATGCATGAGCACTGTCAAATTGCAGGAGGGTATTCTTATCAGTTGGTTTAGTAAATAAGTATGTGTTCAATTGTACCTGACAGTGGTATCCAGAAATTGGATCTCAGTGTCTGAATGTACAAGGGTAAATTGCAACTCCTTGTTAACACTATTTAGATAACACTGAAAATCCAACAATTCGGAGCAGTCACCAGTCCAGATGAGGAAGATGTTGTCGATGTATCTCCACCACCTCAGGATCTTACTGCGGGGGTGGGACACATGGACGACATCCTCCTCAAAACATCTAATGAATATATTGGCATAAGTGGGGGCCACATTGGACCCCATAGCCACGCCCCTTATTTGTTTGTAGAATACATCCTGAAAAAGAAAGTAGTTCTGCCTCAGAATAATATTGAGGAGATCAATGATGAAATCGCACGCTTGTACCGTCAGGGATGACAAATCCAACATACGTCTAACCGCCATAGTGCCAAGGTCATGGTCGATCGAGGTATATAATGATGTCACATCAAAAGATGCTAGAAGTATAGAGTGTGTGTCAGTGAGGTCAATGTTGACTCTGCCCCACAAGCATAATTCTGCAAGATTTTATCCAAAAAAATGGAGATGTTACTAAAGATAGACTCAGAGACCAATACAATGGGGCGACCTGGAGGGTCGATCAAAGATTTATGTACTTTTAGAAGCACATATAATACAGGTGTAACCGGATGGTTAACTGTACAAAATTCAACAAGATCACTGTCAATGATGCCGGCCAGGGCTGCATTGGTTAAACATTTCTTAATCAATCTAGCGATGTCAAATTTAGGATCAGTCTGGAGTGCTAAATAAACATCAGTGTCATCCAGTTGTCATCTGATCTCCGCAATATATTTGGAGGTATCCAAGACGACAACTGCACCCCCCTTATCTGTGGGTTTCACAGTCAGGAGGGGATCATTTCTCAATTGTTCAATAGCCTCAATCTCCAAACGTGTGAGATTAGGATTTTTAAATTCACTCCTACCACAGAATGTTTTATAGTGTGATAGTTCAGACCTGACCGCAGTCATGTAAGCATCAATGGCAGTTTTGTTGATCACAGGAGAAAAATTATTTTTGATAGACAGACTGAGACCGCCCAATGAGAGCTCACTCAATTGGGCCGTACCAGACCGTGTCTTATTATGAAACCAGGCTTTGAGTTTAATCCTGCGAAAAAAAGCTGACAAATCAATATCTAAATCAAACCAATTAAGCAAAGTAGATGGACAAAATGTCAATCCCCTATTCAAGACACTTACCTGTAACGGAGTAAGCATCTTGGATGACAAATTAATAACAGTTATTTCCTCTTTGGCATCTGGGGTTTGCCGGCCTGAGCACGAATTTTGTTGTTGCGCAATTTTGGAGGTTTGTCGATGTCTACGGCCACCCCGTCTGGTGCGACCTCTTTTTTGTGCTGATTGTTGGTTCTGCTCCCTAAAAAAGAAGACTGTTCCATTCCTGGTGTCTGTGCATTCCTTTTTCTCTTTCTGTCCTTCTGGTTAGAGGTGCCATTTTCAAACTGCCATGAATAGATTGAGCCTCTTTTATAGTCCTTCAAATCTCTAGTCCATTTTGAATGTTTGCCGTCTTCAAGCTCCGCCTTTGTTTGGATACATAAAGTGATACGTTGTCTAAAAAAAAGTTAATTACTCTGGGGACAAGGAGGTCTGCAACGCCCATTCATTTTCCCCCATTTCAACCGCTGTAGAGGATAATTCTTCTTGTATATATTGCACATTCAAAAGAATAAAGTCCAGAGAATATCTGTTGGAGAGAACTTCAAGTTTCTTGCAATAAACAGAATTGTTAAAAAACTAATTGGGTCGGAGATGTGATCTCAGGCCCCGAGGTATCCTTTGGGCCTTGTAATATTCCCCCAAAGTGGTCATATGTAGGTCCAATGAGGCCGTCTTTTTGGATAAAAACTCAAATTTTTT
Source organism: Bufo bufo (assembly GCF_905171765.1). Classification (NCBI taxonomy): domain Eukaryota; kingdom Metazoa; phylum Chordata; class Amphibia; order Anura; family Bufonidae; genus Bufo; species Bufo bufo. The sequence continues at coordinate 327,058,253 of NC_053393.1, forward strand.
CTTTAATTCCTTCACTGATGGGGTGGTCAAAAAGGTGGCATCTCCCCCAATGCCCTGCATAATGTGTTCCGCTTCCTCCTGTGAGTAGGTGGAGCCACGTGGGAATTCAACATCCATGATCAAAAAGTAAATTAGCAGAAAAAAATAGCAGAAAAAAATGTGCAACGCCAAACAAGTCAAAATATAAAAAGGAAACTTTATGGCAGCACCACTTCACGATAGTAGTCACGAGTGCTATGTCCCAGGGTGTAACTTCATACCCAAAAATGTAGAAGGAAACGGACAGCACTTCCAAATAGAAAACCGTAATTATGGCGGTTAGACGTATGTTGGATTTGTCATCCCTGACGGTACAAGCGTCCAATTTCATCATTGATCTCCTCAATATTATTCTGAGGCAGAACTACTTTCTTTTTCAGGATGTATGCTACAAACAAATAAGGGGTGTGGCTATGGGGTCCAATGTGGCCCCCACTTATGCCAATATATTTATGAGATGTTTTGAGGAGGATGTCGTCCATGTGTCCCACCACCGCAGTAAGATCCTGAGGTGGTGGAGATACATCGACGACATCTTCCTCATCTGGACTGGTGACTGCTCCGAATTGTTGGATTTTCAGTGTTATCTAAATAGTGTTAAAAAGGAGTTGCAATTTACCCTTGTACATTCAGACACTGAGATCCAATTTCTGCATACCACTGTCAGGTACCATGAGGGACAATTACACACGTACTTATTTACTAAACCGACTGATAAGAATACCCTCCTGCACTTTGACAGTGGTCATCCACATAATATGGTTAAGCATCTCCCTTTCTCCCAATTCCTGAGGGCCAAAAGGATTGTTTCTAACCCCGATGTTCTTGAAGACACGCTTGAGGTCATGGTTGATAAGTTCAAACAAAGGGGTTATCCTCCTAGGTCAGTGATGGCTAACCTTGGCACTCCAGCTGTGGTAAAACTACAACTCCCAAGATGCCCCCCTTGCTTGGCTGCTCTCAGAATTCCATAGAAATAAATGGAGCATGCTGGGAGTCGTAGTTTCACCACAGCTGGAGTGCCAAGGTTAGCCATCACTGTCCTAGGTTATTACAGTCTCAAATTGATAAAGTCCATGCTATTGAGAGACAAGATACATTGAAGAGAAAGGATGCCAAGGGATCCCATAATCGGATTCCATTTATCTCACAATATACTGAGCACAGTAGTGAGGTCAACCGTGTCATCAGTAAACATTGGGGAATTTTGGGAGGTTGCTTGAATCAAATTCCTGAATTCAGGCTCCCCCATCTATTCTATCGGAGATCCAGAAATTTGCGTGACCAGCTGGTGAGAGCTGATATTGGTCCGGGTCCTGGATTAGTGCAGGGCACATTGACGCAGCGGAGCACGGGATGTTTCCCATGTCTCAGCTGTGTCAATTGTAAACATATTTGCAAGGGCAAGACTTTTGTACATCCCATGACGGATGTGAGGTATCCCATTTCTTTTTACCTCACATGTAATTCTAACTTTGTGATTTATGTCTTAAGCTGCCCTTGCAAATTATTATACGTAGGGGAGACATGAACTGATCTCAAAACCCGTCTAAACAACCATCGATCTACTATCAGGAAGAAACGTCAGGATTTACCTATTCCTAAACATTTTGTAGAGATGAATCATTCAGAGAAACAATTAAAATATTGGATAATAGACCACATTTCTCTACCTAAACGTGGAGGTAACAGAATCTTGCTATTAAAAAAGAAGGAATTGTTTTGGATACACACATTAAATACCTTGAGACCTAATGGTCTGAATATTGATTATAATCAAGGGGTATTTTCTTAAGGGAATGGGTTGCCCCATAATGTCCCCTTGCATTTTTTGTTTTGTCTTTGTCCTGGAGTGGTGATTGATGTTAAACATAAGTGTTTATATAAGATCTTACTCATGATCCTATTTTCTTTCTCTTGTAGAATTTTGGATGAAAGATGTGGAGCAATATGGAGAAGACATTAGCATACTATATGGATGAACATCGTTAGTACATGCCTGTCTAGTATAATTATGTTATGGTTATTTCTTTATTTGTGCTATTGTCCAGGTTGAGCCTTGATATATATTTGTATATGCTGTACAATGTATCCCATAGTTGTCAGGAGAACCCTATTTTTGGCTATGTCAGGAGGCGTGTATGGGGCGGCGCTTGAATGAGCGATTGACACGGCAGTGCCGTTTTGGCTCATATTGCATGCCCATCATTAGGATGGTGTACCCCCTTGATCAGTAGTGTACACTTCCTATTTTTGCTTCCTGCTATCTTTAATTACAATAATATTACAACTTGGGTTGATTTTGCCAATCTCCAATATGGCGCTCCCCGACATGTTTTGATGTGGGCATGCGCGTTGGAACACTGGCAGCAGCTTCCGATCTGGCCGCGTCCGAATGGGGAGGAGATGTGCGAGACGTCCACCTCGGGCACGACATGACATCATACTGTTGAGACGCAACCTGGCAATTGCGCATTGCTAGTTGTCAGACGCCAAGTTTGGCCATTGACCGCATGTGGATGTACGATGGGTCTATGTGGTATGTTACTGATCTTATCCATTGCTCCTCCTGTTTTTATTCTAATTTAATTGTTATGATACACAGCAGCTGATTTATATTGGTGTCATTTATGGATTTTATTCATTGTTTGCACTTTATTGTTATCAACTTTTTAAATTTACATATAATCATGTGTCTTATAATTATCACTACACACTGTATCATGTTATTTTAGATCTTCAGATCACCCCACAGATTTTCAATCAGATTCAGGTCTGGGCTCCGGCTGGGCCATTCCAAAACTCTAATCTTCTTCTGGTGAAGCCATTCCTTTGTTGATTTGGATGTATGCTTTGGGTCGTTGTCCTGCTAAAAGTTTTCTAGTAGAAGCCTGAAGGTTTTGTGCCAATATTGACTGGTATTTGGAACTGTTCATAATTCCCACTAGAAAAACAGCCCCAAAGCATGATGCTGCTACCACAATGCTTCACTGTGAGTATGTTGTTCTTTTGGCGATGTGCAGTGTTGTTTTTGCGCCAAACATTTATTTTGGAAATACGTCCAAAAAGTTCAACCTTGGTTTCATCAGACCATCACACCTTTTCCCACATGTTTTGGGGAGACTTCAGATGTGTGAATACGGGAGACTGTTGTCACATGTACCACACAGCCAGTACTTGCCAGATATTCCTGCAGCTCCTTTAATGTTGCTGTAGGCCTCTTGGTAGCCTCCCAGACCAGTTTTCTTCTCGTCTTTTCATCAATTTTGGAGGGACGTCCAGTTCTTGGTAATGTCACTGTTGTGCCATATTTCTCCACTTGATCATGACTGTCTTCACTGTGTTCCATGGTATATCTAATGCCTTGGAAATTATTTTGTACCCTTCTCTGACTGATGCATTTTAACAATACGATCCCTCTGATGCTTTGGAAGCTTTCTGTGGACCATGGCTTTTGCTGTGGGATGCGACTAAAAAAATTTCAGGAAAGACCAACTAGAGCAGCTGAACTTTATTTGGGGTTAATCAGAGCCACTTTAAATGATGGCAGGTGTATGCTGACTCCTATTTAACATGATTTTGAATGTGGTTGCTTAATTCTGAACACAGCTACATCCCCAGTTATAAGAGGGTGTGCACACTTATGCAACCACATTATTTTAGTTTTTTTTTTGTTCCCTTCACCTAAAAGATTTCAGTTTGTTTTTCAATTGAGTTGTACAGTTTATGGGTCAAATTAAACGTGGAAAAGTTCTGAAATGATTTATCTTTGTCTCATTTTTTTACATCACAGAAACCTGACATTTTAATAGGGGTGTGTAGACTTTTTATATCCACTGTGTATATGTGTGTGTATATATATTAGATAAAATAATATTTTGGCTATATATGAATGCATAATATGTGCGAAACTACTACTGATGTTTTAGCCATAATATAATATATTTATATATTCTAAAAAAAAAATTATATATATATATATATATATATATATATATATATATTATCCATTCAAAGGCAAAACAAAATTAGAGCAGCTCTCACCTGCCTGGAGACTCCAACCATAAGGACACGGACCGCTCCCTCACCCGGACTGGGAGCAATATATAGACAAGTAAAGAGAAGTTGTCCAGCCTTTTCTTGTGAAGCTCCAAAAACACTTTATTTGATATCCAATGATAAAAACATCCAGGTACAGGTAACATCAGTCTACGCGTTTCGGGCTGAGAACAATTTTAGCCCTTACTCATAACGAAGGGCTAAAATTGTTCTCAGCCCGAAACGCGTAGACTGATGTAACCTGTACCTGGATGTTTTTATCATTTGATATCAACTAAAGTGTTTTTGGAGATTCACAAGAAAAGGCTGGACAACCTCTCTTTACTTATAAATACCGTATTTCTCGTCCTATAAGACGCACCTAGGTTTTTGAGGAGGAAAATAAGAAAAAAATATATTTTTAACCAAACGGTGTGCTTTTGGTGGGTTTGAACTAATGGCAGTCTGTGCATGACACTATTATGGGGCATCTGTGGATGATGCACTGTTATGGGGTTGGGTGATTTGTGGATGGCACTGTTATGGGGGGGAGCTGTGGATGGCATTATGATGGGGGGGGTCTGTGGATGGCATTATGATGGTGGGGGGATCTGTGGATGGCATTATGATGGTGGGGGGATCTGTGGATGGCATTATGATGGTGGGGGGGATATATGGTTGGCATTATGATGGGGGGGTCTGTGGATGGCATTATGATGGTGGGGGGATCTGTGGATGGCATTATGATGGTGGGGGGGATCTGTGGATGGCATTATGATGGTGGGAGGATCTGTGGATGGCATTATGATGGGGGGGATCTGTGGATGGCACTGTTATGGGGTGGTGGATCTGTGGATGACACTGCTATATGTGTCATCCACAGATCCCCCCCATAACAGTCCCATCCACCGATCCCCCATCATAATGCCATCCACAGACCCCCCCCCCCCATCATTATCCCATCCACAGATTCCTAGGGAGGGGCTGGATAATGCGGGGTGAGCGGCGGGCTGTCCAGGCACTGTACTCTGGCCCCGCCGCTCAGTATGTCCTGTTTTATACGTAGTGTTAATCATCATATCTAAACTGAGTAATGATGCGCTCCCCCTGCTCCCCATGTGTACCATACTTACGGGGGTCAAGTGCCTGCTCCGCCTGCTTCATTCATAAAGTAGGTGGAGCAGGCACGTGACCTCCGTGAGTTACGGCCGCCCGCCCGGCCTGCCTGCTAGCTGCTAGTGCTTACTACAGGAGCGTGACATGTGTACCGGTAAGTACGGTACACATGGGGAGCAGGGGGAGCACATCATTACTCAGTTTATATATGATGATTAACACTAGGTATAAAACAGTACATACTGAGCGGCGGGGCCAGAGTACAGTGCCTGAACTGCCCCACCACTCTCCCTGCCTACTACAGCCCCTCCTCCCTCATCACTAATACATCGCAGTCTGGGATGCTGCAGCATCGCAGACTGCGATGTAAATTGCCAACATTCGCCCCATAAGATGCAAGGGCACTTTCCCCCCACTTTTGGGGGGAAAAAATGCGTCTTATGTGGCGAAAAATACGGCATATTATGGCTAAAATTATATATATATACAGTGGGATGCGAAAGTTTGGGCAACCTTGTTAATCGTCATGATTTTCCTGTATAAATCGTTGGTTGTTACGATAAAAAATGTCAGTTAAATATATCATATAGGAGACACACACAGTGATGTTTGAGAAGTGAAATTAAGTTTATTGGATTTACAGAAAGTGTGCTATAATTGTTTAAACAAAATTAGGCAGGTGCATAAATTTGGGCACTGCTGTCATTTTATTGATTCCAAAACCTTTAGAACTAATTATTGGAACTCAAATTGGCTTGGTAAGCTCAGTGACCCCTGACCTACATACACAGGTGAATCCAGTTATGAGAAAGAGGATTTAAGGGGGTCAATTGTACGTTTCCCTCCTCTTTTAATTTTCTCTGAAGAGTAGCAACATGGGGGTCTCAAAACAACTCTCAAATGACCTGAAGACAAAGATTGTTCACCATCATGGTTTAGGGGAAGGATACAGAAAGCTGTCTCAGAGATTTCAGCTGTCTGTTTCCACAGTTAGGAACATATTGAGGAAATGGAAGACCACAGGCTCAGTTCAAGTTAAGGCTCGAAGTGGCAGACCAAGAAAAATCTTGGATAGACAGAAGCGACGAATGGTGAGAACAGTCAGAGTCAACCCACAGACCAGCACCAAAGACCTACAACATTGTCTTGCTGCAGATGGAGTCACTGTGCATCGTTCAACCATTCGGCGCACTTTACACAAGGAGATGCTGTATGCGAGAGTGATGCAGAGGAAGCCTTTTTTCCGCCCACAGCACAAAAAGTGCCGCTTGAGGTGGGCTAAAGCACATTTGTACAAGGCAGCTTCATTTTGGAATAAGGTGCTGTGGACTGATGAAACTAAAATTGAGTTATTTGTCCATAACAAGGGGCGTTATGCATGGAGGAAAAAGAACACAGCATTCCAAGAAAAACACCTGCTACCTACAGTAAAATATGGTGGTGGTTCCATCATGCTGTGGGGCTGTGTGGCCAGTGCAGGGACTGGGAATCTTGTCAAAGTTGAGGGACGCATGGATTCCACTCAGTATCAGCAGATTCTGGAGACCAATGTCCAGGAATCAGTGACAAAGCTGAAGCTGCGCCGAGGCTGGATCTTTCAACAAGACAACGACCCTAAACACTGCTCAAAATCCAATAAGGCATTTATGCAGAGGAACAAGTACAACGTTCTGGAATGGCCATCTCAGGCCCCAGATCTGAATATAATTGAAAATCTGTGATGTGACTTAAAGAGAGCTGTCCATGCTCAGAAGCAATCAAACCTGAATGAACTAAAGATGTTTTGTAAAGAGGAATGGTCCAAAATACCTTCAACCAGAATCCAGACTCTCATTGGAACCTACAGGAAGCGTTTAGAGGCTGTAATTTCTGCAAAAGGAGGATCTACTAAATATTGATTTCATTTCTTTTTTGTGGTGCCCAAATTTATGCACCTGCCTAATTTTGTTTAAACAATTATAGCACACTTTCTGTAAATCCAACAAACTTCATTTCACTTCTCAAATATCACTGTGTGTGTCTCCTATATGATATATTTAACTGACATTTTTTATCGTAACAACCAACGATTTATACAGGAAAATCATGATGATTAACAAGGTTGGCCAAACTTTCGCATCCCACTATATATATATATTAAACTAAACTTTTATTTCTGAAGAGTTTCTAGCAGGATTCGAACACACAGCCTTCTACATTACAGACCAGAATGTTAACCACTACACTGTAAAGCTACATGACCAGTTCTCTAAAAAAAAGAATTCTGCTGTATAGGAATACTTATACAGCAAGTATTCCTATACAGCATAAGTCTCTTATTTATTTATTTATTTATTTATTTATAAGTAACTGGCCATGCAGCTCTACAATGTAGAGGTTAACATTCTGGGCAATAATGTAGAAGGTTGTGAGTTCGAATCCCGCCAAAAACTTTTCAGAAGTAGAGGCTAAATTAGATTTAAATACACTGACTCGAGCACACGTGATATTCGACTGAACACCGCAATGTGCCGAGTATATAGCAATGCTTGAGCTAAACTAGTGTTTGACCGAGCATGCTCGCCCAACACTAATGCTGCCGTTTTCCGATGGCTTGATAAAAAATTCTCACATCATTGAGTATGGCATTTTCCCCCCACCACTCTGTGCTGGCTGCCGCTGCCTCCGTGATCCTGTGTGCTACTTGTTTTTTCCAGACAGGTACGCCACTTAGTAGCATGCTGTCTACCTGTCACGGATGTAGTAGGGGAGAACACCAAAAGACAACAAGAAGGAAGGGAAAAGACACTAGGCCTCACCACTAGGGAAGCAAAAGGGTCACCACCTATAAAACCCTACTCCTGGCCCTAACTCCTATCCGTATGGGCACCTCTCGATGGTAGAGATGCCCATACACAGGAACCTAGAAAACCCTGGATGCCCTAATGTTAATGACAGGGCAGAGACTACCTGCTCCTTCCCTGGTGAAGGAACCAGCGTCTCACTGAGGTCTAGTAAACAACAAAGGTGGGGGGGGAATACAAAATACAACAAACGGAACACTTAACTTCTGAGGCTGATGGATGATGGATGATGGATGAACAGGACTTCAACTAGAACCACACTCCAGCTCTTCCAAAAACCAAATTAAGCTATCCAGAGCAAGGAGTGATAGGTAGAGTTAAACTAAATAGGGAGAGGTAAAGGTCACATGATCCACACCTGAACAGGAGGTGTGGACATACAAGCAACACACAGACAAAGTGAAACCTAAAGCAAAAGAGGTTGTCAGATCACTAATATGCAGATAATCTTTCAGACCTTCTAAAACCTGTCACCGGTGTGACACTACCCCAGGCATGTATGGCTCCGGACCTCACACTGCTGCCACCCGGCTGACTCACAGCCACACTACATCCCTGCTGGCTTAGCCGCTGCCTCACACGCAAGCAATCCCCTGATGAAGCCCCCTCTTCACCCGACTCCCACATGCGATCCACTACATCATCATCCACTACTGTCTGCATGTCACTGATGTCAGGGCCACGTGCTTGACTGCTCGCAACACTAGCTCCCACGTGACTCTCATGGTGGCTACCGGTCCATATCTGGTTCGGAGTCTATTATTGCAACTACTTGGGGTAATTGCAAGGACAATATCAAATAATACTATCCACTTCCTCGACAGTAATCGAGCCATTTAACATCCCTAATTGCTCATTTGTCAACCTGGGAATGTGAGACTTCTCTTAAAAATCTGCTAATCGCTGTTTCCTCTCCATTGCCTTTACTATATACAGTCAGGTCCATAAATATTGGGACATCTACGCAATTCTAACATTTTTCGCTCTATAGACCACCACAATGGATTTGAAATGAAACAAACAAGATATGCTTTAACTGCAGACTGTCAGCTTTAATTTGAGAGTATTTACATCCAAATCAGGTGAACGGTGTAGGAATTACAACTGTTTGAATATGTGCCTCCCACTTGTTAAGGGACCAAAAGTAATGGGACAATTGACTTCTCAGCTGTTCCATGGCCAGGTGTGTGTTATTCCCTCATTATCCCAATTACAATGAGCAGATAAAAGGTCCAGAGTCCATTTCAAGTGTGCTATTTGTATTTAGAATCTGTTGCTGTCAACTCTCAAGATGAGATCCAAAGAGCTGTCACTATCAGTAAAGCAAGCCATCATTAGGCTGCAAAAAACAAAACAAACCCATCAGAGAGATAGCAAAAACATTAGGCTGGCCAAAACAACTGTTTGGAACATTCTTAAAAAGAAGGAACGCACTGGTGAGCTCAGCAACACCAAAAGACCCGGAAGAACACGTAAAACAACTGTGGTGGATGACCCAAGAATTCTTTACCTGGTTAAGAAAACACCCTTCACAACAGTTGGCCAGATCAAGAACATTCTCCAGGAGGTAGGTGTATGTGTGTCAAAGTCAGCAATCAAGAGAAGACTTCACCATAGTGAATACACAGGGTTCACCACAAGATGTAAACCATTGGTGAGCCTCCAAAACAGGAAGGCCAGATTAGAGTTTGCCAAATGACATCTAAAAAAGCCTTCACAGTTCTGGAACATCATCCTATGGACAGATGAGACCAAGATCAACTTGTACCAGAGTGATGGGAAGAGAAGAGTATGGAGAAGGAAAGGAACTGCTCATGATCCTAAGCATACCACCTCATCATTGAAGCATGGTGGTGGTAGTGTCATGGTGTGGTCATGTATGGCTGCCAATAGAACTGGTTCTCTTGTATTTATTGATGATGCGACTGCTGACAAAAGCAGCAGGATGAATTCTGAAGTGTTTCGGGCAATATTATCTGCTCATATTCAGCCAAATGCTTTAGAACTCATTGGATGGCTCTTCACAGTGCAGATGGACAATGACCCAAAGCATACTGCAAAAGCAACCAAAGATTTTTTTAAGGGAAAGAAGTGGAATGTTATGCAATGACCAAGTCAATCACCTGACCTGAATCCGATTGAGCATGCATTTGACTTGCTGAAGACTAAACTGAAGGGAAAATGCCCCAAGAATAAGCAGGACTTGAATTCAGTTGCAGTAGAGGCCGGGCAGAGCCTCATCAGGGATGAAACCCAGCGTCTGGTGATGTCTATGCGTTCCAGACTTCAGGCTTTAATTGACTGCATAGGATTTGCAGCTAAGTATTAAAAAGTGAAAGTTTGATTCATTATTATTATTCTGTCCCATTACTTTTGGTTCCATAACAAGTAGGAGGCACATATGCAAACTGTTGTAATTCTTACACCATTCACCTGATTTGGATGTAAAATTAAAGCTGACAGTCTGCAGTTAAAGCACATCTTGTTAGTTTCATTTCAAATCCATTGTGGTGGTGTATAGAGCCAAAAATTTTAGAATTGTGTCAATGTCCCAATAGTTATGGACCTGACTGTAGCTCTGAATAAAATCTATGAAAGACCTCAGTTATTTTCCCAGGATCACCCTTTTATTTTCAATTGCTTGAATGTTTTGAAGGGGTAGTTCATTTCCAACCCTTCTATCTAAATTGGAAATAATTCTCCCAGATTAATTCCCATATATAAAATATCTGGTTTCCCAATTATAGCTATAATTCTTCCTGAGCTTTTGAAACATAGCCTTATTGGTCTCACCTATTCTTAACATTTCCTGTTATCAATGCATCTGTTTTATAATTATTATAGGCCTAACTATATTTTAACTCTCATGCCAATAACTTTGCTTTTTCTTTGAGATATCCCAAACTATACCCCAGAATCTGTGCCCTAAGCACAGCCTTAGCTGTTTCCCAGAACTAGAGGTGGGACAAATCAAATTTTTTTCGAATTCAAAAAAGGTTCTCGAATCTTTCGAGTCTCGAATCCTACGAATCCTGTACATAACAATTGTGTGAACGGTGTAAGAAACAAAGTGAACCAAACTCAATATTCTTTTAATATGAAAAAATAAAGAGTCCTTACTTTTTTAACAAAGTATTCAGATTTGAAAAAAATTGGAAATACAGGGTAATACAGCACCCCATACCTTTTACATCCAGTGATGTCTCTTTGACGTAGATGTTTTTTCCTCATCTTCTCCTTTCAGACCTTCAGACCAGACCTCCAGTTTTCAGCCATTTCTCGTCTCTGCAGTTTGCCCCCAAAAGAATCTTAGTTTACTATTTTTCCATCATCCTCCCATCTTCTGGACAAATCATCCTACCACCTCCGATACTGTGCCACTGTGCTCCCCAATATTATACTGCAGAAACAGATAAACCCCCTGATAATACTTGTACCACACAGAGCCCCCCATATAAAATACCCCTTCTTTGTTGCCTCAGTAGATGCCCCCATAGTGCCCCCAATAATGTTCCAGTAAAAAGGGACCCCCATAATTCCCCCCAATAATGTGCCAGTAAGTGTCCCCATAGATGCCCCCTCATCATGTGCCAGTATCAAGTGCCTCTCTCCCCCATGTCCTAGTATAATAGTGCCATCTGCCCCCCCCCAAAGTGCCAGTATCAAGTGCCTCTCTCCTTCCCACCCCCACATGTGCCAGTATCATATTGACATCTCCCCCCTCCAAATGTGCCAGTATCAAGTGCCTCTCTCCTCCCCCCTATGTCCCAGTATCATAGTGCCATCTGCCCCCCCAAATGCCAGTATCAAGTGCCTCTCTCCTTCCCACCCACCCCCATGTGCAAGTATCATAGTGTCACCCCCCAATGTGCCATTATCAAGTGCCTCTCTCCTTCCCACCCCCCATGTGCCAGTATCATAGTGCCATCTGCCCACCCTTCCAATGTGCCAGTATCAAGTGCCTCTCCCCTCCCCCCCTTGTCCCAGTATCATAGTGCCATCTGCCCCCCCAAAGTGCCAGTATCAAGTGCCTCTCTCCTTCCTACCCCCACATGTGCCAGTATCATAGTGCCATCCCCCATGTGTCAGTATCATAGTTCCATCTCCCCCCCTCCAAATGTGCCAGTATCAAGTGCCTCTCTCCTCCCCCCTATGTCCCAGTATCATAGTGCCATCTGCCACCCCCAAATGCCAATATCAAGTGCCTCTCTCCTTCCCACCCACCCCCATGTGCAAGTATCATAGTGTCACCCCCAATGTGCCATTATCAAGTGCTTCTCTCCTTCCCACCCCCCATGTGCCAGTATCATAGTGCCATCTGCCCACCCTTCCAATGTGCCAGTATCAAGTGCCTCTCCCCTCCCCCGATGTCCCAGTATCATAGTGCAATCTGCCCCCCCAAAGTGCCAGTATCAAGTGCCTCTCTCCTTCCCAACCCCACATGTGCCAGTATCATAGTGCCATCCCCCATGTGTCAGTATCATAGTTCCATCTACCCCCCTCCAAATGTGCCAGTATCAAGTGCCTCTCTCCTCCCCCACTATGTCCCAGTATCATAGTGCCATCTGCCCCCCCAAGTGCCAGTATCAAGAGCCTCTCTCCTTCCCATCCACCCCATGTGCCAGTATCATAGTGCCACCCCCCAATGTGCCAGTATCAAGTGCCTTTCTCCTGCCCACCCCCCATGTGCCAGAATCATAGTGCGATCTGCCCCCCTCCCAATGTGCCAGTATCAAGTGCCTCTCTCCTCCCCCCATGTCCCAGTATCATAGTGCCATCTGCGCCCCCCCCCCCAAAGTGCCAGTATCAAGTGCCTCTCACCTTCCCACCCCCCATGTGCCAGTATCATAGTGCCACCCCACCCCCCATGTGCCAGTATCAAGTGCCTCTCTCCTTTTCCCCCATGTGCCAGTATCATAGTGCCATCTCACTGTCACGGCTGAGAGTGGGGGAAACCCTCAGCCGTGCAGTGTCATAAATAAGGGCAGCTGCTAGGCCAGGACGACAGAATCAGGGATCAGGTCACCTCCTAACGCGTCCCTAATTCTGACCCTGACTCCTAACTGTATGAGCCGACCCTGATGGTAGGAGGGCTCATACTCCGGAACCTGGGGTCCCTACTAGCCCTGAGGAAATCCCTGGACTAGGAGCAGGGTAAGACGACCTGTTCCTCCTAGACACGGACGAACAGGAGTCTCACTGGCCAAGCTGCAAGTAGAAGGGAAACATATACAGACATATGGCAATGGCAGGTAGTGAACTAGTACCACACCTACCTGCCACAGGCACACAGACTGGAACCCGTGCACAAGTGCTAATGTCCATACCAAACACAAAAGAACACAGCACACACACAAAGCACACAGGAACCCAGACAACCATAAGCTGCAATAAACATAGAGACACCACTAGACATATAATAACAACAGAACAATAATGTCTAAACATATCTTATGACCACAAGGGTGCCCTCACTAGATAGATGGTAAATGAAATGAACCATCTAACCATCTAACCATAAACCATGGCTGGAGTACCCCTCAGCTTCTGGCATCCAGCAGGAGCTAAATAGCCCAAATAGCCACACCCACACACATACACACCCAGTGTTCACACAGTAGAAAGGGAATTAACCCTTCCAACACCAGGCAAGGGAAGAAAGCCACTTAAAGGGGAAGTGTACACACAAACATCACACTCCACCTGTTACCGCCGGCAACGGCATTCGAGGCAACCATGTCCTGGGAAACAGCCCAAAGGCCGAGACACTGCCACCACATGCACACAACACCACACGTTGCCATGGGCAACCGCAAGTGAAGGAAAGTGTCACAAAACACACCATAGGCCGTGACACTCCCACCCCTCAAAGCCCCCCACCAAAAAAAAAAAGGGAAAACTAGTGAGGGACCCAAAAACAAGGAAGGGAGAAGGGAAAAGGTAGCAGAATCAGTGTCAGCGAGTCTCACTAGGAATGCTGCCAGCCCCTGGAGCAACACACAGGAACCAGGGCGCCGACTGCCAGCCTCTGGAGCAACACACAGGAACCAGAGACCAGCAAACAAACAGCCCGGAGAGACCGCACTGAACACTGCGTCCACACTCAGCCACGGTTCACACCAAGTCGCTGCCAGCATGCATCCTCTACCAGCATACACAAAAGCCAGTCTAACAGGGACTGCAGCCAGCCACATCGACACCAGTGAAAGAACCACTGAGACGTGGATGAGGGGAGACCCAAACACAAATGCCAGTTCACACCTACTGCAACCACTGTTACAGAGAACTGCATAGTAACAGGGTTCCCCTTTCACCCTCTCTCCGGAGGATAAGCATGCGTGCCAGAAAGCGGCAGGTGCCACATGCTGCGTCCTCATCCGAAGGCATAGACACTCACACCGCTCAAAGCCCCCCAACACAAAAGGGGAAAGTTGGTGGGGCACAACAAACAATGGGAGGGGGGTGGGGAATGAAAAGTAAGGGGACACCAAAACAGACAACGGTGAAGGAATGGCGGGGAAAAGCCACTCACCGCGCCGTAAACGGTGAAAACCCCATAATGATCTCCCCCTGGAGAACACGCATGCACCCCAAAAGCAGATGGCGATGCATGCTGCACCCTCTTTCGAAGGTAATCCATGCAAGGAGCCATTGTGGTCATACTGTCACGGCTGAGAGTGGGGGAAACCCTCAGCCGTGCGGTGTCAAATAAGGGCAGCTGCTAGGCCAGGACGACAGGATCAGGGAGCAGGTCACCTCCTAATGCGTCCCTAATTCTGACCCTGACTCCTAACTGTATGAGCCGACCCTGATGGTAGGAGGGCTCATACTCCGTAACCTGGGGTCCCTACTAGCCCTGAGGAAATCCCTGGACTAGGAGCAGGGTAAGACGACCTGTTCCTCCTAGACACGGACAAACAGGAGTCTCACTGGCCAAGCTACAAGTAGAAGGGAAACATATACAGACATATGGCAATGGCAGGTAGTGAACTAGTACCACACCTACCTGCCACAGACACACAGACTGGAACCCGTGCACAAGTGCTAATGTCCACACCAAGCACAAAAGGACACAGCACACACACAAAGCACATAGGAACCCAGACAACCATAAGCTGCAATAAACATAGAGACACCACTAGACATATAATAACAGAACAATAATGTCTAAACATATCTTATGACCACAAGGGTGCCCTCACTGGATAGATGGTAAATGAACCATGAGGATGACTCCAGCATAAACCATGGCTGGAGTACCCCTCAGCTTCTGGCATCCAGCAGGAGCTAAATAGCCCAAATAGCCACACCCACACAGAGACACACCCAGTGTTCACACAGTAGGAAGGGAATTAACCCTTCCAACACCAGGCAAGGGAAGAAAGCCACTTAAAGGGGAAGTGTACACACAAACATCACACTCCACCTGTTACCGCCGGCAACGGCATTCGAGGCAACCATGTCCTGGGAAACAGCCCGAAGGCCGAGACACTGCCACCACATGCACACAACACCACACGTTGCCATGGGCAAACGCAAGTGAAGGAAAGTGTCACAAAACACACCATAGGCCGTGACACTCACCCTCCCAATGTGCCAGTATCAAGTGCCTTTCTCCTCCCCCATGTCACAGTATCATAGTGCCATACCCCCCCCAAAGTGCCAGTATCAAGTGCCTGTCTCCTTCCATACCCCCCCATGTGCCAGTATCATAGTGCCACCCCCCCCCCCCCCCCCCCAATGTGCCAGTGTCAAGTGCCTCTCTCCGGTATTAAAAGCAAAACAGAAAACTTTTATACTTACCTGCATTTCAGAGATGCGATGCAGGCCTTGGGGACACCCAGTGGGGGAATCCCTCAGCTTAGGAGTCCCTGCTTTGATTCCATATATAGCTATGTCCATATATGGAGTCAGTGCTTGTGTATTCTAATTTAGCCTGTAAAAGTCTCTGCTGGCATTCGAACCCACAACCTTCTGCATTAGAGCCAAGGCACTTACCCACACAGCTATAAGAGCTGCATAGCTACTGACTGAAAAAATGAGACTTCTACTGTAGACTCTGTTATAGCTGTTATAGCCAGTGTACATCTATACACATGAAAGCTGCCCCAATACACCCATCTCTGATATATCTCTATATATGATAGCTGCCCCAGACATTACACGGAGTCTACAGTAGAAGTCAAATTTTTTCAGTCAGTGGCTATGCACCTCTTATAGCTGTGTGGGTAAGTGCCTTGCTGCTAATGCAGAAGGTTGTGCCTCTAATCCCAGTAGACATGCCTCTACTGCTGCAGCACAGGCAAGGAGGACGGCAATACAGATATCATATATATGCCCGGGATTCGTCCGATTTGAATCTAGTAAATGAGGTCGGGATTCGAATCCAGCAAGATTCATGGATTTGTCGTCCCACCTCTACCCAGAACAAAGGTCTTTTTTTGCCTCTTCATTATCACATTCATACTTTCCACCAGCTTTTTTAATAAATCCACAAAACAAAATACTTTTAGCCTCCCCTACAAAATTTGCAACTAAAAGATAGTCAATTGGGGATAAAGCACAATACAGTATACAGTTGAGTACAGTATACAGTTGAGAATAATTCCTTTTGACTGGGTGCATTATTCACCATTGATCCACCAAGTCTGTTATCTGAGCAAAATCTGCTACATAAGTAATAGTTTGGGTTCTTAATTTAGATCTATCTTCTATATAATTCATAACTTTATTGAAGTCTCCTCCCACAATTTTTAGATGGTTTGAATCTTGTGGAATCAAGATACCTAACATTGTCAGGAAACTCTTTTGATTAGAATTACTGTAGCTGTATAGGTGCTATAAATTGACATTTCCCTAAAGGAAAGCACCGATTTAATTAACACCCACCTTCCTTCTTCATCCCTGTTAAAGTGGTTTTATTTATAAAGGTGACCACTGCAGATTTTTATCTGCAGACATCCTACCCACATTATTTTTAAGTCAAATGGGTCTTCTGCAAAAGTACTGTCTGCATGCAATCTCTTAAGATGTCTCAAAATCTTAGAACCTTTTTGCAGGGGAAGATATGCCCTTGACATTCCAGAAAACAACTACTAAATACCCCCATAAGTACTTAACATTCAAATACCTCCCTACTACACTAGAGATGCCTTGCCCTGTATGGACATGTCTGCCCAACAATTCCCCCACCATTTCCTTTCCAAACCTTCATATTGATACTTTTCCCCTAAAAGTGTAAAAGAATCACAATTCCGTTCCTGCTCCGTCACCTCACTCCTTTTCATTATCCAATATTCTATGTAGAGAAAAGAAATGATGTATGATAAGTGCCGTTATCACACATTTCCCTACCTACTTACCGTATTTTTCACCCTATAAGACGCACCAGCCCATAAGACGCACCTAGGTTTTTGAGGAGCAAAATAAGAAAAAAAATATTTTGAACCAAAAGGTGTGCTTTTGGTGGGTTTTGAACTAATTGTGGTCTGTGGATGGCACTGTTATGTGGGCATCTGTGGATGGCACTGTTATGGGGCATCTGTGGGTGGCACTGTTATGGGGGCATCTGTGGATGGCACAGTTATGGGGGCATCAGTGGATGGCACAGTTATGGGGGCATCAGTGGATGGCACAGTTATGGGGGCATCTGTGGATGGCACTGTTGTGGGGGCATCTGTGGATGGCACTGTTGTGGGGGCAACTGTGGATGACACATATATAGCATCTTATCTAATGTGTCATCCACAGATCCCCCATAACAGTGTCCCTGTGTAGTGAATGGGGGCTGGCATCTGGTTCTGTAATGGCAGTGGGGCCCGGTGCAATCACTGTATTCTAATACACCGGGCCCTGCTCACTGTAGTATAATCATATCTAACTTGTGGGTATTGTCTAATCATCTTAAATCCAGCGCTGTACTACTTACTACTAACTTCTTGGCAGTCTGCTCCGCCTGCTTCATTCATAAAGTATAGTAGAATACAGTGACTGCACCGGGCCCCGCTGCCATTACAGAACCAGATGCCGGCCCTCAGCCCCTCCTCCCTCTCAGCCGATACACCCGACGGTCGAAGCATTCGCCCCATAAGACGCACTGCTATTTTTCCCCCACTTTTGGGGGGGGGGGGGAGTGTGTCTTATAGGGCAAAAAATACAGTACTTTTTAACTATGTATTTTTTATTCTTACTAACCTACTTCAGCCATATTTTTATCTTCCCTTTATGAATCTGTAATCTATCTATCTAGAACACCATTTTCCACTAATACCTCAGGTTTTTCTCTTATTACCCTATTTTGACTATATTCCCTTTACAACTGTATAATACACCCAGGAAACTGTACATACAGGTGAAACTCGAAAAATTAGAATATCGTGCAAAAGTCCATTTATTTCAGTAATGCAAATTAAAAGGAATTGCATTAATGCAGCTTAAAATTAGAATTTTGTGAAAAGGTTCAATATTCTAAGCTCAAAACACTCTAGTCAGCTAATTAATCCATACCCCCTGAGCAAAGGGTACCTGAGATTGTGACTTTGGGGTTTCATAAGCGGTAAGCCATAATCATCCCAATTATAACCAATAAAGTCTTGAAATATCTCGCTTTGCATGTAATGAGTCTATCTCATATATTAGTTTCACCTTTTAAGTTGCATTACTGAAATAAATGAACTTTGCACAATATTCTAATTTTTCGAGTTTCACTTGTATATGTCTGCAAAGTTCCATTTTCTATTACTGCTTAATAAGATCTAATGCAAAATCCAACATAGATAAAAAGAAAAATTATTTATTTCCCCCTTTTTCTCATCTACTGTCTCCTTTATTCTATCCCCTCAAAACATCCTAATTGAGCATCACATAATTCATAAATTCAAAGTGACGGGCTCCATTTCTTATTAATGAATTCTTTAGCTTCAATGGTAACCCTAAACACCTAATTGCTCCCTTTCTTATCAACAATATGCAATAAAGAACGATAAGTCAGAAGCATTTCACTTTTGTCTCACATTTAGAACATATTGGTTCCCAGGCTTTCCTCTTAGCCGTCATCTTTGAAGATAAATCAGAAAACACAAGGGAGGGGGTGGTAATTTAGTAACAGAAATCTCCCTATTTTTGTTGTATTTCGATTACGGCACAAAGGTTATTTGTGCCTCAATCTGTAACTTTTACCCGCTCACCCCAGGTCTAAAAAAGGGGGTGTGGAATGGAAGGGGCGTACATAGAAATCACTGGGCCCCATGGCAAGAATCTGAATTGGGCTCCCTTGTGAGTGACCCATCGCACCCCCTTAGGGTATGGGCACATCTACTGCAAAGGTTCCAGCAAAAGCCTCCGTTTCAGATTCTAGCAAAAACAAAGGGCAAAACAATCTTGAATGACCGCATTATTGTGAATGGGATCCGGCAGGTGTCAGCAGTGTTTGGCATATGCTGGATCCGGAGATTCTGGTATTCTGCTGGTATGCTGGAACAGAATATCCAAAATCTGATGGCAAGTGATTACCTAGCCTTACCCGATGAATT
This sequence comes from Bufo bufo, assembly GCF_905171765.1. NCBI lineage: Eukaryota > Metazoa > Chordata > Amphibia > Anura > Bufonidae > Bufo > Bufo bufo. Next base: position 327,077,820 of record NC_053393.1, read on the forward strand.
GTGCCTGCTGCTGCTACTTTTTATACAGTGTCATCCTTCTCCATGGACTGTGCCTGATCCTGCTGCACCTCCTCCCTGATGCTGACTTACCGTTTGTGCTGCGGGCCTGGGGCAGATCTTCACAGCACTAGTCTGGACTGGTGACGGTGCGGGATCACGTCTGGACTGGTCAGTCAGGACACAGTATGATGCGTGCTGGCAGAGGAACAGGACAGGGACATTTTCCAAAGTGCAGACACAGAAATCTAAAGGATTTTATCCAGTCACAACTGATGTTTTTCTGACTGCTGCAGAACCTCCTAATACACACCTCAGCTGCTGCAGAACCTCCTAATACACACCTCAGCTGATGCAGAACCTCCTCATACACACCTCAGATGATGCAGAACTTCCTAATACACATCTCAGCCACTACAAAACATCATACTACACACCTCAGCTGCTGCAGAACCTCCTAATACATACCTCAGCTGCTGCAGAACCTCCTAATACACACCTCAGCTGATGCAGAACCTCCTAATGCACACCTCAGCTGCTGCAGAACCTCCTAATACACACCTCATCTGCTGCAGAACCTCCTAATACACACCTCAGCTGCTGAAGACCCTCCTAATACACACCTCAGCTGCTGCAGTACTTCCTAATACACACCTCAGCTGATGCAGAACTTCCTAATACACATCTCAGCCACTACAGAACATCATACTACACACCTCAGCTGCTGCAGAACCTCCTAATACATACCTCAGCTGCTGCAGAACCTCCTAATACACACCTCAGCTGCTGCAGAACCTCCTAATACACATCTCAGCTGCTGCAGAACCTCCTAATGCACACCTCAGCTGCTGCAGAACCTCCTAATACACACCTCAGCTGCTGCAGAACCTCCTAATACACACCTCAGCTGCTGAAGACCCTCCTAATACACACCTCAGCTGCTGCAGTACTTCCTAATACACACCTCAGCTGATGCAGAACTTCCTAATACACATCTCAGCCACTACAGAACATCATACTACACACCTCAGCTGCTGCAGAACCTCCTAATACATACCTCAGCTGCTGCAGAACCTCCTAATACACACCTCAGCTGCTGCAGAACCTCCTAATACACATCTCAGCTGCTGCAGAACCTCCTAATGCACACCTCAGCTGCTGCAGAACCTCCTAATACACACCTCAGCTGCTGCAGAACCTCCTAATGCACACCTCAGCTGCTGCAGAACCTCCTAATACACACCTCAGCTGCTGAAGACCCTCCTAATACACACCTCAGCTGCTGCAGTACTTCCTAATACACACCTCAGCTGATGCAGAACCTCCTAATACATACCTCAGCTGCTGCAGAACCTCATAATACACACCTCAGCTGTTGCAGAACCTCATAATACACACCTCACCTGCTGCAGAACCTCCTAATGCACATTTCAGCTGCTGCAGAACATCCTAATACACACCTCAGCTGCTGCAGAACATCATAATCTGATGCTAGAGAACAGGCTTTGACCACATCTGTGTTGGGGCCTCATTCGCAGATCTGGTCAAAAATTCTGGTCACAATTTTATAGCCTGGCAGATGGAAACCTGTCAGATCTCATCATGTTTACCAGGATCCGTCAGATGTTGTCGTCCATGAAGTGCTAGATCCGGAACTGCAGTGATTTTCGTTGATTTGCTCTTATGACAGGGCAGAACAGTGAACGTCCCCAGCACAGATGTGAACAAAGCCTAATACACACCTCAGCGGTTGCAGAACATTATAATAGGGACAACAGAACTACAAGTCTCATCATCACCAGATTGTTATTATTGGAAATTATGGAGCAACACAGAGAGAGGTAAAACGGAGAGAACTACAACTCCCAGCATGTCCAGGCTGTCATTATTGGATACAAGTAGATATTACACAGAAAGAGTATAAGGCCGGGTTCATATCACCATTTAGTTTTCTATATTTCTGATCCGACAGATGAACAGAAAAATAAAGAAAAAACTGATCCTGTATTTCAAACATCAGTTCTGCACATTTGGCATACGTTTATGCCATTTCTGTCGGAGATCCGTTATTTTAGACGGAAAAAAGTTCTACACGCAAAACGGAAAACTAAACGGTGATGTGAAACCAAAGAGAGAACTACAACTCCCAGCATTATTATAGGACATCATATAGTTGTACTAGGTGAGAGCTTTAAAAAGAAATAACTATAACCCCCAGTATGGCCAGACTTATTATGGGGCATCAGTATAAATTACAGAGAGGGGGTATAAGAGGGAGAGGGATAAAATAAGACAGAAGAACTACAACTACCAGCATTACCAGACTGTACTAGGGTATACGTTTAAATTACATGGAGAGGGATATAATAGGACAGAACTACAACTACCAGCTTTTCTAGGATGTTATGGGTTATCCCAGAACACCACTAACCTCACCTACAGGCACCACACAGAAGCTCCGCCCCCTCACAGGGATATGCCACAGGTCTTTCACCAGTCCTCTGCACTGGTCACATGATGATGACATCACCAAAGGTCCTTTAGACTTCTGCTGCTCTGCTATTCTTTGGCTTCTGTGTACTGGTCACATGGCTGATGACATCTCCAAAGGTCCTTCTCCACCTCTTACATTCTCAGGTAGTCATACAAGTGTAATTAGTCGGTGGGGTCTATCCTCCACTGTGGGCCCCCTTTCCACAGGGGCCCCATAGCAGCTGCGTGGTCTGCCTCTATTGGAGGTACGCCACTGGACGGGCCAGCAGGTCCATCTCATTTATCATTTTCTGTAGAAAATGGTCTAAATTTAAGACAACAAGGAAGCTGGAGTAGATTTAAAATGGAGATGAATGCGCCATTTTATGTAGAGGTTGGCGCTTCTTCATAACTTTGGCAGATCCACCACCAGCAGACAGGGGTATTAAGACAAACGTCTAAAACTTTAGTCTTAAAAAATGACCCCTAGCATTTTATCTTCCTCTATTATGAAAGGGTAGTGTTTCCTGCAAGCCTGCATTAGACTAAGTTTGTCATTAAAGTCCAATAATCTAGCTACCACTCTATGAATCCTCTCAAATTTTCAGTCTTTTTTTAACAAGAGTGTTTTACATTATGATGAGGAACAGACTCTGTTATGCCCACAAGCCTAATGTTGTTTCTCCTGGACCTGTTTTCTAGGTCTTCAGCTTTACTTGTCAGTCACACTTTATTATTCCTCGATGACTCAACTGCATCATGCAAAGCTTCAATTTGATCCATGATACCGGATTTTTGCTCCAGGTCCTTTGTTCTGGCAACATGAGATAAGATATCAGCTGTAAGTTTTTTGTTTGTTTTTTTAACCAAATATAAAATCAGTTGTTGAATAGTGTCATTTAGAGAGGATAAGGCCTCCTCTGTCAAAAAAATGTCCTACTTTATATATCGGGGAAATTTGTCTCCCATTCTGCTCATCCTCCCTTATTCTCTCCTAGCGTTGTGTGTCCTACATCATAGGAGGCGGGCCACATTAATGAAAATGTTGACTTCAAAAAGGGAAATAAAAAATTGTGTGGAGACACAGGACTTACATGTTATTGTAGGATAGTATTCATTCAAATATGCATAACAATTAGAGATGAGTGAATCAAAGCTGACTAAGTGGAATTCATTCCGAATTTCAGGAAAAATTTGATTTGCACCGTAGATGAATTTCCTCATGCTTCATGGTAACTAATCGCATTTTTTCCTAAATTGTTTGCTGCACGCGTGAGGACATGGAGAAAGGAACTCTGGGAAGGCAGCATCAGCCATAATGCCATGCATGCAGCCAATCAGCAGCCAGCCAGCCCTGTGATGTCCCAGCCCTTTAAATAGCGTCAGCCATCTTAGATTCTGCCATTTACCATTGTACTTAGTGCAGGGAGAGATGTCAGCATATGCTAGGGACAGTGTTAGAAAAAACTTCATTGTGCTAAAAAAAACTATTTACAAGTGGAAAATTATTCAAGGTGTAGGGAAAGGATAGGGAGGAATCATTCCACAACATTTATGTTGAACAGGGTTCAGTAGGGGAGGTTTCAGCCTGAGTAATAGGAACAATCCTTTTACACCTTGCTGCACTGACTGGGGATCCAAATTGCGATTATACAGCTCTGTAATTCCAGCAAACCGTTCTTATTAGGGCGCAAGTGTTGTTTGAAACAGGCATTAACTGGGTTTATTACAAGGAAATATTTATACATCTTATTTGCCATTTTGCGGTGCAATTATATGTTCTAAAGCATTTTTTGGCTTGTATTAGTGGGAAAAAGGTCTTATTTGCCGTTGTGTGGTGAAGTGGTAAAATTGCGGCCCTTTTGGTCGTGTATTAGTGGAAAAAGAAAAATATATATTTGCCGGTCAGCGGTGCAGTTATATGTTCTAAAGCCTTTTGTGGCTTGTATTAGTGGGGGAAAAAAAGGGCTTATTAGCCGTTGTGTGGTGAAGTGCTAAAATTACAGCCCTTTTTGTCATGTATTAGTGGCAAAAGTAAAATATATTTGCTGTTCAGCAGTGCAGTTATATGTTCTAAAGCATTTTTTGTTGTGTATTAGTTGAAAAAGAAAAAATATATTTGCCGGTCAGCGGTGAAATTATGTGTTCTAAAGCCTTTGTGGCATGTATTATTGGGAAAAAAGGGCTTATTAGCCGTTGTGTGGTGAAGTGCTAAAATTACAGCCCTTTTTGTTGTGTATTAGTGGAAAAAGAAAAAATATATTTGCTGTTCAGTGGTGCAGTTATATGTTCTAAAACCTTTTTCTAATGTGTATTAGTGCAAAAAGAAAAAAATATATTTGCTGTTCAGCGGTGCAGTTATATGTTCTAAAACCTTTTTGTAATGTTGTCACGGATGGTGTACAGGAAACAAGACAATACAATATAAACAATGACTCACTGGATCCACAACTAAGGAACAAAAGGGAGACCCCTGCATGAGACCTGCCGCTCTCCCTTATTGCTCAGCCTATGCGACCACCCCAAAGGTGGATGGGCGCATATCCACGTACCTCGACTATCTTACACCTGAAGACCCTACAATAGTGAGGGGATACGACCACCGGCTCCCTACACAGACACGGAGGGAGTCAGGGTCACCTGGATCCAGAAAACAGAAAATCATAAATACATAAACAGCACTTATCTTGCAGACGACTGTGGACTGTGGACTGTGGACTGAGAACTAGGAACAGCATGCACACACACTCCAGGAAGTTGTATAAGCCGCACACTACTGCATTCTGGGGAGGAACCTAAAGGGCAGCAATCAGTCCAACTGCATGACAGCTGAGATAGACTAACGAGATGAGGAACTCAACCAAAACAAAGAAATTCAAGGAGGAGGATCTGAAAGGCTCCTGTCAGAGCTTCTCAGCTGTCTGGCTGTGACAGTACCCCTCCCTCTACGAGTGGACTCCGGACACTCAGAGCCCACCTTCTCAGGATGGGACCTATGGAAAGCCCTGATGAGACGAAAGGCCTTAATGTCCGTCACTGGGACCCACATCCTCTCCTCAGGACCATAACCCTCCCATTGAACGAGGTACTGGAGGGAACCGCGGACAAGACGAGAATCCACAATCCTAGAGACCTGAAATTCAAGATTTCCATCAACCATAATCGGAGGAGGAGGCAAAGGCGAGGGTACAATAGGTTGAACATAAGGTTTCAATAAGGACTTATGAAAAACATTATGGATCTTCCAAGTCTGAGGAAGATCAAGACGGTAGGCAACAGGATTGATGACAGACAGGATCTTGTAAGGCCCAATAAACCTAGGACCCAACTTCCAGGAGGGAACCTTTAATTTGATATTCTTGGTAGACAACCACACCAGATCACCAACATTCAGGTCCGGACCAGGCACACGTCTCTTATCTGCCACACGCTTATATCTCTCACTCATGCTCTTTAGATTATCCTGAATCTTTTGCCAAATAGATGACAAAGACGAGGAGAATCTGTCCTCATCAGGTAAACCAGAAGACCCCTCTCCCGAGAAAGTCCCAAACTGCGGATGAAACCCATATGCACCAAAAAATGGTGACTTATCAGAGGACTCCTGACGACGGTTATTTAAAGCAAACTCAGCAAGGGACAAAAAAGAACACCAATCCTCCTGATTCTCCGCCACAAAACAGCGCAGATATGTCTCCAGATTCTGATTGACGCTGTCCGTCTGGCCATTCGACTGCGGGTGGAAAGCAGAAGAGAATGACAACCGAACCCCCAAGCGAGAACAGAAAGCCTTCCAGAATCTGGAAACAAACTGCGTGCCCCTATCAGAGACTATGTCTGAAGGAATACCATGCAATTTGACAATGTAGTCAATAAATGCCTGCGCCAGCGTCTTAGCATTGGGCAAACCAGGAAAAGGGATAAAATGCACCATTTTGCTAAAACGGTCCACCACCACCAGAATCACAGTCTTCTCCGAGGAACGAGGCAAGTCCGTTATGAAGTCCATGGACAGATGTGTCCAAAGACGGGAAGGAATGGGCAAAGGGAGGAGAGGACCTGATGGCCGTGAATGAGGGACTTTGGCACGAGCACAAGTCTCGCAAGCTGCCACAAAACCCTCAACCGACTTACGAAGCGCAGGCCACCAGAATCTCAGAGCGATGAGATCCAGTGTGGCTCTTGCCCCCGGGTGCCCAGCAAGGACCGTATCGTGGTGTTCTTTAAAAATCTTGTGTCTCAAAGCGAGAGGCACAAACAACCTCCCAGGAGGACAAAGATCAGGAGCTTCTGACTGGGCTGCCTGCACCTCTGCCTCCAATTCAGGAAAAAGAGCAGAGACCACCACACCTTCAGCCAAAATGGGACCCGGGTCTTCAAAATTCCCACCTTCCGGAAAACAACGTGACAGGGCATCTGCCTTCACATTCTTAACCCCAGGGCGGAACGTGACAACAAAATTAAACCTTGAAAAGAACAAAGACCATCTGGCCTGTCTCGGGTTCAGACGCTTGGCTGACTCCAAGTAGGCCAGATTTTTATGGTCAGTAAACACGGTAATAGGGTGTCTGGCTCCCTCTAGCCAATGGCGCCATTCCTCAAAAGCCAACTTGATGGCCAACAATTCCCTATCTCCCACATCATAATTTCTCTCTGCGGAGGAGAGTTTCTTTGAGAAAAAGGCACACGGTTGCCATTTGGCAGGAGAGGAACCCTAAGACAAGACCGCACCCACCCCTACCTCAGAAGCATCAACCTCAACTATGAAGGGTAAGGAAATATCAGGTTGTACCAGGATGGGAGCGGAAGCAAAACTCTCCTTGATATTAGAAAAGGCCTTACGCGCCTCTACCGACCAGGAAGAAAAATCTACCCCCTTTCTGGTCATATCAGTGAGTGGTTTAACAACAGAGGAATAATTCAAAATAAATTTCCTGTAATAATTGGCAAAGCCCAAAAAACGCATCAGCGCCTTCTGATTCTCAGGAAGCTCCCACTCAAGCACAGCGCGGACCTTCTCGGGGTCCATGCGAAAACCAGAAGCGGAGAGAAGAAACCCCAGAAATTGAATTTCTGGAACTGCAAACACACATTTTTCCAGTTTTGCGTATAATTTATTCTCCCGCAGAATGAGCAAGACCTGACGTAAGTGTTCCTTATGAGTCTTGAAATCAGGAGAAAAAATCAAAATGTCATCCAAATACACTAATACAAATTTTCCTATTAAATGATAAAAAATGCTGTTCACGAAATGCTGAAAAACGGCTGGGGCATTCATTAAACCAAAAGGCATAACCAAATTCTCAAAATGGCCCTCAGGGGTATTGAAAGCCGTCTTCCATTCGTCTCCTTCTCTGACCCTGACCAGGTTGTATGCCCCTCTTAGGTCTAATTTGGAAAAGACTTTAGCCCCAACAACCTGGTTAAACAGGTCCGGGATCAGAGGAAGCGGATAAGGATCACGAATAGTGATACTGTTCAGCTCCCTGAAATCCAGACAAGGTCTTAAAGAACCATCTTTTTTCTTAACAAAGAAAAAACCAGCGGCAACAGGTGACTTCGAGGGTCGTATGTGTCCTTTTCTCAGGCTCTCAGAGATATAAGCACGCATAGCGACCCTCTCAGGTTGGGAGAGATTGTATAAACGAGATTTAGGCAGCTTGGCGCCTGGGATGAGATTAATAGGGCAATCATACTCCCTGTGCGGAGGCAAATCCTGAACTCCACTCTCAGAGAAGACATCCGAAAATTCAGAGAGGAAAGGTGGTACAGTCTTAGTAGAAACCTCAGAAACAGATGTTATGAGGCAATTCTCTCTGAAAAAGTCACTCCAACCATTTATTTGCCTCGCTTACCAATCAATGGTGGGGTTATGTTTAGTGAGCCAGGGTAGTCCCAACACTAGAGGAGTAGGCAAACCGCTAAGGACGAAACATGACACATCCTCAACATGAGCATCACTCACAATTAAACGGATATTGTGAACTATGCCCTTTAATGATTTCTGAGAAAGTGGAGCGGAATCAATAGCAAAAACAGGAATATCCTTTCCCAAAGTGCATACCTGGAAACCATGAGTTATTGCAAATTGATTATCAATGAGATTGACAGCTGCTCCACTATCCACAAAAATCTCACAAAAAATGCTCTTGCTCTCTAGCGCCACCCTAGCAGGTAGGACAAAACGGGAACTACAAGCAAACGGAAAACCTTCAATTTCCGCCTGCCAATAGTAACAGACGGAACATTTTTAAAAGATTTTTTCCTTTTTGTCTCTTTATTACTCCCAGAAAACTGCCTGAATCTCCTAGAGGGACAAACATTTGCCAAATGATTTATACCTCCACAACAAAAACAAACCCTCCCATGCGGGCTGAATCTTCTATTGTCTGAGGCAATCAACCCCAGCTGCATGGGTTCCTGCTCAGAAGGGGCTGACAGTGACTGAGACCCCTGCGCACAGAATGAGACCGCTGCACTGTCCCGGGACTGAGTATGACAGGAAGGAGAGATCTCTCCTCTCTCACTAAGACGCCTGTCAATACGAACGGCCTGAGACATAGCAGAGTCCAGGGAGATTGGCCTCTCATGAAAGGCAAATGCATCTTTCAATCCCTCTGAAAGACCCTCGCAAAATTGACTTCGGAGTGCAGCATCATTCCAACCAGTATCAGCTGCCCATCTCCGAAATTCTGAGCAGTATATCTCTGCGGATTGTTTACCCTGGCATAACAGACGTAGTTTAGACTCAGCCAGAGCAATACGATCCGGATCATCATATATCTGACCCAGGGCTAAAAAGAATTCATCCACTGAGCGGAGGGGCCGTGCCCCCTTCAGTAGCGAAAAGGCCCAAGACTGAGCGTTACCCCTGAGCAGCGATACAATGATCCCCACCCTCCGTTCTTCATCACCAGAGGAATGGGGAAGAAGGCGAAAATGGAGTTTGCAAGCCTCTTTAAAACGCACAAAATTCTCACTACCCCCAGAGAACGTATCCAAGAGCGAGATCTTAGGCTCAGCACAAACTCCATGAACGCAAGCTGAACCAGTCACTTGAAACTGAGAAAAAATCCTACGGAGATCAGCTACCTCCAATGAAAGACCCTGGAGGCGTTCAGCCAAAAGTGAAACCGGATCCATGCTTGAGACGGTTTTGGCGGCTTATAATGTCACGGATGGTGTACAGGAAACAAGACAATACAATATAAACAATGACTCACTGGATCCACAACTAAGGAACAAAAGGGAGACCCCTGCATGAGACCTGCCGCTCTCCCTTATTGCTCAGCCTATGCGACCACCCCAAAGGTGGATGGGCGCATATCCACGTACCTCGACTATCTTACACCTGAAGACCCTACAATAGTGAGGGGATACGACCACCGGCTCCCTACACAGACACGGAGGGAGTCAGGGTCACCTGGATCCAGAAAACAGAAAATCATAAATACATAAACAGCACTTATCTTGCAGACGACTGGGGACTGTGGACTAAGAACTAGGAACAGCATGCACACACACTCCAGGAAGTTGTATAAGCCGCACACTACTGCATTCTGAGGAGGAACTTAAAGGGCAGCAATCAGTCCAACTGCATGACAGCTGAGATAGACTAACGAGATGAGGAACTCAACCAAAACAAAGAAATTCAAGGAGGAGGATCTGAAAGGCTCCTGTCAGAGCTTCTCAGCTGTCTGGCTGTGATAAATGTGTATTAGTGCAAAAAGAAAAATATATATTTGCCGTTCAGCGGTGCAGTTATATGTTCTAAAACCTTTTGTGGTGTGTAGAGATGAGCGAATTTTTAAAAAATTTGATTCACCGATTCACCAATTTTTTGGGGGAAAATTTGGATCTATCTGGATAAATTTGCTGCGAATTACGTTAAAATTTCCTAGCTGCAGAGAGCCTTTATAGTGGTGTAGAACACTGTATCTTGCAGTAACATGCATAGGGAGTCTGCTCTGGTAGTGAAATAATATTGTGAGTCTGTATGGCATGCAGATGACAGGCGACGCACTTAGAATCACTGCACACTTCACTTATTTGGGCAGTCACAGGGCCAAAACTGACCAAATAACTCACGTATGTATGACTTAGTGGTGAGGTAAAAGTAGCATGAGTAGACCACAGAGTGGCCCAATGACAGAGTTTGTAAGTGGTGGCAGCATCAAGAAGCCACAGAGTGGCTCAATGACAGAGTCTGGAGGTGGCGGCAGCATGAGGAGACCACAGAGTGGCCCAATGACAAAGTGTGGAGGTGGCAGCAGCATGGTGACAGTTAGTAATGGCCTTGCAGTACGCCTGGCGGTCGGTTCGCGGCGGACTTTGCTCGTTCGCGATTCGCTGAACATGCGAACATATGGCAATATTCGCGCCCGCCATATTCTTTTACATTGTGAAGAACTTTGACTCATGACACATCCATCAGGTGGTACAGGACAGCCAATTGAAAAGTTTCAGCACATGGACATAGCCCCTACCTTATAAATAGACCCGATCTGGCCGCCATTTTACATTCAGTCTTTTGTCAGTGTAGGGAAAAGTTGCTGTGTGGCACAGGGACAGACTGTTATGGACAAAAACTCTATCAAATAGGTCCACAAAAGTCCTTTTAAGGACTGGTATAGGTGTGCAGTACAGAGGGGTGTAATACACTTATAATATACTTTCTAACATAGAAAGCATATTATAGTGGATTTGTATTGTGCAACAGTGATGAGTGGTTCTGCAGCATTACTGCAGCTACACAGAGTGACAAAAGCAATTAGAAAAAATAATTATAACTGGTGTAATATACCAGTCGCCCCCTCCAAAAAACGGATAGAAGTGGGGTGTTATATACCAATAATATACTTTATAGTGCATTTGGGTACTGCAGCATTTGTTTGTGGTTTTGCTGCATTCCCTCTGCTATACACAGTGACAAACGGTATTGGAAAAAATAATTATAACTGGTGTGCGCATGCGCGTACGCAAAAATTATATTGCCGATATTTTGCATTGAAAAAAATAATGAATGAAGATCGCAAATTCGAATAATACATATGGTATGTCACTGTCCATGTTGTGGGAATATTTGTGCACTTCTAGTAATTATTTCTTGGCGGCAAATATGAGCTGAAGGTTTTTCAGGTTCGCCTGCCATTAAAATGAATGGGACCCGCCGCGAACTTGCGGTTCGCGAACATTTGATCGCATTCACACACAGTCCCTGCAGATGTTCATCCATCACTAGTGACAGTGTGGAGGTTGGTGGCAATACCAGTTCCCGATGAAGATGGTGGGTGAAAGAAGGAGCACTTGGCATCAGATGTGTAGCATCAGGAGGGTGGCAGCATCAGAATAGCAGCTGAGGCAGGTAGCCAGAAGAAACTGGTCTCTTTTGTCAAAGTGTTGGTGTGGCACCATGGATGATCTAGTCTGATGCATCAGAAATTGATGGGTGGAAATCCTGTCTGATTTACGCCTGATTCATCTTGACAAAGGTCAGTCTCTCCACATTTTGGGTGGACAAGCGAGTTCTTCTTGGGGTAACTATGGCCCCCACTGCACTAAACACCCGCTCTGATGCCACACTACTGGCCGGGCAGGACAGTTTTTCCAGGGCAAACTCTGCTTGTTGCGGCCACAAATCCAGTTTGGCTGCCCAGTAGTCCAGCGGATCTTCAATGTGGGTTGGCAAGGTGCTGTCCAAGTATGCCACCACCTGATTGTTCAGGTCCTGCTCTATGTCTAGCTGCTGGTGAGTAGTTTTTTCACTATGCGAGTGAAGGAAGCTGCTTATCAGCGACTCTAAACTCAGGCTGCTGCTGATGGAGCTGGTACTGCTTCTGCCACCCTACCCCTCCCCAGCTTCCATGGCAGTGGAACATGAGCGCAGAGGGCAGAGGAAGAATGATGGTGCAGATAGGCAGCGCCAACTGACTACAAAGGATGTTTCTATGGTAGTTCTGTTTGTCCTCCCTCTCAGCGGTTGTAAAAAAGGCCCCCATTTTGGACTGGTAGCGAGGGTCCAGCAAGGTGGAGAGCCAGAAGTCATCCCTCTGCTGAATGGTGACAATTTGGCTGTCACTACCCAAGCAACTAAGCATGCAGCGGGCCATTTGTGCAAGAGACTCAGAGGGACTCCCTGCCTCCATCTCCATTGGATACTGTCACGGTGTGCCTGGGTCATCTGCCCCGTCTTCCTCATCTCCCTCTTGCTCCTCCAGCTGCTCCTCCTCTCCTGTCACCTGTGTCGAAAAACCACCCATTTCGCTACACATTGCTTGTGCTCCAATGTCCTCCTCCAGTTCAGCCCCCACAGGGCTCATGTGGCCATGAGATCTAGTCTCCAGTCCCCTGACCAGCCAGATTTACCAGCATATGTTCCAGGACATAAAGCAGTGGAATGACGTTGTTTATCCCGTAGAACTGGCGGCTGAAAAATAATGTGGAATCCTCAAAGGGCCTGAGCAAATCGCAGGTCTCACGCATGAGCTGCCAATGGCTGACATTGAAGTTACACCGGAGAGTACTCCAGTCCGCTTGGATCATCAGGAAATCTTTGGCCTTTCCCTGTTCGTACAGTCAGTCCAACATGTGGAGGGTGGAATTCCAACAGGTGAAAACGTAGCATATCAGCCTATGTTGGGGGAGGCCATTCTGCCGCTGCAGTTCAAGGTTGTGCTTCGCGGTGTATGAGTGGCTGAAATGCATGCAAAGATTCCTGGCCATTTTTATGATGTCTTGCAGATGGGTGCAAGAACTGCTTGACAACCAGATTGAACACGTGTGGCCTAGAGGGCGCATGGCTCAGCACTCCTTGACACAGAGCTGACACAATGTTCTTCTTGTTGTCGGTCACCATGGTTCCGATTTTGAGTTGTCGGGGAGAAAGCCAGGAATTGATTTCTTGCTGAAGGACACAAAGCAGTTCCTCCCCTGTGTGACTCAGTTCGCCAAGGCAAATGAGGTGCAGAACCGCATGACACCTCCGTGCCCTGCACATGTGGTATGCTGGAGGGGCACTGTGTATTGTCCCTGCAGTGGAGGCTGAAGACACGGTTGAGGATGAGGAGGCAGAGGCGGACATTGTCGCTGGTCCATCGGCGTGGCAACGTGGAGGCAGAAGCGGCGTCACCTGGCCAAGTTGCTGGTGTGGCTGTGCAGGAACCACATTCACCCAGTGGGCCATAAAAGACATGTACTGTCCCTGACCGTAGTTATAGCTCCACACGTTGTTGCTGCCATGCACTTTGGCAGACACCGACAGGCTCAAGGACTAGCCCACCTTCTGTTCTACATATTTGTGCAGGGCTGGTACTGCCTTTTTGGCAAAGAAATGATGGCTTGGAACTGGGCACCTCGGCTTGACACAAGCCATCAGTTCTCTGAAAGGTGCAGAGTCCACCACTTGGAAAGGGAGGTATTGCAGCACCAGCAACTTGGACAGGAGCACATTCAGATTCTGAACCGTTGGATCAGTGCACGCATACTATTGTGTCTTGGCAATCACAATCGATTGCTGACGGAATGCGTGATGAGGAGTAGGAGAAGGAGGAGCAGGAGCATCGGGACCAGCAGATGATGGAAAGGACAGACAGCTCCCTTCGGCTGAGGTGGTGGAGCCTTGACTGCCTGAAACCGGGTGCGTGCCACTGGTTGATGCAGCGGTTGCTGCAGCAGGCTCGACCACCACATCGGAGCCACAGTTCTCCCAGGCCACTTTATGGCGACGCTCCAGATGTTGACACAGGGCCATAGAGCCAACATTGGCACCCTGGCCACGCTTTACCTTCTGCGCATACATTCTACATATGGCCACGTTCACTTCCTCCAGTGGCTTAACAAAAAACTGCCACACCGCCGAGTAGGTGATTTTACCACCAACACAACGCACTGACTGAATGTTACCACCGCTTGGCTGGGGTTGTCTGATGTCACTTGCGACAAAGTCGAAGATCGAGTCAACCAATCAAGAACCGCTGGGTTGCTGGTCACAACACGACCACTAGCTGAGACTTGGAGCTCTGGCCTCTCGAAGTTACGTGTATTAGCACAAAAAGAAAAAAATATATTTACAGCTCTGAGGTGGACATATCTGTAGTAAAGACTTGTGGGGTGTTTTAGCGCAAAAGGAAAAAAATGTATTTGCTGCTCAGTGGTGTAGTTATTTCTTGTGAAGCCTTTTGTGACTTTAGTAAGGCTTTTGATACTGTCCCACATAGAAGGCTTATTAATAAATTGCAGTCTTTGTGCTTGGACTCCCATATTGTTGAATTGATTAGGCAGTGGCTGAGGGACAGACATCAGAGGGTTGTAGTCAATGGAGTATATTCAGAAATTGGTCTTGTTACCAGTGGGGTAGCTCAGGTACTTTAACCCTACATGTTGTAGTGCTCCCGGTCACTGCTCCCTTCTTCGCATGCCTGCCACCTCAATATAATGCCCCCTTAGTAGACTAGATACTGCCCCTCAGTATAGAACCCCCTCTAGTAAGTAACACAGCAATATAAACCTCCCAGTCAATACACATAGTTGAACAGGACCTGCACAAAAGAGGTGCATTTGCAATTAAAGTGCAGCAGTAAGCTATATCACTTGAATTTTGGTATAGGTAGCCTGGTATAGTAGTCCCCAGTATATGTAGCCTGGTATAGATGCCCCATTTGTAGGTAGCCAGGTATAGTTGCCCCCAGGATAAGTAGCCAGGTATAGTAGTCCACAGTATTAGGTAGCCTGGTATAGTTGCTCACAGTATTAGGTAGCCATGTATAGTTGACCACAGTATTAGGTAGCCAGGTATTGGTGTTGTAGTACCTACCTGCACAACAAACAAGAAGAACCAGCTGTGTTGCTCCAGGCAAGGTTGATGTCCTGCTCGGCGGCTCCAAACAAGGTTGGGTCGGGTCTCCACTGCAGGCAACAGTGGTACTTGAGTGTGACCTGCACAGAAGATGCCAATATGCAATTGAGAATAGTGCAGTTAGCAACAGCAAGCTTAGCTATATCACTTGAATTTTTGTATAGGTAGCCTGGTATAGTATCCCCCAGTATATATAGCCTGGTATAGATGCCCCCATTTGTAGGTTGTGGCGAACTGGAACCTGACTATGCCGAATACAGTGAAATCCAGGAGCGTGCCCCTCTGCCGGATCAGGATTCCGGATTTCTGAACACAGATGTGAACCTTCCCTAAGCAAACACTCGCTCTTTGGTATATCTGTAAAGAATAAATCAAGGCAACTGGACTTACTGTAGATTTCTTGAAAACGTTTCACTCGTTCTTCCAATGAGCTTTCTCAATTCTGAGTGACTGTACAAGAATTCTCTGGGAATAAATATGTAACTGAATCAACGTCTGGTAATTATACCCAGCATGGGGTCAGAGGTCATTATATTCATGCTGGGTATAATGACCTCTGACCCCATGCTGGGTATAATTACCAGACGTTGATTCAGTTACATATTTATTCCCAGAGAATTCTTGTACAGTCACTCAGAATTGAGAAAGCTCATTGGAAGAACGAGTGAAACGTTTTCAAGAAATCTACAGTAAGTCCAGTTGCCTTGATTTATTCTTTACAGATTTACCATGACCTGGATAAATGAGAACCTTCACAGACACATTCGCTCATTGGGTGACCACGTTGTTCGGCTATGCAACAAAAATCATTGTACCTGGGCAGCAAATTGTCCAGGGATGTGCTGTCCAGAAACAATGGATCTGTATGGGGATGAATAATCACAGACATGGTACTAGAAAATCATCCCCATACAGAGGAAAGGATCACTACATGTAAATGCAGCTCTCACCTCCTCCGCAGTTACTTCCCAAAGTTCCCAATAACTGCCTGTAATGAGGACCACAGGTTTGGTAAATAGGACAACTTCAGGTGTGTGCAGTCACAGTTAGACTGCACCCTCTGCATGTCTCATAAGAGAGGGACTTCTTGTGTATACAGAAAAGTGACAAAATCATTGGGAAATGCATTGGTACTATGATCCCCATCATCAGCCTGCCACTCACATATCAATAGACAGCAGCAGACCAGCGCAACTCAACTTACAAGAAGTCACTATTACTACTCCAACCCTCTCCTGACAGCATGCTCAATGCTGTAGTTTCAAGAAGCTGAACTACGGACTTGCTATAAGACGTAAAGCAGTTCAGTGAGTGCAATGAGAAACATAGGAAAACACAGAGCTGTGCACACAACTGTGACCACCTAATGTACCTCCAGCCACATAATCACAAGTTCTTTTCTGTCAGGTGATTGCCTAATTTTTGGGGCCTGTACTCTCGTGGCCAAAAATAAAAATTTTCTAGGCTCTAGCAGTTCACATTTTTGAGAGTTTCCCTTTAAGACGCATAAAAATGGCCCCTGATTAAAATATATATTTTTTGTGGGAATTTTTGCCAATGATCCCCCTCTGATAGGTCACTGTCCATGTTGTGGGATTATTTGTGCACTTCTAGTAAGTATTTGGTGGCTACAAATATGACCTGAAGTTTTTTCTGGTTCGCCTGCACTTAAAGTCAATGGGGCCCGCTGTGAACGGGCGGTTCGCGAACATTTTAACCTTCCCAGCTGATGTTCGTCCATCACTACTGTGCATATGAAATTATGGTCTGAGTATCTGATATGTGGTCCTGAGGAACTGATATGTGGTCCTGAGGAACTGATATGGGGGTTTGATTTGAGGATATGATATGGCAGTTTGATTCGAGGATATGATTTGAGGTCTGATATGGGGTTCTGATTTTTGCACAGGGGCCGTCTGCTTTTTGTGTCCGTCTCTGGTGATATTGTATTGAATTGGAGTCCTTAACCAAGTGAGAGCTAAGGTAAGGGTGGAAACATCTGTAGTAAGTTTATTTTGGCATATACAGTCTATATATCTTATGAGGGTGCTGAACTTTGGGTAAAAATTACTGATTGTTGGAATACCCTTTTATTTTGTTCAGGCCTAAAGGGTCAGTGAGTTTTCAAACACATTTGATATGTAATAGAGATTAGAGACATATCAAAAGTTTTGATCGGTGAGGGTCGGAGTCCTGAGGCCACCACAATCCCTAGAATGACAAGATGGAAACTCTCTTTCCTCACAGCAGGGGAAGGGCTCAATAGAAGTATGGGCCTGTCTTGATTCCGTTCTCGGCACTATGTGAGCACATATCAATTATTTTTTATTTTTTTTAATTCCGTGATCCTTAAAAGGAATTTTATAGGATTTATCTTTTTTTTTTTAATAGCTACAGATGTAACATCTGTTATTTTGACAGTCAACACACTGTGCTAATCATATTATTATAAGGTAATAAATTATATATTTGTATACTGCTCTTGATGAAAAGGGGAGCTTTTGTTCGATCTCTCTGTCACCCATTGAATTGAAAGCAGCTGCATATTTACAAGTCCATACATAAACGGTCACTCCCTTCAAAGATGTTGTTAATGAGCACAATATATACTGTTTATAAGAATAATAGAACAGACGTTTCCAATTTTACATGAAATATAGCTAAGAAAGTTTTAGATTATTTAGTTTAATTCTGGATAGAATATTGTAAGCATAAAATAAACCCTATATAGAACCATTACTATTGTATTGAAGATCAGTCCTTGTTTATTCCCATTACTATTAGATTAGATCTAATTTATTGTAGTTCCTTGGAGATGGATTTGGGTGCTTGCCATTCTTCCAGCAAAAGATCTAATCGTGACTGCTTTCTTACTGTAATTTCTCTTTTCCTAGTGATGTGTCCTTCTCTCAAATAAAGGACTTTATTTGTATCAATTGATCTCATTTTTCTTTGACTTTTTGACTCAGGATTGTTAGTTCTTTTTTATTTTTGTCTTTTGGTATAGAAAGTAACCATCTAAATTTAAAGTGCACAGAACAGATACTTCTGTTTGATCACTGTACTATACATACTACATTGTATTCACCCAACAGCCATAACATCATAAATCTCCTTAATATTGTGGAGGTATCTTCCAGTCGGCAAAACAGTTCTGATTTATCAAGGCATGTACTCTGAAAAACATCTCAGGGTGTCATGTGGTATTCATCACCAAGACATTAGCAGAAGATCATTTAATTTCCATAAGTTACAAGAACAGGCCTCCATGGATCAGACTTGTTTTTTTCAGCACATTAAGGCCCCTTTACATAACTGTGCACTGCAGGCAATTATCGGGAACAAACCGATACATGCAGCAATCACCTTGACTGCATGGAAATGACTGAATACGACTGTGATCATTTATCCCTATGCAGATGAATTGTTTCTGGACAACAAAACTTTGTTGCACAGCTAGATCTACTCCCCAGAACAATGAAATCTGCATCAACAATCCTTTAACTAATGTTGGGAATGGGCGAGCATGCTTGAGTCTCCTCCCCGCACACACGTTTTTTGGCTGCTAAACAGCCAATAAACGTGTGCAGGGGTACTGGCACTCACTGTAATTCCATAGCCATGTTGGCTACTGGCATTACAGTGATTGGCTGTCCGGAACGCGTCATCGGGTGCTATATAACACCCGATGACACGTGTTCAGCTCAGTCTTAGTCAGGGAGAGCTGTGCTGAAGAAGGGACAGATAGTGTAGGGAGTGAAATAGTAATATTTTAGTGAAAAAACTTGTTAGAGACCCAAAAGTCATTTTAAGGATTGTAGTCAGGGCTGGTTCCAGGTTCATGTGAGCCCTTGGGCGATAAAGTCTCAGTGGGCCACCTTACACAGTGATAACTCTCTGAGTACAGATAATATAGTATATATCACCTGCAGTCCTATGTAACAGCACAGATAACACAGTCATGGCTATCTGAGTACAGAACATGTAGTAGTGTTACCTGCAGTCCTATGTAAAACCACAGATGACACTAGTGCTAATAATGTGTTAGTATTACCTGCAGTCCTATGTAAAACCACAGACAACACTAGTGCTAATAATGTAGTAGTGTTACCTGCAGTCCTATGTAAAACCACAGATGACACTAGTGCTAATAATGTGTTAGTGTTACCTGCAGTCCTATGTAAAACCACAGATAACACTAGTGTAGATCATGTCGTAGTGTTACCTATGTCCTTAATGTGCCTCCCTGTGTCTCTCCCACAGACTCCATGCTGGTGGTGCTGCCTCTTCTTCCTTCTTCTTGCCCTGCACAGAACGTCCTGATGCAGCTGCGTCAAGACATAGGAACACTGTGGGCATGGTGATGGTGACACACAGGGAGAGACACACACACAGGGAGGGACACACACGGAGAGAGATACACACACACACACACACACACACACACAGGGAGAGACACACATGGAGAGAGATACACACACACACACAATCAGGGAGAGACACACAGGGGGACAGGCACATACACACACAGGAAGAGACACACACAGGGACACACACACACACACACACACACAGGGACAGACACATGCACACAAGGACACACACACTGGGAGGGTCAAATACACACAGGGACAGATACACAAACAGGTACAGACACACACACACACACACAGGGGCGGTCAAATACACACAAGGGCGGTCAAATACACACACACACACACTGGGACAGACACACACACAGAGTGAAAGAGACACACACACACACAGTTACAGGGACAGACAGACACACACACAAAGGGACAGACAGACACACACACAGGGACAGAAAGACACACACACACACACACACAGGGAGAGACACACACACACACAGGGAGAAAGACACACACACGGGGACAGACACATGCACACAAGGACACACACACTGGGAGGGTCAAATACACACAGGGACAGATACACACACAGGGACAGACACACACACACAGGGGTGGTCAAATACACACACACAGGGACAGAAACACACACAGTGAAAGACACACACACAGTTACAGGGACAGACACACACACACACACACACAGGGACAGACACACACACATACACACAGGGACAGACAGACACACACACAGGGACAGACAGACACACATACACACACACAGGGACAGACAGACACAAATACACACACAGGGACATACAGACACACATACACACACACACACACAGGGACATACAGACACACATACACACACACAGGGACAGACACACAGCTAGGCCTCACCACATTCCAGCCAGGCTCCTGTCTGTACAGGTAATTGTTTCAATAGCCTACTGACTATAATTCCCGTTTCTGGTCCTATTATTAAAATATAACTTTTATTTGCCTTTTAATAAACTATATTCAATACAGAAAAAACACACACTTTTAAAAGATATATGGAGGGCCTGGACCTGTGGGCTCTGTATCTATGTCCTATAAGAGGATTAGTATAATTATGTTATCCAGGAGGACTTGCTCTTTCCCACATATATATATATATCACACACAGGCTACTTGTGTTTAGCCCGTGTAATTACACTTAGGTGTCTATAGGTGTCGCCTCTTATAGGTCTATGACCCGTCACGCCGCAATGTTGCTAGTTGTTTCATTTCAGGCACAACCTATATGATATGTCCTACACTGTCTATTTGCAGACTACTTGTCCTGCTTGTATTAAATTCTGGCCCTCAGGGGGATACGGCGTCTGCAGATCGCCTTTCCCTATCCATTCTCAGCCCTACCATTTATTAAAATGTTAAAGACACAGCTCCCCCAACATGTTTCACCGCATCAGCGGCGTCTTCAGGGGAATGGAGCTACTATCAACACGAGTGTTTGCTAGCGCCACTTCTTTATATCAGTGGGGTGGGTCACACTCGAGAGTCACCTATCACATAGCAGCCTCGTGTTGACTGATGTCTATTATGGCCAATCACATATTACTTCCGAGTAGACGGAATATCATCTGCGCATGCGTCCGATGTTTGACTTTCTCCCACTGCTATGAATTGTATGCGCGTGCGTGGTAACATAGACGGATTTCCAAGCATATATTCCACGCATGCGTACGATCTTTAAACTTTCTCCCACTGCTATGAGTTTGTGCGCATGCGTGACGACAGACTGATTTACAAAGATGTATTCCACGCATGCGTCCGATGTTTGAAACTTTTCTATCTTACTGTGAGTTGTGCGCCTGCGTGGGGACTTAGATATATTATCAGTTCGAGTTCCACCTCATATGCGCATGCTCTGGGACTTGGATTTCCTTGTCTCACCTATCTTCCGCGTCGGCGCCCGGTGTTTGCTGATTTTTATTCTATAGACCTATGCGCTTGCGTCGGGATATTGGTTTTGGTTCGTGCACTTTGGGACTTGGAGTAACTTCTCTCCATGTCCTCTGTGCTTGCGCCTAGGATGTTAACATGCCTTTATCTCTGGTAAGTTTGTGCGCATGTGTTGGGAGATAGGCTTATTCTCTGTTCTTATTTCACCACCATCAAGGGGGTATCCGAACTTGACCATGTCATTCTGTTATTTCCATTCATGTGCGTTTATAAATGCTGATATTCGTATCCTATTGGATTTCATTAATATCATGCCCCTATAATATTTCAACTCTTTATAGGGCTGTATTTCTACCTATATCACCTCATTTTATGTGCATGTTATGCATAGCACACTGTAATATTACTATTTTTTTCTATGCCCCAGCATTAATTCAGATCCACCAGACCACCAGGACAAAGGTTCCTCCCGGCGACCAGCTATATCCCACACAATGAATTCCTCCAGAACACCGAACCGCACATAGGCAGACTACCAAAACACCAGTTTCAGTTGTAATATGACCATATTTTCCTTTCATAGTTTTATTATTGTGGAGACTTTTATTCCCTTTTTTTTTATATATATATCAATATTTTTAAGATACGTCTCTCGGATTCACCTTTAAATATGTTATGGCCTGTATTTTTTCTGATCAAACCCTTGGTCTAATCCTTTTAATATATTTTATTGTAGTCATTTCCTACAGTCTTTCTTTGTATCTAAAGAGAGAGATATGTAGAGGGTATTTTTACCATATAGGTCTATGACCTTCCTATCATTAATTTATTTATATATTTAATTTATTCCCACATTAAAGTATCATATGAATGCTGCATATGTGAAGCCCTCATGTGGATAAAGGATGTTAATCTTTTTGCACGGAAGTTGGCCTTACATAAGGTCCATAAACAGGAAGAATGGGACCTAAAAAAGATGTATGAAAATGAAAGGAGATGTGTCCAGACCTTGGAAGATCTACTCAAAGAAAATGAGGGACAATGTGTCATTCCAGATCCCCCTTTCTCGTCTCTTAAACCCAAGTCAAAAATCACTCCCTCCTTTGTACAGTTCAAAGAGATTGACACCTTTGTGAATCTTGTGACGCAGGATATTAAATCTCTGAAATTGAGGAAAGACCAGATTATACCCAACTTGTGTACTCAGGAACTAGAGGCCCTTGAAGAACTTAAAAGAATGAAAATATCATAATTAAACCTAGTGACAAGGGTGGAAACATAGTCATCCAAAATAGGGATGACTATGTTGGAATGGTACTGAGACTGCTGAGGGATAAGAAAACGTATCAAATACTCTCGAACGATCCCACTAAGGCCTATACAAATGAATTGAAAACTTTACTCTGTGATGCCAGATCTAGAAATTTAATATCAAAAGACGAATTCCTGTACCTTCTTAAGAAAGACCCGACCATCTCCACTTTTTATGCACTGCCTAAAGTGCATAAGGATAAAATTCCTATTCCTGGAAGACCAATAGTGTCCGGTAGTGACAATCTGACTCAGGGGATCAGTCAATATATTGACCAGATACTGAGACCTTTTGTCACTACACTTCCATCCTATATCAAGGACACAAAATACCTCCTCTTGAAAATCAATGAAATAACAATAATGTCAAATACCATATTAGCAAGTCTGGACGTCGAATCCCTATATAGTAATATTGAACATTCACTAGGGCTTAAAGCGGTCCACCAATTTCTCAGTACAAGAAGTAGGAACTTTCACCAACATAATCACTTTGTTTTGTCCATGTTAGAATTTGTTTTGGAGCACAATTTTTTTATATTTCAAGGGCACTTTTACAGGCAGATTAATGCAATGGGGACATCATGTGCCCCCACTTATGCAAACTTATTTTTGGGGTGGTGGGAAAATGATTTGGTGTTCACAGAGGGGATGTCGTCATATACCTGTCACATTCTCTTTTGGGGCAGGTATATAGACGACATCCTTATCCTGTGGGATGGGGGACAATCACTGTTTAAAGAATTTACTCAGACACTAAACACTAATAATATAGGGATGAGGTATACATACGAAATACAGGAAAAGGAGATAGTCTTCCTCAATTTAAAAATCAAAATTCTGGAGAATGGACGTCTTAATACGGAAGTGTACAGGAAGCCAACTTCGACCAATAGTTATCTACATTGGACCAGCTGGCATCCAGAGCCCCTTAGGAGAGGAATACCTACGGGCCAATATCTAAGGGCCCGTAGGAATTGCTCTGATGAGGGGACCTTTGAGAGGGAAAGTGAACATCTTTATGAGAGGTTTAAAAGGAGGGGATATCCATCTACCCCCCTTAAAAAAGCCTATAACAGAGCTAGGACTGTAAACAGAGAAGACCTCTTAAAACCCTCACCTCAAAAAGGAATGACATTATCCGATGTATAGGTACCTTTGATGGATACAATAAAGAGATACAGAATATCCTAAAGAAATATTGGTATATAATACAATCAGACAGTGACTTAAGATCAGTACTCACCAGTAATCCAAGCGTAACGTAGAGAAGAGGGTCCAACTTGAAGGATCAATTGGTGCACAGCTACCTAAAGGAAAAAGGAACAGGCAATATTGTAAACAGAGAAAAGTATCAAGTATCATCACCGTGTGGGGATTGCTCCTTTTGTAAATACATCCCACAAATTAAAAAATTCATCAATCCAGCCGACAAAAGGGTGTATGAAATCCGACAATTGATTACATGCAAAACCCAAGGAGTGGTGTATATAGCATCATGTCCGTGTCCTAGATTATATGTGGGCAAAACCACTCAGGAATTGAGGCGGCGGATATCAGGCCATCTTAGCTCAATAGAAACAGAGAAAGATACACCCATTGCAAGACATATAAAATATGTACATGGGAATAATAAATCAGTATTACGTTTCTGGGGTATAGAGAAAGTAACCATGGGTCCTAGGGGAGGTAATCTTGACAAAAAGCTATTACAAAATGAAGCCAGATGGATTCAACGACTCAATACAATGAGTCCAGTAGGCCTGAACGAGGGCTTCACATATGCAGCATTCATATGATACTTTAATGTGGGAATAAATTAAATATATAAATAAATTAATGATAGGAAGGTCATAGACCTATATGGTAAAAATACCCTCTACATATCTCTCTCTTTAGATACAAAGAAAGACTGTAGGAAATGACTACAATAAAATATATTAAAAGGATTAGACCAAGGGTTTGATCAGAAAAAATACAGGCCATAACATATTTAAAGGTGAATCCGAGAGACGTATCTTAAAAATAATGATATATATATAAAAAAAAAAGGGAATAAGAGTCTCCACAATAATAAAACTATGAAAGGAAAATATGGTCATATTACAACTGACCTTGGTGTTTTGGTAGTCTGCCTATGTGCGGTTCGGTGTTCTGGAGGAATTCATTGTGTGGGATATAGCTGGTCGCCCGGGAGGAACCTTTGTCCTGGTGGTCTGGTGGATCTGAATTAATGCTGGGGCATAGAAAAAATAGTAATATTACAGTGAGCTATGCATAACATGCACATACAATGAGGTGATATAGGTAGAAATACAGCCCTATAAAGAGTTGAAATATTATAGGGGCATGATATTAATGAAATCCAATAGGATAGGAATATCAGCATTTATATACGCACATGAATGGAAATAACAGAATGACATGGTCAAGTTCGGATACCCCCTTGATGGTGGTGAAATAAGAACAGAGAATAAGCCTATCTCCCAACACATGCGCACAAACTTACCAGAGATAAAGGCATGTTAACATCCTAGGCGCAAGCACAGAGGACATGGAGAGAAGTTACTCCAAGTCCCAAAGTGCACGAACCAAAACCAATATCCTGACGCAAGCGCATAGGCCTATAGAATAAAAATCAGCAAACACCGGGCGCAGACGCGGAAGATAGGTGAGACAAGGAAATCCAAGTCCCAGAGCATGCGCATATGAGGTGGAACTCGAACTGATAATATATCTAAGTCCCCACGCAGGCGCACAACTCACAGTAAGATAGAAAAGTTTCAAACATCGGACGCATGCGTGGAATACATCTTTGTAAATCAGTCTATGTCGTCACGCATGCGCACAAACTCATAGCAGTGGGAGAGAGTTTAAAGATCGTACGCATGCGTGGAATATATGCTTGGAAATCAGTCTATGTTACCACGCACGCGCATACAATTCATAGCAGTGGGAGAAAGTCAAACATCGGACGCATGCGCAGATGATATTCTGTCTACTCGGAAGTAATATGTGATTGGCCATAATAGACATCAGTCAACACGAGGCTGCTATGTGATAGGTGACTCTCGAGTGTGACCCACCCCACTGATATAAAGAAGTGGCGCTAGCAAACACTCGTGTTGATAGTAGCTCCATTCCCCTGAAGACGCCGCTGATGCGTTGAAACATGTTGGGGGAGCTGTGTCTTTAACATTTTAATAAATGGTAGGGCTGAGAATGGATAGGGAAAGGCGATCTGCAGACGCCGTATCCCCCTGAGGGCCAGAGTTTAATACAAGCAGGACAAGTAGTCTGCAAATAGACAGTGTAGGACATATCATATAGGTTGTGCCTGAAATGAAACAACTAGCAACATTGCGGCGTGACGGGTCATAGACCTATAAGAGGCGACACCTATAGACACCTAAGTGTAATTACACGGGCTAAACACAAGTAGCCTGTGTGTGATATATATATGTGGGAAAGAGCAAGTCCTCCTGGATAACATAATTATACTAATCCTCTTATAGGACATAGATACAGAGCCCACAGGTCCAGGCCCTCCATATATCTTTTAAAAGTGTGTGTTTTTTTCTGTATTGAATATAGTTTATTAAAAGGCAAATAAAAGTTATATTTTAATAATAGGACCAGAAACGGGAATTATAGTCAGTAGGCTATTGAAACAATTGGATTAACTTCCTGGGTTAGTGGATCATTTGGTAATATCTGTCTGTACAGGAACACAGCTCTCTGCTTCTCCGGGTCCTCCCCCACTGGTCACATGGGCGGATGACATCAGGAAGGTCCTTTAGCCCGGTAGGAAACTCCATCTACCCTTTTCTGAGTCATAAGGTCGCCCACCTTAGCAGTGCACAAATGGCGAAAATTGTCTGCATTGCTGGAATAAGCTGCCTTAGAATTCAGAACAGGCAGTTTAATGAAGACCAGGACACAGCTGCAAGAGTGAGCAGGCACAGTGGGCCCCCCAGGGAGCAGTGGGCCCTGGCACTTGCCCTGACTGTAGTTGTATCTGGCTGCAATATATATTATTAGCGCAACCTGCGCTAAATTGCATGCAATTATTAGTGCCACTTCTGATAGTGACACAACCTCTGCTACATCTTTTATTTTACATTTGCACAGCCTAAATATCTGTGACATTCATCGCAATTGTTTGGCCTCCGGTGACAGCAACATTACCAGCGCTACATCTCCTGTATAACATTTGTACATCCTAAATATCAGTGAAATTAATTCAGTGTACTTTTTTATTAGCCGCTGGTGACAGCGACATTACTTGCGCTATAACTCCTGTATAACGTTTGTGCATCCTAAATATCAATGATATTCATTCAGTGTAATTTTTCATTAGCTGCTGGTGACAGCGACATTACTTGCGATATACCTCCTGTATAACGTTTGCGCATCCTAAATATCAGTGACATTAATTCAGTGTCATTTTTTATTAGCCGCTGGTGACAGCGACATTACTTGCGCTATAACTCCTGTATAACGTTTGTGCATCCTAAATATCAATGATATTCATTCAGTATAATTTTTTATTAGCTGCTGGTGACAGCGACATTACTTGCGCTATACCTCTTGTACTTTTTTCATAGATACTGTGGACAGCGACTTTATCTGTGTTACATCTCTTGTTTAACGTGTGCACATCCTAAAAATATCTGTGACATTCTGTGTACTTTATTTGCGCATACACTTACAAAACCTGTGCTACTGTCCTCGTGACATACTTGCAAGCATATAAACCATTTAATTTGCGCAAGGCGAGCAGTAAGGGACGGGGAAGTGATTGTGCTGCTGATGGTGCACGCAGAGGCCGTTGCCCTGGGCACGGTGAAACTGTGCCTGCTACCAGAGCACAAGAAACACACTCATCCTCGATACCTAGATTCATGTCCCAGTTTGCAGGGCAGCGTAGGACACCTCTCTCGATGTCAGACCAGTACGACCAGGTGGTCGATTGGATTGCAGAAGATAATGCTTCCAGTCAGTTAAGCACCACCCTGTCTTCCACAAAGTCCAGTCTCAGTAGCCAAGAATCTGGTCAACAGAGAATTCTAACCCTGATACTCCTTTCTCCCACCATGGAGAGTCTTGGCAAACAAGTGATCCCACATTCGGATATTCCAAGGAGCTTATTTCATGCCATTTCTTGATTTGGGCCTTTCAACAAGCCCGCTTGAAGAGGGACATGAGGAGATATTGTGTCCTGATTGCCAAACTCTTGAGCATTCACAGTCACAAGAAGATGACGGTTGGGAACACTAATTAGTGTTTCACGAGGTGGATGATTATGATGATGAGACACAGTTGCCAATAAGTCAACCGCAATTAGTGTCTCAAGAGATTCATGATGAGGATGAGACACATTTGTCAATAACTGAGGTTGTTGTTAGGTCAGGAGGATAACCAGAGTGAGGAAGTGGAAGAGGAGGTGGTGGATTTAGAAGTCACTGACCCAACCTGGGAAGGTATCAAGCCGAGCAAGGACAGCAGTAAAGAGGGGGAGGGATCCTCAGCACCACAACAGGCTGGAAGAGGCCGTGGGGTGGCAAAAAGGGAGAAGATGGGCCACACCAAACAAGCCCGCA
Source organism: Bufo bufo (assembly GCF_905171765.1). Lineage (NCBI taxonomy): Eukaryota > Metazoa > Chordata > Amphibia > Anura > Bufonidae > Bufo > Bufo bufo. The sequence goes on from NC_053393.1 coordinate 327,106,379, forward strand.
AATGTTCCCCGGAGCACCTCCTTGCGGTAATCTCCCTTGCAAAGGGGTAGGTGTTCCGCAGTCTGGTGCTTTTTTGAGGAAAGTGCGCATGATAAAAGAATGGTAATTTGTAACCTGCACCGTACCAAAATGAACCAGGGCATGAACACTAGCAATCTCACCACCACCAAAATGATCCGCCACATGGCATCCAAGCCACCTAATAGGTGGGCCAAACGCCTGGGTCCACAATCAGTGTCTGCGGATCACACCACTACCTCCTCTTCCCCTGTGTTACATGCTGGCCAATCCTCTGTCCAAGACGCAGGCCCGGAGGCCTCACGCCCTGCACCTGGACTTTTGCAAGCACCATCAGCTAGCACATTCACTTCTGTGTCCCAGCGCAGCATACAGATGTCTATACCCCAGTCCTTTGAACGAAAGTGCAAATACCCAGCCACCCACCCACAGGCCATAGCACTAAATGCACATCTTTCCAAATTGCTGGCCCTGGAAATGTTGTCATTTAGGCTTGTGGACACTGAGGCTTTCTGCAGTCTGATGGCGGTGGCCATCCTGAGTTACTCTGTCCCCAGCCGCCAATATTTTTCACGGTGTGCAGTGCCAGCGTTACACCAGCATGTGTCCCGTAACATCACCAGTGCACTGACCAATGCAGTTATTGGGAAGGTCCACTTCACGACTGACACATGGACAAATGCTTTTGGCCAGGGATGCTACATTTCCCGCATTTGACGGCACACTGGGTGAATGTTGTGGAGGCCGGGAGCAAGTCGTACAATGGGATGACACAGGTGTTACCGACGCCAAGGATTGCGGGCCCTACTTCCATCTTGGTTTCCGCCACCACCTACGCTAGTTGCTTCAAAGCTTCCTTCTCCTCCTCCTCCTCCACTTCCACCTCTGAATTATCATCTTGCAGCACCAGTCAGACATCAGTCATTAGCTGGAAGCAGTGTAGCATTGCAGTGGGGAAGTGGCAACAGGCCATACATAAACTGTTCTGCTTAGGTGACAAACAGCACACCACCGCAAAGCTGTGGCAGGGGATAAGGGCCAGACTGAGCTGTGGCTCTCGCCACTCAACCTAGAACTAGACATGGTTATGTCTGATAATAACTGTAACTTGGTGGCGGCTTTGCAAGCTCACACACATACCATGCCTAGCCCACGTGTTCAACCTAGTGGTTCAGTGGTTTCTCAAAACCTACCCCAATTTGCCTGAGCTACTGGTGAAGGTGCGCCGCGTGTGTGCCCATTTCCGCAAGTCATCGACAGCTTCCGCTGCAGCAGTGCTTGCAATTGCCAGCTCACCGACTGTTGTGCGATGTGAGCATGCGCTAGAACTCCACGTTCCACATGTTGGCCAGGCTTTGTGAGTAGCAGAGGGCAGTAGTGGAATACCAGCTGCAACATGATCGTCGCCTTTCCAGTCAGATTCCGCTCTTTACAAGCGACGACTGGGCATTGAGGTCTGACCTCGGTGAGGTTTTACGCAACTTTGAGGAATCAACACAGATGGTGAGCGGCGATAACGCTATTATTAGCATAACCATCCCACTTCTGTGTCTACTCAAACGCTCGCTGATCACAATTAAGGCAGATGCTTTGCATGTGGAAGAGGTGGAAATGGGGGAAGACAGTACACAGGGTGATCGCCAGACCACCCTCAGTTCGTATTCTCAGTGCGAATTGTATGATGATCAGTAGTGTTGATCACGAATATTCGAATTTCGAATTTTTATCGCGAATATAGGTACTTCGAAAATTCGCAAATATTTCGAATATAGTGATATATATTCGTAATTTCGAATATTCGATTATTTTTTTTCATCAGTACACATGATCCCTCCTGCTTCTAGCTTGTGGGCCAATGATAAGGCTGCAGTATATTTGACTTTAGGAGTAGTGTTGTTTGCAAATTTTCGTAATGTGAATTTTTATTGCGAATTTTTCAACTTACAACTATTAGACAAAGAAAATTATAGCGCTATATTAGCTAAATTGATCTATATTCATTTTTTTTTCGAATATTCGCTATATTGCTATATATTCTTGTTTTAGAATATTACGAATATTCAAAAAGACGAAGTTATAGCAATATAGCGAATATTCGGAAAAAAAAAATATAGAGAGCAATTTAGCTAATATAGTGCTATAATCTTTTTTTTAATAGTTGTAATTTTTTTCCAATCTGAACTTCAGATGAGAAAAAAATTACAACTATTAGACAAAGATTATAGCACTATATTAGCTAAATTGCTCTATATTCGTTTTTTTTCGAATATTTGCTGTATTGCTATATATTCTTGTTTTAGACTATTACGAATATTAAAAAAGACGAAGTTACAGCAATATAGCAAATATTCGAAAAAAAAACAACAACACGAATATAGAGCAATTTAGCTAATATAGTGCTATAATCTTCTTTGTCTAATAGATGTAAGTTGAAAAATTCGATTGCGAAAATTCGCATAATACACGATCATTACCTTGCCGATTTTTCGAGTAAAAAAATCGTAGAAAAAATCTAATATTCGAATTTGCGAATATTCGTCGAATATTCTACAAAATATTCGCGAAATATCGCAAATTCGAATATGACCCCTGCCGCTCATCACTAATGATCAGGGGAAGGAGGAGCAGGAGACAGTTGCCTCTGCTACAGAGGGTAGTACCCATGGAAGTTTCATTCCATCTGTTCAGCGTGGATGGGTAGAAGAGGAGGAAGAGGATGAGGAGATTGAGAATCATCCTCCTGATGAGGACAGCGAAGTCTTGTCTGTTGGGAAACTGGCACACATAGCTGACTTTATGTTAGGCTGCCTTTTCCATGACCCTCGCGTTGTACGCATTTTGGCCAACACTGATTACTGGTTGTTCACCCTTCTCGACCCCCCCTACAAAGAGAACTTCTCATCTCTAAATCCTGTGGTGGAGAGGACGAGCAAAATGGTGCAATACCAGGAGGTACTTGTGGTAAAATTGCTCCAAACATTTCCAGCTGACAACGCTGGCTGCAGAGTACGTATTTCCTTGGCCAACCGAGGAGGGGATACAAGGGGAACACACAGCATTTCCAACAGAGGCAGGGCAACACTGTCCAAGGCCTGGGACAGATTCATAACACCCCAACAGCACCCTCAACCTGATGTGCGGCCTAGTGTCACAAGGAGGGAAACATTTTGGAAGATAATGAAAAAGCACGTAGCAGACCGTGTCAGTGTCCTCAGTGATCCCTCTGTGCCTTACAACTATTGGGTGTCCAAGCTGGACACGTGGCACAAACTTACGCTCTACGCCTTGGAGGTTCCCCGCCTCCAGCGTTTTGTCAGAGCGTGTATTTAGTGCTGCTGGGGGCATAACTGATAAGCACATCCGCCTGTCAACTGAAAATGTTGACTGGTAGACTCTTATAAAAATGAACAAGGCCTGGATTGCCCCTGACTTCTCTACTCCACCAGAGGAAAGCGGCTGAACATAAAGGCACTCTAAATGTGGCTTTATTGGTTTATTGAATACACTGTATTCCCATGCACCCCTTTCACCACTAAAAAGGGTATATGGTTCAATCTCCCTTTTCTAATCCTCCTCCTCCTCCATCATATCAACATGCTTATTAGGCTGCCCTTGCTCCTAATGTTTTAGAGGGTCAGCTCAGCAGCAGGCTCTCGCCCATATTGTTTTAGAGAGTCACCAGCAGGCCCTCACCCATAATGTTTTAATGGGTCACCAGCAGGCCCTCGTCCATAATGTTTTTGAGGGTCACCAGCAGGCCCTCGCCCATAATGTTTTAGAGGGTCACCAGCAGGCCCTTGTTCATAATGTTCTTGAGGGTCACTAGCAGGCTGTCACTACCAGAGCTTTGGGACGTTCTCACAGCTCTGTTTCTCCACCCCTGTGATGATTTCACTACTAGAGCTGGGAGGAGTTCTCACTGCTCTGTTTACTTTTGGTTTCCTTCCTCCCAGCTGTTCCTCATGCGTTTGATTTCGCTCTCTTTATATCACCCCTCCTCCTATTGTAGGGCGTGGATTATAGTTCTCATTTCAGTTGTAGCTCTTGCTTTAGTATCTTCACTTGTAGCTATCAGTTCACTGGACCTGTGTTCTGCTGCAGCAAGCACTCCGGATATTGCCAGCTGTCCTTGGATCCGTCTTCTCTGCGGCTGCAACACCTTCAGCTAAGTGTACAGACATTGTTGTGTACTGTACCCGATTATTTTCTGACTGGATCTGAGGTGGCCACGGTCCCTCCATATACTGAGTAGGGCACCGGTGGCCGTGCCCCTTCCACTATTGTAGGGGTTACAGTGGTCATCAGTCTTAGGCACGTGGGCATGCCTCGTTCCGCCATTTGGATCCGGGCATGTGCTTTAGCAGCATAGGGAGAGCTTTGAGGGTTGGACAGGGGTCACCCTTTATCCTCCCTAGTTTGGGTCCGGTCAGTAGCTCTTTTACTGTGTATACTATTGTTGCTCACATACAGCCGTGACACAGGCCCTCGGTCCTAATGTTTTAGATGGTCAGCTCAGCAGCAGACCCTAACCCCTAATGTTTTAGATTGTCATATGAACAGCAGGCCCTTTACCCTAATGTTTTAAATGGTCAGATCAGCAGGCCCTTGCTCCAATAATTTTTGCGGGTCACCAGCAGGCCATCAAACATAATTTTTTAAGGGTGTGTAGGATGCCCTCCTTTATGTGTAATAACGGGTGTATTGGAGTGCCGGTTCTTTGTAATTTTTGGCAGCTCTTTCATTTAGTGCATAGGCTTTATGAGTGTAGGAGTCCCACTACCTGAACAATTGTACCACAATGTGAATGAGGCCCTCCTTTATGTGATATACAGATTGTATCGGAGTGCCTCTTCCTTGTAATTTTTGGCAGCACTTGCACTTTATATACAAGTAAATATACAGGAAAGAATGTTTCCTAACAATTTTTCCTCTAAAATCGATTTTATCTTTGGTTTTGTGCGTATTATTGTCTGTCTGTAAAAGTGGTGTACTACTCTGACAACATCGTTCCCAGCAGCGAACTGGGAGTCCAAGATGCATTCAGACATCCTCCCCATGCTGTTCCCGAAACATTTCAGTGGTGTTTCTATCAATTTCTGACCTTTTCCTGTGAACCAGACACCCTCCCCTCTTCAGAGCAGGGTGTGCCTGTTTTAATGCTCTGGTTCTCCCATTGACCTCCATTGTGCTCGGGTGCTCTGTATGTTTAGATTGAGATGCTGGGAATTTAGAGGTCAAGTCAGCTTTTTTGATTCCTTGTCATGTTCCAAAAAACATTCCTTTTATGATTCAGAAATAAAACAGGTACATAAAAATCAATTAAAATACTAAGCATACACAAGCAAAGAGAACACAAAAGGGCAGATTTGCTAATAGTGTCTAAAAGTTAGGTATCATCAACTTAGGGGGTAATGTAAGAAAGGCTTTGCAAAAGAAAAGTGAAGTGGTCTTAGCTGGTTTGTTTTATTTGTGATAAATAAATTAAGCATTTGCAATATTTTTTATGTGGCTTGTGCCATGTCTGGATTTTTTGGGGAAAAAGTATTAAATGCGCTGCACCAAAAAAAAAAATGGAGTTTTTTTTTCCTGTTTTGTTTAGGCAAAGTCATTTGCAATAAATTTATGATGTGCTTGCATCATTTTTGGTTTGGTTTGCGCTAGCGCCAGCAGTTCTCATTTACTGCTAGAGGTTTTGTGGTGGAACTACATTTTTAGCCAGATTTATCAGTGTAACTATTGTTCTGCACATATTGTTCATAGTAAATGTGTGCCATGTGCTGTTACAGATTATACTACAATGTTAGTTTCACTTTGCTGTCATCTAGTGGTTAGAGTTAGTTATTATTTTGCCAGTGCTTGACAGGAAGTGGTATTTTTCTCAGAGTGAGAGGAAGTAACCTTTACCCTGGAACTGTATTTCCTCCATTTCATGACTGCTCCTGGATCTAGCAGGCTGCATGCAGAGGAGCTCTTGATCTATTCCTGGACTAATGATGTGAGTACTCTCACTGATGGAGTGAGGCTGCTGTATAATGTTTAATGTACTGCCACATATGTTTTATTTATACTTGTGTTGTAGTTTTACAAAGTTATTCAGAAAAAAGAATACATACAGATCTGATGTCTCACGTTTCTTGACTTCTGAATTATTGTTAAGCTGTCTGACTAGTGTCATACAACAGTCAATAACGTGAAGCAGAACAGTAAAAAGACACCAACGTGGCGGTCTGGAATAAATTGAGACGCCATTACTGCAGCATGAGTCTAAGATCGGGAACAAAGTACCAGGCTGATGACACGCTACCGCTGACACAGCAAGGCAGGGAGAACATTCCCAGTGCCCAGCAAGACGATGCACAGTCGCATGTGTCCAGATCTTCACGGGCTAGCAAGATATCCTCAGCAAATTCCTTAGCAGTTAGAGCTTGTGCCAAGGCAGAAGCTGCCCGCGTCCAGCTACAGTATGCAGAAAAAGAAGCCATGATGATGCAGGAGTTAACAGCAAAGAAAGCTGCCCTAGCACAAGAGAGAGCTAAGGAAGCAGCTAGGGAAGCTGCCATAGCACAAGAAGAAGCTGCTCATCCTGCAGCGACAGACTGCAGCTGCAGTTGCTGAAGCAGAGGCTTCTGCCTACATGGGAACAAGTCGGTCAGGAAGTGAAAAATCATATAAAGACTCAGAGGTTCCAGAGAAAACTCTATTCTTTGCAGATCGTACAAGTGAGTACATCCAGAATCTTATTGTTGCGCATACAAAGGAACAGTCTCTTAAACCTGAAGCAAAGGAATTCAGAACTAAGTGATCTTCTACTAGAGATATAATATGCCAAAGAGGATGGCTATTTGCCAGGACTTTCATATCTAGATACAGCTAGAGGCACTAATCCCATAGTAGAGGAACTACCCTCAAATCTGCAAGACAAGTGGATGTCTGTGGGAGGTAAATTTAAAGAAGATTATGGAGTCACTTTTCCCCCCTTTCTCTGTGTTTTCTAGGTTTGTCTGACAGAAAGCGAAAATCCGAAGTGATCCCAGTTTCGCCTTAACCACCAGCAGCAATCAATCACACAGACCTGAGAGACCTCACAGACCTCACGGTAGGACCTCTGTATCCACACACAAAACAGCTGTACCTTCAGAAGTCACAGACTACCAAAGCACCCACAAGGTACACACCATAGAAAACCCTGATAGACGTTGCCCAATACACAAAAAAACACATCCACTAAAGAAATGCAAAGGCTTTAGAAGCAAACCCATTGCAGAGCGGATGTCCTTCCTTAAACAAAACAGCATCTGTTTCAAGTGCTGCAGATCTACTTATCACATTGCCAAAGACTGCAAAATATCAGTAGAATGTACAGAATGTGGCAGTGAGAGACATATTGCAGCTTTGCACCCTGGCCCTGCTCCTGCCCCACTAGAGACTGTAGAACCCAGAAAAGATCAGGGCAGGGAGCAACAAGAGACCCCACTCTCCTCAGTAATGTCTAATTGCACTGAAGTATGTGGACAAGGCAAGAGTGCACAATCATGCTCTAAAATCTGTTTAGTGACTGTATCTCACTGGCAAGAGAGAAAGGGCAGTGAAAATGTATGCAGTGCTAGATGAACAGAGCAACATATTCCTTGCAAAGTCAGATTTTTTTGATATCTTTAACATTAAGGCAAGTGCAGTTCCATACACTCTAAGGACATGTGCTGGGACAATTGAAACCACAGGGAGAAGAGCTACTGACTTTACCATTGAATCCTTCAATAAGAAAGTTCAGTTCCCACTTCCTACCCTAATAGAGTGTGGCATGATACCTGACGACAAAACTGAGATTCCCTCTCCAGAAGTAGCCCATTACCACCCTCACCTTCGCTCAATTGCTCACCTTATCCCAGCTTTTGAGCCAGATGTTTCTATCCTTCTACTTCTTGGGAGAGACATCCTTCAGGTATACAACGTGCGCCAGCAAATCAATGGACCTTATAATGCACCCTATGCACAGAGACTGGACCTGGGGTGGGTCATTGTAGGAGAAGTTTGCCTGGGGACAGTGCACCAACCTGACAACATCAACACTTTGAAGACGTCTGTGTTAACAAATGGACGCACATCCCTTCTCAGTCGCTGTCACAACAGCGTTGTTGTCAAGGAAAGCTTTGGCAGGTCAACACAACACTGTGACTCTCCTACAATATATGGTAAAGAAGTCAATTCCAACATTGAGACTGACAATTTAGGGATTACAGTGTTCCAAAAAACTAAAGATGATGATAAACAGGCCCTCTCTATAGAGGATCAGACCTTCTTGCAGATTATGGATATAGAGGCTTACCAAGATGACAATCACAGTTGGGTGGCCCCTCTCCCCTTCCGCACACCCAGACATGTTTTGCCTAGTAACAGGGAGCAAGCCATGAAGCGTTTGCATTCACTCAGCAAAACACTGTAGAGAAAGCCAGAAGTGAAAAGAGATTTCACTGAATTCATTAAAGGGATGCTAGACAATGATCACACTGAAGTTGCAGGACTACTTGAGACAGACAGGGAACACTGGTATCTACCAATGTTTGGTGTTTACCATCCACACAAACCAAACCAAATCAGAATAGTTTTTGATTCCAGCTCAGAGTATAAAGGAGTCTCTTTAAATTACGTACTGTTGAGTGACCCTGACCTAAACAATACTTTGCTAGGTGTCCTCATGCGCTTCAGAAAAGAGCCCATTGCTTTCACAGCAGATGTGCAACAAATGTTTTATTGCTTTATTGTCAGAGAAGACCACAGAGACCTTCTATGTTTTCTCTGGTACAAAGACAATGACATAGACAAAGAAATTGTCGAGTTCAGAATGAAAGTGCACGTATTTGGCAATAGCCCCTCTCCTCCTGTAGCTATATACTGCATGCAAAAGGCTGCCCAGAAAAATGCAAAGTGCTATGGACAAGAAGCCAAACACTTTGTATTGAGACATTTCTATGTAGATGATGGACTTGCTTCTGCTAGCACACCTGAAGATACAATTTCCATACTCAGTAAAGCAAAGCAAATGCTGTCAGAATCCAATCTGCGTCTTCATAAAATCGCTTCCAACAGCCAAAAAGTAATGAAAGCCTTCCCTGTAGCAGACAGAGCTAAGGACCTTAAAGATCTTTGCCTAGGTACAGACACCCTTCCCCTGCAGAAAAGCCTAGGCCTAAGTTAGGATTTAGAAACAGAAAGTTTTGTTTTCAGAGTTTCCTCAGAGGAAAAGCCTTATACACATAGAGGCATTCTATCCACCGTAAATAGCCTCTATGATCCCCTAAGGTTTGTATCACCTGTGACAATAAGAGTTAAGGCCTTAGTCCGGGAACTGTCATCTGGGAAAAGTGAATGGGATGCATTGCTTTCACAGGAGAGACTAAGTGAGTGGGTTCAATAGACAGAATCCTTGCAAGCGTTAGAGCACCTAAAGATAGACAGATGCTATGTGCCCGTATCTCTATCATCAGCTTGCAGGAAAGAACTGTGCATCTTCTCAGACACATCCACCACAGCTATAGGTGCAGTAGCTTACTTGAAAGTAATTGATGCAGAAAATGTGTATCATGTTGGATTTGTCATGGGAAAGTCCAAATTAAGCCCTAAACCAGCCCACACGATTGTCCTCAGACCCAAATACACCTATGGTCCTTACTTCAGCAACTTTGTTGTTGACTCTAAAGGTGAACTCTTTGTCTGCTCCATCTGGAACCATAAGTACAACACATGTTCATGTGAAACAATGGAAGCAAGTACAATGCTTGGCAGACACCTTTTGGAAAAGATGGAAGAGAGGGTATCTGTCAAATATGCAACGCCGTAGGAAATGGACTGAGGATCACCCAAATGTAAAAGTGGGTGATGTTGTTCTGTTGAAGGACAGCCAAGAGGGCAAAAAACAAGTGGCCCGTAGGACTTATTGTCAATGCTCTACCAAGCAACTGACATTATAGTTTGGATCTCAGACTAGCTAGGATTCAATTTTCCTGCTTATATGTTTTTTTCTGCATAGCAGTAGATATTTAGGTAGTGACATAATAAATTATGCCAGACAGGGAGTGTTCTGCCCATATTGTTTATAGTAAATGTGTGCAATGTGCTGTTACAGATTATACTGCAATGTTAGTTTGACATTGCTGCCATCTAGTGGTCAGAGTTAGTTATTATTTTGCCAGTGCTTGACAGGAAGTGGTATTTTTCTCAGAGTGAGAGGCAGTAACCTTTACCCTGGAACTTTATTTCCTCCATTTCATGACTGCTCCTGGATCTAGCAGACTGCATTGCAGTGGAGCTCTTGATCTATTCCTGGACTAATGATGTGAGTACTCTCACTGATGGAGTGAGGCTGCTGTTGTCACGGCGGACGTGCACAGTTAACCAGATAACACACCAACCAGGCTCTGGACGAGAGACGGGGGAAGGGTCACCTCCTAATTTATCCCTGACCTCTTTCCCTACAATGCTCAGCCCACAGACCAAATCTTGATGGTAGATTTGCTGTGTCCACCAGCCTATGCTAACAGAACCCTGAACTCCCTGAGATGGTGAAGTGGGGAGAAAGGAGCTGCCAGCTCGCACAGAACCTGGATGGGATAGATGACATAAACAACCAAACAAGAAAATACACTTATCTGCTGAGAGCAGGAACAAACAGCCAACCTTCCTTCCAAGACCACAATGAAGAGTATAATCCGCTCAGAGCACCTTGGCTGGAGACTATTTAAACTAATGACTCCACCCAGTGCACCTGATGCGAGGCGGATCCAGCACAGCATCAAAACAAATACTAGACTCATGCTGCAATCCTGGCTGACCTCCGCACATCGTCAGAGTGGGGCATGACAGTACCCCCCCTTCTACGGGTGACCTCCGGACACCCTGGACCAACCTTATCCGGATGGGACCTATGAAAGGCCCTCACCAGACGGCTGGCGTTGACATCTGACGCCGGAACCCACATCCTCTCCTCAGGACCGTATCCCCTCCAGTGAACCAGGTACTGGAGGGAACCCCGCAGAACTCTTGAGTCGAGAATCCTGGAGATCTCAAACTCCAAGTTTCCCTCGACCAGAACAGGAGGAGGAGGCAATGGCGATGGTACCACCGGTTTAACATATTTTTTAAGTAAAGACTTGTGGAAGACATCGTGAATCCTCCAAGTCTGCGGCAGATCAAGTCGAAATGCCACAGGATTGATCACAGCAGAAATCTTATATGGACCAACAAATCTTGGACCCTGTTTCCAAGATGGCATTCTCAACTTGATATTCCTAGTGGACAACCACACCAAATCACCCACACACAGGTCCGGACCAGTCACACGTCTCCTGTCAGCCATTCGTTTATACCTCTCACCCATCCTCTCCAAATTCCCTTGAATCCCCCGCCAGATAGAGGATAAGGCAGAAGAGAATATCTCCTCCTCTGGCATCCCGGAGGAACCAGACCCAGAAAAGGTACCAAACTGAGGATGGAAACCGTATGCACCAAAAAATGGCGACTTACCTGTGGACTCCTGCCTAGGGTTATTCAATGCAAATTCTGCTAAGGGCAAGAATGAGGACCAGTCCTCCTGATTCTCAGCCACAAAGCACCTCAAGTAGGTCTCCAGGTTTTGATTAGTACGCTCCGTCTGACCATTCGACTGTGGATGAAAAGCCGACGACAAAGAAAGTTGAATGCCAAGTCGAGAGCAGAACGCCCTCCAAAACCTGGAGACAAACTGCGTGCCTCTATCAGAGACAATATCCGAAGGAATACCGTGCAATTTAACAATATTATCCACAAAAATCTGCGCAAGGGTCTTAGCGTTAGGCAGACTTGTTAGTGGTATAAAGTGAGCCATTTTACTGAAACGATCGACTACCACCAAGATCACTGTTCTCCCGGAGGAACTCGGTAGGTCCGTAATAAAGTCCATGGACAAATGTGTCCAAGGACGAGATGGAATAGACAATGGAAGAAGTGAACCAGGCGGTCGAGTATGAGCAACCTTAGACTGAGCGCAGCTTTCACAAGCTGCCACGTAATTCTCAATACTCTTACGCAAACCTGGCCACCAGAACCTCCGGGACACCAGATCACAGGTGGACTTACCACCAGGATGTCCAGCGAGAACAGTATCGTGATGTTCCTTGAACACCTTGTATCGTAGGCCCTCAGGAACAAACAACCTCCCTGGGGGACACGAACCAGGAGCCCCCTCCTGAGCTCCCAACATCTCCATCTCCAATTCAGGGTACAGAGCGGAGACCACCACTCCATCCGCCAAAATCGGCGCTGGATCTTCTGAATCACCTCCCCCAGGGAAGCTGCGAGACAAGGCATCTGCCTTGACGTTCTTGACCCCTGGGCGAAAGGTAACCACGAAATTGAACCTGGTAAAAAACAATGACCATCTGGCCTGTCTAGGGTTCAGACGCTTGGCAGATTGCAGGTAAGCCAAATTCTTATGGTCTGTATACACAGTAACGGGGTGAGAAGCCCCCTCTAACCAGTGACGCCATTCTTTAAAGGCCAACTTGATCGCCAACAACTCCCTATCTCCAACATCATAATTCCTCTCAGCGACCGAGAGCTTCCTGGAGAAGAAGGCACACGGGACCCACTTGCCAGGAGAAGGACCCTGCGAAAGCACCGCCCCAACACCCACCTCTGATGCATCAACCTCGACCACGAATGGCTGAGATACATCCGGCTGCACCAAAATGGGAGCAGACGCAAAACGCTCCTTAATAGCCGAAAAGGCCTGCAATGCCTCATCCGACCAGACAGAGACATCAGCGCCCTTCTTGGTCATATCAGTAAGAGGTTTGACTAGCGTGGAATAATTCAAAATAAATTTTCTATAATAATTCGTAAACCCCAAAAATTGCATCAAAGCTTTCTGATTCTCCGGTCGGTCCCACTCCAGAACCGCCCGGACCTTTTCGGGGTCCATACGAAAACCAGAATCAGAAAGCATGTATCCCAAAAATGGAAGCTCTTGCACCGCAAACAAACATTTCTCCAATTTGGCGTATAACTTATTCTCCCGCAGGATCGTCAAAACCTGTCTCACATGATCCTGATGGGTCTTCAGATCAGGAGAATAAATTAAAATGTCATCAAGGTAGACTACTACGAACCTCCCCACCAAATGATGAAAAATATCATTGACGAATCGCTGAAATACCGCTGGCGCATTCGTCAACCCAAAAGGCATTACCAGGTTCTCAAAATGACCCTCGTGCGTATTGAAGGCCGTTTTCCACTCATCCCCCTCCTTGATCCTGATCAGATTGTATGCTCCTCTCAAATCCAACTTGGAGAACACCTTGGCTCCAACAATCTGATCAAAAAGATCAGAGATCTAAGGCAGGGGATATGGATCCCGGACTGTAATACGATTCAGCTCCCGGAAATCCAAACACGGTCTCAGTGATCCATCTTTCTTCTTCACGAAGAACAAACCTACAGCCACTGGAGACTTAGATGGTCTAATATGACCCTTTGCCAAACTCTCGGCGACATACTTTCGCATGACCTCTCTCTCGGGTTGAGAGAGGTTGTAGAGCCGAGACTTAGGCAACTTAGCCCCCGGAATGAGATTCACAGGACAATCATAGTCACGATGAGGGGGCAATTCCTGAGCCCCACCCTCCGCAAACACGTCCGAAAAATCTGAGAGATACTGAGGCAAGGCCGTAACGGACACTTCAGAAATAGATGTGACAAGACAATTATCCGAACAAAACTTGCTCCAACCAATGATTTGTCTTGCCTGCCAGTCTATAGTTGGGTTATGTTTAGACAACCATGGCAACCCCAAAACTATTGGAGCTGGCAAATCCTTCATGACGAAACAGGAAATAATCTCAGTATGTGAATCACCCACCCTTAAATGAATATCATGAACAACGTGAGTAAGGCTCCCTTGAGAAAGAGGGGAAGAATCAATGGCAAAAACACGAATCTCGTTCTCTAACGTGCAAATACTTAGTCCCAAACCCTGAAGAAACAGAAAGTCAATTAAATTTACCCCAGCACCACAATCAAGAAAAACATCAACAAACACATTTCGAGACTCTAGCGCCACCATAGCTGAAAGGAGAAAACGGGAACTGCAGGGAACTTGCACACCAGTCTGCTCCACCACACCATTCATACCACCAAGTGTGAGGGAGTTTTTTTTTTTCTTTTTCTTTTTTCTTTATCACTCTCCCCTGTGGTTCAACATACAGACAAGAAAAAACAAAATGACCCCTCTTTCCACAAAAGAAACATAAATTGTGCGCTTTACGAAAGTCTCTACTATCCGAATGGAAAGATATCTGACCTAACTGCATGGGTTCCTCTCCTAGGCCAGAATAACAAGCAATATCTCCCTGGGCAGCTGGTGGAACAAAACTACACGCGGGAGGAATCCCCTGCACAGAGGGACCCTTACCCCTCTCTCTGATACGTCTATCCAAACGTATCGCCAAAGACATTGCATTTTCCAAAGTATCAGGGTATTCATGAAAAGCCAGAGCATCCTTCAACCTTTCAGATAACCCCTGACAAAACTGGCTACGTAACGCAGGGTCGTTCCACCCCGACTCAGTAGCCCACCTCCTAAACTCTGTGCAGTAAACCTCAGCAGTATGTTTACCCTGTAGTAAGTTACGTAATTTTGACTCTGCCATTGAAACTCGATCTGGGTCATCGTAAATCAATCCCAGGGCTTTAAAAAATTCCTCCACCGACCGGAGAGTCAGAGAATCGGGCGGCAGGGAAAAAGCCCAGGATTGCGCGTCCCCTTTCAGCAAAGACATGACGATACCCACCCTCTGATCCTCATTACCTGATGAAAATGGGCACAAACGAAAGTACAACTTACATGATTCCTTGAAACAGAAAAAATCATCAGTACCCCCTGCAAATTTCTCCGGAAGAGCCACTTTAGGCTCCCCAACAATTTGACCTGTACCTGAAGCCAACACCCTCTGACACTGTGTGACCGTACTACGTAGATCCGCAACCTCCAGGGACAAACCCTGCATGCGGTCAACCAGTGCTTCAATTGACGCCATCACATAAACGCTAAGCAATGGCAGTCACAGTATGGCGGATTATAATGTCACGGCGGACGTGCACAGTTAACCAGATAACACACCAACCAGGCTCTGGACGAGAGACGGGGGAAGGGTCACCTCCTAATTTATCCCTGACCTCTTTCCCTACAATGCTCAGCCCACAGACCAAATCTTGATGGTAGATTTGCTGTGTCCACCAGCCTATGCTAACAGAACCCTGAACTCCCTGAGATGGTGAAGTGGGGAGAAAGGAGCTGCCAGCTCGCACAGAACCTGGATGGGATAGATGACATAAACAACCAAACAAGAAAATACACTTATCTGCTGAGAGCAGGAACAAACAGCCAACCTTCCTTCCAAGACCACAATGAAGAGTATAATCCGCTCAGAGCACCTTGGCTGGAGACTATTTAAACTAATGACTCCACCCAGTGCACCTGATGCCAGGCGGATCCAGCACAGCATCAAAACAAATACTAGACTCGTGCTGCAATCCTGGCTGACCTCCGCACATCGTCAGAGTGGGGCATGACAGCTGTATAATGTTTAATGTACTGACACATATGTTTTATTTATACTTATGTTGTAGTTTTACAAAGTTATTCAGAAAAATGAATACATACAGATCTAATGTCTCACGTTTCTTGACTTGTGAATTATTGTTAAGCTGTCTGACTAGTGTTATACAACAGTTCAATAACGCGAAGCAGAACAACTATACTCCAATGCCCGGTGGAGAATAAACTGATAAACTTTCATAACAATATAATAAAATACTAAAATATCTATCCTCAGGATAGATTATCAATATCTGATTGGCAGAGTACAACCCTCACCGATCAGCTGTTTGACAAGGAGTTGGGGCTCTATGAGAACGCTGCTTCCTGTTTGTTACACTCATCAGCTCCTGTGAAGCAGCAGCATGGTGTGACTAAAAGTACTCACTCCATTCAAGTGAAAGAAGAGCATACAGTACATGTATTATATAGCACTTCCGAGACAAAGTGCAGTGGAATGAACAGGAAGCTCCTCTTCAAACAGCAGATCGGTGAAAGTATAGGATGTCGGACATTGATGAACTATCCTGAGGATAAGTCATCAATATAAATTGTTCACAACCTTTTTAAATACAGAAAACACCAGGTATTTGGTACAACAGATTTGTCAAATGTTGCATATAATATTTGTGGTCAAGGCTCCGGGGGGAGTGTTGGGAAGAGGGTGTGCACTGGACACGGTAGTACCTAACTTGGCTAGTGGTGTGCCTTTAGCCACTTGACGCGGGTAGCCAAAAAAGGGGGCTAACCCAGGGAGTCTGAGCTGAGTGAAGCTGGAAAAGAGGGAGGGTCGGGTGGGGCACTGCGCGATGCCGACACCAGAGGGAGAGCGTGTGCCGGCTAAATACCCTATGCCCCTCCCACAAATGCAGGCTGGGAATCCAGCCTACTATACTTGTGGTCAAGGCTCCGGGGGGAGTGTTGGGAAGAGGGTGTGCACTGGACACGGTAGGACCTAGCTTGGCTAGTGGTGTGCCTTTAGCCACGTGACGCGGGTAGCCAAAAAAGGGGGCAAAACATGAATTTTAGGCAGTTTATTATTTGGAGATTACAAAACCAGACTGGAAAAAGCTTTGGCAATCTCGACCCTTGGATGAGGGATGTAACGGGAAAAACAGGAAGATTGCCATCGTCCCATCTTCCGTATGACGTGAGCGGGGACGCCATGTTTGGAGGCTGCCGATGCGGCCCCGATTCGGAAGGAGTGTCCGGAAATGGAAGCAGCGTGGAACCCCAGACCCGAAGCTATGGAACGAATGTGCCTGATGAACTGCGCGGATGTCAGTGACAGCACGGGAAATGGCAGTAGGGGGCTATCGGGAGTTCTGTCATGGAGAGTGGAGAGCAGCTGATTGAACACGGACACTGGGCACCAAGGATTGAACGACTTAAAGTATTCGATCTGTACCGGTGGACCGACTTGGGAGGTTTTGGAGGAAGGAAGAGAGAAGGTGAAGTGGTCTAAACTATGATGGAGCTGGCTGATAACTGGCCCTGGATTCCGGGCTGAGGTGCAGCAGAATTCCCCCGGCCTGAGAAACCAATAGAAGCTGAGGTAGAGAGCGGCTTTGAGGATCAAACTTCTGAAAGGGCCAAAGGGATTACCATCTAGGGCGGCAGAAATTTTTTGGAATAATTCCCCTGTGACTGGTTGTCTGGTGGGAATGGCAGGGGAAGAGAGCTTCTGAATGCCCCTCAAAACCGCCTTGACCGCCTGGGAGGAAAAGAAGGAGGTATGACTGGGATGACTGATCATGTGGTGGTGCTGGATGCCCGCTAAATAAAGTCTGATGGTGTTGTGGGACAGATGGAGCTCCTTGTGGCAGTACGGCAGGAAGGCCAGGACGAAGGAGACTCTGTCCCTGTCCCCCCTGGGCAAACCGCTTGAAGGTGTTCCACCCTGTTAAATAGTTCCGAGCAGAATTAGCCGAGAGAGACTCGCGGATGAGACCGTGGGCTGCGGAAACGTACTCCTCTAGTCCATGATCAGGGCTTCGAACCCCGGAGGGTTGATCCCGACTCTCCGAGCTCCCGGCATGACCTGGAAAAACAAATTAAAGTTTAAACGGGACAGAGCATCAGCTGCGGTATTTTTTCTGCCCTCTATGTGCCTGCAAATGATGCGGAAGTTGCTTTGAAGGGACAGCCAGGTGAGCCTGCGAACCAGACGCATGACCTTGGGGGAGCTGGACCTACCCCTGGCGAGGATGTCAACAACCGCCTGGTTGTCAGTCATGAAGCACACTGGCCTGTTACTCCATGACTGTCCCCAGACAAGAGCGGCTGCGACGATTGGGTAGACCTCGAGCAGGGGGGAGGACCTGGCAGCCTCCTGGTCTGAGGAGACCTGCGCGGGCCAAGGACCCGCAAACCATTGATCCCCGCAGATGGCCCCGAAACCGAGGGAAGCAGCAGCATCGGAGAATACCAAGGGAGAGGCCTCGTTCCACTGAGGAACGAAGAGGGAGATGCCATTCCAGCTGGACAAAAACAAAGACCACATGGCCAGATCCGCCAGCGCGTCGTGCCCGAGGTGGATGAGGGCATGCTGATCTGAGGCTGCTGGAAGGAGTCTCAGTAGGCCGGCGGTGAAAGACCTGCCCTGGGGCATGATCCTGGCGGCAAAGTTGAAAGACCCCAATAAAGACTGGAGTTCCAACTTTGACACCGTGCGGGTGCCCACGAGCCTGGCCACGGAGTCCTTTAACCTGTTTAATTTGTCCAGGGGGAGGCTGGCCTCCATTCTGATTGTGTCCAGGGTGATGCCCAGAAAGGTGATTACCCTGGAGGGGCCCTCGACCTTAGCTGAAGCCACCGGAACATTCAGGCGGCTGAACAGGCTGAGGAAGCTGTCCAACCTGTCCGGGGCGTGTCCGGCCTGCTCGATGAGCAAGAAGTCATCCAGGTAATGGATGACCCTTGGACAGTGGGCATGATTGACCAAGAGCCAATGCAGTGCTTGGGCGAACTGGTCAAAGAGCCAGGGACTGCTCTTTGACCCAAACGTCAAGCGGGTGGCAAAGTAATATTTTGCCCTCCATTTGATGCCGTAGAACTTCCACAGGTGAGGCAGGATGGGCAGCAACTTGAAGGCATCAGCAATGTCCGCTTTTGACAACCACGCTCCTGCCCCGACCTGTAAGATGAGCTCCACGGCCTCGTCCAGGGACGAGTACTGCATGGAGAACTCGTCCGACGGGACCAGGGAATTTAGGCTGGGGGTGCTGGATGCATGAGGAGCAGACAAGTCATAAATTAATCTTTTTTTATTGGAAGATTTTTTGGACACCAGACCTATGGGGCTGACCCGGTACAGAGGGAAAGGGGATTCCGCAAAAGGACCGATCATGAAGCCCTTCTGCAACTCCGCCTCCAGCAGAGCGTCCACCGCCCCGGGATCCGCCAGAGAAGAGAGGAGGTTGGGGCACTCATGAGTGACCTGCGGAAGGGTGACTAGCCCGGTATGGAAACCCTCCGAGAAACCCTGTGTGAGAAACTGGACAAAACTGGGGTCATGATATTGTTGGAGGAGGGAGAGTAACAGGTCAACGTTGACCCCGCCTAGTCATGAGCGTTTTGCCGTGCGTTGGGAACAGGAGGACTGAGGATGGGCCTGAAACAGATGGCGCAGATGTGCAAAGCCTTGCATTTATCATAACTGCAAAAACCCAGGTTGAAGTTGTTACAGAGCTGATTCTTCCCTAAGAAGGTGATGGGACGGCCGAGTTTGTCCGTGGCGGGGTTGGGTTTCTGCGCCCCTGAGCTGGACGTTGGCCTGGCAGGAGATGGGTTGGTGACATGGGAGCACCAATCAGAAGCATGGAGGACTGATTGACAACCGGCACAGGCTGGGGATTTTTGCCCGGCGAAGTGCCTGCAAAAAATCTCCATGTCCAACACTGCCCAGTTGGTGACATGCTGGTGCTGGAGGAAAGTCGCTGCAGCTTTGGCAGAGAAAGACCGGTGGTACTCATAGAAGGCGGTACCGCCATATCTGTAACCCAGCTCGGTGACCTTGTACATGTATGTGTCCAATTCTACCCTGCGGTGGGGATGAATGGAGCACACTATGTCCCGGTACAGGCTGAAGGTCAGCATATATTCGGGGATGGACAGCTTCTTCTTGAGGCGGACGTCTTTAGACCTCAGCACCACCGACACATCACCGCAGGCGATTGTCCGGTTTTCGACCGTATCATGGGTGGAGATTAGGATGGCGGCCAAATTGATATCCTTTCCCGCCAGGATATCCCACCTGATGTTCTCTGAAACGAAGAACGCTGGGGCGATGTCGGGAGAGGCCAGACCTGTACCTGGGACGTTGGCCTGGGAAGTAGAAGGCACGGCTTCGGCCTCTGGCGGAGGAGGAGGCGTAGCAATCTTGCTCTCGACGGCCTGGAGCCTGGAGTCGATGTGTGACATCGAAGACGCCATGTTGTTGATGGTCGCATGGAGTTGGGTCAGGGAGAGCTGAATGGTCGACATGGAGACCAGATCTTCGGAGGCTCCGGGTGGTTCGGGAGTCCTGGGAGATTCAGGGAAGAGCAGATGATATAGTTCTGCCTTTCGTGCAGATGCCGAATGGCGGATCCCTTTCTTCTTCAGTTCAGCGAGCATCCTGGGGATGGTCCAATGCCTGTAAGACGCGCGGCTGGCTGCCTCCGAGACCGCTGACTCAGAGATGGACAGTGAGTCCTCAATATCCCAGACGTGAGACATGTTGCACGAAGAAGACCGGACCCTGTGGAAGGATCTGACGGGAATTGACAACCCCTCGTGCAACCCCAAAAAATTTTATTTCTTTTTTTATTTTTATTTTTTTTCTTTTTTCACTTACCTGGAGCCTCAGAAAGTTTAGGATGGAAAAAAGTTAGGAAACCTGGAATCGAACAAAAACTCGGAAATGTCCATGGAGAGAGTGAACTTCACACCCTGCGAATCTGGGATTGGTAAGTGAGGAAGAAATTTTTACTGGTACCTGCGGGGAGATGTACCCTAACATATGCTGACAAGACGAAACTTACGTGATGATGAAACAGGAAGAAAACGAACCCTGAAGGTGGCAGGCCGAAAACGCAAGAAATCCTGAACGATATCAGGCGATGGGAGGACAACCTGAAAGAAAACACGAAACCGAGCGGCCTGAGCGTTTCAGGTAGTGAGGAAAAGGACCTGACGTGAACAAGTGAATGAATATGCCGGGCCCTGAACAAACCGAGAGCCGAGACGCGTCTGGAAACGAGGCCCCAACTGGCTGCCAGCATGGAGTTGACCAGTGTGGCAGGCAGTGAGGAGACATGACCCGTGCGTGATGGCAATGGCGAGCAACAGGCCCCAAGCGTGACAGATAAAGAAGCCTGAACTGACCGTGATAGGTACACCTGGGGAAGGAGAAAGATGCAACAGGACAGTAAGAGAGAAAATGACGTGGAATGAGAAGGCGAGCCCAAGAAATGACCCTGAAAAGAAAAGTCACAAACAGGACTGACCTGACGGGACATGAACCAAACGTAACAGGAGGGAGGACATGCTGAAGGCTTGACCAGCAAGAGGACATGACGAGGGCCTTAACGTATCAGGCAGAAAAAACAGAAGCAGAAAACCCGAGCGTATCAGGCAGATAGACACGACAACGGAAAACCTGAACGTATCAGGCAGACAGTGACGAAGATGGAAACCTGAACGTATCAGGTAGACGGACATGAAAACGGAAACCTGGACGTATCAGGCGAACAGACACGAAAATAGAAACCTGAACGTATCAGGCCGAAGGCACAAAGAACATCCTGAACGTATCAGGCAGGAGGACGTGGAGCCAATCCTGGACACATCGGAAAAGACACTAGAACGGATCAGGTGGGAGGACATGATGAAAGCAAAACCCTGGACGTATCAGGCAACCGGACCTGAACGTATCAGGTGATTGGACAGGCAGTGAGCCTGGACGTATCGGACGAGACCCCGAAAAGGAACCTGAATGTATCAGGCTACAGGACACGGAGAGAACCATATTAATGCAAGACAGGAAAAGAAGACCACCTGGACATCCTTGGAAGGAAAAACATGGCGGCCAGGTAAAATAGAAAACAGGTGAAAGAAAACGGAACATATCTGAGCAGACATTTATTTTTTTTTTTTTTTTTCAGGGGCGGAACCGCGGCGTGCCTAGCAACCGGCACACGCGGCTGCTCCTGGAACGCCCGGCCGCACCGCAAGACCGAGCCGCCCGGCCACGGCATCCCCGCAACGTGCCTGCCCAAGCTTATTCTGGGCTTCTCATGTGACACTTCATTGAATACATGTGAGGAATGAAAATGTGGTCAAGGAACCAGGAGTGGGCGTGGTATGCCTTCCATATTGGAGCCCAGGATATGGCGGATGGGGTTCCCCCTGGAGGCCCCCACGGTGGAGCGCCGGGAAGTTTTGGAATATGGGAGGCTTCCTCATGACTAAAGCGAGGTGTGAACGCCGATGCGTTCCACCGTGGAACGCACCGGGGAAGTGGTGGAGCTCCGGGAGATGGGCGGAATTGTGCATGCCGATGCGTTCCACCATGGAACGCATTGGGGAAGTCGTGGAATAGTGTCCCCGCGTCCCCGTCTGCCGCCCCCCCAAGGCCTGAACAAGGAGAAGAAATCAGCCCGGGGGGAGGGGGAGACGCGCGGGACCCCCCGCGATGCGATGCTGAGAGAAATGGCGTGCTGTGGAGGAGACTGGACGTGGGGAACGTGATGCAGTCAGTTTCGGTGTGCCCCAGCGAAATCTTGCCCCAGCGCTGCCTGAGCGAACAGCACCGAGCGTCCCGTCTCCTGCTGCACCGCTCCCCCGCCGGCCACGCCAGGAATGCGCGCTCCCCCAGACCGGGCGCGAAGGCCGCGGCTGAACGGAGTCAGATGGCGCAGCCAGGGGAGCGCAGCAGAGGAGACGCGTCGGTGGGGGAAGCGGAGCCGGAGGCGGGCGGCCGGAGATGGAGTGCGGCGGCGAAGCAGCCCGGAGTAACTCACCACAAAGGACCGCCGCTCGGGAGAAGCGTACCGCCGCAGCTTCTGCCTCGTCAGTCTAGCCGGAACCGGAAGTCACACTCGAATGACGTCGCCGTAATACGAGAAGCACTGCGCGATGCCGACACCAGAGGGAGGGCGTGTGCCGGCTAAATACCCTATGCCCCTCCCACAAATGCAGGCTGGGAATCCAGCCTGCTATACATATTTTATTTTATATTTGTTGCAAAAATTGGCTTTAACATAAACAGACACATGGTAAAAGAAATCCAACAAGTCAAATCTCACTATATACATTAAGGCAATAAGAGAAGAGAGGATACGGCGACACTGCCCCCACAACTGTCACCGCTGTCAGCAGAGGGAGGCGAGGTGGATCATTCAGACGGGCGCCATGGGCCCAGCAGGCATGAACGACAGAAATGATATGTCTGTTTTTCTGTAACTGATATGCGCTCTATGGATGTATGTTTACATTCATTGGTCCGTACCCCTCCATGTCTGGCTATGTGTCATCTTCTAGTTGCTACCATTTTTCATTTTTGTTAATTTTCGTTTGTATCTGCTGTTTTAGGCCTCTTTTTGCCTTGTGCGTAATGTTTGGTCCCTCTGTCCACATATGCTATTGTTATATGTCTCCTTTTTTGATTATGCTAATTCTGCGCGCTTTCACCCTTTGGTCATAGGGACACAGTATACATTGTCTTTGCATTATGTCTCCCCTATTTATCCAGGTCCTTGCTTACATGTCCCACGGCGTGGGGGTATTAGCAGGTGAATGATATCCGAATTCGTATCAATGTTGCTATTTGATTATATTGGCATTGTCACTGCTGTGCGCTTGTTTTTATATGTCATTTTACTTCAGGGGCGAACAGCTGTGAATGACGGCGCCAGCCGTTCCCTGCCCGCCTCTATATAAAACGCACCTGCGTCATGACGTATTGAGCGGCCTGAGGAAGCGCGATCCCACGCGCGAAACGGCCGTCGCCGCCTGCAACAGTGTGTCCACCCCTGGATCCCCTATGTATCCACTTCTGAAGAAGTTACAATAAAGCTAACGACTTGTATCCTGGTGAGTGCCGCAACGCTATTATTTTCTTCTCTCTGAATGGTTTACCTCACTATATACATTCACCTAAAGAATTATTAGGAACACCATACTAATATTGTGTTGGACCCCCTTTTGCCTTCAGAACTGCCTTAATTCTATGTGGCATTGATTTAACAAGGTGCTGATAGCATTCTTTAGAAATGTTGGCCGATATTGATAGGATAGCATCTTGCAGTTGATGGAGATTTGAGGGATGCACATCCAGGGCACGAAGCTCCCGTTCCACCACATCCCAAAGATGCTCTATTGGGTTGAGATCTGGTGACTGTGGGGGCCATTTTAGTACAGTGAACTCATTGTCATGTTCAAGAAACCAATTTGAAATGATTCAAGCTTTGTGACATGGTGCATTATCCTGCTGGAAGTAGCCATCAGAGGATGGATACATGTTCTTATTCTGTTTACGCCAAATTCGGACTCTACCATTTGAATATCTCAACAGAAATCGAGACTCATCAGACCAGGAAACATTTTTCCAGTCTTCAACAGTCCAATTTTGGTGAGCTCGTGCAAATTGTAGCCTCTTTTTCCTATTTGTAGTGGAGATGAGTGGTACCCGGTGGGGTCTTCTGCTGTTGTAGCCCATCCGCCTCAAGGTTGTGCGTGTTGTGGCTTCACAAATGCTTTGCTGCATACCTCGGTTGTAACGAGTGGTTATTTCAGTCAACGTTGCTCTTCTATCAGCTTTAATCAGTTGGCCCATTCTCCTCTGACCTCTAGCATCCACAAGGCATTTTTGCCCACAGGACTGCCGCATACTGGATGTTTTTCCCTTTTCACACCATTCTTTGTAAACCCTAGAAATGGTTGTGCGTGAAAATCCCAGTAACTGAGCAGATTGTGAAATACTCAGACCGGCCCGTCTGGCACCAACAACCATGCCACGCTCAAAATTGCTTAAATCACCTTTCTTTCCCATTCTGACATTCAGTTTGGAGTTCAGGAGATTGTCTTGACCAGGACCACACCCCTAAATGCATTGAAGAAACTGCCATGTGATTGGTTGACTAGATAATTGCATTAATGAGAAATAGAACAGGTGTTCCTAATAATTCTTTAGGTGAGTGAACATTGACGAGCAAAAAGGTAATAATGTTTTGAACTTTTTACTTTCTGGCTCCACAAATCACCATCCACTACAGCTTCGAACGTGAGACTACCATCATTTTATAGACAATCATCTTGGCCATCTCCTACATAAATTGGACTTGCATATATTTAGCATATGATTAATTATGGAAATTCTTGTCATGTAACTGCATTGTTACTGTTTTGCTTCTTGTGGTGGAACTATCTTTTTCTTCTTGTATTCTACAAATTGCAACCTGTTCTTACGTTCCCTAATAGCTCAGTATTTAATTAGGTTGATTCCCAAGTGGAAAGTCATTGGTTCAAATCCAGGAGCAGCCATGAAGAAGATTTCCGAGGAAACATTGTTACCCTTTTGCTCATCAGTGTATTTACTAAGAGGAAGACATAGGTTTTGTTGACAGAGTGAATTTTTTATCCAGATATATCACTTGCAACTTTCTTTTTTTTTTAAGTCACAAAAACAGTCACAAGTGTACTCCAGTCTCCTGTAGTGTAGTAAAAATTGATTGCATCTTTATTACATAAGACTGAAAAAAATACTATGGGGGAGATTTATCAAATCTGGTGTAAAGGAAAACTGGCTAAGTTGCCCATAGCAACTAATCACATTACACCTTTTATTTTCCAAAGGAGCTCTGAGAAATGAAAGGTGCAATCTGATTGGTTGCCATAAGTAACAAAGCCAGTTTTCCTTTACACCTGTTTTGATAAATCTCCCCATATGTAATTTGTGTGACAAATGTAAAAGGTATTCTAGTTGTTTTAAAGTTACCTCCTATCCTTATGATTGGTAGAGGACCCCCACTGATCTGATGGTTATCCCCTAACCTATGAAAAAGGGATAAATTTAACCAACCAAAATACCGCTTTAACAAATTGTGCACAACATTTGACAATTTTATCAAAAGATAATGGCTTAAAAAAGCAGATCCTCCAAAAAAGTGACTTGAAATAGTAACTAGAGTTGAGCGGACACCTGGATGTTCGGGTTCAATAGGTTTGGCCGAACTTCACAAAAAAGTTCGAGTTCGGCACCCGAACTTGACCCCGAACACCATTGAAGTCAATGGGGACCCGAACTTTGGAGCACTAAAATGGCTCTAAAAAGTTCATGGAAAGGGCTAGAGAGCTTCAATAGGCAGCAAAATGTGGTTAAGAGCATGACAAGTGCTCTGCAAATAAAGGTGGATAGGGAAATGACTTAAAATAACATAAAATACGTAAAAATAAAAAAATATAATCTTGATCTAGGAGGAGGAGGTCCATATGGAGTAGGAGGTTGAGGAGGCGGTGGATGTGGTGGTGTAGGTGGAAGCTGCGGTGGAGGAGGTAGCCAACACTGTTTTTTTGTTTATTTCTTTTATTTTATTTTATTATTATTATTTTTTTTGTTGGGTATACCCCAAAACTTGGGTATACCCCAAAACATTGGGAAATATAAAAAATAAAACAAAGAGAAAGTGTGCTGGAGTACAACAATGGCTGGGGGAGGCCAGTATACATGTCTATTCTGCACAAGGTATGGACAAGTCCTGTGGGGTCCCTGACTGGTTCATTTTTATGAACGTGAGCTTGTCCCCAACCCCCTCCTGCCGTGCTAAACAAACGTTCAGACAATACACTGGCTGCAGTGCAGGCCAGCACCTCCAAGGCGTAAAGGGCAAGCTCAGGCCATGTGCCTAATTTGGAGACCCAGAAGTTGAAGGGGGCAGACCCATCAGTCAGTACGTGTAGGAGTGTGCACACATACTGCTCCACCATGTTGCATGTCCCCGTGACGGCCTTGATCCAATTGGATATGTTCCCTATCAACTTTCGATGTTCTTTTATGTGCCTACCATGGTGATCACGGGTAACGGGGAATCAGAGTTCCATGCCGGAGAGGGAGCCTGAGAAAGGGATACCACATCCAAGGGATGTCAATGGCTGAAATGTGATCGAGCAGAAATGTGGGACAAGTTATTGAAGCAGAAGCATCCAAGTAAAGGAGGGGGCGCGCGGCAATTACCCACTCCCGACTCGGGGAGGTAGTGACAATAAATAACAATACAGGATTCTAAGATGCCCTGTTATTGGAATAATTAATAAAAAATTACAGGGAATGTTAGTGCGGTATTTTGGCTTTGGAAACGTTAGACAGGAGAGGCCCTGCTGCTGCTTTGTTGACTCTAGATAACCTGCCTGATTGCATGTCCCTGTGACATCCACGACCCAATTGGATATCTTCTCTATCAACTTTCAATGTTTTTTTATGCGCCTACCATGGTGATCACGGGTAACGGGGAATCAGGGTTCCATGCCGGAGAGGGAGCATGAGAAAGGGATACCACATCCAAGGGAGATCAATGGCTGAAATGTGATCTAGCGGAAACGTGGGACAAGTTGTTAAAGCGGAAGGATTGAATGAAAGGAGTCAAATAAAGATGAATTGTAGACATTTAAGTCCCTGTCACCTATGCAGAGCAGGGGATTTAAATCAGCAAAAATGGCTTAATGTCACCCACCAATGGAACAGACGATTTTTAAAAATGTCGGTCCCTGTCAACTATGCAGAGCAGGGGTTTATTCACGGCAAAACGGGGTTCATGTCACTCACCAATTGAACAGACTATTTTACAAAAATTAGGTCCCTGTCACCAATGCAGAGCAGGGGTTTGATTACGGCAAAAATGGTAAAATGTCACCTGAGAATGTAACAGACGATTTTTTGAAATTTAAGTCCCTTTCACCTATGCAGAGCAGGGGTTTATTCACGGCAAAAATTGTAAAATGTCACCCAAGAATTTAACAGATGATTTTGCACCCTGCTCCCGCTTTTGCTGTGCTGGTGCCTCTGTGCGACCACCGCCTCTTCCTCCAAACTGCAGATGTCACTCGCATAACCTTGATTCCATGTGGGGTCTAGTACCTCATCATCCTCCACATCATCTTCCACCCACTCTTTACCCCTGCCCCCTTGTCAGTCTGCAGACTGCAGAAAGCCGCAGCAGTTGGCACCTATGTTTCGTCATCATCAGAGACGTGCTGTGGTGGTCTTCCCATGTCCTCATTCTGAAACATAAGTGGATGGGCATCAGTGCACTCAATTTCTTCCACTTCTGGGCAGGGCTATGTGGATGGCCTATGGAAACCCTGCCAGCAGAGTCATCAAAAAGCATAAGAGACTGTTGCATGACTTAGGGCTCAGACTGCTTGCCTGATTTGCAAGGGGGTGAGTTGAAAGACAGATGGCCAATGGCTGTAGGTGCCAACTCTGATCTTTCAGCAGGGGACTGGGTGGGAGACAATGTGAAGGAACTGGAGGCACTGTCAGCCACCCAGTCTACTATCGCCTGTACTTGTTCTTGCCTCACCATTCGTACTGGTCAACCAATATTAACCGGACAGAATGATATCAAAACATCGGACCCCCAAGGAGTCATAATAATCACCAAAAAAATGAAACTGACTTTCGTATGTATGAAAATCCCAAAAACTTTATTGTAAATATATATAAACAGTACATACATGTATTATAAAACAGGCAGCACAAGGCGGGACACACAGATGAGGAGCAGGACCCAAGGAGAGGCCGGGAGATCAGTGCACAAAAATACAGGGAAAAAGAATACTAGCTGAAAGAGCATACCTCAGAGTCTCATAGCAGCAACACCCCAAACACAATGCAACAGAGGCAATTGTGAAGACTGAGGTTAAGATGGAAGGAACACAAAGGAACACAATTAAACATACCCTGAATGGTGCAAAGATCTCTCGGCCAACTCCTGACCCAACGCCGTTTCGCCAGTAGATCTGGCTTCTTCCGGGGATACTATACTGTCCTAAATGCACTGTAGGTCACAAATGTAGTTTCTAGAGCAAAAGATGAGCATTTATCACCCAACAATGTAACAGACGAATTAGTGAAATGTATTTCCCTGTCCACAATTTAGAGCAGGGGTATATCACAGCCAAAAATTGTGAATGTCACCCAACAATGTAACAGATGAATTAGTGAAATGTATTTTCCTGTCCAAAATGTAGAGCAGGGTTATATCACAGTCAAAAATTGGTGAATGTCACACAACAATGTAACAGACGAATTAGTGTAATGTATTTCCCTGTCCACTGTGTAGAGCAGGGGTATATCACAGCCAAAAATTTGTGCATTTCACCCGACAATGTAACAGACGAATTAGTGACATGTATTTCACTGTCCACTATGTAGAGAAGGGGTATATCACAGCCAAAAATTTGGGAATGTCACACAACAATGTAAAAGACAAATTAGTGAAATGTATTTCCCTGTCTGCTATGTAGAGATGGGGTATATCACAGCCAAAAATTTGGGAATGTCACTCAGCAATGTATCAGACGAATTAGTAAAATGACTTAAAATAACATAAAATACGTAAAAATAAAAAGTAATAATCTTGATCTAGGAGGTGGAGGTCCATATGGAGTAGGAGTTTGAGGAGGTGGTGGACGTGGCGGTATAGGTAGAAGCGGTGGTGGAGGAGAAGGTAGCCAACCCTGGTATTTTTTTAATTTAAATTATGTTGTTTAAATTAGGGTACACCCCAAAACATTGGGAAATATAAAAAATAAAACAATAAGAAAGTGAGGTAGAGTATAACAATGGCTGGTTGAGTCTGGTATACATGTCTATTCTGCACAAGGTACAGACAACTCCTGTGGGATCCATGCCTGGTTTATTTTAATGTCTGTGATAACACCCCCTGCTGTGCTAAAAACACGTTCAGACAATACACTGGCTGCAGGGCAGGCCAGCACCTCCAAGGCATAAAGGGCAAGCTC
The DNA here is from genome assembly GCF_905171765.1 of Bufo bufo. Classification (NCBI taxonomy): domain Eukaryota; kingdom Metazoa; phylum Chordata; class Amphibia; order Anura; family Bufonidae; genus Bufo; species Bufo bufo. Next base: position 327,136,029 of record NC_053393.1, read on the forward strand.
AGGCCATGTGCCCAATTTGGAGACCCAGAAGTTGAAGGGGGCAGACCCATCATTCAGTACGTGTAGGCGTGTGCACACATACTGCTCCACCATGTTGCTGAAATGCTGCTTCCTGCTAAGACATCCCATATCAGCTGGTGGTGCTGGTTGTTGTGGCGTGCTGGATGTTGTGGCGTGCTGACAACGCTTTTCCACATTTCGGCCATGCTAACCCTGCCTTCTGAGGTGCTAGCGGTGCCCCAGCTGCGTTGGCGACCTCTTCCTCCTCCTCCTGCCTTCTGCTTCCACTGTGCCCCTGCTGTCAGGTGGGAATGCCATCAGCAGTGCGTCTACCAGCGTGCGCTTGTACTCGCGCATCTTACGATCACGCTCCAGTGACGGAATTAAGGACAGTACGTTGTCATTGTAATGGGGATCCAGCAGCGTGGCCACCCAGTAATCAGCACAAGTTAGAATGTGGCCAACTCGGCGGTCTTTGCGGAGACACTGCAGCATGTAATCGCTCACGTGTGCCAGGCTGCCCAGAGGCAGCGACAAGCTGTCCTCTGTGGGAGGTGTATCGTCCGTGTCCACTGTATCCCCCCCAGCCATGCACCAGTGATGGCCATGAGCTGGTTTGGGTGCCACCCTGCTGTGAACACGGTTCCTCCTCCTCCATCTCCTCATTCTTCACGTCATCATCCTCCAGAACTGTGCCCTGGCTGGACAATTGTGTACCTGGCGTATGTTGGTGCAGGAACCCACCCTCGGAGACGCTTGAGAATGACTGGCCTGAAACGCTTTTATATGATCCCTCTTCCTCCTCCTCCTCTGCCACATCCTCTTCCATCATCGCCAGAAGCGTTTTTTCAAGGAGGCATAGAAGTGGGATAGTAACGCTGAGAATGGCGTCATAGGCACTGGCCATGTTGGTGGAGTACTCGAAAGAGCGCAACAAGGCACACAGGTCTCGCATGGAGGCCCACTCATTGGTGGTGAAGTGGTGCTGTTCCGCAGAGCGACTCACCCGTGCGTGCTGCAGCTGAAACTCCACTATTGCCTGCTGCTGCTCACACAGTCTGGCCAGCATGTGCAAGGTGGAGTTCCACCTTATTGGCACGTCACATATGAGGCGGTGAGCGGGAAGGCTGAAGTTACGCTGCAGCGCTGACAGGCGAGCAGCAGCATGGTGAGAACGCCGAAAGCGCGCACAGACGACCAGCACTTTCTGTAGCAGCTTTGACATATTGGGGTAATTTTTCAGGAATTTCTGCACCACCAAATTCAGCACATGTGCCAGGCAAACCAGCTAGGCCCAGAGCTGCTACGAGATTTTGCCCATTATCACACACCACCAGCCCGGGCTTGAGGCTCACTGCGCCAACCACTCATCAGTCTGTTGTTCCTTGCACTTCCACAGCTCCTGCGCGGTGTGGGGTTTGTCCCCCAAACAGATAAGTTTTAAAACTGCCTGCTGTTGTTTACCCCTGGCTGTGCTGAAGTTGGTGGTGAAGGTGTTACGCTGACCGGATGAGAAGGCGGTAGAGGATGAGGAAAAGGAGTAGGAGGAGGAAGCAACAGGAGGCAAAGAGAAACGCCCTGCAATCCTCGGTGGTGGAAGTACATGCGCTAAACTGCTATCCGCCTCAGACCCAGCCGCCACTGCATTTACCCAATCTACTATCGCCTGTACTTGTTCTGGCCTCACTATTCGTAGAGCCGCATTCGGCCCTACCACATAACGCTAAAGGTTCTGTTGCCTACTTGCACCTGAGGAAGGTGTTTCTCTTGTGCGTGTAGCTGGCACAGATTGACCACGTCCTCTCCCTTCAACAGGAGCTCCACCAACACCAGCAGCACCACGACCAGGGCCACGTCCCTTATTTGACGCTCTCATCATTCTTTGCGTTCACCCACCAAACTAACAGATGGTTTATGTCAGATGACAATGTAACCGCCAATAGTTAACAATTAAGTTCACTGACAGTAAGGCAGTGCCGGTGTCATAAAGAGGAAATATTTCTTGAGGTCACACAACAGTGTGACAGGCAAATTTTATACTATTAATTCACTGTCACAAAAAATGTGAATTTGTCAACCAACAATGTAACAACAGTATTGACTGGTTGTATTGGACTGTCAGAAATGTAGAAAAGGCTGCAAGTGTAGTATCTAGCACAAAATGGGTGTTTTTTTAAAACCGTAATATAACAGCAGTATTTAACACTTGTATTGGACTCTCAGAAATGCAGCAAAGGCTGCAAATGTTGTATCTCACACAAATTGGGTGTTGTTTTTTTTAAACCACAATATAACAGCAGTATTTATGCTTGTATTGGACTGTCAGAAATGCAGTAAAGGCTGCAAAGGTACTTTATGGGGAATTTTTCTTTTTCCACTCACAGTTAAACAGATGGATTTACTGTTTCTATTTCACTATCAGATTTGCAGTGCAGGCCGCAAAGGTACTTTTTAGCAAAAATATATATATAAATTTGTCCCCACAGAATCTAACAGATGGATTTACTTGGATTGTACTTTACTAAAAAAAAATGTGAATATGTCATCCCCTGGGTCCCTGAACTCACAGACGGATTACCTATATTATTTTCCCTTCCCCTGGCACATATGCAGTGCAGGTACACTTAAAAAATGGGTATATGTTGCCCACTGAACTAAAAGAACAGGATTAAATTATTGTCCCTGGCACATATGCAGTGCTGGTGCACTGAACTTGCACAAAATGGCCGCCAATGCCCACCTAACTAACAGACGGATAAAACTTATTGTTCTGTGTCACTGGGCTCAGGGCAGGGTACAAAAATTTTGCACTGCATCCACAAGACAAAATCGCTGTAAATCGCAGAGTTAACAAGTTGTGGTGTGATATCAGATAGATTATATCCTATTCTCTTCCTCACAGCAGCAGCATCCTATCCCTACACTAAGCACAGCAGAGTGATGTACAGCGCTACAAGACTCCAGATTATATAGAGGCTGGGTCACATGCTGCACTGGCCAATCACAGCCATGCCATTGACAACTCAGCAAAGGAAGCAGCAGCGGGTACAACATCATCATCATCACACCGTATGCCCATGTGTGTAATTCTGCCTGACTGAGACATATCCCTGTTATCTACATCCTCTGGCAATAATGGTTGGGCATCACTCATTTCTTCCAACTGATGTGTAAATAACTCCTCTGACAGATCAAGTGAAGCGGCTGTGGTGCTAGTGTTGGTGGTGGCGGCAGGCGGGCGAGTGGTAACTTGAGAGGTGCCCGAAGCTGAGCTGGAGGAGGATGGTGCGTCAAGGTACCGAACGGAAGGTGTAGAAGATTGGGTGTCCTGTGTTAGCCAGTCAACTATGTCCTCAGAACTTTTCGAGTTCAGGGTACATGGCCTGTGAACACTGGGCATTATTCTAGGGCCAAAGGGAATCACATCACCACGACCACAACGGCCCATGCGGGGTGGCCTGCCTCTGCCTGTCATTGTTTTTAGATTAGTTGTACTATGCATGCAAGCTACTGTGACACCAGATATGAGTGGTGGCACTGTGCACTGGCAGTAGTTGGCACAGTACACACTGTAGGCCTGACACACATGCTTGCAGACAACTAACTGCAATTATATTACAATCCAAAAAGTTTTTTTTTTTTTTTTTTAATGTAATCTACTGTGACACCAGATATGAGTGGCACTGTGCACTGGCAGTAGTTGGCACAGTATACACTGTAGGCCTGACACACACGCTTGCAGGCAACTAACTACTATTATATTACAGTCAAAAAAGTTTTTGTTTTTTTTAAATGCAAGCTACTGTGACACCAGATAGAGTGGTGGCACTGGGCAAGTGGGCACAGTATATGCTGTGTGCCTGACACACACGCTGGCAGGCAACTGCAATTAGATTACAGAGAAAAATAAAAAATAAAAAGGCAGACTGATGTACTAGGAGGGCTTTTTGGGGTGCTGTCAGGATGCTGTCCTTACAGCAGATCAGATGAGTCTTTCAGGACTGGAGTGGACACAGAACACTGGCCTAACTATCGATTTCCCTATTAAATCAGCAGCAGCAGCAGCACTCTCCCTGCTCTAACTAACACTGCAGCTTCCGAATGAATCTAAGATGGATGCTGTCCTTGCTTTTTGCTAGGAGGTGGGAGGGTCTGGGAGGGAGGATATTGCTGATTGGCTGGAATGTGTCTGCTGGCTGTGAGGTACAGGGTCAAAGTTTGCTCAATGATGACGTATCGGGGGCGGACCAAACATTGCATATGTTCGCTTGCCGTGGCGAACGCGGAGCGGCCGTCCCCTAGACAGTACGCCTGCTACTGTCCACCACAGCAAGGGCCTGAGCATACCAAAGCCAGCTCCAAGGAGTTCCCTGGCGTGGCCGTTCTTCAGACAATGTGCTGACAACAAGACACGAGTGGTTTGCACACTGTGCAATCAGAGCCTGAAGCGAGGCATAAACGTTCTCAACCTGATCACAACCTCCATGATCAGGCATCTAAGTGCGAAGCACGAGCTGCAGTGGAGTAGACACCTCAAAAACCAAGAAAGGTCTCTGGCTCCTCCTGCTTCCTCTTCTGCTGCAGTCTCGGCCTCTTCATCCGGCTCTGGATTGACAGTGGCACCTGCCACCCCGCAAACAGAGGATCTGCCAGCAACACCACCATCTGGGTCACCAAGCATCTCCACAATTTCCCACGGAAGCGTTCAGCTCTCCATCTCCCAAACACTGGAGCGGAAGAGGAAGTACCTCCCTACCCACCCGCGATCCCTGGCCCTGAATGCCAGCATTTAAAAATTACTGGCCTTTGAAATGCTGTCATTCCGTCTGGTGGATAAGGAGAGTTTTAAAAGCCTCATGGCGGTGGCTGTCCCACAGTATGTCGTGCCCAGCCGCCACTACTTTTAATGGAATGCCATCCCTTCCCTGCACAACCAAGTGGGGGACAAAATCAGGTGTGCACTGCGCAACGCCATCTGTGCCAAGGTGCACCTCACTACAGATACGTGGACCAGTAAGCACGGTCAGGGACGTTATATCTCCATAACAGCACACTGGGTAAATGCAGTGGCGTCTGGGCCTGAGGCAGATAGCAGTTTGCTGCATGTCCTTCCACTACTAAGGATTGAAGGGTGCTTTAGTTTGCCTCCTGTTGCTTCCTCCCCCTACTCCGCTTCCTCATCCTCTACCGGCTCCTCATCTTCACCACCAACTTCAGCACAGCCAGGAATAAACGACAGCAGGCAGTTTTAAAACGTATCTATTTGGGGTACAAACTCCACACCATGCAGGAGCTGTGGACGGGCATTGAACAACAGACCGATGAGTGGTTGGTGCCAATGAGCCTCAAGCCCAGCCTGGTGGTGTGCGATAATGGGAGAAATCTAGTAGCAGCTCTGGGACTAGCCGGTTGGACACAGATCCTTTGCCTGGCGCATGTGCTGAATTTGGTGGTGCAGAGGTTCCTTAAAAATTACCCCGATATGTCAAAGATGCTGCATAAATTGCGGGCTGTCTGTGCGCGCTTTCGGCGTTATCACTCTTCTGCTGCTCGCCTGTCAGCGCTGCAGCATAGCTTCGGCTTTCACGCTCACCGCCTCATATGCGACGTGCCCACAAGGTGGAACTCCACCTTGCACATGCTGGCCAGACTGTGCGAGCAGCAGCAGGTGATAGTGGAGTTTCAGCTGCAACACGCACGGGTGAGTCGCTCTGCGGAACAGCACCACTTCACCACCAATGACTGGGCCTCCATTCGAAACCTGTGTTCCTTGTTGCGCTGTTTCGAGTACTCCACTAACATGGTCAGTACTGAGAACGCTGTTCTCAGTGTTACTATCCCACTTCTATGCCTCCTTGATGATGTGGCACAGGAAGAGGAGGAGAAAGAGGGATAATTTCAAAGGGTTAACGGCCAGTCATTCACAAGTGTCTCCGAGTATGGGTTCCTGCACCCACAAACGCCAGGTACACAATTGTCCAGCCAGGGCACAGTTCTGGAGGATGACAAGGTGGAGGATGAGGAGATGGATGAGGAGGAACCATGTTCACAGCAGGGTGGCACTCAGACTAGATCATGGCCAGTACTGGTGAGTGGCTGGGGGGATACAGAGGACACAGACGATACATTTCCCACAGAGGAAAGCTTTTCAATGCCTCTGGGCAGCCTGGCACACATGAGCGATTACCTTCTGTAGTGTCTCCACAACGACCGCCAAGTTGTGCTGATTACTGGGCGGCAACGCTGCTGGATCCCCATTACAAGGACAACGTACCGTCCTTAATTCTGTCACTGGAGCGTGATCATAAGACTGGAGCGTGAGCGTACTAGCGCACGCTGGTAGATGCGCTGCTGGTGGCATTCCCACCTGACATCGGGGGCACAGTGGAAGGACAAAGCGAAGGCAGAGCAGGAGGAACAACCATCACCACCAGCTGATATGGAACGTCTTAGCAGGAGGAAGCATTTCACCAACACGATGGAGCATTATGTGTGCATACGCCTACACGTACTGAATGACGGGTCTACCCCCTTCAACTTCTGGGTCTCCAAATTGGGCACATGGCCTGTGCTTGCCCTTTACTCCTTGGAGGTGCTGGCCTGCCCTGCAGCCAGTGTATTATCTGAACGTGTGTTTAGCACGGCAGGGGGCGTCATCACAGACAAGCGCAGTCACCTGTCCACAGCCAATGTGGACAAGCTCACGTTCATTAACCTCTTCAGGACACATGATGTACCGGTACGTCATGATGTCCTGGTACTTAAGGACACATGACGTACCGGTACGTCATGTGTTGTTCCGATCACTGCCGCCCGGTCGGCTGTGATCGGAACAAGGTGCCTGCTCAAATCATTGAGCAGGCACCTCGGCTAAATGCGCCCCCATGTCGGCGATAGCAAACAAACCGCAGGTCAATTCAGACCTGCGGTTTGCTGCGCTTTCAGCAGTTTCTGATCCCCGTACGGACCGCGGCATGGAAAAGCAGAGGTTAACAGTCGGGAGCTCCCTCCCTCTCCCATCGGGGGGCTGCTGTGCCTTTGCAGCCCCCTGACAGGATGGGGTGACAGAGGGAGGGAGCCCCCCTCCTTACCCTTCCCCGTCTGCACAACTGACAGCATCCTGCTGTCCATGGTGCTGAACAGATCTGTGCTAAAGGCATAGATCTGTTCAGACAAAGTGTAAGTAAAATACAGTACAGTACACTATATATTGTACTGTACTGTATTATACCGACATTAGACCCACTGGATCTTCAAGAACCAAGTGGGTCTGGGTCCAAAAAAAAGTGAAAAGAAGTGAAAAAAAAGTAAAAATCAAAAAACATATTTATCACTGATTAAAAATGAAAAAAATTAAATTCCCTACATAAGTTTGGTATTGCCGCGTCCGTAACGACCTGATCTATAAAATGGTCATGTTACTTTACCCAAACGGTGAACGCCAAAAAAAAAAAAAAAACTATGATGAAATAGAAATTTTGCCCACCTTACTTCCCAAAAAAGGTAATAAAAGTGATCAAAAAAGTCGCATGTACGCCAAAATTGTAACAATCAAACCGTCATCGCATCCCGCAAAAATCATACCCTACCCAAGATAATCGCCCAAAAACTGAAAAAAACTATGGCTCTTAGACTATGGAGACACTAAAACATTTTTTTGTTTTAAAAATGAAATCATTGTGTAAATTACATAAATAAAAAAAATTGTATACATATTAGGTATTGCCTCATCCGTGACAACCTGCTCTATAAAATTACCACATGATCTAACCTGTCAGATGAATGTTGTAAATAGCAAAAAAAAATAAAAAACGGTGCCAAAAAAGCTATTTCTTGTTACCTTGCCGCACAAAAAGTGTAATATAGAGCAACCAAATATCATATTTACCCTAAACTAGTACCAACAAAACTGCCACACTATCCCATAGTTTCTAAAATGGGGTCACTTTTTTGGAGTTTCTACTCTAGGGGTGCATCAGGGGGGCTTCAAATGGGACATGGTGTAAAAAAAAACAGTCCAGCAAAATCTGCCTTCCAAAAACCGTATGGCATTCCTTTCCTTCTGCGCCCTGCCGTGTGCCTGTACAGAAGTTTACGACCACATATGGGGTGTTTATGTAAACTACAGAATCAGGGCCATAAATAATGAGTTTTGTTTGGCTGTTAACCCTTGCTTTGTAACTGAAAAAAAAATATTAAAATGAAAAATCTGCCAAAGAAGTGAAATTTTGAAATTGTATCTCTATTTTCCATTAAATCTTGTGCAACACCTAAAGGGTTAACAAAGTTTGTAAATACCTTGAGGGGTGTAGTTTCTTAGATGGGGTCACTTTTATGCAGTGGGACATGGTGTAAAAAAAAAAACAGTCCAGCAAAACCTGCCTTCCAAAAACCAAACCTTTCACTCTACGCCCCGCTGTGTGGCCGTACAGTAGTTTACGGCCACATATGGGGTGTTTCTGTAAATGGCAGAGTCAGGGCAATAAAAATACAGTCTTGTTTGGCTGTTAACCATTGCTTTGTTAGTGGGAAAAATGGGTTAAAATGGAAATCTAGGCAAAAAAATGAAATTCTCAAATTTCATCCCCATTTGCCAATAACTCTTGTGCAACACCTAAAGTTTGTAAAATCAGTTTTGAATACCTTGAGGGGTGTAGTTTATAGAATGGGGTCATTTTTGGGTGGTTTCTATTATTTAAGCATCGCAAAGTGACTTCAGAGCTGTAGTGGTCCCTAAAAATTGGGTTTTTGTAAATTTTCGGAAAAATTTCAAGATTTGCTTCTAAACTTCTAAGCCTTGTAACATCCCCAAAAAATAAAATATCATTCCCAAAATCATTCAAACATGAAGTAGACATATGGGGAATGTAAAGTCATCACAATTTTTGGGGGTATTACTATGTATTACAGAAGTAGAGAAACTGAAACTTTGAAATTTGCTAATTTTTCAAAATTTTTGGTAAATTAGGTATTTTTTATGCAAAAAAAATATTTTTTTTTACTTCATTTTACCAGTGTCATGTGACGAAAAAAACGATCTCAGAATGGCCTGGATAAGTCAAAGCGTTTTAAAGTTTTTACCACTTAAAGTGACACTGGTCAGATTTGCAAAAAATGTCCTGGTCCTTAAGGTGAAATAAGGCTGTGTCCTTAACGGGTTAAAATGAACCAGGCATGGATCCCACAGGACTTGTCCGTACCTTGTGCAGAATAGACATGTATACCAGCTTTACCCAGCCATTGTTATACTACAGCGCATTTGCTCATTTTTGTATCTTTGATATTTCCCGCTATTTTGGGGTGTACCCTAATAAAAAAATATAATTGAATTAAACAAAAAAACTGTGTTGGCTACCTCCTCCTCCTCCGCTGCCGCTTCCACCTACACCGCTAGGTCCAACGCCTCCTCAAACTCCTACTCCATATGGACCTCCATATTATAAATCAAGTTTTTTTTTTTTTATTTGTACGTATTTTATTTTATGTAATTTCACTAATTGGTCTGTTACATTTTATGGTGAAAGTCAGCAATTTTTGGGTGTGATATACCACTGCTATACCTAGTATACAGGTTAAAAAAAATCACAAATTTGTCTGTTACATTTTCAGGTGAAATTCACCAATTTTTGGGTGTGGTATACCACTACTATACCTAGTAGACAGGTAAAAAAAAAATCACAAATTTGTCTGTTACATTTTCAGGTGAAATTCACCAATTTTTGGGTGTGTATACCCCTGCTCTACCTAGTTGACAGCTTAATAAATTTCACAAATTTTTCTATTACATTTTCGGGTGACATTCAAGAAATATTGGCTGTGATAGACCCCTGCTCTACCTAGTAGACAGGTTAATAAATTAAAAACCGGCAATGTAAAAGAATAAAATAAAAAGAAGTGTAGGCTACCTCCTCCTCCACCACCGCTTCCCCCTACACCGCCACATCCACCGTCTCCTCAACCTCCTACTCCATATGGACCTGGTCCTCCTAAATCAAGATTATTATTTTTTTATTTTTACGTATTTTATGTTATTTAACCACCTCAGCCCCTATAGCTTAAACACCCTTAAAGACCAGGCCACTTTTTACACTTCTGACCTACCCTACTTTCACCGTTTATTGCTCGGTCATGCAACTTACCACCCAAATGAATTTTACCTCCTTTTCTTCTCACTAATAGAGCTTTCATTTGGTGGTATTTCATTGCTGCTGACAATTTTACATTTTTTGTTATTAATCGAAATTTAACGATTTTTTTGCAAAAAAATGACATTTTCTACTTTCAGTTGTAAAATTTTGCAAAAAAAACGACATCCATATATAAATTTTTCTCTAAATTTATTGTTCTACATGTCTTTGATAAAAAAAATGTTTGGGTAAAAAAAAAATGGTTTGGGTAAAAGTTACAAACTATGGTACAAAAAGTGAATTTCCGCTTTTTGAAGCAGCTCTGACTTTCTGAGCACCTGTCATGTTTCCTGAGGTTCTACAATGCCCAGACAGTACAAACACCCCACAAATGACCCCATTTCGGAAAGTAGACACCCTAAGGTATTCGCTGATGGGCATAGTGAGTTCATAGAACTTTTTATTTTTTGTCACAAGTTAGTGGAAAATGATGATTTTTTTTTTTTCTTACAAAGTCTCATATTCCACTTACTTGTGACAAAAAATAAAAACTTCTATGAACTCACTATGCCCATCAGCGAATACCTTGGGGTGTCTTCTTTACAAAATGGGGTCACCTGTGGGGTAGTTATACTGCCCTGGCATTTTCCAGGGGCCCTAATGTGTGGTAAGTAGGTAAATGACCTATGAAATCCGAAAGGTGCTCTTTGGAATGTGGGCCCCTTTGCCCACCGCGGCTACAAAAAAGTGTCACACATGTGGTATCTCCGTACTCAGGAGAAGTTGAGCAATGTGTTTTGGGGTGTCATTTTACATATACCCATGCTGGGTGAGATAAATATCTTGGTCAAATGCCAACTTTGTATAAAAGAAAATGGGAAAAGTTGTCTTTTGCCTAGATATTTCTCTCACCCAGCATGGGTATATGTAAAATGACACCCCAAAACACATTGCCCAACTTCTCCTGAGTACAGCGATACCACATGTGTGACACTTTTTTGCAGCCTAGGTGGGCAAAGGGGCCCACATTCCAAAGAGCACCTTTCGGATTCCACCGGACATTTTTTACAGATTTTGATTTCAAACCACTTCTCACGCATTCGGCCCCTAAAATGCCAGGGCAGTATAACTACCCCACAAGTGACCCCATTTTGGAAAGAAGACACCCCAAGGTATTTCGTGATGGGCATAGTGAGTTCATGGAAGTTTTTATTTTTTGTCACAAGTTAGTGGAATATGAGACTTTGTAAGAAAAAAAAAAAAAATCATAATTTTCCGCTAACTTGTGACAAAAAATATAAAATTCTAGGAACTCGCCATGCCCCTCACGGAATACCTTGGGGTGTCTTCTTTCGAAAATGGGGTCACTTGTGGGGTAGTTATACTGCCCTGGCATTTTCCAGGGGCCCTAATGTGTGGTAAGTAGGTAAATGACCTGTGAAATCCTAAAGGTGCTCTTTGGAATGTGGGCCCCTTTGCCCACCTAGGCTGCAAAAAAGTGTCACACATGTGGTATCGCCGTATTCAGGAGAAGTTGGGCAATGTGTTTTGGGGTGTCTTTTTACATATACTCATGCTGGGTGAGAGAAATATCTCGGCAAAAGACAACTTTTCCCATTTTTTATACAAAGTTGGCATTTGACCGAGATATTTATCTCACCCAGCATGGGTATATGTAAAATGACACCCCAAAACACATTGCCCAACTTCTCCTGAGTACGGCGATACCACATGTGTGACACTTTTTTGCAGCCTAGATGCGCAAAAGGGCCCACATTCATTTTATGAGGGCAATTTTAGACATTTAGATTTCAGACTTCTTCTCACGCTTTAGGGCCCCTAGAATGCCAGGGCAGTATAAATACCCCACATGTGACCCCATTTTGGAAAGAAGACACCCCAAGGTATTCAATGAGGGGCATGGCGAGTTCATATAATTTATTTTTTTTTGGCACAAGTTAGCGGAAATTGATTTTTTTTTTCTCACAAAGTCTCCCTTTCCGCTATCTTGGGACAAAAATTTCAATCTTTCATGGACTCAATATGCCCCTCACGGAATACCTTGGGGTGTCTTCTTTCCGAAATGGGGTCACATGTGGGGTATTTATACTGCCCTGGCATTCTAGGGGCCCTAAAGCATGAGAAGAAGTGTGGAATATAAATGTCTAAAAAAATTTATGCATTTGGATTCCGTGAGGGGTATGGTGAGTTCATGTGAGATTTTATTTTTTGACACAAGTTAGTGGAATATGAGACTTTGTAAGAAAAAAAAAAAATTTCCGCTAACTTGGGCCAAAAAAATGTCTGAATGGAGCCTTACAGGGGGGTGATCAATGACAGGGGGGTGATCAATGACAGGGGGGTGATCAATGACATGGGGGGTGATCAGGGAGTCTATATGGGGTGATCACCCCCCTGTCATTGATCACCCCCTTATAAGGCTCCATTCAGATGTCCGTATGTGTTTTGCGGATCCGATCCATGTATCAGTGGATCCGTAAAAATCATACGGACATCTGAATGCAGCCTTACAGGGGGGTGATCAATGACAGGGGGGTGATCAATGACAGGGGGGTGATCAATGACAGGGGGGTGATCAGGGAATCTATATGGGGTGATCACCCCCCTGTAAGGCTCCATTCAGATGTCCGTATGTGTTTTGCGGATCCGATCCATGTATCAGTGGATCCGTAAAAATCATACGGACATCTGAATGCAGCCTTACAGGGGGGTGAGTACAGAAATAGGTTACGTGAAGAGTAGCATGGAAAAGCAATGAAGCCCCTAACTAGAGCTTAACTCAGTAAATAACTAGATAACCTACGAAGAGACACTGAGAACTATTAAGCTAAAAAGGTATATTTTTATTGGACATATGGTTAAAAACATATACGAAGAGATGACAAACAAGTGCAAAGTAGTGCAGTACAATCCTGGGAGAGTTAATCCAGTATAACAGAGTAATAAGGTAAGCGACCAAAAAAAAATATATATAAATGCCTGTATATAAAAGGAACTCCTATACAAGAACTACACTTGAAAAAAGTCCACAATGCAAGTTAATGCATTCAGTATGAAAGTGCAAGTGCATATAATCAGTTTTTAATAGGGGACAAAAGGTATAAATCCTCAAGTGTGGCTCTTTCCAAATGTATAATTGTATCTATACCGCTATAAGTAACAAGCAGTAAAGTGCAAGTGCAAACTATAGGAGATTAAAGGTGAATGACATGACCATGTATGGTACAAAAAAGGCAAAGAACCGCAACAATGATGGTAAAGCATGCGGTCCAAACAAAGCAGAGTCACATACCGTTATAGAAGTAACAGGTCCACAGGAAGACTGCACACCCCGACGCGCGTTTCGATTTGAAACCTTCCTCTGGGGGTACAGACTTCCCACTGGAGAGCTGATACTTGAGTACCCATGCCGCCAATCCAAAACCCGTTAGGAGATCATGTGATATCCGGGAGACTAATTAGTCAGGAACACAGGTCAACTGCGCAGAGGCCAGTTGCGCTAGTATAGCTGCGTCCTTTGACCAAAGGACCTTTCATGACGTCAAACGCATCATGATCCCACAAGATGTTCGAAAGCCGCGTAATGGCCAATCACACAAGCGGCGAAGTCAGGGGGATGGGTTATATGGTCATGAATGCTGATCACATGGTCTCCCAGGGTTCAACCCACCAGAAGAGCGGAGGTAAATATCATAAATCATAAACAAATGAATAAATATATATACATTAGTGTTATAGTTATACACAAAGTGCATAGTGCATGTTCTGTTAAATAATAATGAATTAATCAATGAACTAAAGTGTTAATAAGAGACCCAGGGGTCATAAGTAAGTGTGTATCTAAACATATGCAATGATGTACAAGAATAAAAGTGCGTTGTGCATAGAGCCTAAACGGTGATGCAAAAAAGGGAAGTGACTGCACATGGAATAGATTGGGTCACGGCCACAGGACCTCCCAAACATACCGGGACCACGATAAGGTCTCAAGCAGAGGGAGGTCATATGGCAGGGAGTCAAAGAAGTCCAAAAGGGAATCACAGTCACGGGGTCTCCCAATGATGCGGCGGCCAAAACAACCAAAAGGGGAGGCCACCCAACAGAGGGGGACCGCATGACAGAGTGAAAGGTGAAGATAGTAAGAGAGCACAAAAAAGTCGCGGGATCACCAAATGGTGCGGCGGCCGTTAAGGGACGCCCACCAGATGGGGATCGCGCGACCAAAAGTCTCCAATAAGTGAGTGATAACTATAAAAGGGGCAAGTTGAGTCACGGCCACAGGATCTCCCAAAAATACCGAGACCAAAAAAAGATCTCAGGCAGAGGGAGGTCGTGTGACAGGGAGTCACGAAACCCCAAAGGGGGAGCACGGTCACGGGGTCTCCCAATGGTGCGGTGGCCAAGATAAAAGAGGCCACCCAACAGAGGGGGACCGCATGACAGAGTGTGAGATGAGGGTAAAAATAAAGTTGAATGAATCACAGCCACAGGGTCTTCAAAAAGAGCATGTGGTAGCCTGAACTGGGCAACCCACAAAGGGGGACCGTGTGGCGGAGAGTCACAACCACGTGAATAAGACAACCTACTACATGCAATTATAGCATGATACATCACAAAAGAAAGAAAAGTGAGTAAATAAGTGATGAATTGAAATTAAATGTGAATGACTGATACTTGATGGAGTACAAGAAAAAGCATCAATATATATATTACATAATGAGATGAACAAAGATGCAAAAATAAACCCATAAAGGAAGTGGGGAACATAAAAATGATGTTTCCGTCTTCAAATTGAGTCTTCAATAATATAGATAGTCCATGTCCAAGAGCATCTTGTGAAGTATGGAAAGGACAGCATTAATATCAGAACTCTCCAGTGGGAAAGTATGCAAACACTATATAGACATGAAAAATGATAAAAAGCTTTAAGAGTGAGTAAATGTTAAAAAATGTATAAGTCTACATATTCACTGTAGGAAGGGGGCATAAGACAGGGCATTATTGAGGCCTTTAGGTTGTATCGTGTCCAGGGTCCAGATCCACTTTGTTTCTAATTGTGCCAGACGTTTCATCAGGTTGCCACCACGCATACCCAAATCAATATGGTCTATCCCACAGACTTTCAAAAGAGAGGGGTCGCTGTCATGGAACTTTTTAAAGTGTCTTGCGATAGGCTTTAAATCGTCCACATCAGTGGAATCTTTTGATTTCAGGATGTCCCGAACATGTTCGCGGACTCGTACCTTCAATTCCCTGCTAGTCAGTCCCACATAAATTTTCGGACATGGGCAGGTGGCATGGTAAATTACCCCTTTAGTTACGCATGAGATGTGATGCGTGATCTTATATGTCTTGGTCTGCGTAGAATTCATGAACTCAGTGGTCCTCATGATATTATCGCAGGCCACACATTTCCCGCAGGGGAAGCAACCCCATTTTGGTCCTTTTGACCCAAAAATTGTGCCCTGTGCCTGGGGGGCGTAATAGGATCTCACCAGATGATCTCCTAGAGTTTTCGCCCTCCTAGGTACAACAGATGGGTGTGTGGGTAATATTTTTTCTAGAATTGGATCTGCCCTCAAAATGGGCCAGAATCTCTCCAGGATTCCTCGCATATATTGCCATTGTGAATGATACAGAGTGATGTATCTTACCGTATCAGATGTTTCCTTCTTTATTTTAGGATAGATAAGGTCTTGTCTTGCCAAATGTTTGGCCCGATTGTACGCTCTCTTTACTGATCTTTTACTGTAGCCCCTTTCCAGGAAACGTTGGCACAAAATGTCTGACTGGATCTCAAAATCCTCGTCGGTGGAACAAACTCTCCTGATCCTGATAAATTGGCCAGTTGGTATGGCTTTAATTGTCTGTGGAGAATGGGAAGATGACGCATGTAAGAGTGCATTGACCGCGGTTTCTTTTCTATAGATGTTAGTTTGTAAATAGCCTGATGGATCACTTTTAATTAAGACGTCCAAAAACTCAATTTGTTTGATGTTATATTTGTAAGTCAAATGAATATTGTACTTATTCTCATTGAGATTTTCCATGAAGGATCCCAAGGCTTCAGAAGTGCCTTGCCAAATAAAGAAAACATTGTCGATGTACCGGGCCCAGAAAATGACCCGGTCCATCGACGTGTGCCCATCAGACATAAAGAGCTCCCTCTCCCACAGCCCCAGGAAGAGGTTGGCATATGAGGGCGCACACGCCGCCCCCATTGCCGTCCCCCGGAGCTGCAGGTAGAAGGAGCCGTTGTAGGTAAAAAAATTGTGCGTGAGGGCGAATTCTAATAAATTGGTCAAGCAAGCCGAGAATTCTTTATCGCTGTTTGTCATAGATAGAAAAAACGAGGTAGCACGTATCCCATCTTTGTGATTGATGCTGGTGTACAGCGATTCGACATCGCATGTCACTAGCATCATATCAGGGTCAAGATGAATGCCATCAATTCTCTGGAGAAGGTCAGCAGTGTCTCGTGTGTATGATGGTAAGTTTTCCACCATCGGTTTCAAGTTGTAATCCAGAAACTTACACACATTCTCTAAAAGACCCCCACACCCCGATATTATCGGCCTACCTGTTGGTTTTGTCGGACTCTTGTGGATCTTAGGCAAGAGGTATAGGGTGGGTATTGAGGGATGTTGTACAGTCAGTGCTTCACATAATTGTCGGATATGGTTCCATTGGTTACGGCTGTTTCCAAGAGATCCAACAGTAATAAACTGTAGGAGGAGAGGGGGTTAAAAGTTAATTTTTTATAGCACGTTGTATCTCTCAATTGGCGGTATGCCTCGGCCTCGTACATTTTACGTGGCCAAATGACGATGTTCCACCCCTTGTCTGCCGGTTTGAACACCACATCTTTCCAGGATCGTAGATTTTTCAAACTCCTACGTTGATCAAACGTCAAATTGTCAACGGTCTTCCCTGCTGGAAGTTCTGAGAGCTCGTTTGATACTGATTTTACAAAAAGATCTACTGCTGGGCATAAAGACAAGGGGGGGAATCGTTCAGAACGTTTCCTGATGACCATCGGAACCTTACCTGAAATTTCACTCTGTTCTTCTAATAAACTCTCCAAAATATTCAAAGTTTCTTCCTCTGTCGGTACATCTGAGGGATTTTCTTCTACAGGTTTGAAGAACCACCTCTTAAAGATCAGTGATCGACCGAACAGGTGAAGGTCTTTTATTGCTGTGAAGATGTCAAGAGAGGCAGAGGGTGAGAAGGTGAGTCCCTTCTGTAAGACAGAGATGTCCACTTTAGAGAGGTTATGATCAGAAAGGTTAATTACCTTTAAGTTTTTGTCCTGATGTGGATCATTTCTCTGTCTCCTCCTATAGGGTTGGGTCCTGTGTTCCCACTTCCTTTTATTTTGACCCCTCCATCTAGTCATCATCCCAGGGCTGGTTTGTCCACTTGCCTGACTGCCTGTATTACTAGCTCCAGATAATGATGAAACTGATGAAGATCGAACTAGTGTGTCAGGACGTTGAGCACGTCGCCATCGGTACATTTTCTTATTTTGTGCGTCTATAAGGTCCCTGTTGAATTTCTTGGATTTTAGTTGTTGAATCTCCCTCTCCCATGTATCAAGTTGGACCTCCAAATGGGAATTGAAGGCAGTCCACTCCTCATTGGAGATTACTGCCTGTAACTGATTTTGTGTGGTCTCAATCTCTCTATCTAATAAAGAGAGTGTGTTGATATTTAAGCCAACCAACAGCTCCATAAATTTAATGGAGCTACTTGTACAGATCTCTTCCCATTTTTCCACAAATATTTCATCCTCTAAAGGAAAGGAGGGAAATACTTGGATATGTAGACCTCTAGGGACAAGACCTCTCTTACAGGGGGGTGATCAATGACAGGGGGGTGAACAATGACAGGGGGGTGATCAGGGAGTCTATATGGGGTGATCACCCCCGTCATTGATCACCCCCCTGTAAGGCTCCATTCAGACCTCCGTATGCGTTTTGCGGATCCGATCCATCTATCAGTGGATCCGTAAAAATCATACGGACATCTGAATAGAGCCTTACAGGGGGGTGATCAATGACAGGGGGGTAATCAATGACAGGGGGGTGATCAGGGAGTCTATATGGGGTGATCAGGGGTTCATAAGGGGTTAATAAGTGACAGGGGAGTGTAGTGTAGTGTAGTGGTGTTTGGTGCTACTTTACTGAGCTACCTGTGTCCTCTGGTGGTCGATCCAAACAAAGGGGACCACCAGAGGACCAGGTAGCAGGTATATTAGACACTGTTATCAAAACAGCGTCTAATATACCTGTTAGGGGTTAAAAAAATCACATCTCCAGCCTGCCAGCGAACGATCGCCGCTGGCAGGCTGGAGATCCACTCGCTTACCTTCCGATCCTGTGAGCGCGCGCGCCTGTGTGTGCGCATTCACAGGAAATCTCGCGTCTCGCGAGATGATGCATATATGCGTGACTCTGCGCAGGGCTGCCGCCTCCGGAACGTGATCCTGCGTTAGGCGGTCCGGAGGCGGTTAAAGTCATTTCCCTATCCACATTTGTTTGCAGAGCACTTGCCATGCTCTTAACCACATTTTGATGCCATTTGCCCTCTAGCCCTTTCCATGGCATTTTTACAGCCATTTTAGTGCACAAAAGTTCTGGTACCCGTTGACTTCAATGGGGTTCAAGTTTGGGGTCCCGAACTCAACCTTTTTTGTGAAATTCGGCCGAACCCGTCGAACCCGAACATCCAGGTGTCCACTCAACTCTACACTTAAAGGGGTTGTCCGAGTTTTTTTTTTTTTCTTTCTATGTTCCTAACTGGGCAAATGTAACAGCTTTCCAATTCACTCACTTTATCTCCAGTGGCTGGTTTCTCAGATTTCACTGAGGGTCACATGACCTGTGATGTCAGCCTCTCTCCCTGCTCTGATAAAGGTCGTTTACAAGCCTGTAAACGAAACATCACTGTGCTGGCCATGCCTCCCTTCACTGCCGCTGTGTGCTCTATCCTAGGAATCTTAACCCCTTCAGCTGCACAGACTCAGGGCTGAAGTGTTTACTGTGTAGCTGCAGGCAGTGAGGAGACAAATGCTGGGCACAGGAGCTGAAAGAGAAGTTCTGCAAAGCATTACAGGTAGGGGGAAGATCCTGTGTGTATTAGTAGTGTCATTATATAAGTGGAACTTGTAGTTCTACACTTACAAGTTGCTGTTTTCTCCCAGCACTCAGGGCAGCTCTTGTATCCACTCCCTTAGCAGTGTCATTATACAGCTGGGACTTGTAGTCCTACACATACAACAAGCTGCAGAGTCTCCCAGCAGGCAGACATGTCACTCAGGGCAGCTCTTGTATTCACTACCTTAGCAGAGCAGGGGGAGGGGCAGAGATTGTTTTTATTGCATGTAAACAAAGGGCCAGAAAAGAACCAGGGAAATGAGGAAATAAATATATATTTTTTTTCCATAAAACTTGCTTAGCTCAGTTATATATCAGATATTCAGGGCTATATTATTTTTTTTATAACTCGGCTAACCCCTTTAAGTTCTATTTGCCCATTCATTGCAATAAAAACAAGGAACTTTGTCATCACTTCCATTATTTAATAGGTGCTGCTTGCTAAACCTTATTCATATTAATATTATGAAATAAATAATGCATTACTACAATTTATCTTAACATTGACATTTATAATGTTATTTTTTTTTTGCATTTTTACAGGTAGCAGTACAGACTTGCTTAAAGGTTCTATTGTAGTATACAGAATCTTTAAGAATATACAGTTAAAGTAATTGAAATGTGCGTGTATAAGATTAAAACTTTGGTCATGGTTACATTTATTGAGAATAAATTGTGTTCACAAGTAGAGATGGCCTTGCGGTTCGCCCGGTGGTCATTTCATGGCGAACTTTGCTCGTTAGTGGCTCGCCGAACAGGCAAGCATATGGCGATTAGTGTTGAGCACGAATATTCGAATAGCGAATTTGTATTGCGAATCTCGCCACTTCGAGAATTTGCAAGTAGTTAGAATATAGTGCTATATATTCGTTATATCAAATATTAAGCATTTTTTTCCATCTTCACACATGATTCCTCTTTCTTTGCTTCTTGCTTGTGGGCCAATGAGAAGGAAGCAATGTCAAGTGTACAACAATACTTAGTGCACCAATCAGTAATCTGTAGTCAGACCTGCTAAAATGTGAAGTGGCACGTAATGCGAAAAAAATATTCTAATCACTGCCGATTAGCGCAATCGCAAATATATTGGAGCACTTGACTCTATCTGCATATAAAGCTATTCTAATGTTCTGCCGTGCTAACCATCTTTTCCAGTCTCAGGAAACTTATGCCAGCTTGAAAAATGTAGCCAAAGTTACCCACACCTGTATTTCACGTTACGAATTTGCATTACGTGATTTTTACATTGCCGGTTTAATATCGCAAATTCGAATATAGCCTCTGCAGCTCATCACTAATAGCGATTTCTGCCTGCGCCATGTTCTTTGAACTTTGACCCATCAGGTGGTACAGGACTGCCAATTGAGACATTTTAGCACATGGACACACCCCCTACCCTATAAATAAACCTGATCTGGCAGCCATTTTACATTCTGTTTTTCGCCAGTGTAGGGACAGACTGTTAGGGACACCAAACGCTAGCTAATAGGGCCACAAAATAGGACTGGTATAGGTGTGCTATTGATAGGTGTGACATACAGAAGGGTGTGATATACTTATAATATACTTACTAACATAGAAAGTATATTATAGTGCATTTGTATTGTGCAGCAGTTGTGTGCAGTTCTGCTGTGATACTGCAGCTAGATAGAGGGACAAATGCTATTGGAATAACTAATTGCAACTGGTGTGATATACCTGTTGCCCCCCAAAAAAAAACTGATTGAGGGGTGTGATATTGTCATGCCCTGCTCAGGCTATGTGCGGAGGTCTGCTAGATTAGCAGCACGTGTCTAGCCTTTTGTTTTGTTTTGGAGTCAAGCTAGGTCCGCCTCCCTTCAGGTGCACTGGGTGGGGTCGTTGGTTTCAGTTTAAATCACACCCACTCCCAGTGTTCCTTGCGGGTTATAGCTTCTGTCTGGCTCTGTGGAAGCAAGGAAGGAAAGATTGGCTTTTCCTGCTCAGAAAAGATAAGTTGGTTTCTGTTCTCTTGTGGTTTGCTGTCTAGGCTGTTAGAGAGACGCCTGCCCCTCCAGGTTCTGAGGGAGCAGGTTGCCTCTATTCCCCTTTCACCATCTCAGGGATTTTAGGGTATTTTCAGCCCAGGCACGAGGACACGTTATTCCCACCTTAAGGGTCTGAACGTGGGCATAGCAGTATAGGGAGAGCTGGTTGGGATTTGTCAGGAGGTGACCTTGATCCCCAGCTTCTCGCCTAGAAACTTGTTTGTTTATTTTTCTATGTATTTGATATCCTGTCCGCCGTGACATTATAACCCGCCAATACTTTGACTGCCATTGCTCAGCGGTTTTGAGATGGAGTCAATTGATGCGCTAGTTGATCGCATGCAGGGATTATCCCTAGAGGTTACGGATCTGCTTAATTCGGTCACACAGTGTCAGAATGCTCTGGCATTAGGTGCAAGTCAAATTTATGGGGAGCCTAAAGTCGTTCTCCCTGATAGATTTGCAGGGGGTGTGGATGACTTTATCCGCTTTAAAGAATCATGCAAGTTGTATTTTCGGCTGTGTCCATCTTCGTCTGGTGATGAACGTCAGAGGGCTGGTATAATCATTTCTTTGCTTAAAGGGGACGAGCAATCCTGGGCCTTTTCTCTGACACCCGGTTCTCTGGCCCTCCGGTCGGTGGAAGAATTTTTTATAGCCTTGGGATTAATTTATGATGACCCAGATCAGGTCTCGATGGCGGAATCTAAATCGCGTAATTTATTGCAAGGTGAACATACTGCAGAGGCTTACTGCGTTGAGTTTAGGAGATGGGCTACCGAGTCAGAGTGGAATGACCCCGCATTACGTAGTCAGTTTTGTCAGGGGTTATCTGAGAGATTGAAAGATGCCCTTGCCTTTCATGAGTACCCGGATACATTGGAGAATGTATCCGGGTCTTTGGCAGTACAGTTAGATAGACGTTTAGAAAGAGGTGTAAGGCTCCCTCCACGCAAGGGATCGCTTCTGTGAGTGGTTTCGTCTCACCTGCTCCCAAGGGTGATATTACATGTAACTCTGGGGTAGGTGAGGAACCCATGCAGCTGGGTATCTTTCCGTTCTGGTAGTAGAGACTTTAGGAGATTGCATAAACTATGTTATTACTGTGGGAAAAGTGGTCATTTTATTTTTGCTTGTCCTTTTGTTAAACCGCATGTTGATGAGAAAGAATCACAAAGAGGTTTGCTTAAAGAGAAAAATAAAACATTCCTGACTCTTGGTAGTGTGAATAGAGTGGTGGAGCAAGCAGGTATGCAAGCTCCCTGTAGTACTCGTTTTCTCCTTCCAGCTATGGTGGCGCTAGACTCAAGATTTTTTTTTTTAAGTATTCATTGACTGTGGTAAACTTTATTGATTTTATTTTTCTTCAAAATCTGGGTCTAAGTACTTGCACTTTAGAAAGAGAGATTCCGGTTTTCACAATTGATTCTTCCCCTCTTTCTCAAAGGAGTCTCACTAATATTGCTCATGGTATTCTGTTAAGGGTGGGTGATTCACAAATTGAGATTATGTCTTGTTTTGTCATGAAGGACTTGCCCGCTCCTATAGTCTTAGGGTTACCGTGGTTGACAAAACATAACCCAATTATAGATTGGCAAGCAAGACAGATCATTGGTTGGAGTGAATTTTGTTCGGATAATTGTCTTGGCACATCTATCTTTGGAGTGTCTACTACGGCTCTACCTCTGTATCTCTTTTTGCGGATGTCTTTTCGGAGGGTGGGGCTCAGGAATTGCCCCCTCATCGTGACTATGATTGGCCAGTTAATCTCATCCCAGGAACTAAGTTGCCAAAGTCTCGGCTTTACAATCTTTCTCAACCAGAAAGAGAGGTCATGCGGAAATATATTGCCGAGAGTTTGGCAAAAGGTCATATTAGGCCATCTAAGTCGCCAGTGGCAGTGGGATTATTCTTTGTAAAGAAAAAGGATGGATCGCTGAGACCTTGTTTGGATTTCCGGGAATTGAACCGTATTACGGTCCGTGATCCGTATCCCCTTCCTTTCATCTCCGATCTTTTTGATCAGATAGTTGGAGCCAAGGTGTTCTCCAAGTTGGTTAAAGAGGGGCCTACAATCTGATCAGAATCAAGGAAGGGGGTGAGTGGAAAATGGCCTTCAACACGCACGAGGGTCATTTCGAAAATCTGGTTATGCCTTTTGGGTTAACGAACGCGCCAGAAGTATTTCAGCGATTCATCAATGACATTTTCCATCATTTTGTGGGGAGGTTCGTGGTAGTTTACTTGGATGACATTTTAATTTACTCTCCTGATCTGAAGACCCATCAGGATCACGTGAGACAGGTTTTGACGATCCTTCGGGAGAATAAATTATATGTCAAATTGGATAAATGTGTGTTTTCTGTGCAGGAGCTTCCGTTTCTGGGATATCTGCTTTCTGACTCTAGTTTTCGTATGGACCCCGAAAAGGTCCGGGCGGTTCTGGAATGGCACCGACCGGAGAATCAGAAAGCTTTGATGCGGTTTTTGCGGTTTGCTAATTATTATAGAAAATGTATTTTGAACTATTCTACCATTGTAAAACCTCTAGCCGATATGACTAAGAAGGGCGCCGACGTCTCTGTCTGGTCGGATGAGGCATTGCAGGTCTTTTCGGCTATTAAGGAATGTTTTGCGTCTGCTCCCATTCTGGTGCAGCCCGATGTGTCTCAGCCATTCGTTGTGGAGGTTGATGCCTCAGAGGTGGGGGTTGGAGCAGTGCTGTCGCAGGGTTCATCTCCTGGCAAATGGGTTCCGTGTTTTTTTTTTTCCAAGAAGCTCTCGGTCGCCGAGAGGAATTATGATGTAGGAGATAGAGAATTGCTGGCCATCAAATTGGCCTTTGAGGAATGGTGTCACGGGTTGGAGGTGGCGTCTCACCCCGTTACAGTATATACGGATGATAAGAATTTGGCTTACCTGCAATCTGCCAAATGTCTGAACCCTAGACAGGCCATATGGTCACTGTTTTTTAACAGGTTCAATTTTGTGGTTACTTTTCGCCCGGGGGTTAAAAACATCAAGGCAGATGCGTTGTCTCGCAGTTTTCCTGGGGGATGTGATTTAGAGGATCCTGCTCCGATTTTGGCTGATGGGGTGGTGGTCTCCGCTCTGTACCCCGAATTGGAGATGGAGGTGTTGGGAGCCCAGGAGGGGGCTCCTGGTTCTTGTCTGCCAGAGAGGTTGTTTGTTCCTGATAGACTGCGATACAAGGTATTCAAGGAACATCACGATACTGTCCTTGCTGGACATCCTGGTGGTAACTCCAACTTTGATCTTGTGTCCCGGAGGTTCTGGTGACCCGGGGTACGTAAGAGCGTTGAGGATTACATGGCAGCTTGTGAAACCTGTGCACGGCCAAAGGTTGCTCATACTCCACCTGCTGGTTCACTTCTTCCTTTGTCTATTCCTTCTCGTCCTTGGACACACTTGTCTATGGACTTTATTACAGATCTGCCGAGTTCCTCCGGGAAAACAGTAATTTTGGTGGTTGTTGACCGTTTTAGTAAAATGGCTCACTTTATAACGTTAGCTAGTGTGCCCAATGCCAAGACTCTTGCGCAGATTTTTGTGGATTATATCGTGAAATTGCATGGCATTCCTTCGGATGTGGTTTCTGATAGGGGCACACAGTTTGTCTCCAGGTTTTGGAGGGCGTTCTGCTCTCGGCTTGGCATTCAACTTTCGTTCTCTTCGGCTTTTCATCCGCAGACGAATGGGCAGACAGAGCGTACTAATTAAAACCTGGAGACCTACTTGAGGTGCTTTGTGGCTGAGAATCAGGAGGACTGGTCCTCATTCTTGTCCCTAGCAGAATTTGCTTTGAATAACTGTAGGCAGGAGTCCACGGGTAAGTCGCCATTTTTTGGCGCATACGGTTTTCATCCTCAGTTTGGTACCTTTTACGTGAAACCGGTGGAACCATCGCCATTGCCTCCTCTTCCTGTTCTGGTTGATTGAAATTTAGAATTCGAGATCTCCAGGGTTCTTGACTCAAGAGATCTTCGGCGTTCCCTTCAGTACCTGGTACACTGGAGGGGATACGGCCCTGAGGAAAGGATGTGGGTTCTGACTCTGGCTGTTAGTGCCAGCCGACTGATTAGAGCTTTTCACAGATCCCACCTGGATAAGGTTGGTCCGGGGTGTCCGGAGGTCACCCGTAGAAGGGAGGGTACTGTCATGCCCTGCTCAGGCTATGTGCGGAGGTCTGCTAGATTAGCAGCACGTGTCTAGCCTTTTGTTTTGTTTTGGAGTCAAGCTAGATCCACCTCCCTTCAGGTGCACTTGGTGGGGTCGTTGGTTTCAGTTTAAATCACACCCACTCCCAGTGTTCCTTGCGGGTTATAGCTTCTGTCTGGCTCTGTGGAAGCAAGGAAGGAAGGATTGGCTTTTCCTGCTCAGAAAAGATAAGTTGGTTTCTGTTCTCTTGTGGTTTGCTGTCTAGGCTGTTAGAGAGACGCCTGCCCCTCCAGGTTCTGAGGGAGCAGGCTGCCTCTATTCCCCTTTCACCATCTCAGGGATTTTACGGTATTTCAGCCCAGGCACGAGGACACGTTATTTCCACCTTAAGGGTCTGAACGTGGGCATAGCAGTATAGGGAGAGCTGTTGGGATTTGTCAGGAGGTGACCTTGATCCCCAGCTTCTCGCCTAGAAACTTGTTTGTTTATTTTTCTATGTATTTGATATCCTGTCCGCCGTGACAGATATATCTATAATATACTTTCTAACATAGAAAGTATAGTATAGTGCATTTGTATTGTGCAGCAGTTGTGTGCGGTATGCAGCTAGATAGAGGGACAAACGCTATTCAAATAAATAATTGCAACAGGTGTGATATACCTGTTGCCCCCCAAAAAACTGATCATGGGGTGTGATATACCTGCTTCCACAAAATACTGATTGAGGAGTGTGATACACCAGCTTCCACCAAAAATAGATTGAGACCTGCAATAAACCAGCTTCCACCAAATATTGATTAAGGGGTTTGATTTACCAGCTTCCAGCAAATACAGATTATTGGGTTCTATATATCGGTTTCCACAAAATACTGATACAGGGTATTGATATACCGACTTCCACTAAATATTGATTGAGGCCTGCGATATACCTGCTTCCACAAATACTGCTCTTCTCTAGGGACTCTGTCACAGGGTCATTTTGAAAGTGACAGGCAGAGGAAGAGGCAGGCCATTCCGCAGGGGTGGTAGGGGTCGGGCAGGTGCACCAGGCTGGAGCCTAAGTGGGAAGTTGGAGAATGTGTGAAATTACATCAAGGGATGCACCAGAGTTGGTTGAGTGGCTTACTTAGCCTTCCGCTTCTGCACCATCTTCATCCTCTGCATCAGCACCCTCCTCACTCTCTGCTGTGTGCACCCCAAAGACACCACCACTACCATAGCTCCTCCAGTCGAGTCAGAGGAATTATTTTCCCATTCATTCTCAGACCTTACCAATGCGCAGCCATTCTTGGCATCGGATCAGAAAGAGGAGGTAGCAACAGCCACCACCCAGCGGTCTGACGATCAGCCCAAGGAGGGTGGTCCCCGCTGTTGCTGCCTACTCCTAGATCTATAATGTCAGTGTTAATGAAGGTGACGATGATGACGTGTCGATGGACGTCAAGTGGGTTCCCACAAGAGAGGAAGAGGAGGGGAGTTCAGAGGGAGAGACAGAGCAACAGATAGGGAAGAGAAGGAGGAGAAGCAGGCAGAACTCGCAGTGCACTGGAGGCAAAAAGCAGACTGCAAATTGATATCGCCGTTTGCTCCTTTGTCTCGTTCTCACAACCGAAGACGACCGCCATAAGTACAATCGGGAAATCCTTGGTGTAGTGTGCGTCGATGTGTGCGCAATTCCTCCAAAATAACATCACAGAGACGTTCTCAAGTAGGATCCAATAATGTGCCTGCTTCCAACAGCTAGGCGAGGTTTATTTATACAAGAAGATGGAAGGCGGTCTTACAATCATGACTAATGGGGAGACAGGTGATTGGCTGGAAGGCGGTCTTACAATCATGACCAATGGGGAGACAGGTTATGGTATGAAGTGATTGGCTGGCGAAGATGTGAATGATCGCGCAAACTTAAGTTTGTGCGTTCTCACACTTATTTGTGCCCTTTTCGTTGTCGCACTTATCCTCGCGGATGAAGAAACCTTGCTTTGACGGTCCCCATCCCTCCCGCCTAATCCGGCGCCATGACACTGGTATCTTGCAGTAATACCAGGCCGGGCACAAATCAGCTATAGGTCGGGACGACCAGAGCATCGTGCGAAAGTTTCTGCGCAATGCGAATGCGAACGAATCTGCGCAACTCCATAGGATAGATGGAGACCATACGGCAAACAATAATTTTTCCACAACAGTTCCCCCCTTTTTCGCCATATGTCGTCATTTCAGCGGCTATCTAACACTACAATAACTCAAACCAGACCTCTAAAGGGAATAAACATGTAAAGGGGAACATGCTACACTACAGATGAACTAACAAGAAGAACCTGGCCTAGCATTCTTGGGCCTCTTCGGTTGCTTGACCGTGACGTCCGGCAAGGGTGGTGACAGTGAAAAGTCTCTAAAGTGTCTCTAATAAAGAAATGCCTTCAAAAGGAAGGGTGATTCTCCATGACTGTTCCTTAAAATGCGGTGGTTCTTCTTGGGTCAGTCCTCCTGGAGTAAGAATCCGGTTGCTCCGGGCGATGCTTCTCTGCGATCATAACCTGATCCTCTTCACGGCTCCTCGCGACTCGATTCATCAAGCAGCAGGTCATTCTCACCGCCATATAGAAAAGAAATAGAAAGCATAGCAGTAACAGGACATATACTCCTATTTCCTTAAGCCACGATCCTATAGAAAACAACATATCACCAAAGTCCCCCAGACCTTTAAAGGGGTTCCAACCTTTATCTGCAATCACACGTGCTTGCCCCTGTAACGCCTTAACTCTATCTAGATGGGCCTGAACCTTTTCACCAGTATCTTCCGTCCAGGTGCAGCAATCCTCCCCGATGAATTCACATAAACCCCCCTTTTCAGCTAAAAGATATTCGAGAGCCATCTTCTCCTGGAGGAGAATTGTTTTTAACTGTCTCTGCTCGGAGGAGACTTTTCTCATGGCTTCGACTGTCTCGTTGAAATCTCATCCACTATTGTAGAAAATTTGTTCAGCCGCTTCATAAGTTCTATACCCCATCCGGTCCATGCCGGAAACCATGCCCAAGCACGATCCCCTGCAGAGAACAGCTCCATCCTAGTCCTTCTTCCCATACTCACCCTCCTCTGCACCATCAGATCCTCGTGACCATCAGCAATGTAGGAGGCGGGGACTAACCTGACTAAGGATCATGATTCTCTAGCATTCGTGAAAATGACTCTGTAAGCAGCCTGCCAACACAAGAAGTAATAGGGCCCAGTTAGAGAGACACAAAGGTCATTAGGGTTCCGGTTACGGGAGTTGAGCAACAGCTGGATGGATAAAGGGATTGTTGCACCGTCCTGGATGTCACACCCTCCCCCCCAGCAGATATAGTTGTGTCTCGTGGTTAGGTTATTACGGTCAGGGATTCTATGGTCGATCTGGACATTGATCCCAGATGGGCATTTGGTCCGACCCATGTACTTAGCTCCAAATCCAGAGCTGATATTAAAACAAATCTGGGGTCGCCCTAATTGACCAGATACCCACACGGGTCTACTAAGCCTACTACAAGTCTCAGGGCTAAAATCAGGACCATAAGTGACGTTACCATCTAAGAATGTATGGTTGAACTCTATGGATAGGTGACGCTCCATAGATTTACCTAAAGGGTTGATTTTCCTGATGCCCACCCTGATGTCATAAAGGGCATGAACTGCTGACAAGGCTGGGAGGCTCTGACCCGGAGGTGGTTTGGAGCACACCCAGCAGTTGGATCTATTTGCCGTCTTTGCTAACTACAAATGCATTCTGAATAACAAATTTCATTGTGACTCCTCATATAACATTCTCCAAAGTGCATTAGACAGAAAGAATAAAGGAATATGAGGTACCTGATCATTGCGCTTTGTGGTCCAGTAGCTTCTTGCAATGGCTGGCGTGGATCAACCCGTCGCGTTCCTCGACCTTGAGGGAGGTTGGTGTTGTAACTAGAACCTGGTACAGCCCGGTATATCTCGCATCCAGTCTCTGGCGCTGATGTTTTTTAATGACCACCCAATCGCAGTGACCTAGAAAAGTAACCTTCTCCATACAAAACTGCAATTTATCCCTGCTAGCCTTATTCCCAGTGGATGCCAGATGGTTAAGCAACGAGATGGTATGCCTATAGCATGACTCCTTATGCGAGCAGCAAACCAACAAATCTTCTACATATTGCAATATAGCGACCTCCGGATCCTCTGGCACCCACTGATCTAATACCACATTTAGCTTACAACTGTATTCCGATGGGCTAGTCATGGACCCTTGTGGTAACCGGGTCCATGTAAGTTGTTTACCCTAGAATGAAAAAGCAAAGAGATATTGACACTGGGGATCAAGTGGTACAGAGAAAAAGGCATTGGACAAGTCGATAACACTAAAGTACGAAGCTTTAGGAGGGATGGAAGCAAGTAATGTGTGAGGATTAGGCACTAACGGGGCATCACTGACAATGATTTTGTCACCGGCTCTGAGATCATGGACCAGTCGGTAAGTGACTTCCTGGACCTTGGCTGATTTCTTTGGCATCGGGAATTGAGGAGTGTTACATGGGGATTGAGTTGGGGTCAAGACCCCAATTTAGAGATGCCTGTCGATCTGGATTTTGAGGGTGTCAATCTGCTCTACACTCAGCGGGCACTGCGGTAATCTTGGTAATACGCAACCGGGGGCAATCCGTATAGTGGCTGAATGTACTGGCAATAGGCCGATGTCATACTTGTCAACCGCCCAAAGTTTAGGATCTACCTCAGGCAGTACGTCCAGGGACACAAAGTTGCCAGGTTCTCCAGTTTATGCAACTGCCACCACTCCACACAGCAGCTCGTTTGTGAGTGCACTAGTAACCAAAACACCCTCTGGGGTATAGGAGATTTTGGACTGAATTTCCGTCAGAATGTCTGCCCCCAAAAGGTTAATAGGGTCATCATCTGAGATCAACAAAGATCTAACTGCTTCTGTGTGTTGGCCTAACTTACAGTGCAATGGTTTAGTCTCTCTGAGAGTCACTGATTGACCTGTAAGTCCAACGGTGGGGTAGTCTTGCCAGAAAGTGGAATCCTGCCTCTGAGGTCTTCAGTTTTTAGGACAGTTCTGGCTGCGCCGGTGTCAATGAGGCAGGATAGAGGGTATGGCAGTTCCTCAAGAAACAGATTGACATGAGCTGACACCGGTTTGCCGCTTCCCTAGCGGGTTGAGCTGTTGGACTGTGTAACAGCTCCGATGTTCTGGGTAGGTACGGGAACGGTGATGAGATGGTAGGTTCCCGGAGGGCCATTCGTATTGAGGTACGATTTCCCTGGGTTTGGTTTATGTGCATAGGGCTGGTCAGGGGTGGTCTTACGAGGTTTGGGAGAATCCTGGTCCTCCTCATACTCTGGACAGTGGCGTGCTACATGACCTTTCTGACGGCAAAGGAAACAGACAGTACTAGGATATTTATTCCTTTTGTTTCTTTTTTGCCTAGGATGGTTACTCTGGGCAATTAACTCAAATGCTGTCATGATTTTGGCCGACTTGGCCTGCTTCCTTGCATGCAAGTCAATCTCTATGGCCTGGATTGTGGCCATGAGGGAGTGGAAGTCCTTGGAGTGAGCTTCCGGCCGTGCCATCATTAACCTATCCCTCAATTTAGGCACTAATCCAGCCAAGAATTTGGCCTTCAACATCAGGTGGATTGGAGATACGGGTTTTGAATTATCGGGGACATCTGGACCTGCCTCGAACCCTGCGTCTAATACCCCTTGTTTCAATCTCCACCAGTAGATGGAGGCATCCTCATCTGGACCTTGAATTGCTATCATGAACTGGAAGGGGGACACAACACTGTACATGGTAGGCATTTTGTCTGTCAAGTGTTTGCAAAATTCCTTACCCCCCGTCGTGAGTTGCTCATGTGTGGTTATACCACACCTGGAAATGATGTAATCTGCAACATCTTCACCTACAGCAGCTCTGAGGATACGTGCACAATCTGCTCCACTCATCCCATAGCTCAGCTGATTGACATTAATTTTCTTGGCAAACCCATGCGGATTAGTCCTGTGATCCGGGAGGTCATTCAAGATCTCCCCTGCGGTAAAAGGTACGTGCCAGGTGATATGGCTCGTAGTGTTTTGTCCGGGGGGTCCTCACATTCCTGTACCCGGACTGGAAACACCCCGGGAGGTGGACCAGCCTCAGCGGGAGGCCTCTTAGTAGGTGGTAGGTCACTGGAAGGGGGTTGGAGAGGCTCTGCCACAGTCACCGTTTCCCCCACATTGGCCAAAGACTGATACAAAGGCTCTATTTTTCGAGAAATAGCTGTTGTCTCAGAGTCCGGGGCTCTAGAAGTCGGTTCAACTGGAGGTGTCTGCCTGTTCAGGCTTGCATCTAATTGCCACAATTTGGTAATGAGTAGTCTCCGACTACCATCAAACGTGACTCCATAAACCTTCCTGAGTCTGGCCCTCAACTGTTCCACTCGATAGCGCCTATAACCCCCCTCCGGGCTCTGTTGGAAATCATCCCTTTCTAAGGCCGCTATGCACTCTGGTTAAATGGGATTTCCCAAGGTGTCGGTAATCTGTTTTATCAGAGACATCGGTTGCCGGTCCCTGAGTTGGTGGTGGAGATGGAGACAGAGCGGCTGAGGCTGCTGGTATGGCCTGAGTAGCCAGTAGGTTTAAGCCTGCCTGCAGCTCGGTCTCATCCCTGGTTTTATTGGACTCCGTAGTTTTAGTTGGACGGGAGTACATGACAGTGTTAGTTCGCACTGTCTGGGACTTTTGAATGCCCTGTAGCTGGAGCTCGATGGATTCGTGCAGCCACAGTTCTGCCTTCTGGAGGGAACCAAGGCTTTGGAGTCTAGTGGGGAATTCACGGACAAACTTTTCCCAAATCCAGACCTCAAAGGTCCGTTCTTTTGGGATGGTCCACTCTGAACCTACAGTCCATTGGTGCCAATCTTTGAGGGGCTTAACAACTCCTCCTCCATAGATGAATTTCATGTGCTGCTTGGCTGTCCTATACTCAGAAGTGGTACCCTTCTGTTCCCTAGATTTCTCTACACCCATGCTCAAGCCTTCTAAAAGTAGGTGCATCCACCTATAGTATCCTGCGACGCACGCCTGGACGGCTGCTACTCCCCTTCGTTCACCTCTGAGTTGCCCTAGGATTTCTGGCACCGACACACGGACTCCGTTCACCCTAGTTAGACCTCAGGAAAAGGAGTAGCAGCGTGAGGAAAAAACTCTTGCCGACACACAGCGGCCCTCAGAGTCCCCCAATGAGATATACCAGCCTCGGTTTTGGCTCTGAATAGTGACCTGACCACAGGATAGGGCTTCCAATTGACCTGGAGTGAAATGTGCGCACAGGAAACACACAGTACTCCTGTGGAAAAAGGGGCGCACAAAGAAAACACAGTACCTTTTGTGGGGACGGGGTACACACAGAGAACACACAGTACCTTTTGTGGGGACGAGGGGCGCACAGAAAACACACAGTACTCCTGTGGGGGAAGGATCAACAGAGAACACACAGTACCAGCTGTTGGAAAAGGGGGGTCATCACAGAGAACACACAGTACCTCTTACACAGCTATTGGTATGCCCGGGTGATATATACCACCTTGTCTCCTTAAAAAAAAAATCATCAACTCACTTTCCTTTGCCAATATGATTCTATATAGTCAAGCTGAGCAGCAAACAAAGCCCTTTTTGCACTGACTGAGTAAAAACCTCTCGCTCAGCAGCAGCCTATGAATTCAGACAGTAGTTCCCACACAATATCACGAGACCCCCAGTAACTAAAGAAGGGTCTCCCAACCAAATCTACAGAGAAGAGAAAGAGAGAGAGAGAGAGAAAGAGAGGGTCAAAGAGAGGGAAAGAGAGAGAGAGAAAAAGAGAGGGAAAAAGAGAGGGAAAGAAAAAGAGAGGGAAAAAGAGCGGGAAAAAAAGGAGGGAAAGAGAGGTAGAGAGAGAAAAAGAGAGGGAAAAAAACTGGAAAAATAGAGGGAAAGAGAGAGAGAGAGAAAAATATGTTCCGGAACAGTGTTTAACAATACAACAGTTAGGGCACAACCAAACTAATCACAGACATAACAAACCCCCTGTTTAGATAGTGATGGCAATATCTGCCTTCTTTGGTGTTAAACTATAACCACCCGACCTTACACACAAATCCCTCTGTTGGATCTCTCACCATAGATCCTTTGTCCCAGCAGGGCACAAAACAGCCCTTTACAGTTGAGAAACCCCCACAGCAGTTATGCAAACATGCAACAACAAGTATCTGGGCAGCTATTATTAGAAAAACATCAACCACATACACCAAAAGGTTTTTTAGTAGATTTTTTTTCCTGATATCAGCAGATTGGAGTACACAGATTTCAATTCACAAAGAGCAAAACTTTCTAAAAAATGAGAGTAAGGAAAAGGATTTTCTTACCTTATGCCACCCTTTTTTGCTTTTTGAAAATGAAGCTCTGTCTCTTTTAAGTTCTGCTGATAACGGGGAAGGGGGGAAATTAGCTCCCTAACTGTGCTCGCCAACTGATATCGCCGTTTGCTCCTTTGTCTCATTCTCACAAACCGAAGACGACCGCCATAAGTACAATCGGGGAATCCTTGGTGTAGTGTGCGCAATTCCTCCAAAATAACGTCACAGAGACGTTCTCAAGTAGGATCCAATAATGTGCCTGCTTCCAACAGCTAGGCGAGATTTATTTATACCACAAGATGGAAGGCGGTCTTACAATCATGACCAATGGGGAGACAGGTGATTGGCTGGAAGGCGGTCTTACAATCATGACCAATGGGGAGACAGGTTATGGTATGAAGTGATTGGCTGGCAAAGATGTAAATGATCGCGCAAACTTATGTTGTCACACTTATTTGCGCCCTTTTCGTTGTGGCGCTTATCCTCGCGGATGAAGAAACCTTTGTTCGAAGGTCCCCATCCCTCCCGCCTCAGCCGGCGCCATGACACTGGTATCCTGCAGTAATACCAGGCCAAATCAGCTACAGGTCGGGACGACCAGACCATCGTGCGAAAGTTTCTGCGCAACGCGAACAAATCTGTGCATCTCCATAGGATAGATGCCGACCATACGGCGAACAATCATTTTTCCACAACAAAATGAATCTGGAGCGAGCCATCCACCATGCACGGTCACATCTGGCGCTCCCAGGACGCCGGCACATGGCTCCGCAGTATGGGCCTTTTGTAACGTGTCAGCTGCTGACAAGTGTTGCCATCTGCAGCCTGTGCTGTGAACGCATAAGTCGCGGTAAACCAACCCTCACCTAGGGACGACCGCCTTAAGAAGGCAACTGGCCTCCCATCACAGAGCACAGTGGGAGCAACACCGTCAGAAGCCACAAAGCCACACTCCCGGTGCTCCACTTCCTGCCTCTTCTCCTTCTTCTCTCTCCTCCCATTTGTCCTCCACTTTCCACCGTGCCGTCATCTGGCAAAAGGCAGGCTTCCGTGTCCCAAATGTTCGAACGTAAAAAGTTGATAACCCTCTTGCCCAATGGCTGACCTGAACTGCTAGCCCGCCAACTACTGCTGGTGGACTCGGAGGCCTTTAGAAAATTTTAGGCCATTGGCACACCGCAATGGGCAAAGAGCTAAGCAGTCTAATTGTGAGGACTTGTTTGAACCCAGGATTAAATCACGGGACAATAAAATACGAGTGATCACCAGGTATAACAACCAGTGGTCGGACCTCTACAGAATCTTAAACACCCATTGGTCCCTACTTTTAGCAGATGGTAAACTTGCTCCACATGTTGACAATGAACCCAGGATTATAGCGCGGAGGGCCTCTAATCTAAAAGACACCCTAGTGCGCAGTCACTTTCAACGCCCAGGAGGTACCATGGGAAGCGGTGGTACATTGAAAGGTACACCTGTGGTGATTGTAATATCTGCCAATTCATGCTGAATTCGGACAGCCTTATCCATGGGGAGAACTGTAGAGTTAATTTAAAACATTATGTTAATTGTCGCTCCAGGAATATAGTTTATGCCCTTCTGTGCCCCTGTAATAGGATATATGTGGGCCAGTCTATGCAGGAGCTAAGGAAGAGAGTACAACAGCACACATCCAACATTCGGTTGGCAGCACGGGACAGAAGCAAAGGGGAAAAACCTTTAACATCGGTGGCGGCCCATTTCTTGGACTGCCATGAAGGTAGGTATGACAGCCTACGGGTTGCAGGGTTGGATTTAATTCGTGGAAACATTAAGGGCACACATATCTCTCAGAGATTGCTCCGATCTGAATCAAGGTGGATATTCAACCTGGGGTCACAGGTTCCACGGGGCTTAAATGAGGAACTCACCTTCACTGGTTTCTATACATAGATTCCTACTCTTATGCTGACTGATCGGAAAGCAATAGAATAGGTCTATGTACTATCTATCACTTAATTGCACTTTTTATTTATGTTTGTTTTTACTTTTCAGGTTTCAAAGGCTTGATAACACAGGGATGCAGGACTTATTGTTTCATTGGACTTCCTCTCCTTTTTTACATAGATATTTGTTCACTGTTTGTAAAAAAAAAACGTATATAGAATGGCACTTAGCACTTTAATAATCATTGGTTATTTGTACACATACAACCCTATGGTCGTTATATCCTATCTTTGTATTTTTGATGTTTTATGGATTTGTATTGCTACACATTATTATGATGGAGTATTTGTCCCCTTTGCATTATAAATTGATTATTTATATGATATTTATACATGTATTGATCTGCTCTCTTTCTATTTTGCGCTTGCTTCTTGGCCTCTTTCTCCCTGGTGCATGGTCCGTCATCCCCTTGGCCCGCTGAAACTTTTGGTTGGAGGATATGGGTTTGGATTGAATACTTGTACCCTTCATTGATTATTAAAAACTACATAGGTTGATGTTTGATTTTTTAAATAATGATAAATAATTCAATATTTAGGGTACAATAAGAATATAGGTACGGTATGGCTAGTGAACAATGATACATAGTTATATAATAGACAGCCTTGTAAATCAGTTTATATAAATAAAAATAAATAATAATAATAAAAATATAAATATAAATAGATAAAAACAACAACATAATAATAATAATAATAATAATAATAATAAATAAATAAATAATGATGGGAATCTATCCATGATCTGTTGCACCCATGTAATCATGTAATCATCCATGATCTGTTTTACTTATGAAATCATACTAAGGAGAAAAGTGATTGACTTTATTATATAATTTCTATTTGTTCGTTTATGCACTATATATCACATATATATACACTCACCTAAAGAATTATTAGGAACACCTGTTCTATTTCTCATTAATGCAATTATCTAGTCAACCAATCACATGGCAGTTGCTTCAATGCATTTAGGGGTGTGGTCCTGGTCAAGATAATCTCCTGAACTCCAAACTGAATGTCAGAATGGGAAAGAAAGGTGATTTAAGCAATTTTGAGCGTGACATGGTTGTTGGTGCCAGACAGGCCGGTCTGAGTATTTCACAATCTGCTCAGTTACTGGGATTTTCACGCACAACCATTTCTAGGGTTTACAAAGAATGGTGTGAAAAGAGAAAAACATCCAGTATGCGGCAGTCCTGTGGGCGAAAATGCCTTGTGGATGCTAGAGGTTAGAGGAGAATGGGCCGACTGATTCAAGCTGATAGAAGAGCAACGTTGACTGAAATAACCACTCGTTACAACCGAGGTATGCAGCAAAGCATTTGTGAAGCCACAACACGCACAACCTTGAGGCGGATGGGCTACAACAGCAGAAGACCCCACCGGGTACCACTCATCTCCACTACAAATAGGAAAAAGAGGCTACAATTTGCACGAGCTAACCAAAATTGGACTGTTGAAGACTGGAAAAATGTTGCCTGGTCTGATGAGTCTCGATTTCTGTTGAGAGATTCAAATGGTAGAGTCCGAATTTGGCGTAAACAGAATGAGAACATGTATCCATCATGCCTTGTTACCACTGTGCAGGCTGGTGGTGGTGGTGTAATGATGTGGGGGATGTTTTCTGGGCACACTTTAGGCCCCTTAGTGCCAATTGGGCATCGTTTAAATGCCACAGGCTACCTGAGCATTGTTTCTGACCATGTCCATCCCTTCATGACCACCATGTACCCATCCTCTGATGGCTATTTCCAGCAGGATAATGCACCATGTCACAAAGCTTGAATCATTTCAAATTGGTTTCTTGAACATGACAATGAGTTCACTGTACTAAAATGGCCCCCACAGTCACCAGATCTCAACCCAATAGAGCATCTTTGGGATGTGGTGGAACGGGAGCTTCGTGCCCTGGATGTGCATCCCTCAAATCTTCATTAACTGCAAGATGCTATGCTATCAATATTGGCCAACATTTCTAAAGAATGCTATCAGCACCTTGTTGAATCAATGCCACGTAGAATTAAGGCAGTTCTGAAGGCAAAAGGGGTTCCAACACCGTATTAGTATGGTGTTCCTAATAATTCTTTAGGTGAGTGTATATGTACAATACACTTTATGATTATGCTTTATTGTTCACGATGTGTATATTTTATTTATTTAGTACTGTATTTTATATATGATCATGGAGTTATTTTGATTGAATGGCATACAATATTGAATCATGTTTTGATACTATTGTAATCCTATGAATTGGGCTTTCAATTGACATTTGTTCTACATACTTTTTTGCCCTGTTTACATACCGGAACTAATAGTACCTTTCTTTGTTTCGGTGATCCATTGGGGGATGTAATTGTGCGGCTTGGCGCTCTGTGGCGTTGGCGAGGCCGTGATGTGTTTCCGCTTTTTGGAACGCATCGCGGCGTCGACTTCCGCTCGGGCGCCATCTTGCACATGCGCGTTTGTTCATCCAGCACACCGGTCTTCACCGGCGCCTGCACTCACGCTCGGACCATGCACCGGGGAGAATCCAGGTAATACCCATGTGCGCCCCCCCCCCCCTCCTTCCTTCATTGTTTTAGATATTTGACCACAGCCATATTCGATTATTGACTAATTATAAAGGCTATAAGATTGTTGAAACGCTAATGCATATTCACATGGACCTCTGAGGAAGCTAGCATATGCACTAGCGATACTCGTGCGGGTTTTCACCTTCCCCTCTATGGGTCTACATTTTCCATGTGCCACCACTGTGTTTCTGAAAAGTATATTATTGAACAGATTGAAGGCATTTGTTGCTATATCTTTAATAATTGCATACAGGGAGTGCAGAATTATTAGGCAAATGAGTATTTTGACCACATCATCCTCTTTATGCATGTTGTCTTACTCCAAGCTGTATAGGCTCGAAAGCCTACTACCAATTAAGCATATTAGGTGATGTGCATCTCTGTAATGAGAAGGGGTGTGGTCTAATGACATCAACACCCTATATCAGGTGTGCATAATTATTAGGCAACTTCCTTTCCTTTGGCAAAATGGGTCAAAAGAAGGACTTGACAGGCTCAGAAAAGTCAAAAATAGTGAGATATCTTGCAGAGGGATGCAGCACTCTTAAAATTGCAAAGCTTCTGAAGCGTGATCATCGAACAATCAAGCGTTTCATTCAAAATAGTCAACAGGGTCGCAAGAAGCGTGTGGAAAAACCAAGGCGCAAAATAACTGCCCATGAACTGAGAAAAGTCAAGCGTGCAGCTGCCAAGATGCCACTTGCCACCAGTTTGGCCATATTTCAGAGCTGCAACATCACTGGAGTGCCCAAAAGCACAAGGTGTGCAATACTCAGAGACATGGCCAAGGTAAGAAAGGCTGAAAGACGACCACCACTGAACAAGACACACAAGCTGAAACGTCAAGACTGGGCCAAGAAATATCTCAAGACTGATTTTTCTAAGGTTTTATGGACTGATGAAATGAGAGTGAGTCTTGATGGGCCAGATGGATGGGCCCGTGGCTGGATTGGTAAAGGGCAGAGAGCTCCAGTCCGACTCAGACGCCAGCAAGGTGGAGGTGGAGTACTGGTTTGGGCTGGTATCATCAAAGATGAGCTTGTGGGGCCTTTTCGGGTTGAGGATGGAGTCAAGCTCAACTCCCAGTCCTACTGCCAGTTTCTGGAAGACACCTTCTTCAATCAGTGGTACAGGAAGAAGTCTGCATCCTTCAAGAAAAACATGATTTTCATGCAGGACAATGCTCCATCACACGCGTCCAAGTACTCCACAGCGTGGCTGGCAAGAAAGGGTATAAAAGAAGAAAATCTAATGACATGGCATCCTTGTTCACCTGATCTGAACCCCATTGAGAACCTGTGGTCCATCATCAAATGTGAGATTTACAAGGAGGGAAAACAGTACACCTCTCTGAACAGTGTCTGGGAGGCTGTGGTTGCTGCTGCACGCAATGTTGATGGTGAACAGATCAAAACACTGACAGAATCCATGGATGGCAGGCTTTTGAGTGTCCTTGCAAAGAAAGGTGGCTATATTGGTCACTGATTTGTTTTTTTTTTGTTTTTGAATGTCAGAAATGTATATTTGTGAATGTTGAGATGTTATATTGGTTTTACTGGTAAAAATAAATAATTGAAATGGGTATATATTTGTTTTTTGTTAAGTTGCCTAATAATTATGCACAGTAATAGTCACCTGCACACACAGATATCCCCCTAAAATAGCTAAAACTAAAAACAAACTAAAAACTACTTCCAAAAATATTCAGCTTTGATATTAATGAGTTTTTTGGGTTCATTGAGAACATGGTTGTTGTTCAATAATAAAATTAATCCTCAAAAATACAACTTGCCTAATAATTCTGCACTCCCTGTATATATTGATTGTTTCTATAGTGGATCTGGATGAAATTTTGTACATAATTTTACCCATTAGTGGGGATTGCTCCATGAATTGATGTTTTTAATAAGTATGTTCCAAAAATAAAACATAATTTATTGAAGGTGTTGTCTAGTTGTGGTATTTCTTTACTTGGTTTAGTCTAGGCACACCGCAATGGAAGGTCCCTGGAAGGAAAT
Source organism: Bufo bufo (assembly GCF_905171765.1). Taxonomy (NCBI): domain Eukaryota; kingdom Metazoa; phylum Chordata; class Amphibia; order Anura; family Bufonidae; genus Bufo; species Bufo bufo. The sequence continues at coordinate 327,176,517 of NC_053393.1, forward strand.
ATTTCTCCCAGAAAGGCATCCCAGAGCTATATGGACATGTTCAGCGGCAAGTGAATGTATCTCTGGCACACAGTGTCAGTGCCAAAATACATCTGACCACAGAAACGTGGTCTAGCAAACACAGGCAGGGAAGGTACATAACTTTTACTGCCCACTGGGTGAACCTTTTGACTGCTGTCAAGCATGCAACCCATGGTACCCCTGTGGTTTTGGTGTTACAACCACGGATTGCATGCAGGCCTGCCTCTTCTTCTCCTACTCCATGCTCCGTCTCCTCCTCGGCTGACTCCTCCTTTTACACTGCTACCTCCTCTTCTGCCTCATCTCCCCAGAACCTATTTGACGTGCCAGGTGAGACGTTGCCCTGCTGTTCTGCGGCTGTTGTGCCTGGAAGCCAAGAGCCACGCCGGTCCTGCACTGCTTTCAGCTCTGCGGTCACAGACTGATCAGTGGCTAACCCCGCTCAATTTGACAGTTGGTAAAGTGGTGTGTGACTATAGTGCCAATCTGCTGAGCACGCTGAAAAGGGGCAAAATGACACACGTGCCATGAATGGCACACATACTTTACTTAGTCGTGCAGTGATTTATTGCCAAATACCCCAGGGTCCAGTTTTTTTTCCACCACGCCAGTGGCTGCTCATGCTTGACGCATGCAGACTTCTGCAGCCATTTAAGATCACCAAACTGGTCAGTCAAAGCCAGGGCACCATCAGTAACACCTTCTTTCTGGAGCGCGCATTGTGTTGTGTCATTGATCAAACCATCGAGGAGCAGGAAGATGAGGAAGTCGCAATGCTGAATGAATTCCCAAGGGGGGCTACTCAATCTGAGACAAGTCACCAGGAGTCTAAAGAGGAGTCAGAGGAGGATGGTGCCTGGGGGGAGGAGGAGGAGGAGCAAGAAGAACAAGCTTTCAACTTTTCTGGGATCCCGGGTGTTGTCCATGGATGTGGGGAGGAGACCGAGGACAACATTCTCCTGGGCGATGAGCAGGAGCCAGGGAGCTCCACCGCTTCCAATTTAGTGCAAATGGGGGCCTTCACGCTTCAGTGTTTGAAAAGGGACCCCTGTATAAAAAAACATAAAGGGCAAGGACCAGTACTGGGTGGCAACGAACTTCGACCCCCGGTACAAACACAAAATGGCGGATAGGTTACCAGAATCACAGAGGGTTGTCAGAATGCAGAATTTCCAGGCCTTGCTTCAAGAGATTCTGCATTCTGCTGTTGCGGGCACTGGCAGAGGAATTTCTACCCACAGAGAAACAGTTGCGGGTACCAATCTAACAGCGCATGCAAGAAGAGGGTGGTTTGAAGAGGTGTTGGTCACTTCGGATACAAGATCATTCTTGCAGCCAATCTATTGGCAACCGCTCTCCGCTCCAGCCTCAGAGAACTCCTAGACTGACAGGTGTCCGACTACATCGGGTTAACGGCCGATGTGGACGCTGTGAGAAGCGAGGAACCAATTGACTACTGGGTGTGCAGGCTTGACCTGCGGCCAGAGCTGGCACAATTTGCCATGGATCTCTTGGTTTGCCCCTCGTCGAGTGTCCTGTCCGAAAGGACGTTCAGTGCAGTAGGGGGGATCGTGACCGATAAGCAAACTCGCCTAGCTCACGACAGTGTGGACTACCTCAGGCATTTGACGACCACGTTTAATTGAATTTCCTCATGCCAGCCACACATATCCGACACCACTCAGAACAAATAATGGTCCCTGTCTTATGTAAATACAGCGGCATAAAAGGCCTTTTCTGTCCGGTGAATGCCTAATGTTTGGGGCCACGAAAGAATTCATTACCTGTGACGACCTTGTGTTATCAAAATTCAACTATTATCATCAAGGTTTTTTTCATGAGGGAGGATTTGTTAGCCATGTTTTTATCCCAATTTTATATTTTTAGTTCTTTTAAACATGTATTTTACATATATTTGTACTGGCCTGCAGTAAAATTGATATCCATTGACCGTCTAATATACCTCCAGCCACATAATAACTTGAGCTTTTCTGTACAGTGAATGCATAATTTTTGGCGCCTGTAATCTAACTCGCCAACAGTAAAATTGTTATACGGTGACCGCCTTATGTACCTCCAGCCACATTGTTAATTGTTCTTTTCTGTACGGTGAATGAATAATTTTATGGCCTCTAGTCCACTGGACTGCAGTAAAATTGATATCCATTGAACGTCTAATATACCTCCAGACACATAATCACTTGATGTTTTCTGTCCGGTGATTGCCTAATGTTTGGGGCCTGTACTCCACTGGCCTAAAGTAAAATTGATATCCAATGACCGTCTAATATACCTCCAGCCACATAATCCCTTGATGTTTTCTGTCCAGTGAATGCCTAATGTTTGGGGCCTATACTCCCATGGTCTAAAATAAAAAAAATTCTAGGCTCCAGCAGGGCACATATTTTACAGTTTCACTTTAAGACACATAAAAATGGCCCCTGATTAAAATACATGTTTTTTTGTGGGAATTTTTGCCATTGTTCCCCCTCTGGTATGACACTGTCCATGTTGTGGGACTATTTGTGCACTTCTAGTAAGTATTTGGTGGCCTGCCATTAAAGTGAATGGGGCCCGCCGCAAACTTGCGGTTCCCGAACATTTGATCGCGATCGCGTTTGCGAATCGTCCCGGCCGATGTTCGTCCATCACTATTCACAAGCTTTGACAACTTTTTCAAATTTAACAATACCTGATATCAATATTGTTGGTACTAAATGTATCTTAAAAAATAAAATAAAAATTACATTAAATAATTAAATAATAATTCTAACGTAGATCTGCATAGTGAAAAATATACAGTATTTCTAAAGTCCTTAAAGAGAACATATGTATGGGAATAGGAGGCAGCAGGGTGCCATCTCTATATCAATCAAGCTGTAGCTGACCTTCTTCATTTGAGCCAGCATAAGGAGCAAACAGATGGAGTAAATAGAGAACAAGCTGTCTCTGATTTCCAAGCAGGAAGAAAACAAGATAAGAAAACAAAATATTATTGTATGTAATTTATATTCAGATATTTGTAAGGAAAGAGAGTATTTTAATAACCAGCACAAAAAGTGTAGGAGAAAAAAAATCTAAATGTGGTAAATTCTTCCTTTCATTCTTTCTCCACTTTTAATCAATGCACTGTCTGAACTGTCTTTTTAGTAAATAGCTAGAGATGAGGGAATCAAAGTTGAAGTAGAATTCGATCAGAATTTCAGGAAAAATTAAGATTTGCACCGAATCCCAATTTCCTCACGATTCTTGGTAACGAATCACATTTTTTCCTAAAATGGCTGCTGCACGTGTTAGGACATGGAGCAAATAACTCTGGGAAGGCGGGATCACCTACAATGCCATGCATGCAGCCAATCAGCAGCCAGCCCCTGTGATGTCACATCCCTATAAATAGCCTCAGCCATTTTAGATTCTGCCATTTTCCAGTGTACTTAGTGCAGGAAGAGACAGCTGGCGCTAGGGATAGCGCTAGGAAAATCCTTAACGTGCTGAACAAATGATTTACAAGTTCAGGGAAAGATTAGTCAAGGTGTAGGTTAAGGATAGGAAGGCATTATCTACACTATAAAAGGAGAACAGGGTGCAATAGGAGAGAGTACAGCCTGGGTAATAGGAGAGATTCTATTACACCTTGCTGCACTAATTCATAATACAAATTGGTGTTAAACTGCTACTTTTAGGCTGTTTGCACTATATGATACATCACTAATTCCAGCAAACCTTCCTTGTGATTGGGGTGCAAGTTCTGTGTGATACACCCATTTCCTATTAATAAGAAAGATATGTACGTCCTATTAGCAGTAGTGATGAGCGAGCATGCTCGGCTGAATACTTGAGCGGCATGCTCGAGTCTCCAGCCCGCACGTTTCGTGCCTGCTAAGCAGCCAATAAACGTGCAGGTGAGTACTGCCATCACTGTAATGCCAGTAGCCATGATGGCTGCTGGCATTACAGTGATTGGCTGGCCGGAACATGTCATCGGGTGCTATATAGCAACCAATGATGCGGGTTCGGCTCATTGCGAGTCAGGGAGAGCTGCGCTTAGGAAGGGACAGATAGTGTAGGGAGTTTGTATTCGTATTTTATTCAAGTGAATAACGTTTCAAAGACCCAAAAGTCCTTTTCAGGACTATTGTGTGAGGTTGGCAGCAATTTATTTTAGCAAAGTAGTACTCAAATATTTTTTTAACATACTTTGCAAAATAGCGATTTTTTTTTTCTATATGGAGGGTGTCTGCAGTGACTTGTGACATCTGTGCAATACCTTCTCTGTATCAGGGGCAGAGATAGGAAAAATAATAGTGAAAACAATAAGATTTTTTCCCCATGATCTATCCACATTTTTGCTGTAAACGGTGTCATCCGTGAGTTGTCAGATCTGCGCTGCAATACCTTGTGTGGTTGTCAGGGCCAGATATAGGGAAACAATTAGAATACAGAAAACACTTTTTTCCCCCATAATCTATCCACATTTTTGCTGTCAACGGTGCAATCAGTGATCTGCGCTTCAATACATTTTGTGGTTGTCAGGACCAGATATAGGGAAAAAATTAGAATACAGAAAACACTTTTTTTCCCCATAATCTATCCACATTTTTGCTGTCAACGGTGCAATCAGTGATCTGCGCTTCAATACATTTTGTCGTTGTCAGGGCCAGTCATAGTGAAAAATATAAATATAAACTACATCAGAAAACAGTGTCTGTACCGCAGATTCTAATAATCTGGGCCTAAAATAGTGTCCATATTCTGTGTGTTTCGGTGACATATACTGTCTTGTATCAGAAAACAGTATCTTTAGGGCAAAATCAAAAAATCTGGGCCTAATCTAGTGTCCATATTCTGTGTTTCTGTGACATATACTGTGCTGCATCAGAAAACTGTCTTTAGAGCAAAATCCAAATATCTGGGCATAATCTAGTGTTCATATTCTGTGTATTTCTGTGACATATACTGTCCTGCATCAGAAAACAGTGTCTTTAGAGCAAAATCCTAATATCTGGCCCTAATCTAGTGTCCATATTCTGTGTGTTTCTCTGACAAATTATGTCCTGCATCAGAAAACAGTGGCTTTAGAGAAAAAAAATCCTAATATCTGGCCCTAATCTAGTGTCCATATTCTGTGTTTCTGTGACATATACTGTGCTGCATCAGAAAACTGTCTTTAGAGCAAAATCCTAATATCTGGGCCTAATCTAGTCTCCATATTCTGTGTGTTTCTGTGACATATACTGTCCTGCATGTTTCTTTAGCGGACTGTAAAACAATCTGCGCCACATCTTGTGATAAAACAATTAAAATGAAGAAGGCGAGCACTAAGGGACGGGGAAGTGGGCATGATGCTGATGGTGCACGCAGAGGCCGTGGCCCTGGGCGCAATGAAACTGTGCCTGCTGCCAGCGCACCAGAAAAAAAGAAAACATCCACTGTACCGGGCGGCGCAGGAAAACACTGTCCAAGTTCAGTGCAAACAGTTGATCGGTTGGATTGCTAAAGATAATGCTTCCAGTCGGTTAAGCACCACCCTCTCTTCCACCAAGTCCAGTCTCTGCAGCCAAGAGTCTGGTCAACCGAATACTCTCTCTAATCATCCTTCCTCCCACCATGGAGAGGCTTGCCAAACGAGTGATCCTACACTCGGATATTCCGAGGAGCTCTATCCAGCGCCACTATTACATTTGGCCCTCGCGCCCAGCACGCTTGAAGAGGGACCTGAGATATTGTGCCCTGATTCCAAACCTCTTGAGCCTTCACAGTCTCAAGAAGATGACGGTGGTGAACGGCAATCATTCGTTCACAAGGTGGATGGTGATGAGATAGTTACCAATCACTGAGGTTGTAGTTAGGTCAAGTCAGGAGGATGAGCAGAATCAGGAAGTGGAAGAGAAGGTGGTTGATGATGAGGTCACTGACCCAACATGGGAAGGTGAAAAGCCGAGCGAGGACAGCAGTACAGAGGGAGAGGGATCCGCAGCACTGCAACAGGCTGGAAAAGACAGTGGGGTTGCAAAAGGGAGAAGTTGGTCCACACCAAACAGGCCCGCAACCGTTACACCGAGCACCCCCATGCATAAATCTACCTTGCCATGGAGTAGGTGTTCCGCAGTATGGCGCTTTTTTGAGGAAAGTGCAGATGACAAAAGAGTGGTAGTATGCAACCTGTGCCATGGCAAAATGAGCCGGGGCATGAATACTAGCAACCTCACCACCACCAGCATGATCCGCCACATGGCATCCAAGAACCCTAACAAGTGGGCCTAACGCCGGGGTCCACAATCTGGGTCTGCGGGTCACACCACTGCCTCCTCTTCCCCGGTGTTACGCACTGCTGGCCAATCCCCTGCCGAAGGCCCATGCCCGGATGCCCCTCGCCTTGCACTTGGACCTTCGCATGAACCATCAGCAACAACATCCACTTCCCTGACCCAGTGCAGCGTCCAAATGTCCATACCACAGTCATGCGCTTCCATATAATGTTTTAGAGCATCAGCTCACCTGCAGGCACTAGCATATAATGTTTTACAGCATCAGCTCACCAGCGGGCACTCGCATATGTTTTAGAGTGTCAGCTCAGCAGCAGGCCCTCATGTTTTGGATGGTCAGATCAGTAAGCCCTTGCTCCAAATGTTTTTGAGGGTCACCATCAGGCCAACAATCATAATTTTTCAAGGGCGTGTATGATGCCCTCCTTTATGTGTAATAAAGGGTGTATTGTAGTGCTGGTTTCTTGTACTTTTTGGCAGGCCTTTCACTTAGTGCATAGGCTTTATGAATGTAAGAGTCCCACTACATGAACTATTGTACCAGAATGTGAATGAGGCCCTCCTTTATGTGTATATTGTTGAATATTCCTTTTCTCATCCTCCTCCTCCTCCTCCTCTTCCATCATATCAACATGCTTATTCGTCGCATATAATGCCCTTTCATATTATTTTTTACAGGATCAGCTCACCTGCAGGCCCTCGCATATAATGTTTTACAGGGTCAGCTCAACTGCAGGCCCTCGCATATAATGTTTTACAGGGTCAGCTCACCTGCAGGCCCTCACTAGAGATGTCCCGAATAGTTCGCCGGCGAATAGTCCCTGGCGAACATAGCTTGTTCGCGTTCGCCGCGGTGGGCGAACATATGCGATGTTCGGTCCGCCCCCTATTCGTCATCATTGAGTAAACTTTGACCCTGTACCTCACAGTCAGCAGACACATTCCAGCCAATCAGCAGCAGACCCTCCCTCCCAGACCCTCCCACCTCCTGGACAGCATCCATTTTAGATTCATTCGGAAGCTGCATTCTTAGTGAGAGGAGGGACAGTGTAGCTGCTGCTGATTTAATAGGGAAATCGATAGCTAGGCTAGTGTATTCAGTGTCCGCTACAGTCCTGAAGGAATCATCTGATCTCTGCTGTAAGGACAGCACCCCAAAAAGCCCTTTTTAGGGCTAGAACATCAGTCTGCTTTTTTTTTTTCCTGTGTAATCTAATTGCAGTTGCCTGCCTGCCTGCCAGCGTGTGTGTCAGGCTCACAGCGTATACTGTGCCCACTTGCCCAGTGCCACCACTCATATCTGGTGTCACAATAGCTTGCATTTAAAAAAATAATAATATTTTTGGACTGTGAAATAATAGCAGTCATATTCCTTCACACGTGTGCGTTTCAGGGCCTGCAAAGGCACAGTGTCACACCAGTGCAACTCATATCTGGTTTAACAGTAGTGCAGATTTAAAAAAAAATACAATTTTGACTGTAATAGATTGAATAGCAGTTAGTTGTCTGCAAGCGTGTGTGTCAGGCCTACAGCGTCTACTCTGCCAACTTCTGCCAGTGCACAGTGTCACTCATATCTGGTGTCACAGTAGCTTGCACGCATAGTACAACTTAACTAATCAAAAAAAAAATGACAGGCAGAGGCAGGCCACCCCGCAGGGGCTGTCGTGGTCGTGGTGCTGTGATTCCCTTTGGCCCTAGAATAATGCCCACGTACCCTGAACTCGAAAAGTTCTGAGGACATAGTTGACTGGCAAACAGAGGATGTGGTCATTTTTGGGTGGTTTCTATTATGTAAGCCTCGCAAAGTGACTTTAGACCTGAACTGGTCCCTAAAAATTTGGTTTTTGAAAATTTCTGAAAAATTTCAAAATTTGCTTCTAAACTTCTAAGCCTTGTAACATCCCCAATAAATAAAATATCATTCCCAAAATGATCCAAACATGAAGTAGACATATGGGGAATGTAAAGTAATAACTATTTTTGGAGGTATTACTATGTATTATAGAAGTAGAAAAAATGAAACTTGGAAATTTGCAATTTTTACCAATTTTTGCTAAATTTGGTATTTTTTTATAAATAAAAATGTTGTTTTTTTTTTTACTTCATTTTACCAGTGTCATGAAGAACAATATGTGACGAAAAAACAATCCACAGAATGGCCTGGATAAGTCAAAGTGTTTTAAAGTTATCACCACTTAAAGTGACACGCAAAAAATGGCCTGGTCCTTAAGGTGAAATAAGGCTGTGTCCTTAAGGAGTTAAGTTACTTAAGCAGGGAGAAATCATGACTTCAGATGGGAAAAAAATGACAAATATTCTAAACGAATATATAAAGCAATATAGCTAATATAGTGCTATATTTGTTTTTCAGAATGTCTGCAATATTCTAAAACAAGAATATATAGCAATATAGCGAATATTTGTAAAAAAAACGAATATAGAGAAATTTTGCTAATATAGTGCTATAATCTTTTTTTTTATAGTTGTAATTTTTTTCCAATCTGAACTTCTGATGAGAAAAAAAATTGCAACTATTAGACAAAAAAGATTATAGCACTATATTAGCTAAATTGCTCTACATTAGTTTTTTCGAATATTACGAATATTCTAAAAAAACAAATATATAGCACTATATCGAATATATTAGAATATTTGTCTTTTTATTTTATTTTTTCAATCTGTACAGTTGTTCCACTTCGACATACTCCTCTCCGACAAGCGTCCCAGTGACCATGGGAACGCCTGGGGGTTAGAATATACAATCGGATCTGAGTTATCACGATCTCAGAGATCGTGAAAACTCAGATACGATTGTATATTCTAACCCCCAGGCAAGCGTCCCCGTCACCATGGGAATGTCAGGGGGTTAGAATATACCATCGGATCTGAGTTTTCACAATCTGACTGATATTGTAAAAACTCAGATCCGATGGTATATTCTAACCCCCAGGCGTTCCCATGGTGACGTGGATGCTTGTCGGGGAGGAGTATGCCAAAGTGGAACAACTGTACAGATTGAAAAAAAAAGGCAAATATTCAAAAAAAATTATATATTCGATGTAGTGCTATATATTAGTTTTTTTTTTATATTTGTCATTTTTCCCATCTAAAGTCATGATTCCTCCCTGCTTAAGTTGCTTGTGGGCCAATGACTCATTGGCCCACAAGCAAGAAGCAGGGAAGAATCATGTTTTCAGATATAAAAAAATTACAAATATTCAATATAGTGAATATATAGCACTATATTCAAAATATTCGCAAATTCTCGAAAGTTGCAATCTTCGAGATAAATATTCGTAATTTGAATATTCGCGATCAACACTATCTATCAATACTGTGACGGACTGAACTATTCACTTCAGCTGCTGGAGAGGCCTGAGGGCTAGCCTCCTTCCTACAGACTATGGACCCAGAACTATGGAGATCCCCCTCTTCATCAGTCTTGTTTTATTAGTTCGGTACCGACACCCCCCAAACCCCCCCTTCCCCCGGCTCATTATTCTACAAAGGGAAAAGTGTGTAGCTTCTGCTTGTGAGTGATTACGTTATCCCATTGTGTTGATTGATTGTATCACATGTGTGTGTTTGTGTGTTTTCTGCCTGTAAGAAACTGTCTCAGTCCTCCACAAGGTCCCACATGGGAGTATCCCTTGCTGGAAGACCTGCATAAAAGGCTGACATGTTGCCCCATTAAATTGTCCTGTTCTACCCTTCATGAAGCCTGGGCTCATGTTTGGAGGATTGGAGAACTACACTATGGGTATTGCTATAATCTTTATAATTGGATATAAAATAAGGTGACTAGCACTTGACCTTTGATACCATGGATTAACAATTTATTTGTAAAATGAGGTGATTGTGTGTAGGGTGGTTCATAAAATATGGTATACTGGATGAGGACACTTGGTAATAGATAAGGTATATATAGATTGATAAGTGAGATCGCTTGTGTATAAATACAGTTAAAAATCGCAAATACGCAACACCTGTAAAAATACCTATTAAAAAATCACACACGATGGCTTAAGTAAAATCGCAGAAAATGGCTTATGTAAAATCGCAGATAAAGACACCTGTAAAAAATTGTATAAGATGGCTGAATAAATATACATAAATATGATCGTAGATATAATCGTAGATGAGTTCATACAGTTAAAGCTACTTTCACACTTGCATTCGGGGTTCCGCTTGTGAGCTCTGTTTGAAGGGTCTCACAAGCGGCCCGAACGCATCCGTCCAGCCCCAATGCACTCAGTGTGGCTCCGCTTGGCCTCAGTTCCGCTCAGCAGGCGGACACCCGAACGCAGCTTGCAGCGTTCGGGTGTCCGCCTGGCCGTGCGGAGGCAAACGGATCCATCCAGACTTACAATGTAAGTCAATGGGGAAGGATACGTTTGAAGTTGAAACAATATGGTGCAATTTTCAAACGGATCCGTCCCCATTGACTTTCAATGCAAAGTCTGGACGGATCCATCTGACTAACTTTCACACTTAGATTTTTTTCTGAACTATAATGCAGACGGATCCGTTCTGAACGGATCTCAACGTTTGCATTATAGGAGCGGATCCGTCTGTGCAGACACCAGACTGATCCGCTCTGAACGCAAGTGTGAAAGTAGCCTAATACAGATGGATGTTGATACTTTGTAGTTCCAATCCTAAAATTAGTGGGTGATACTTAGATATTCCACTTGCTAGATATTAAGCAGGCGATGTCTACAATTCTAACTATGATGAACAATATCAATTCAGATAAAGGGAGTATTTGAATGGTGACATATTTCGGGTCAACAAATCAAATAGTAGATCGATAATGGTTGTTTAGTCAGTCTGCACCTATGCTACTACGTGGCGTCGCACGGAGCGGGCAGTGACCGACCTTACCTCCCTCCTGTAGGTGACTCAGGCCGTGTTCGTTTGCCTCTAGGTACGGTACCCGCGTGGTCCTAGGAGCGTCAACTCGGCGTCCCACGTGCTCAGGTAGGTTTAATTTTTGGCTATACGGTCGAGTCTCAATTATCAGAGGTGGTATGAGAGTTCATGAATGAGAAGCGCTTTTGTCTTTCAAATATTTTGTCGATGAAAAGTCAAGAGTAGGTCCTGGGAATCCAAACCAAACCATAAGCGTTTCGGAGTGTACGCTCACTCCATCACTGGTCATGTATTCCGCTATATCTTGCCTACTTTTATAGGTCGCCAATTAGTCACCTGGAGTTCCAAGTGCTTTGTAAAACCTTTACTGGATCACCACTTTCTACTTAGATAATCAGATCCGAGCAGATCCGAGTGCTCGGCCGAGTACCACATGTGCTCGAGCGCCATGCTCGAGTCTCCTCCCCGCACATTTGGCACCTTCTAAGCAGCCAATAAACATGCTGGTAAGTATTGCCATCACTGTAATGCCATTAGCCATGTTTTCTACTGGCATTACAGTGATTGGCTGGCCGAAACACATCATCAGGTGTTATATACAGAGAGTGTACAGAGATTGTGATCGCAATTTACTCTTTCTCAAGACGTTTCAAAGACCCAAAAGTCCTGTGTGTGTTGGCAGCAATTTAAAGTCCAGATTTGCACTTTTTATTTTTGTTTTTACAAAAAAAAATCGCTTCATTGGCTATCTTAATAGAAGGTGTCTGCAGTGACTTCTGACATCTGTGCAATACCTTGTGTGTATCAGGGGCATAGATAGGAAGAATATCAGTGAAAACAATATTTTTTTGTCCCAGACCACATTTTTGCTGTCAGCTGTTTAACCCATTAATCTCAGTTCTCTGAATTAGAATACCGTCTGAGCACTTCAGGGCCATATATTTGGAAAAAGTGAAAATCAATATACATACAAATTTCACTGAATTTGCACACAGTTTTCTTGTCTGCGGCAGAAACCGTTTATCGCAGCGCATTGCATTTCTATACCGTCTGAGTGCTTCAATCCCATATATTGGGAAAAAGTGAAAATCATTATATATACTAATTTCACTGAATCGGCACACAGTTTTCTTGTCTGTGGCAGAAACCGTTTATCGCAGAGCATTGCATTTCTATACCATCTGAGTGCTTCAGGCCCATATATTTGGAGAAATTGAAAATCAGTGCAAACAATATTTTTTTGTCCCAGACCACATTTTTGCTGTCAGCTGTTTAACCCATTAATCTCAGTGCTCTGCATTAGAATACCGCCTGAGCACTTCAGGGGCATATATTGGGAAAAAGTGAAAATCAATATATATACAAATTTCAATGATTCTGCACACAGTTTTCTTGTCTGCGGTTTAAAACGTTAATCGCAGTGCATTGCATTTCTGTACCATCTGTGCGTTTCAGGCCCATATAATGGGAATAATATAGTCATAAATATAAACAACATCATAAAACAGTGTCTGTACTGCAGATTACAATAATATGTGGCTAATATACTGTCCAAAATCTGTGCTGTTCTGTGTCATACACTGCCCTGTATCTGAAAACTGTCTTTTGTGGACAGTAAAAAAAAAACTGCGTCACAACCAATAAAAAATCCATAAATATGAAGAAGGCCATAACTAACGGAAGGGGAAGTGGGCGTTATGCTGATGGTTCAGGCAGAGGTTGTGGCACTGGGCACAAAGAAACTGTGCCTGCTGCCAGTGCACCAAAAAAAAAAAAAGTTAGAAAACCGTACCCAGCTTCATGTCCAACTTAGCTAGGTGGCGCACGACAACACTGTCCAAGTCAGACCAGTGCGAACAGTTGGTCGGTTGGCTTGCTGACGATAATGCTTCTAGTTGGCTAAGCACCACCCTCTCTTCCACCAAGTCCAGTCTCTGTAGCCAAGAGTCTGGTCAGCCAACTCCTCGCTCTGATCATCCTTCCTCCCACCATGGAGAGGCCTGCCAAAAAAGTGATCCCACACTCGGATATTCCCAGGAGCTCTTTTCAGCTCCACTATTAGATTTGGCCCTCGCGGCCAGCATGCTTGAAGAGAGACCTGAGATATTGTGCCCTGATTCCCAACCTCTTGAGCCTTCACTGTCTCAAGAAGATGACGGTGGTGAACATCAATCATTAGTGGATGACGATGAGACACAGTTGTCAATCACTGAGGTTGTGGTTAGGTCAAGACAGGAGGATGATCAGAGTGAGGAAGTGGAAGAGGAGGTGTTGGATGATAAGGTCATTGCCCCAACATGGGAAGGTGAAAATCAGAGCGAGGACAGCAGTACAGAGGGGGAGGGATCCGCAGCACCGCAACAGGCTGGAAGAGGCAGTGGAGTTGCAAAAGGGAGAAGTCGGCCCACACCAAACAGGCCTGCAACCATTACACCGATCACCCCCATGCGTAAATCAACCTTAGCAAGGGGTAGGTGTTCCGCAGTATGGAGCTTTTTTGAGGAAAGTGCAGAGGACAAAAGAGTGGTATGTAGTGTGCAACCTGCGTGGTACAAAAATGAGCCGAGGCATGAACACTAGCAACCTCACCACCACCAGCATGATCCGCCACATGGCATCCAAGCACCCTACTAGGTGGGCGGAACGCCTGGGTCCACAATCTGGGTCTGCGGGTCACACCACTGCCTCCTCTTCCCCTGCGTTACATGCTGTCCACCCCCTGTCCAAGACGCAGGCCCGGATGCCTCTCTCCCTGCACCTGGACCTTCGAATGAACCAGCAGCAACAACATCCACTTCCCTGTCCCAGTGCAGCATCCAAATGTCCATACCACAGTCATTTGAACGCAAATGCAAATACCCACCCACCCACAGGCCATAGCACTTAATTTCCAACTTTCAAAATTACTGGCCCTTGAAATGTTGCCATATAGGCTTGTGGACACTGAGGCCTTCCACAGCCTGAAGTCGGCCACGGTCCCTCAGTACGCAGTCCCCAGCCGCCACTATTTTTCACGGTGTGCCGTGCCCGCCTTAGAACAGCATGTGTCCCAGAACATCACCCCTGCCCTGACCAACGCAGTTACTGGGAAGGTCCACTTAACCACAGACACATGGACAAGTGCTGGTGGCCAGGGATGCTACATTTCCCTGACCGCACACTGGGTGAATGTGGTGGAGGCCGGGAGTGAGTCATACCCTGGGATGGCACAGGTGCTACCGAAGCCCAGGATTGCGGGCCCTACATCTATCAGGGTCTCTGCAAGCAGCTATGTTACTGGCTCCAACCCCCACTTCTCCTTCTCTTCTGCCTCATCCTCCTCCACTTCCACTTCCAGCAGCCATCAGCCGCTAGCTGGATTCAATGTAGCACTTCTGTGGGTAAGCGTCAACAGGCCATGCTGAAGTTGATCTGCTTAGGGGACAAACATCACACTGCCGCAGAGCTTTGGCAGGGTATAAGGGACAAGATCGAGCTGTGGCTCTCTCCACTCAACCTATAACCAATCATGGTTGTGTCTGACAATGGCCGTCACTTGGTGGCGGCTTTGGAGCTCGGCAACCTGACACACATCCCATGCCTAGCCCACGTCTTAAACTTAGTGGTTCAGTGGTTTATCAAAACATACCCAATTTGCCAGAGCTACTAATGAAGGCGCACCGCGTGTGTGCTCATTTCCACAAGTCGCCCACAGCTTCAGCCATCCTGTCAACGCTGAAGCAGCGCTTGCGGCTTCCAGCTCACCGACTGTTGTGTGACGTGAGCACGCGCTGGAACTCTACGTTCTATATGTTGGCCAGGCTTTGTGAGCAGCAGAGGGCAGTTCTGGAATACCAGCTGCAACATGGTCGTCGCTTTTCAAGTCAACTGCCACTATTCTCAAGCGAGGAGTGGGCATTGATGTTAGACCTGTGTGAGGTTTCAAAGAAATTTGAAGAATCCACACAGATGGTTATTGGCGATAATGCTATTATCAGCGTAACCATCCCACTGCTGTGTCTACTCAAACGATCGCTGCTCACAATTAAGGACGACACTCTGAATGTGGCAGACGAGGAACTGGGGGAAGATATCTCACAGGGTTATACCCAGACCACCCACAGTTCGTCTTCTCAGCACGAATTGGACCGTGAAGAGGAGGAGGAGGAGATGGAGACTGTTGCCTCTGCTACTGAGGCTAGTACCCATTGAACTTTTATTCCATCTGTTTAGCGTGGATGGGCCAAAGAACAGGAGGAGCGGGAAGAGGAGATGGAGAGTCATCCTAATGTCGACATCTTGCGTGTTGGTACTCTGGTACACATGGCTGAATTAATGTTAGTCTGCCTTACCCGCGACCCTCGCGTTATATGCATTTTAGCTAACACGGATTACTGGGTGTTCACCCATCTCGACCCCTGCTACAAAGAAAACTTCTCATCTCTCATTCCTGTGGTGGAGAGGACGAGTAAAATGGTGCAATACCAGATGGTACGTGTTGAGAGATTGCTCCGGAATTTTCCATCTGACAATGCTGGCAGCAGAGTCTGTACTTCCTTAGGCAACTGGGGAAGGGAGACAATGGGAACACACAGCAGTTCCAACAAAGGCAGGGCAACACTCTCCAAGGCATGGGGCACTTTCATGACACCCCGCCAGCAACCTCACTCTGAAGCGCGGCCTAGTGGTACTAGGAGGGAAAAGTTTTGGAAAATGATGAAGGAATACATAGCAGACTGTGTCAGCATTCTAAATGATCCCTCAGTGCCTTACAACTACTGGGTGTCCAAGCTGGACACGTGGCACGAACTTACACTCTACGGCTTGGAGGTGTTGGCCTGACCTGCCGCCAGCGTTTTGTCTGAGCGTGTATTTAGTGCTGCTGGTGGCATCATAACAGATAAGCGTATCCGCTTGTCCACTGGCAATGCGGACAGGTTGACTCAGATAAAAATGAACAAGGCCTGTATTGCCCCTGACTTCTCCACTCCACCAGAGGAATGCTGAGCTAATGAGGAACAAACACACAATTGAAATGTATGCTTTTCAATTTACTCAATCCACAAGATTCAGATGCACCCTTTTCACCTCCAAAAAAGGGTATATGTTTGAATCTTGTTTACTCATCCTCCTCCTGTTCCATATAGTATATATTCCCCTTAGTACAATGTTTCATAGGGTCTGCTCACCTGTGGGCCCCCACTCCAATGTTTCATACGGTCTGCTCAGCTGTAGGCCCTCACTACAATGTTTTATGGGGTTTGCTCACCTTCAGGCCCTCACCTCCAATGTTTCATACGGTCTGCTCAGCTGTAGGCCCTCACTACAATGTTTTATGGGGTTTGCTCACCTTCAGGCCTTCACCTCCAATGTATCATACGGTCTGCTCAGTTGTAGGTCTTCACTACATTGTTTTATGGGGTTTGCTCACCATAAGGCCCTCACTACATAGTTTTATGGGGTTTGCTCACCTTCAGGCCCTCACCTCAAATGTATCATACGGTCTGCTAAGCTGTAGGCCCTCACTACAATGTTTTATGGGGTTTGCTCACCTTCAGGCCCTTACCTCCAATGTTTCATACGGTCTGCTCAGCTGTAGGCCCTCACTACAATGTTTTATGGGGTTCGCTCACCTGTAGGCCTTCACCTCCAATGTTTCATATGATCTGCTCAAATCACCAAAAAAATGAAACTAACTTTCGTATGTATGAAAATCCAAAAAGCTTTATTGTAAATATATATAAACAGTACATACATGTACTATAAAACAGGCAGCACAAGGCGGGACACACAGATGAGGAGCAGGACCCAAGGAGAGGCCGGGAGATCAGTGCACAAAAATACAGGGAAAAAGAATACTAGCTGAAAAAGCATACCTTAGAATCTCATAGCAGCAACGCCCCAAACACAATGCAACAGAGGCGATTGTGGAGACTGAGGTTAAGATGGAAGGAACACAAAGGAACACAATTAAACATACCCTGAATGGTGCAAAGATCTCTCGGCCGACTCCTGACCCAACGCCGTTTCGCCAGTAGATCTGGCTTCTTCCTGGGATAAGGAAACACATAAAACATCTCCCCTATATAGTGCCCACACAGGTGTGTGGAAGATAATTAAGATTGCAGGACCTGAATGACATCAGCACCAATGTAATTGGAGCCCCAGTACTTAAGAGCCAATCAATAGAACCAAAGGCACCTAATGGGGGCAGGACTAAGCTGACAGAGCGAGCATGTGAGCAAGAACATGACCGCAGTGTCAGAGGTGCATCATAAGACACGCCCTGACCCTGCCAGGAAAGCCAATCAGTAGCCCATGTAGTCATACGGAGGAGGAACCGGGGGCAGTGCAGTGCAGTAGGTGCGGACGAACAGTGACAGCGGCACCAACAAAACATGAGGCCTCAAACTCCAAGGGGCGGAGGAATAGTGATGCGGCGATCGCCCCCACTGCAAAACCAGAAGCAGTGGTGGATGCCCCACCCCGGCAACGCAGGCAAGCCTTAGTGACGGAGCGGTCACGTGATGCGGCACACGACCGCAGCGGCACACTTAAGGCTACTTTCACACTTGTGTTCAGAGCGGATCCGTCTGGTGTCTGCACAGACGGATCCGCTCCCACAATGCAAACGTTGGGATCCGCTCAAAATGGATCCGTCTGCACCATAGCTCAGAAAAATTCCAAGTGTGGAAAGTGGATTGGTCGTCGTGGGCCAGTTGAATGGCCCCCAAGGACCCCCTTAGACTTTTATCTTTGGGGTCATCTGAAGGCAATTGTCTATGCTGTGAAGATACGAGATGTGCAGCACCTGAAACTACGGATACTGGAAGCCTGTGCTAGCATTTCTCCTGCGGTGTTGCTATCAGTGTGTGAAGAGTGGGAGAAGAGGGTTGCATTGACAATCCAACACAATAGCCAGCACATTGAACACATTTTTTAAGTGGTCAGAAACTTGGAAATAACTCATGAAAGAATAAAGTTACATTAAAACCAAGCACACCATTGTTTTTTCTTGTGAAATTCCCAATAAGTTTGATGTGTCACATGACCCTCTTCCTATTGAAAAAACAAAAGTTGGATTCAAAATGGCCGACTTCAAAATGGCCGCCATAGTCACCACCCATCTTGAAAAGTTTCCCCCCTCACATATACTAATGTTCCACAAACAGGAAGTTAATATCACTAACCATTCCCATTTTATTAAGGTGTATCCATATAAATGGTCCACCCTGTACATTTTTCCTTTTTGTACTGAAATAGGACACAGAACACTTTTTTTTTTGACAAAAAGGTTTTTCTAGCACTGTCCCAAGTGACTTCACTGCACTAAGATGCTGTGAAATGATTCCTCCCTATCCTTTCCCTGCACTAATAAATCGTTTTTTCAGGGTTTTTTTCACAATGAGGTTTTTCCTATTGCTGTCCTTAGCGCCTTTTCATGTCCTTCCCTGCAGTCTGAATGCTGGAAAATGTCTGACTCTAAGGGCTGTTTCACACGAGTGAGTCCATTGCGGGAATCACGCTCCGTGTGTGAGTGTGATCCTCCGCTCTGGACTTGCAGAAACACACGGCATTATCATGATTTATAATGCTATGTGTCTCTGCTTCACCTTATTTCTACAGAATCATACTGACAGCTTTATGTCACTATGATTCTGTGGAAAAAGGCCATGCAGAGACACATAGCATTATAAATAATGATAATGCCGTGTGTTTCTGCAAATCCAGAGTGTAGAATCACACACACACAGAGGTGATTCCGCAATGGACTCGCTCTTGTGAGACAGCCCTAAGATGGCTGCCGTATTTATAGGGCTGTGACACCACAGGGCTGGCTGGCTGCAAGAAGAATCGTGATTCGTTACCACAAAACGCAAAGAAATTTGCATTCGTTGCAAATCAAATTTTTCCTGAAATTTGGATCGAATTCCACTTCTTCAGCTTTGATTCGCTCATCTCTATTCATAATGAATCAGATTTTTTTTTTGTCAATTCATTTAACTCTAAGAATTTCATAGCTGTTTTCAGCTACTATTTCTGCTACAGATTTTTTTTGCAGATTTTGCTGAGCAAACATAACTTCTTTAAATTTAGGCAGGCTCGTAGTGTAGCTTAATTACATCCTCATCTCTATGCGGTGCAGCTTTGTCTTACAAGTAGATATTCTTCCCTGTCATTGTAGGTTAAGCATTTATTTACATGAATCATCTTGTTTGAATATATTTCTTTCTCATAAAATAAAGTTTACAAGAAAAAAACAAAACATTATGATGTTGCTTAAAGCTTTTCACAAAAATAACTTATTCAACTCAATCCAGTTTGTTTAGTTTCAACCCTACTCAAATTATTTTTTTTTCCTTCCATGGGTGTTGAATTATTCTTTGGCTTTCATGTTTTATCCAACAGAATTATAATACAGAGTAAACAAACAAATACTACAAATGTACAAATGTAATTGTTGATTGCTTGAGTTTTCAGAAAAGCAGTACAAGAAAATATCTATATATTTTCATCAAAGAAAAATGTGCATATATAATGTTTGTACTTCAAAAAGTGTAAATCAGTAGAATGTTTTCTTTTTCTTTCTGTATATTACCTCCTCCAGCTATATATATATATATATATATATATATATATATATATATATACACAGTTGCAAGAAAAAGTATGCAAACCCTTTTGAATGAAATGTATTTCTGCACAAATTGGTCATAAAATGTGATCTGATCTTCATCTAAGTCACAACAATAGACAGTCACAGTCTGCTTAAACTAATTACACACAAAGAATTAAATGTTACCATATTTTTATTGAACACACCATGTAAACATTCACAGAGCAGGTGGAAAAAGTATGTGAACCCTTGGATTTAATAACTGGTTGAACCTCCTTTGGCAGCAATAACTTCATACAAACGTTTCCTGTAGTTGCAGATCAGACGTGCACAACAGTCAGGAGTAATGCTTGACCATTCCTCTTTACAGAACTGTTTCAGTTCAGCGATATTCTTGGGATGTCTGGTGTGTATCGCTTTCTTGAGGTCATGCCACAGCATCTCAATCGGGTTGAGATCAGGACTCTGACTGGGCCACTCCAGAAGGCGTATTTTCTTCTGTTTAAGCCATTCTGTTGTTGATTTACTTCTATGCTTTGGGTCGTTGTCCTATTGCAACACTGATCTTCTGTTGAGCTTCAGCTGGTGGACAGATGGCTTTAAGTTCTCCTGCAAAATGTCTTGATAAATTTGGGAATTCATTTTTCCTTCGATGATAACAATCTGTCCAGGCCCTGACGCAGCAAAGTAGCCCCAAACCATGATTCCCCCACCACCATACTTCACAGTTGGGATGAGGTTTTGATGTTGGTGTGCTGTGCCTCTTCTTCTCCACACATAGTGTTGTGTGTTTCTTCCAAACAACTCAACTTTGGTTTCATCTGTACACAGAATATTTTGCCAGTACTGCTGTGGAACATCCAGGTGCTCTTGTGCAAACTATAAACGTGCAGCAATGGGTTTTTTTGGACAGCAGTGGCTTTCTCTGTAGTATCCTCCCATGAAATCCATTCTTGTTTAGTGTCTTACGTATCGTAGATTCGCTAACAGGGATGTTAGCATATCTCAGAGACTTTTGTAAGTCTTTAGCTGACACTCTAAGATTCTTCTTCTTCACCTCACTGACCAGTCTGCGCTGTGATCTTGCAGTCATCTTTACAGGACGGCCACTCCTATGGAGAGTAGCAGCAGTGCTGAACTTTCTCCATTTATAGACAATTTGACTTACCGTGGACTGATGAACAGCAAGGCTTTTGGAGATACTTTTATAACCCTTTACAGCTTTATGCAAGTCAACAATTCTTAATCGTAGGTCTTCTGAGAGCTCTTTTGTGCGAGGCATCATTCACATCAGGGAATGCTTCTTGTGAAAAGCAAACCTAGAACTAGTGTGTGTTTTAGGTATATATATATAGGGCAGGGCTGCTGTAACCAACACCTCCAATCTCATCTCATTGATTGGACTCTAGTTGGCTGACACCTCACTCCAATTAGCTCTTGGAGATGTGATTAGTCTAGGGGTTCACATACTTTTTCCAACTGCACTGTGAATGTTTACATGGTGTGTTCAATAAAAACATTTAATTCTTTGTTATTAGTTTGAGCAGACTGTGATTGTCTATTGATGTGACTTAGATGAAGATCAGTATTACTTTGGAACTGACCCTTCACAGCGTGTTGAGACACAGTAGATGAAGTTCAGATCACATTTTATGACCAATTTGTGCAGAAATCCATATCATTCCAAAGAGTTCACATACTTTTTCTTGCAACTGTATATATATTTTTTATTTATTTATTTTTTTATATATTTTTTTATTTTCGGCAACAAAATCTTTGTAGTGAGCAAAGCATCACATTTCCTCTGGTAAACATAATTAGTTTAAACGATGAGACATTTCATATAACATGAATTAAATGCAGAACAGTAAAGTAAAAGAATAACATCAAAACCCCTAAACCATGAAACCACATACAAATTAGAAATGAACTAGAGGTGAGTGAATCTTTTGAGATTTGGTTCGGTAAAGGTTCCCCAAATTTTTTTAAAAGTTGGGTTCAGATCAGAATTAATTGTACCCTAACCAAAGTGGCTCCACTTGCCCTGGAAATTGGTATATAACATCCTCTAATCTCCTAGCACTTTTTTTTTTCTTTTTCTCTCAGCCAAACAACAAGTGTTTAAGCTGTGGCACTTGGAAGCCATTACAGTCATGCCAAGTATTGGCATGTCTGTGATTGGCCGGTGCACCATGTGACCCATGTGCACCGCCATTCTGCGCAGACTAGTGTATATATGGGACAGGACGCTGCTGCACTAAGGGACAATGTTAGGCTTTTATTTATTTTTTTAAGTCTGCGAGTTACATGTAGGCATTCATATAGGTGCAATATAACACCTTTGCACCAGTGACACAGAAATACAATACTTAATTGTACTGTTCAGTCTGAGGGTGACCTATAGGCATTTTTGTTCTATGCAATACTTTTCCTTTGCACCAATGACACGGAAATACAATAGTTAATCCATATGCTAATTCTGTCGGTTACACATAGCTATTTTTTGGGTGCAAAACGCTACAATTGCCCCTGTGACATGGAAATACAAAAGTCAATCTGTCTGTTAATTGTGTTGGTGACGCATAGCAATTTTTTTTGTGCAAAACACTTCAATTGCCCCTGTGACACTGAAATACAATTGTTAATGAGTTAATTGTGTCGGTGACACAAATATTTTATTTTTTTTCATTAATAACACTGCATTTTCATCCATCTCACTGTAATCGGAGAGTAAATTAATCTGTTAATTTTTTCAGTGACACAAAGCAAATTTTTGGGGGTTCATCACACTGCATTCTCATCCGTTTAACTGTTATAGGTGGTTTAATCAGTCTGTTATTTGTGTCACAAAACACATTTTTATTATTAATAACAGGGCATTTTCATCCATCTAACTGTAATAGGAGAGTTAATTAGTCTGTTAATTATGTCGGTTACACATATCTATTTTTTCGGAACACTTCAATTGCCCCTATGACATGGAAATACAATTGTAAGTCAGTCTGTTAATTGTGTTGGTGACTAAAGTTGAGCGAACACCTGGATGTTCAGGTTCGGCAGGTTCGGCCGAACTTGAAAAAAAAGTTCGGGTTCGGGACCCGAACTTGCCCCCGAACCCCGAACCCCGAACCCCATTGAAGTCAATGGGGATCTGCACTTTTGGGCACTAAAATGGCTCTAAAATAGTCTTGGAAGGGGCTAGAGGGCTGCAAAAAGCATCAAAATGTGCTTAAGAGCATGGCAACTGTTCTGCAAACAAATGTGGATAGAGAAATGACTTAAAATAACATAAAATACTGAAAAATTTAAAATAACAATCCGGATCTAGGAGTAGGAGGTTGAGGAGGCGGTGGATGGGTGGATGTGGCGGTGTAGGTTGACGTGGCGATGTAGGTGGAAGCGGCGGTGAAGGAGGAATAGGTAGCCAACACTGATTTGTGTTACTTTTATTTTTAAATTGGGGTATCCCCCAAAATATTGGGACATATAACAAAATAAAATAAAGAATAAGTGCACTTGAGTACAAGAATGGATGGTTGAGGCTGGTATAAATGTCTATTCTGCACAAGGTACGGACAAGTCCTGTGGGAGCCATGCCTGGTTCATTTTAATAAACGTAAGCTTGTCCACATTGGCTGTGGCCTGTGATAATGCTCTCTGCCGTGCTAAACACACGTTCACACTATACACTGGCTGCAGGGCAGTTCAGCACCTCCAAGGCTGACAAAGCTTTTCCACATTTGGCCCATGCTAACCCTGCCTTCTCAGGCGTTGGCGACCTCTTCCTCCTCCTCTGCCTTCGCCTTGTGCTTCCACTGTGCCCCCGCTGTCAGGTGGGAATGCCATCAGCAGCGTGCGCTTGTAGTCGCGCATCTTCCGATCAGTAACAGATGTTTTCACAAAATTTAGTTCCCTGTCAGCAATGCAGAGCAGAGGTTCATTCACGGCAAAAGGGTGTTCTTGTCACCCAGCAATAGAACAGAGGATTTTGAGAGATCTAGGCCCCTGTCACCCAGGCACAGCAGGGGTTCATTCACTGTAAAAGGGGCTTCATGTCACCCAGCAATAGAACAGAGGATTTTGAGAGATCTAGGCCCCTGTCACCAAGGCACAGCAGCGGTTCATTCACGGCAAAAGGGGGTTCTTGTCACCCAGCAATAGAACAGAGGATTTTGAGAGATTTAGGCCCCTGTCACCCATGCACAGCAGGGGTTCATTCACGGCAAAAGGGGGTTCCTGTCACCCAGCAATAGAACAGAGGATTTTGAGAGATTTAGGCCCCTGTCACCCAGGCACAGCAGAGGTTCGTTCACGGCAAAAGGGGGTTCATGTCACCCAGCAATAGAACAGAGGATTTTGATGTATTTAGGCCCCTGTCACCCAGGCACAGCAGGGGTTCATTCACGACAAAAGGGGATCGGTGAGGATCTTCAACCTCTCATCGCACAAACCCAATGAAGCAGAACTAAGCCTGCTACAGAAAGGGTTGTCATTTTGCCCAAGCGGTAAGTTCAATGAATTCGATCTTTTCGTTGACCTCAATTCCTACATCCGGAAATTAACATTAGCTAGGCACTTCGAAATCCAGTCCTCAAAACCAAAAATCACGAAGCAAACTAGCACCGATAATGCACAACCTGACGAGACCATAATAGCCATCGCCACAGGACTAAAACCCAAATCCACCTTCAACCCAATATACCATAGGGGAGCCACATTGAAACCTTCTCCGCGCTCGTAACAAAGGACCTTAGAACCATCAATAAAGATCTAAAAGCACCAAATAACCTAAACAAAAAAGAAAAAAATCGCCCTCAAAGAGCTCATGGATAATAACACCATCATCATCAGAAATGCCGATAAAGGAGGCGGCATCGTGATTCAGGACCGCGAGGATTATTTGGCCGAAGCACACAAAATCCTAGAAGACAAAAACTACTATGAAATCCTATCCCACAACCCCATAAAGGAAGACACTAAAAAACTATTGGGTCTTCTGGAAAAAGCAGAATCACAGGAAATACTAACCAAAAAGGAAAAATAATACATTACCATAGAACACCCGAACCTGGCACTTTTTTACCATCTACCAAAAGTACATAAATCTACCCACAATCCGCCAGGGAGACCGATCATTTCCGGCATCTCCTCACTTACATGCAATTTATCACACTACATCAACATTTTTTTACAGAAATATGTCGTCCAACTACCCTCCCACCTGAAGGATTCCGCCACTCTAATTACCTTGCTCAAAAGGGTAAACTGGAAAAAATCATACATTTGGGCCACACTCGAAGTAGCCTCATTATACTCTAACATCCCACACAATACAGGGATAGACGCCATACGGCAGTACCTTCAACAAGACGGGAACCTGCCAACCTCACAGGGACAATTCATTCTGGAGGGCATCGACTTCATCCTCAAACACAATATCTTCACTTTTGAGAACAAAATCTATAAGCAGACCAGGAGGACCGCTATGGGGACGCGATTCGCGCCCAGCTTCGCAAATCTGTACATGGGGATCTTCGAAGACCAATTCATTTATAACAAACACCCTTGGCAAGACAAACTAGTCTTCTACAAACGCTATATCGATGACTTGCTTTTGATCTGGGATGGTAGCCTAGAGGAGGCCAACAATTTCACCACCCACCTAAACAAAAATAACTTCAACCTTACCTTTATAGCCAACTACTCCGAAACATCAATAGAATACCTGGACCTAGTCCTATCCACTAAGGAAGACACCATCGAAACCAAGACCTTCTTCAAAAAAGTAGATGGAAACAGTTATCTGGACTATAAGAGCGCACACCACAAAAAGTGGAAAAATAACATCCCATTCAGCCAATTCAAGCGGATCCGTCGAAACTGCACAAAGGATGAAGATTTCAAACTACAAAGCCAGGTAATTGAAAAAAGATTTCACAACAAAGGATACCCATGCGGCGTCGTCAAGGCAGCACTACGGCAGGCACAGAAATACACCCAGGAGGACTGTCTACCATCAGAAACTAGATTACCAATCATCAAACAAAGTGATCCAGATACCACAAAAAAGTACAAGACGTCCTTCATAACCACGTTCAATACCAACCACACGACCCTGAGAAATATACTGAAAAAACACTGGCAGATACTACAAGCGGATCCCTTCCTAACAAAACATATACGACCAGAACCGCACATTACCTTTAGATGAGCCCAAACAATCAAAAATCTCATTGCCCCCAGTCGCTTGCGCACTCAGAAGAAACATCCTCCAGCCATTTTGAGCTTTTTTCCCAAAATGCTGGGAAGTTATAAATGCGGGCACCAAAGATGCAAGTGTTGCCTGAACATCTCAAACCGGACCACCAAGTTCTCCAGTAATGTAACAGGAGAAAATTTTGAAAAATAAAGCACTTTCTAAACTGTTCATCGACATACATAATTTATTTATTGGAATGCAGCTGTGGATTGCAATACGTTGGCCGGACCACCCTCACTCTGAGAGAGAGGATGAACAAGCACCGTTGGAACATCACGAACATGACATTTCTTGCAGGCACACAACAAAGATGCAGTAGATCTCTCCCTATTACCCATTGAAGAAATCCCAGCCACCCATGCAAACCGCTACCAGAAATTGAGGAGAAAAGAAATGTACTGGATATTCAAACTACAAACCATAGAACCATACGGCCTAAACGAATCTCTAGAAACCAACTGCTTCTAAAACCCAGATCGCTGCCCCCCAAATCTCACCACCCAATCCGCCACGCACCCCTCCCTATCGTTTCACACACACACTACTGCGCTCTCCCCCACTCCCCCCCCCGCCTTGCCCGCCGCCCCCAGCACCCACTGTCCCTTCTTACGTTCCCTCTTCTCTCCTGGCCCACCCACCTCGCCACCCTACTCTACATTTGCAACATTTCATCCAGCTCCATGCCTGTAAAATAATAAACTAATACTTTTTAGTAGGATAGGGTATTTCAAGGACCATGAGAGGTCAGCACTTGTGTGAAGTGTCAATTTTGACAGGTTGAGACGACAATAGCATTTGGGAAGATTAGGAATCCTCCTTCTCAGCATATTATTATTAGCTTTACAAATAAGGTATACTTAGAAGAACAAGATGTAAGGGGTTTTACTTGTTAACCATATATGTCTGTTAGAATGGTAAATTTAGGATACAATACACCTCAATGGAGAGTCAGACTATAAAATGGCTTTGTTTCATGACATAGGCAGAGCATTCATTGACGGACACCTGTTGCTCTCAACACACACACAGACTCACACATACACGTTACTTTGGGGAAATAAACTTTTTCATTTATTTTAATTGTTTAATTGCTTGCTTGTAACCTTTCAAGACTTATTGCTGTGCTATATTTTTCTCTTTCTAAACTTTGTAACTTTCTTTTTATGAGAATTAAATCCTTCTAATTTTTATCTTTCATCACGAACTTTGCACATTTTGTTGGGCTCCTTCTAAAGCATTTCTTGAAAAATAGAGAAATGCTGGACTTTATTCTACAATCCCATACACCCCCCCCTTTTTCCATCACCACATCCCTTCTGTCCACCTGCCAACCACCGCGCCAACTCAGGTTGACCTCATCCCTCTGCGTGGTCCAGTCCAGCCACACCACACATTACCCACATACCAATCACAACATCACACCACATCATGTCCTACTCCCACCTCACCACCCCCACCACTGAATCATCCCCCACTATACACACATGCCTTAAACTAGCCACCACTGATTCATCCCCCACCCTACATACATGCCTCAAACTAGCCACCACCAGCCACCATTGTTCACTCCCCACCCTATTTACATGGACCAAACCAGCCACAACACACCAGCCCGCATATCACACCATGTCCCATCTCAGCCACCACATAACAGTACACAGTGCCAGCCTCTCAATTCCCCTTCCCCTCCTGCGCTGCACACAAATCACCTCTACACATTCCCCTGCTGCCCAGTGCATGCCGAGCGGCATTCACGGATGTCACAGCCCCGCCCCCAGCACACCAGCTGATCGGCGCCGCCAGCGATAATTACCATTCCCGCCTGGCGTCACCACCACGCCCCCGCCTGACCTCACAACCCCGCCCCCGCCACCCGTACTTCAAATAGCGCGCGCTCAGGCACATGGAGAGCGGCGCTCCCAGCTAAACCAGACGCTCCAGGTAAGAGGCGCACAACAACAGCGCCTTGATGTCCACATCCCCCACTGCACCCTCAACAGCCAGGTCACCAGCCCCAACTAGCCACCATGTGGGGCCACATTTAACCCTATAGATGATCACCCCCATCACAACATAGGTCATCCATCCTCCCTCCTCCCCCACAGCAGCGCTACAACAATACCATAATATTATAATACACTGCACCCACCTGTCTCATTATCACCGGCCACCTGCCCCGCACTCCTTCAGAATACCCCCACGGCCAAGTTGTAATATAACCTATTACATTGCAGTGCACCCACCACAGGCAGTTTGTCCTGCTCCGCCTTATTTTTATCACCATACACACAGACATTATCATGCCTCATTGTACAGTCTCCGTTTTTTCAATTGTTATTTCAATTGTTATTTCAATTGTTATGTCTTTTCCCACAGCCATCTGGCCAGTCTTTTTGCTGACGCCCCATAAGGTAAATCTCCTCCATCCTACACACTTCCCCACAACTACATTCCAACAAATACCGTCAATATATACACACCACCACCCCAATACCACACTAGAGTTTTTTTTTTTTTCCTACATGCCGTATACATTCACTCATCCCATAACCACAGTCCTCCTGAGACACATTTGAGCACACAATTTTTATGCTAGCAAAAATAGTAGACACTACTGGGTCCAAAAGTGGCCTTATACGCGGACCATTGAACACCTATCGACTTTCTTTGCTTTTCACCAACTGCTGTTGAAACTGACATTTGCATTTTATTTCTCTCTGCAAAGTACAGTTCTTATTAATATTATTATTATTATTAGTATTATTATTTTTCATGTATATATTTATACACCTTTTAATGCTTAATGCACGCGCACAACTCTCTAAATATTCTACTGTATAATGCATGTCCACACCCATCTAACCAGGTGGGGATACTTTTTGCCTCGGGCACTCTTTTTTATACCCTTGTTTTAGACTTGATAAAGGAGTTATAAACTCCGAAACGCGTTGTCTACTGAACAATAAAAACAGCTATTTCATCAAAAGTCCGCTGACTGAGGTCGTCTTTTGTGCGCCAAACAAATACCCTACTGTGTGCATCTGCACACAAACCAGCAATTTCTTCCAGCAATAGAACAAAGGATTTTGAGAGATTTAGGCCCCTGTCACCCAGGCACAGCAGGGGTTCATTCACGGCAAAAGGGGGTTCCTGTCACCCAGCAATAGAACAGAGGATTTTGTGAGATTTAGGCCCCTGTCACCCAAGGCACAGCAGGGGTTCATTCACGGCAAAAGGGGGTTCATGTCACCCAGCAATAGAACAGAGGAATTTGAGAGATTTAGGCCCCTGTCACCCAGGCACAGCAGGGGTTTGTATATGCCAAAAATGGTAAAATGTCACCCGACAATTAAAAATAAGAATTATTTCAATTTAAGGCACTAAAATGGCTCTAAAATAGGCCTTGAAAAGGCTAGAGGGATGTAAAAGGCAGTAAAATGTGCTTAAGAGCATGGCAACTGCTCTGCAAACAAATGTGGATAGGGAAATAACTTAAAATGAAATAAAATAGCAACAAATTACAAATTATTAACCTGCAACTCAGAGAAGAAGGTGGATATGGAGTCGGAGGTTGAGGAGGCAGTGAATGTGGTGTTGTAGGTGGAGGCAGCAATGAAGGAGGAGGAGGTAGCCAACAATGTTTTATTTATTTTTTTATTGGGGTAGGTAGCCCCCAAAATATTGGGACAAATAAAAAATAAATAAAAAAATAATCATTGCACTTGACTTGAGTACAAGAATGTATGTTTGATGGTGGCATAAATGTTTATTCTGCACAAGGTACAGACAAGTCTTGTGGGATCCAAGCCTGGTTCATTTTAATGAACGTGAGCTTGTCCACATTGGCTGTGGACAGGCGGCTGCGTCTGTCTGTAATGACGCCTCCTGCCGTGCTAAATACACGTTCGGAGAGTACACTGGCTGCAGGGCAGGCCAGCACCTCCAAGGCATATAGGGCAAGCTGTGGCCATGTGGACAATTTGGAGACCCAGAAGTTGAATGGGGCAGAACCATCAGTCAGTACGTGTAGTTGTGTGCACAGGTACTGTTCCACCATGTTGTTCAAATGCTGCCTCCTGCTAACATGCTCCATATCAGCAGTTGGGGCCGGTTGTTGCGGCGAAGTGACAAAGCTTTTCCACATGTCGGCCATGCTAACCCTGCCTTCTGAGGTGCTGGTTCTGACACAGCTGCGTTGGCGACCTCTTCCTCCTTCCCTGCCTTCGCCTTGTGCTTCCACTTGTCCCCCGGCGTCAGTTGGGAATTCTCTCAGGAGCGCGTCTACCAGTGTGCGCCTATGTTAGGGAATTAAGGACAGCACATTGTCTTTGTAACGGGGATCCAGCAAGGTGGCCACCCAGTAGTCAGCACACGTTAAAATGTGGGCAACTCTGCAGTTGTTGCGCAGGCACTGCAGCATGTAGTCGTTCATGTGTGCCAGGCTGCCCAGAAGTAAGGGCAAGCTGTCCTCTGTGGGAGGTGTATCGTCTGCATCCTCCGTATCCCCCCAGCCACGCACCAGTGATGGGCCCGAGCTGCGTTGGATGCCACCCCGCTGTGAACATGCTTCATCCCCATCCTCCTTCTCATCCTCCTCGTCCTCCAGTAGTGGGCCCTGGCTGGCCAAATTTGTACCTGGCCTCTGCTGTTGCAAAAATCCTCTTTCTGAGCCACTTCTAAAAGACTGGCCTGAAAGTGTTAGAGATGACTCATCTTCCTCCTCCTCGTCCTGGGCCACATCCTCTTCCATCATCGCCCTAAGTGTTTTCTCAAGGAGACATAGAAGTGGTATTGTAACGCTCATAACGGCATCATCGCCACTGGCCATGTTGGTGGAGTACTCGAAACAGGGCACACAGGTCTAGCATGGAGGCCCAGTCATTGGTGGTGAAGTGGTGCTGTACCGCAGTGCGACTCACCCGTGCGTGCTGCAGCTGAAACTCCACTATGGCCTGCTGCTGCTCGCACAGTCACTCCAGCATGTGCAAGGTGGAGTTCCACCTGGTGGTAGTGATGAGCTTGAGGTGCCATATTCGATTTCGCGAATATTCGTTAGAATATTCGTATTATATTCGATGAAATCAAATATTCGTTAATTTGTTAATTTTACGCGAATAATATGCGATTTATTAGGCTACTTTCACACTAGCATTCAGAGCGGGTCCATCTGTTGTCTGCTCAGACAGACCCGCTCCTATAATGCAGACGTTTGTATCCGTTCAGAACGGATCCATCTGCATTATAGTTTGAAAAAAAATTCTAAGTGTGAAAGTAGCCTGAACGGATCCGTCCAGACTTTACATTGAAAGTCAATGGGGGACGGATCCGTTTGAAGATTGAGCCATATTGTGTCATCTTCAAACGGATCCGTCCCCATTGACTTACATTGTAAGTCTGGACGGATCCGCTTTCCTCCACACGGCCAGTTGGACATCCGAATGCTGCAAGCAGCGTTCAGGTGTCCGCTTGCTGAGCGGAGCGGAGGCTGAAAGCCGCCAGACTGATGCATTCTGAGCGGATCCGCGTCCACTCAGAATGCATTAGGGCTGGACGGATGCGTTCGGGGCCGCTTGTGAGCCCCTTCAAACGGAGCTCACGAGCGGACACCCGAACGCAGGTGTGAAAGTAGCCTTAGTCGCGAGTTGCGATTTCCTAAATGTCTCTAATCTCTAGTGTTCACTGTTCAGTGTATACAATACAACTTTCCTATATTTACGGTTTCGAATATTCTCTATATTGCAATATAAAATCAGACGAATATTATAAAAAACAATGTTATTGCAATATAGCCAATATTAGTAAAAAATTTATTAAAGTAAAGATTTAAAAAATACTAAAGCACTATATCCGCTGTGTCTTACGAATATTCTTGATATTCTAATATATAATTGATTTCGAATATTACGAATATTCTAAAACCTGATATATCAGCAATATTTTGAATATTCGTAAAAATACACATAGCTGAAACGGCACTGAAATGTTCGTATGCTCATGCACATGCGCGTGATTCACTCCTGGCCGGAAGTAACCGCCGGTTTCATCCAGAATCCATGCGATTGGAAAGATGGTGGCAAGCAAGTTTACACAAGCTGAGGAAGAGATCCTCATCATAGTAAGTATAATTAAATTCAACATTCTATCGCATACTCTTGTTTGGCATATCTTACTAATATTCTTATGTAGGTTTATTGAATTGAATTTTTCGGATGTATTTGTATGTGGAAACTATTTTCATGGCAATCAAATTCGCATAGCACATACTTTGAATAGATATAAATTTTAGGTTGAAACAAGTATTGTTGACATTCAAAAGTAATATTTTTTTCTCATAATCATTAACATCTACTCATACTAGATAAAATGTGATTTTTTCTGTATTACTAAAATAAATAGTTAAGCATTTTTGATATGACAAACGGTTGGTCTGCCAATCAAAGCACTATCTCACTGGCATCTGCTATATATTTATATGCTATCCATACATACATGTGGCCGACGTGTCATTATGTATGGATAGCAGACAAATATATATATATATCAGATGCACATTGCACATCTAATTTCCTGCCTCACATAATATACCCACACTGCATACCAACAAACCCCCCCTCAAACCCACACCCCCTCTGACCACCCCCCACCCCTAACACACACACACACAGTCTATTCAAACAGCGGTCCTCCGGTTGTTCTTAAACTACAACTCCCATTATGCCCTTCTATAGGATGATAGCTGTAGGCTGTCATGGAATGATGGGAGTTGTATTTTTGCCACAGCTAGAGGGCCGCAGTTTGCTGGAGGCCCGCAGTGTGCGGATGGCTAGTCTAAAGATTCGAATAAGTGTCCTGTTGGTCAGGACAAGTAATTTTTTACATTCTATATTTGCTGGTTCATTTAGTGTTACCCATGGTGCACCACGTGGAGGCGGACCAGCTTTACATCCCATACTATGCCGTCACGTCACTAGACAGGTTCATCTCTCCTCAGATGGACAATATCTAATAGCTTATACCCCACACACATACAATTTCAACAAATTGTAGTATTTCACTCTCAAACAATAATAATTGTTGGTTTGGTGGTTGAGATGATGATGACATGGTGGTGGTCAGTTACTGCGGCATCAAGGCAGCGCATGGCGAGCGGTTCCCTATAATTAAACTACACTGCTCAAAAAAATAAAGGGAACACAAAAATAACACATCCTAGATCTGAATTAATTAAATATTCTTCTGAAATACTTTGTTCTTTACATAGTTGAATGTGCTGACAACAAAAATCACACAAAAATAAAAAAAATGGAAATCAAAATATTCAACCCATGGAGGTCTGGATTTGGAGTCACACTCAAAATTAAAGTGGAAAAACACACTACAGGCTGATCCAACTTTGATGTAATGTCCTTAAAACAAGTCAAAATGAGGCTCAGTAGTGTGTGTGGCCTCCACGTGCCTGTATGACCTCCCTACAACGCCTGTGCATGCTCCTGATGAGGTGGCGGACGGTCTCCTGAGGGATCTCCTCCCAGACCTGGACTAAAGCATCTGCCAACTCCTGGACAGTCTGTGGTGCAACGTGACTTGGTAAATAGAGCGAGACATGATGTCCCAGATGTGCTCAATTGGATTCAGGTCTGGGGAACGGGCGGGCCAGTCCATAGCATCATTGCCTTCGTCTTGCAGGAACTGCTGACACACTTCAGCCACATGAGGTCTAGCATTGTCTTGCATTAGGAGGAACCCATGGCCAACCGCACAAGCATATGGTCTCACAAGGGGTCTGAGGATCTCATCTCGGTACCTAATGGCAGTCAGGCTACCTCTGGCGAGCACATGGAGGGCTGTGCGGCCCTCCAAAGAAATGCCACCCCACACCATTACTGACCCAATGCCAAAACGGTCATGCTGGAGGATGTTGCAGGCAGCAGAACGTTCTCCACGGCGTCTCCAGACTCTGTCACATCTGTCACATGTGCTCAGTGTGAACCTGCTTTCATCTGTGAAGAGCACAGGGCGCCAGTGGCGAATTTGCCAATCTTGGTGTTCTCTGGCAAATGCCAAACGTCCTGCACGGTGTTGGACTGTAAGCACAACCCCCAACTGTGGACGTCGGGCCCTCATATCACCCTCATGGAGTTTGTTTCTGACCGTTTGAGCAGACACATGCACATTTGTGGCCTGCTGGAGGTCATTTTGCAGGGCTCTGGCAGTGCTCCTCCTGTTCCTCCTTGCACAAAGGCGGAGGTAGCGGTCCTGCTGCTGGGTTGTTGCCCTCCTACGGCCTCCTCCACGTCTCCTGATGTACTGGCCTGTCTCCTGGTAGCGCCTCCATGCTCTGGACACTACGCTGACAGACACAGCAAACCTTCTTGCCACAGCTCGCATTGATGTGCCATCCTGGATAAGCTGGACTACCTGAGCCACTTGTGTGGGTTGTAGACTCCGTCTCATGCTACCACTAGAGTGAAAGCACCGCCAGCATTCAAAAGTGACCAAAACATCAGCCAGGAAGCATAGGAACTGAGAAGTGGTCTGTGGTTACCACCTGCAGAACCACTCCTTTATTGGGGGGGTCTTGCTAATTGCCTATAATTTCCACCTGTTGTCTATCCCATTTGCACAACAGCATGTGAAATTGATTGTCACTCAGTGTTGCTTCCTAAGTGGACAGTTTGATTTCACAGAAGTGTGATTGACTTGGAGTTACATTGTGTTGTTTAAGTGTTCCCTTTATTTTTTTGAGCAGTGTACAACATGCATAGCTATTAGTTAGATTGCCTCTCGCCGTGTGCTGCCTTGCTGCTGCTGGAACTTTTCCCTCGCCACCAGTGGTGTAGCTGCAGGCCCGGCACCTTCACTGTCTATACTGTCACTGTGTTACATAATTTCATTGTGTAATACTGCTGAGGGGGGCCTGACCAAATCTTTTAGTCCTCCTCCTTCTGTGGGATGGGCCTCTTCTGGGTCAGGGCCGCAAAGCAGACGCTTCTCCTGCTTCCCCGATAGTTACACCCCTGGCCGCCACCATTATAGTAAATGTTGACGGATCGTCATTCTTGTCGCTGTGGCGTATTTACAGGGGCTGCTTGGGGGCCCTGACCCAGAAGGGGCCCATCCAGGAGGAGGAGGTCTAAAAGATTTTTTCAGTGACCCCTCAACAGTATTACACAATGAAATTATATACAGTGACAGTATAGACAGTGTATGAAACGGATGGAACAGCTGCCGGGACTGGTGTGAGAGAGCGATCTTTACTAGCCACAGTTATGTGGGTGGCATGAAAGGAAGGGCTTGTGAAAATATTTCTGTGGTAGTTAGGTTGTTCCCATTAAAAAATTTGCTGTGGGGCCAAGTCATTTCTAGCTACGCCACTGTCTGGGGGCATAAGTGAACTAGCGGCAGGACGGATCCGACCGCTTGTTCAACTTCCTGGAATAGCCTGACGTACTCCACTTCTGCTAATGTTAAAGTTGCGTAATCTTCGTTTCATGAATTTTTTTTGATAAAATGCTTCCTTTTCTAATCACGCAGCGCCTGTTAGAGAGAGGTTATTATGACCTCAGATCAGATACAGAGAAGAAGGTGATCATGCGGGGGATTAGGAAGGAGTTAAGGAGGAAGCATGGTGGCAAACACGCACCAATGGCCATGCTAAAGAAGTGGTCGGACCTGAAGCGGAGGCATCTACCGAGAATCCGCCAGATCCGTGACCAACACTGTCCAGGTACAATGATTACTGAGTGTTGGTGAAATAAACAAAAGTAACGTAATGCTGAGGTACATTTATTATTTGTGATTTTTATTTTTACATAAGTCTAATTTGTTATTATAGGTGCTCGCCTTCTCTCTGTCAGGCGCAGGCCTGCCAGTAGGGATTCCTGGGAATTGTCGGCGTCTGAGGGGGAGCAGGAGGAGCACCCAGGACCCTCAGGGCCACCAAATGCCCCTGCACCACCACAGGAGGGGGATTTAATGTTGGAGGAAGAGGCTGGACCGTCAGCCCTACCAGAGTCACCCCCACCCCAGTTTTGGAGGATGATGACGAGGAGGAAGAGGATGATGACGGGGTAGTCACCACCCCACACAAGGAGGGTAAATATGTGCTTTTGTTGTTTAAACTTATTCACACACACTCGTATTAGTTTAGTTATATTGGATAACAGAAAGTCCCACACTTACAGTTCATTACAAGCAGGGTAACAAGACAGTACTATCTCAACACTCTTTACAGTCTGTCACCGTTCTGGTTCCCTTCTCAGATTGTTCTGCTTTGGGATGGCCTGTCCACACTTTATCTTAACAGCCTTTTTAACAGCACCGTTATGAGAACATAGGATGGAGTACGGGTGAAACATGTCCCACCCAATGTCTATGTTAACTATTTAAAACCCGTTCAAAAATCAATATTAAAGACAAAACCCCAGAAACCAAACAGGTGTGCTGATTCCAGACGTACTGATTAACGTAAATTATCTCCCTGAGGCATACATTCCCTTTGAGACAAAGCAAGCATCCCTGATTCTCCCCTTTGGTTTACTACAGTGCATATAGCAACTTCAATCCTTAGTTTCTAAATATAATATTGTTAAAATAAAAATTTTAATAATTAAGGCAAAAATATAGTTATAACAAGAACACTATTGTGCCAACCAACCACCCTCCAACCCCGTCGTACTTTGCCACAGTCGCCATACATGGCTCTTTTACTCAAGAGTAAAGACTTCTGGAGGTGAATCCACTGACCACAGTTTACATATCAGATTTTTTTATTTTTAGATAAATTTGATATAATATTATTTACATCTCAATGAATAAAATATTATTTTTTTATTTTTTATTTAGGAATACTTCATTACAGTCTAGTGTTATTTAGTAGATCAGATAACGGTTATGATGTAGATAAATTAATTTGTTTATATTTTTCACACTTTTCAATCTTGTCGTTGCAATATTATTTAAAAATAAAATGATTATAAAATTACAAAAAATAATAAGAGCCCTATCATTTATACCAATAAATAAAAATGTATGATACTATTAAAATATCATATGTAAATTATGACCTCAATGACATAGACTATTCATGGACTAATGTTAGGTTAAAAAAACAAAAATCAGATTTTATATAGACGTAACATCAGAAAAATGTATTATTCATATTATTTTTTTCACCTACAATCGCCAATAGTCAACAGCTTTATACAAAATTCACTAAATTGCATTTAATCTGATGACAAACTAATAAACCCATATTTAAAAATTACATATATATATATATATATATATATATATATATATAGATCCAGAAAAAAGAGCGGCACTCCAGTAGATAAAAGCAAGTGAACCCTTTATTCACCCAGGTGGTGCAACGTTTTGGCTCCAAGCATGAGCCTTCTTCAAGCAAAATTACAACTCAAGTGATTACAATTATATAGGGAAATCAATTAACATACGAATCATGTGATCACATATTACCCTGTGGGGGTGTTACAAATCATGACGATAATATAAATAAATACAATGTGACATAGTGCATCAGATTACATTACAAATCGTGAAATAAGAAGCATAATCATGTATGTTGAATACATCAAAGAAATGGTGCAAAATGTATGAATCAAATACAGTGAATTTAGTCAAACTATGCATACATACTGTTCGTACACGAAAGTGAATGTTACAAGGGGAGGAGCAAGGTAGTGGTACCGCAAACATCCCAAATCAGCAGGGAGGCTCATTCAATATCGCCATGTCGGCGTTGTGGGCATCGCATTGCGCAGTCGTGGCAGAACACCGGGGACAGGTATAGGACAAACAGGAAACACTAAGCATCATCAGAGTAGGCCGGTCAATCGTGCGTCACACGGACGTCATTCCGGTCAGCCGCGATGATGCGCATGCCCAGTAGAGGGCCTAGCTGGGGGGCGCCATCTTAGTAACTGGAAAACAGAGCAGGCCGGTCCATTGTACGTCACACGGACGTCATTCCAATCGGCCACGATAATACGCATGCCCAATACAGGACCTGGCTGGAAGACGCCATCTTAGTGGCTGGAAACTTGCCCATGAATCGTCATTCTGTTTAGCGCATCCAACCTAGACCAAAAAGGGCATCGGTGGCTTGAAAAGGGCACTAAGTTCCCCTGAAAACAGGGTGCCTACATACCCTAGCCCAGGTAAAGATCCACCGCAGCCACGGGAACCGCAGTCACTGCAGGGTTCTCACCAGGGATATCAAGCCACCTTCTAGCCCAAGAGGGATCTCCTCATCAAGGTACTTAGATGCCACAGAGTGCAAAAAGTTCAATACATAATTGTGAAAAAAATAAAAATAAAAAAATAGGAAATAATTATAATAAAACGGATTACACCAACCAGGATGTTATGCCACAAAGACCAATCCCACAGTGCCTGCCATACCTAACAACAATGAGGATAAAAGATGCCATAATATGAAAAACCAAAAAATAAAAATTGTTATAATGGAGTAGCCCCCTCCTGCGGTATACTGCGTGCACACCATCCATATGTTCCATCCCACGGTGCTGAGTGTAGGTGATCTAAAAAAGAAAGGAAGAAAAAAAATTTTTAAGCAAGAATAAATTGAGCTGTATAACTCTCCAAGTATGTATACAAGTAGCGAAACAACATCAATCTAGGCATAAGGGGCAAACCACCCTCATAAAACATCCCCAAAATTATATTTCACATTTAGACACTTGGGTTTCAAGCTGTCCAGCTTGTGGATCCAGCTGAGCTCTCTACGCTTGAGTATCCTGGACCTGTCACCACCTCGCCGAGGCTGAGGTATGTGATCAAGGATCCAGCACCTCAAGTCCCCTTACTTTTGTACATCCCAATACTGGCGCAATCTATGGTATTACATTTCATCTAACCTGTGATTCCAACCATGTCATCTATGTATTATCCTGCCCATGTAATTTGCTTTATGTGGGCGAGACGACAACAGAACTTAAGACTCGCCTTAACAATCATCGCCTCAGTATCCGGAAAAAACGGTTGGATTTGCTGGTATCCAAGCACTTCACTGAGGCCAGACACAGAGAAGGGGACTTGAGGTGCTGGATCCTTGATCACATACCTCAGCCTCGGCGAGGTGGTGACAGGTCCAGGATACTCAAGCGTAGAGAGCTCAGCTGGATCCACAAGCTGGACAGCTTGAAACCCAAGGGTCTAAATGTGGAATATAATTTTGGGGATGTTTTATGAGGGTGGTTTGCCCCTTATGCCTAGATTGATGTTGTTTCGCTACTTGTATACATACTTGGAGAGTTATACAGCTCAATTTATTCTTGCTTAAAAAAAAAATTCTTAGTTTTATTTTTTTCACAATTATGTATTGAACTTTTTGCACTCTGTGGCATCTAAGTACCTTGATGAGGAGATCCCTCTTGGGCTAGAAGGTGGCTTGATATCCCTGGTGAGAACCCTGCAGTGACTGCGGTTCCAGTGGCTGCGGTGGATCTTTACCTGGGCTAGGGTATGTAGGCACCCTGTTTTCAGGGGAACTTAGTGCCCTTTTCAAGCCACCGATGCCCTTTTTGGTCTAGGTTGGATGCGCTAAACAGAATGACGATTCATGGGCAAGTTTCCAGCCACTAAGATGGCGTCTTCCAGCCAGGTCCTGTATTGGGCATGCGTATTATCGTGGCCGATTGGAATGACGTCCGTGTGACGTACAATGGACCGGCCTGCTCTGTTTTCCAGTTACTAAGATGGCGCCCCCCAGCTAGGCCCTCTACTGGGCATGCGCATCATCGCGGCTGACCGGAATGACGTCTGTGTGACGCACGATTGACCGGCCTACTCTGATGATGCTTAGTGTTTCCTGTTTGTCCTATACCTGACCCCGGTGTTTTGCCACGCCTGCGCAATGCGATGCCCACACCACCGACATGGCGATATTGAATGAGCCTCCCTGCTGATTTGGTATGTTTGCGGTACCACTACCTTGCTCCTCCCCTTGTAACATTCACTTTCGTGTACGAACAGTATGTATGCATAGTTTGACTAAATTCACTGTATTTGATTCATAGATTTTGCACCATGTCTTTGATGTATTCAACATACATGATTATGCTTCTTATTTCACGATTTGTAATGTAATCTGATGCACTATGTCACATTGTATTTATTTATATTATCATCATGATTTGTAACACCCCCACAGGGTAATATGTGATCACATGATTCGTATGTTAATTGATTTCCCTATATAATTGTAATCACTTGAGTTGTAATTTTGCTTGAAGAAGGCTCATGCTTGGAGCCGAAACGTTGCACCACCTGGGTGAATAAAGGGTTCACTTGCTTTTATCTACTGGAGTGCCGCTCTTTTTTCTGGATCCATTTATTGGGGCTACAAGTCTATTCCCCCAGAGACGTGCACCCGTACCTCTCTTTTCTAGCCAGTGCCGCCATTTTTCTTCATATTATATAATATATATATATATATATATATATATAAATAATAAAATAAAAAATAAAAATTACATTACTTAACCACCTCAGCCCCCAGTGCTTAAACACCCTGAAA
Source organism: Bufo bufo (assembly GCF_905171765.1). Taxonomy (NCBI): domain Eukaryota; kingdom Metazoa; phylum Chordata; class Amphibia; order Anura; family Bufonidae; genus Bufo; species Bufo bufo. The sequence goes on from NC_053393.1 coordinate 327,217,094, forward strand.
GACCAGGCCACTTTTTACACTTCTGACCTACACTACTTTCACCGTTTATTGCTCGGTCATGCAACTTACCACCCAAATGAATTTTACCTCCTTTTCTTCTCACTAATAGAGCTTTCATTTGGTGGTAATTCATTGCTGCTGACATTTTTACTTTTTTTGTTATTAATCGAAATTTAACGATTTTTTTGCAAAAAAATGACATTTTTCACTTTCAGTTGTAAAATTTTGCAAAAAAAAACGACATCCATATATAAATTTTGCTCTAAATTTATTGTTCTACATGTCTTTGATAAAAAAAAATGTTTGGGTAAAAAAAAAATGGTTTGGGTAAAAGTTATAGCGTTTACAAACTATGGTACAAAAATGTGAATTTCCGCTTTTTGAAGCAGCTCTGACTTTCTGAGCACCTGTCATGTTTCCTGAGGTTTTACAATGCCCAGACAGTACAAACACCCCACAAATGACCCCATTTCGGAAATTACACACCCTAAGGTATTCGCTGATGGGCATAGTGAGTTCATAGAACTTTTTATTTTTTGTCACAAGTTAGCGGAAAATGATGATTTTTTTTTTTTTTTTTTTACAAAGTCTCATATTCCACTAACTTGTGACAAAAAATAAAAAGTTCTATGAACTCACTATGCCCATCAGCGAATACCTTGGGGTCTCTTCTTTCCAAAATGGGGTCACTTGTGGGGTAGTTATACTGCCCTGGCATTCTAGGGGCCCAAATGTGTGGTAAGGAGTTTGAAATCAAATTCTGTAAAAAATGACCTGTGAAATCCGAAAGGTGCTCTTTGGAATATGGGCCCCTTTGCCCACCTAGGCTGCAAAAAAGTGTCACACATCTGGTATCTCCGTACTCAGGAGAAGGTGGGGAATGTGTTTTGGGGTGTCATTTTATATATACCCATGCTGGGTGAGAGAAATATCTTGGCAAAAGACAACTTTTCCCATTTTTTTATACAAAAATGGCATTTGACCAAGATATTTATCTCACCCAGCATGGGTATATGTAAAAAGACACCCCAAAACACATTCCTCAACTTCTCCTGAATACAGAGATACCAGATGTGTGACACTTTTTTGCAGCCTAGGTGGGCAAAGGGGCCCATATTCCAAAGAGCACCTTTCGGATTTCACAGGTCATTTTTTACAGAATTTGATTTCAAACTCCTTACCACACATTTGGGCCCCTAGAATGCCAGGGCAGTATAACTACCCCACAAGTGACCCCATTTTGGAAAGAAGACACCCCAAGGTATTCCGTGAGGGGCATGGCGAGTTCCTAGAATTTTTTATTTTTTGTCACAAGTTAGTGGAAAATGATGTTTTTTTTTTTCATACAAAGTCTCATATTCCACTAACTTGTGACAAAAAATAAAAACTTCCATGAACTCACTATGCCCATCAGCGAATACCTTGGGGTCTCTTCTTTCCAAAATGGGGTCACTTGTGGGGTAGTTATACTGCCCTGGCATTCTAGGGGCCCAAATGTGTGGTAAGGAGTTTGAAATCAAATTCAGTAAAAAATGACCTGTGAAATCCGAAAGGTGCTCTTTGGAATATGGGCCCCTTTGCCCACCTAGGCTGCAAAAAAGTGTCACACATCTGGTATCTCTGTATTCAGGAGAAGTTGAGGAATGTGTTTTGGGGTGTCTTTTTACATATACCCATGCTGGGTGAGATAAATATCTTGGTCAAATGCCAACTTTGTATAAAAAAATGGGAAAAGTTGTCTTTTGCCAAGATATTTCTCTCAGCCAGCATGGGTATATATAAAATGACACCCCAAAACACATTCCCCACCTTCTCCTGAGTACGGAGATACCAGATGTGTGACACTTTTTTGCAGCCTAGGTGGGCAAAGGGGCCCATATTCCAAAGAGCACCTTTCGGATTTCACAGGTCATTTTTTACAGAATTTGATTTCAAACTCCTTACCACACATTTGGGCCCCTAGAATGCCAGGGCAGTATAACTACCCCACAAGTGACCCCATTTTGGAAAGAAGACACCCGAAGGTATTCCGTGAGGGGCATGGCGAGTTCCTAGAATTTTTTATTTTCTGTCACAAGTTAGTGGAAAATGATATTTATTTATTTTTTTCATACAAAGTCTCATATTCCACTAACTTGTGACAAAAAATAAAAACTTCCATGAACTCACTATGCCCATAAGCGAATACCTTGGGGTCTCTTCTTTCCAAAATGGGGTCACTTGTGGGGTAGTTATACTGCTCTGGCATTCTAGGGGCCCAAATGTGTGGTAAGGAGTTTGAAATCAAATTCTGTAAAAAATGACCTGTGAAATCCGAAAGGTGCTCTTTGGAATGTGGGCCCCTTTGCCCACCTAGGCTGCAAAAAAGTGTCACACATCTGGTATCTCCGTACTCAGGAGAAGTTGAGGAATGTGTTTTGGGGTGTCTTTTTACATATACCCATGCTGGGTGAGATAAATATCTTGGTCAAATGCCAACTTTGTATAAAAAAATGGGAAAAGTTGTCTTTTGCCAAGATATTTCTCTCACCCAGCATGGATATATGTAAAATGACACCCCAAAACACATTCCCCACCTTCTCCTGAGTACGGAGATACCAGATGTGTGACACTTTTTTTGCAGCCTAGGTGGGCAAAGGGGCCCATATTCCAAAGAGCACCTTTCGGATTTCACAGGTCATTTTTTACAGAATTTGATTTCAAACTCCTTACCACACATTTGGGCCCCTAGAATGCCAGGGCAGTATAACTACCCCACAAGTGACCCCATTTTGGAAAGAAGAGACCCCAAGGTATTCGCTGATGGGCATAGTGAGTTCATGGAAGTTTTTATTTTTTGTCACAAGTTAGTGGAATATGCAAGATAATGCACCTGGGGCCTAAAAACCCAAGGGCAGAATATAGAATATTTGACACAGTCCTGACCTCAGTATCTGAGGAAAGGGATTTAGGAGTAATTATTTCAGAAGACTTAAAGGTGGGAAGACAATGTAATAGAGCAGCACGAAATGCCAGCAGAATGCTTGGATGTATAGGGAGAGGTATAAGCAGTAGAAAGAGTGAAGTGCTTATGCCGCTGTACAGAACACTGGTGAGACCTCACTTGGAGTATTGTGCGCAGTACTGGAGGCCATATCTCCAGAAGGATATAGATACTCTAGAGAGAGTTCAGAGAAGAGCTACTAAACTAGTACATGGATTGCAGGATAAAACTTACCAGGAAAGATTAAAGGACCTTAACATGTATAGCTTGGAAGAAAGAAGAGACAGAGGGGATATGATAGAAACTTTTAAATACATAAAGGGAATCAACTCGGTAAAGGAAGAGAGCATATTTAAAAGAAGAAAAACTACCACAAGAGGACACAGTTTTAAATTAGAGGGGCAAAGGTTTAAAAGTAATATAAGGAAGTATTACTTTACTGAGAGAGTAGTGGATGCATGGAATAGCCTTCCTGCAGAAGTGGTAGCTGCAAATACAGTGAAGGGGTTTAAGCATGCATGGGATAGGCATAAGGCCATCCTTCATATAAGATAGGGCCGGGGGCTATCCATAGTATTCAGTATATTGGGCAGACTAGATGGGCCAAATGGTTCTTATCTGCCGACACATTCTATGTTTCTATGTTTCTATGTAGACTTTGTATGAAAAAAAAAAAAAATTCAAAAATCATCATTTTCCACTAACTTGTGACAAAAAATAAAAAATTGGAGGAACTCGCCATGCCCCTCACGGAATACCTTGGGGTGTCTTCTTTCCAAAATGGGGTCACTTGTGGGGTAGTTATACTGCCCTGGCATTTTCCAGGGGCCCTAATGTGTGGTAAGTAGGTAAATGACCTGTGAAATCCGAAAGGTGCTCTTTGGAATGTGGGCCCCTTTGCCCACCTAGGCTGCAAAAAAGTGTCACACATCTGGTATCTCCGTACTCAGGAGAAGGTGGGGAATGTGTTTTGTGGTGTCATTTTACATATACCCATGCTGGGTGAGAGAAATATCTTGGCAAAAGACAACTTTTCCCATTTTTTTTATACAAAGTTGGCATTTGACCAAGATATTTATCTCACCCAGCATGGGTATATGTAAAAAGACACCCCAAAACACATTCCTCAACTTCTCCTGAATACAGAGATACCAGATGTGTGACACTTTTTTGCAGCCTAGGTGGGCAAAGGGGCCCAAATTCCTTTTAGGAGGGCATTTTTAGACATTTGGATACCAGACTTCTTCTCACGCTTTGGGGCCCCTAAAATGCCAGGGCAGTATAAATACCCCACATGTGACCCCATTTTGGAAAGAAGACACCCCAAGGTATTCAATGAGGGGCATGGCGAGTTCATTGAAAAAAAAAATTTTGGCACAAGTTAGCGGAAATTGATTTTTTTGATTTTGTTCTCACAAAGTCTCCCTTTCCGCTAACTTGGGACAAAAATTTCAATCTTTCATGGACTCAATATGCCCCTCAGCGAATACCTTCGGGTGTCTTCTTTCCAAAATGGTGTTATTTGTGGGGTGTTTGTACTGCCCTGGCATTTGAGGGTCTCCGCAATCATTACATGTATGCCCAGCATTAGGAGTTTCTGCTATTCTCCTTATATTGAGCATACGGGTAATGAGATTTTTTTTTTCCGTTCAGCCTCTGGGCTGAAAGAAAAAAATGAACGGCACAGATTTCTTCATTCGCATCGATCAATGTGGATAAAAAAATCTCTGCCAAAAAAAGAAAAAGGAGGGGAAAGGCGTCTGCCAGGACATAGGAGCTCCGCCCAACATCCATACCCACTTCAGCTCGTATGCCCTGGCAAACCAGATTTCTCCATTCACATCAATCGATGTGGATGAATAAATCATTGCCGGGATTTTTTTTTTTATATATACAAAGTGTTTGCCAAAGTATATGAACACGACCACCTCCTCAGCTCATATGCCTCGGCAAACATATCTTTTACTGCAGAGGAGAAATCTCGTCTTGCAGCGCCGCATACACCGACTTGCGTGTAATCTGACAGCAGCGCAATGCTTCTGTCCGAATGCACATCAGTGCTGCAGCTAGTCGATCGGTTGGTCCACCTGGAAGGTAAAAAAAAAAAAAAAAAAAAAGAAAAAACCAGGCCGCAAAGCAATAACTTTATTAACTTTAGAACAGAACATATTAACTTTTTTAAACTTTTTAAACTTTTTTACTTACTGGTAATTTTTTTTTTGTTTAGTTTTTTTTTACCTTTATAGAACAAATCTCTCCTTCCCCATGGGACAATGTGCAAAGCGCAAATCGCCCAAAGATGTGGCGAAGTACGTTATGCACTTTATCCCAGGTGAAAGGAGAGGTTTGCAGCAGCTGAGAGTAAAAGGGCCCTAATAGCCCTGTGTGCCTGTCCTGTGAGATGCAATCCCTATGCTAGGTGTACCTGTGTGTGGTACTTCCGGAAACACTCACCAAAGCATAGGGCAGGGTGGTCAGGACAGTCAGGACAGAAATAGCGGGTGTCACGCCTTATTCCACTCCTGCTACAGACACGACATCTTTTTCGGGGTGACGGTTGGGTTGAGGTACCAGGAACGACACTGGGGAAATGTCGCTCGTGTAGACGGCTAACTACACTGGTGGATGGGGCCACGGAACCTCCTGGGTAAAGGAGGTTCTCGATGATCTCTTCCTGGAATTTGAGGAAAGATTGTGTTCTCCCAGCCTTACTGTAGAGAACAAAACTATTGTACAGCGCCAATTGAATTAAATATACAGACACCTTCTTATACCAGCGTCTGGTTCTGCGGGAAACTAAATACGGAGACAACATCTGGTCATTGAAGTCCACCCCTCCCATGAGCGCTTTATAGTCGTGGACACAGAGGGGCTTTTCAATGACACGGGTTGCTCGCTCAATTTGGATTGTCGTGTCTGCGTGAATGGAGGAGAGCATGTAAACGTCACGCTTGTCTCTCCATTTCACCGCGAGCAGTTCTTCGTTACACAAGGCAGCCCTCTCCCCCCTTGCAAGACGGGTGGTTACAAGCCGTTGGGGGAAGCCCACGCGACTAGTTCGCGCGGTGCCACAGGCGCAAATCCGTTCTAGAAACAAATGCCTAAAGAGGGCCACACTTGTGTAGAAATTGTCCACATAAAGATGGTACCCCTTGCCGAATAAGGGTGACACCAAGTCCCAGACTGTCTTCCCACTGCTCCCCAGGTAGTCAGGGCAACCGACCGGCTCCAGGGTCTGATCTTTTCCCTCATAGATCCGAAATTTGTGGGTATAGCCTGTGGCCCTTTCACAGAGCTTATACAATTTGACCCTATACCAGGCACGCTTGCTTGGGATGTACTGTTTGAAGCCAAGGCGCCCGGTAAAATGTATTAGGGACTCGTCTACGCAGATGTTTTGCTCGGGGGTATACAAATCTGCAAATTTCTGGTTGAAATGGTCTATGAGGGGCCGAATTTTGTGGAGCCGGTCAAAAGCTGGGTTGCCTCTGGGACGGGAGGTGGTGTTGTCGCTAAAATGCAGGAAACGGAGGATGGCCTCAAATCGTGCCCTGGACATAGCAGCAGAGAACATGGGCATGTGATGAATCGGGTGCGTTGACCAATATGACCGCAATTCATGCTTTTTTGTCAGGCCCATGTTGAGGAGAAGGCCCAAAAAAAATTTAAGTTCGGAAACTTGGACTGGTTTCCACCGGAAAGGCTGGGCATAAAAGCTTCCCGGGTTGGCGGATATAAATTGTGTGGCATACTGGTTGGTCTCTGCCACGACTAAGTCCAAGAGCTCCGCAGTCAAGAACAGCTCAAAAAATCCCAGGGCCGAACCGATTTGAGCCGTCTCAACCCGAACTCCAGACTGGGCGGTGAAAGGGGGAACTACAGGTGCGGCTGAAGTTGATGACTGCCAATCAGGGTTTGCCAGCACCTCAGGGATTCTAGGGGCTCTACGGGCCTGTCTGTGCGGTGGCTGCGACTGGGTAACTAGTGCACGTGCCACCGTACCAGCTTCAGCTGCCCTTCTGGTGCTCACCAAGTCACCATGTTATACGGCAGTGCTGGTACTAGGTCCAGGGAGGGCTGCGCTGCTGGTGTATGCCTCACCACGTGATCCGGCAGCGACAGCCCCACTCTGCTGCTCTTGAAGCGGATCCTGCATAACCTGTGGTCTAGCGACACGGGGCCGGGTACGCCTGGTGCTGCCAGGGACCTCCACCTCCTCGTCCGAACTTTGGGTCAGAGAGCCACTGCTTTCCACAGGTTCATATTCTGACCCGCTAGATTCATCAGATGAGGGTTCCCACTCCTCACCCGACTGGGTCAGAATCCTGTAGGCCTCTTCAGAAGAATACCCCCTGTTTGACATTTTGGACTACTAAATTTAGGGGTATTCCCTGAGACTACCCAAGAAAAAAAGCAAGCCTGTCTTACAAAGGGGAGGCTAGCGAAGTACCGGAGGCCGCTGCGGTTGATAAAAAATATCAAAACTGATTTTTTTATCGCCGCAGTGCGTGTAAAATGAATGTGCAGTGATCAAAAAATATATATTTTTTGTCACTGCGGTGGGGCGGGCGTGGGTGAACGCACGTGTGGGCGACCGATCAGGCCTGATCGGGCAAACACTGCGTTTTGGGTGGAGGGCGAACTAAAGTGACACTAATACTATTATAGATCTGACCGTGATCAGTTTTGATCACTTACAGATACTATAAAAGTACAAATGCTGATTAGCGATACGCTATTCAGCGAATAAAAGTGACTGCGGTGCGGTGGGGTGGGCGCTAACTGACGCTAACTACCTAACCAAGGGGCCTAAACTATCCCTAAAACCTAACAGCCAATACCAGTGAAAAAAAAAAGTGACAGTTTACACTGATCACTTTTTTTCCTTTCACTAGTGATTGACAGGGGCGATCAAAGGGGTGATCAAAGGGTTAATTGGGGTGCAGGGGGGTGATCAGGGGCTACAGTGAAGTGTTTGGTGCTACTCACAGTTCAGTCTGCTTCTCTGCTGGATCCAACCGACGAAAAGGACCAGCAGAGAAGCAGAGAAGCCATATAACAGATCATATTTACTAATATGATCTGTTATATGACTTTTGATTGGATTTTTTGAAAATCGCCAGCCTGCCAGCCAATGATCGTTGCTGGCAGGCTGGTGACGAACTTCTTCTTTGAATTTTGCCGGCCCGCGATGCGCATGCGCGGGCCGGCTTTGAGCGAATCTGCGTACAGCGGTCCGGAGGTGGTTAAAGCACTGAAAAAAAAAATGCAGGTCCTTCAACGGGACCATAGGACACTACTGAGGAAGTTCCGGGAGCAGCACTGCCGCAAGATCAGGGAGATGAGGGTACAGTACTCCCACCAGATGGCTGTGTTGGAGGAGCAGCTCAGCAAGGCCATGGAGGAACTCCTCAACCTCCATGATCAACTAAAGGCCTTGCCTTAAGGCAAATTGTTAATTTATTTTATTGTTTTCTGTTTTTATAAATATAGTATTTTAATGGTTAATATATATATATTGTGTGTTTGTTTTTATTTTATTAATTGAAGTTTTCCTATTAATTTCAAAACATTAGGTTACAGTAAGGCCCCTATACTCCATCACAAACTCATCAGTAGACTGACAAACATCACCTGCAGGTACATATAAAATGGACATTAACTGTCCTACACAGAACTTCAATGCATATTGATAATACCAGTAGTCCTTGATAATCGTTGAGTATATGGCCTACACATAATAATTAAGCAATTGGATAATATCAGCATTTATGGTTGGTGTAGGCCTTATAATCCACCGTTAATCTCCGAATCATCTTGACAAACCAGCAGCAGGCATATGGTTAGTTAACGTTGTAGTTTAAGGTCTACACATAGCCCTGTCTGCAGGAACAGACAGCAAAATGTTATTCTTTTTTAGCGTTAAGTGTAAAAGAAAATTGCAATTTTTCCTCTATTATTTGGTAATCCAAATTTTTTTTAGAAAATAAAAACAATTGAAGACAGCAAGTTTCACCTATAAATACAACAAATAACTACGTTCAACATAAATACATTATTTTTTAAATTGACATAAACTCGGGGGATTAATACTATTTAAAATAAATAAATAATAATTTTGTGTTATAAGAATACAAATTATTAATATTTGTATCCAGCCAATTAAATCATTAGGAACAAAAACTTTATTATTATTAAAAGAGCTAAATTAATAAGACTGAGAACTAATATCAAATTAATTTAGAAATAATTGTGGATACCACACAAAAAAATAAAAATAAAAATCAGTAATAATAAGCAAAATGGTAAAGGCATGTTGTAAAAACTAAACAGCACGGATCCTTTATAGCGCACTTATTACAAAAAAATGTAAATGTCCTGGCATTGCTTCCGCCAAACAGACCGAAAAATGTGATTACATGAGTATAAGAATTCTCCAACTGGTGAGGAACATTATATAGTACGTATTTTTTAATAATTTTTTTTTAAAGCTGTGTCTATATATATTTTGCATGTGCAAATTATCATTACATAATTGTCAATATTTAAAAAAATATATAAAAGTAACTATCCCTATATACATGTGTCATTCAGGCTTCATTAACAAAACCGGATTGTCACACGGATGAGTATAACGCCAGTCAGACCCAACCATGTAGATAGGTCAACACGGAAGTCAGCCATCCCTCCTAGGACGTCAGAAACAGGTGTCGTTCCACTATAGAACAAAAAAGAATGGCGCACCATAGGGTAATAGCGTAGAGATTATAGATAAAAAGGTATCTCCACTGGGGAGGCTCATCTGATAGAGTTGTGCTAGTTTAGGCACAACTCTAATGTGGACGTATATCAAAGTGCCATGAACTCCTCACAACGGATGGTGTGCAGCCCGGGATGGATACTTATGTTCAGGGATGCCTGGAATCCTGCAGAAAAGCCAGTGGTTCAAATAAAAGAAAAGGTATCCCACGGCGCAAAAACCACCCAGTAGTTGGAGTGATATAGGTTATTAATTTATTGGAGCAAGTGGTACAACGCGTTTCGGGGTTTAACCTCTTCTTCAGGTACAATTGGCTTGCATACATACAGGTAGAATTGCATACATATAAATAAATACAGTGTAAAAAACCGCCAAAAACACACAAGGGGCGGGGTAGGGGCAGGTCAGTGGGCGGTACTGGACAGGCTCTCAGAACTATGTGAGCAAATGGGTTAAAATACTTTAATACCTATCAAACTTAGTTTTGATACATAGACTTGGTGTCCCTGTTCAAGGGCAGATCATTCTTAGTGTTGCGATTTCTACTTGTTGATTCGGGTACAGAGGAAGTCATAAGGAAGTTTGAGGTGGTGCAGGACCTTGTATTGTCATGTGACTATACCATGTGACCGCCGTCAAGGTAGGATCGTGGGCGTTCCTGCAGGCCCTGGTGATGTCATGCAATGCGGTCACATGACTATACCATGTGACCGCCGTCTAAGGGAGATCATGGGCATGAGGGGGAAGCGGCCGCTGGGAGCGATGGGCGGTCGCATGAGGCAGCGGCCGGTCACATGCTGGGAGACGTCACACTCCGTCTCTTAGCAACCAGACGCTGCTGTTGCGTCAGAGAGGGGGAGTGTCGGATCGAGCTGGCTGAAGAGCAGTGCGTTCGTACTGTACAGACTGGAAGCGATGGGACCTTTATAAAAAACCTGATTTTGGGCTAAAATGAGATAAATAGATGCATATATAAATAAATGGCAATTAAAACTAATGTGTAGATAGCAATTAGAACTAATGGAACTTGTATTGGGCTATATTATGGAAATAAATAATCAGTGGGTCAGAGGGTAAATATCCAAGGGTAAAATGAGATAAATAGATGAATAAATAAATAAATGACATTAAAAACAAATGTGTAAATAGCATTTAAAACTAATGGAACTTATATTGGGCTATATTGTGGAAATAAATAATCAGTGGGTTAGAGAGTGAATATCCAATTGGAAATGAACTGGATTATGGTAGATGTATAGTATTCGATGTATGTAACATTTCTATTCATTTCTTGGGGATGGCGGAAAGCAGGGTATATGAAAAAGCTAATAAGTGGGATTGCTACGTCGCTAAAATGTCTGATTTATTTGATAGCAGAATTTTAATAACTAAAGGAGGGTCCATAGACGGCGGTCACATGGTATAGTCATGTGACCGCATTGCATGACATCACCAGGGCCTGCAGGAACGCCCACGATCCTACCTTGACGGCGGTCACATGGTATAGTCATGTGACCATATCACATGACAATACAAGGTCCTGCACCACCTCAAACTTCCTTATAACTTCCTCTGTACCCGAATCAACAAGTAGAAATCGCAACACTAATAATGATCTGCCCTTGAACAGGGACACCAAGTCTATGTATCAAAACTAAGTTTGATAGGTATTAAAGTATTTTAACCCATTTGCTCACATAGTTCTGAGAGCCTGTCCAGTACCGCCCACTGACCCGCCCCTACCCCGCCCCTTGTGTGTTTTTGGCGGTTTTTTACACTGTATTTATATGTATGCAATTCTACCTGTATGTATGCAAGCCAATTGTACCTGAAGAAGGGGTTAAACCCCGAAACGCGTTGTACCACTTGCTCCAATAAATTAATAACCTATATCACTCCAACTACTGGGTGGTTTTTGCGCCGTGGGATACCTTTTCTTTTATTTGAATCCCTCCTAGGACAACAGACAACACCATGTTAGAACCTTAATCCGTAGCAAAAAAAAAACACATAAAATAAATAAAATTAAAATTTTTCATTAGGTTCATCAATAAGTCCAGTACAATTTTTAGTGCACAAGACCTTTTGACAAGGGAAGGCCACATGCGGTCCACAACTTGCAACATCGTGAACCACAACACTGGCGCCCCAAACCCAATTTTTTTTTTAATAAAACATAATAAAATAAAATAAAGTAAAATAAATAAATTTTGTAAATGAAACCTAACAACACAGGATTTAAAAAAAAAATATTATTATTTATATACATATTTCTTTGTATAAAGATTGACAATACATAATTAACACAGCACATGCATGAATATGAACAATCCAAACCATGTTTTTAGAATTCTACACTCTAGAATTGTTATAGTGCAAAGTAGAAAAAGTGATCCATGCTGGTTGCCTACGCACGATTAAGAACCTTCATGTTTTACAGTTAACACTGTAGTAAAATGCAGACTCAAAAGTTATGATTCATAACTATGCAGAATAAGGGAATTAAATAACCGTTAATTACACTGTTATTTAAAAAAAATATAATGTCGTAAAGTTCTCAAATATCTGGTTTGTACCTGGATTTAAATTAGGTCTAATGCTCCCTGAACCACTAGTTCACATTTGATACAAGATGCATGATGCCATTGTCTTCTTCTAGACTGCTCATGGCATCACGGAAGAAAACATTAATTAATGTATTAATAACCTGGTCACTTGCTCTGATTTAGTCCTATGACCTGATTCTTTCAAAGCATACTGTTGCTCATTGCTGAACATAGACTTGAACAACTGTAGCAACGCCAGAATATAGCACTGGACCCACAGGTTTGTACAGTAGGCACTAGGCATGATGGGTGAATCACTTCATCTTCATCTTTTTTTGTTGAGCCTATCACTCTGGAACATGTTAAATCCTGAATCATCCAACAACATAAAATTCTGACATTGCTCCAGAGTCCGATCTATAAGCTCCCTAGCATATACATTTTTTAGATATCAAAATTCAATAAATATTATATGTTTTTTCATAAGGGTATTGTCAACAAATGTTCAGTACCAATGTCTTGAGTTTCCTTTTCATTGTGCTTTTTAAAAAAGCACCTACTTTCACTGTTAAACATTTCCAGGATTTAGATTGTGGTTTTAGTAAGATTTTTTTCCACAAAAAGTTTTAGTTATTGCCAAGCAGGATAATAAAGTTTATATTTACATATATCTTAAATATCCATCATTTTACTTATCAGTTCTACACTTCAATTATTTTTTAAGTGTTTACAACATTTATTACACACATTTTAGGACTCAGGTCAATCTATTGAATATTTCACTCTATGTTTGATACTTGACACTGTATTAACCTTTCTGTAAATTACAAACATAATATTTACAGAAGCAGAAGATATATATTTCTGCATTGTTGTTTATGAAATTAATAGAAAAAGAATACGGAGCAGAAAAATATATAAACACATTCCTTAATTTTCCAATTGGTGGCTCCAAAAATATTATCTAATAAAAATAACGTATTTAATTTTGTAAGTGTACTAAAGAAATAGTATTAAAGCTACAATTTAAGGCCAAAATAAACTGTAAACATGTAAGACATCAGCATTGAAATGTAAACTATGTAGTTAAATGAATAGAAAACTTGTAGACTCAAAGCACAAATTGTAGTCTTATTAGGCCCCTAGATGACTTAGATAGATCAGGAGTCAGGACAGTCAGCCGCATCCACCAGAGTTTTTTTGAAAATGGTATAGAATGAGGCCCACATATAGCTAGGCCCAAATCAGCAGGACATATAGCAAATCAGCAGGACATATAGCTAGGCCCAAATCAGCAGGACATGAAGCAGCAGCAGCAGCAGTAGATCGAGTGTTATTAGGCCCCTAGATGACTCAGATAGATCAGGAGTCAGGACAGGCGGCAGCATCCACCAGAGGATTTTTGAAAATGGTATAGAATGAGACCCACATATAGCTAGGCCCAAATCAGCAGGACATGAAGCAGCAGCAGCAGTAAATCGAGTGTTATTATGCCCCTAGATGACTCAGATAGATCAGGAGTCAGGACAAGCAGCAGCATCCACCAGAGGTTTTTTGAAAATGAAATTGAATGAGGCCCACATATAGCTAGACCCAAATCAGCAGGACATGAAGCAGCAGCATCAGTAAATCGAGTGTTATTAGGCCCCTAGATGACTCAGATAGATCAGGAGTCAGGACAGGCAGCAGCATCCACCAGAGGTTTTTTGAAAATGGTATAGAATGAGACCCACATATAGGTAGGCCCAAATCAGCAGGACATGAAGCAGCAGCAGCAGCAGTAAATCGAGTGTTATTAGGCCCTTAGATGACACAGATAGATCAGGAGTCAGGACAGGCGGCAGCATCCAACAGAGGATTTTTTAAATTGGTATAGAATGAGACCCACATATAGCTAGGCCCAAATCAGCAGGACATGAAGCAGCAGCAGCAGTAAATCGAGTGTTATTAGGCCCATAGATGACTCAGATAGATCAGGAGTCATGACAGTCGGCAGCATCCACCAGAGGTTTTTTGAAAATGGTATAGAATGAGACCCACATATAGCTAGGCCCAAATCAGCAGGACATGAAGCAGCAGCAGCAGTAAATTGAGTGTTATTAGGCCCTTAGATGACTCAGATAGATCAGGAGTTAGGACAGGCGGCAGAATCCAACAAAGGATTTTTTAAATTGGTCTAGAATGAGGCCCACATATAGCTAGGCCCAAATCAGCAGGACATGAAGCAGCAGCAGCAGTAGTAGATCAAGTGTTATTAGGCCCCTAGATGACACAGATAGATCAGGAGTCAGGACAGGCGGCAGCATCCACCAGAGGTTTTTTGAAAATGAAATTGAATGAGGCCCACATATAGCTAGACCCAAATCAGCAGGACATGAAGCAGCAGCAGCAGTAAATCGAGTGTTATTAGGCCCCTAGATGACTCAGATAGATCAGGAGTCATGACAGGCGGCAGCATCCAACAGAGGATTTTTGAAAATGGTATAGAATGAGACCCACACATAGCTAGGTCCAAATCAGCAGGACATGAAGCGGCAGCAGAAGTAAATCGAGTGTTATTAGGCCCCTAGATGACTCAGATAGATCAGGAGAAAAGAAGATGCCTTCGGCAGCATTCCGCAATATCAAAACGATCCTTTATTCGTACCTCCAGACACAATTGGCAACGTTTTGACTGTACACCAGTCTTTGTCAAGCCTAATGACATACATTCTGGTAGGCATATATATACCCCCCACATAAAAGACACACCCCGTTACATCATCAGTACAAATTACTACACAATAGTATACACATGTTGATATTACAACTCACAGTTAATGATATGTCCACCCCGCTCGTATTGTTCACCTCGGCGTTCCAATGTCTGTAATGCGCAGCCGCATCTCAATATATTTGCATACCGGAAGTATCATACGTTGTCATGGCTCCCGGCGGCGCACGTGTCTCCAGCCAATGTGCTGCAGGACGCACTCACTGACGTCACAGCTTGTGCGTCCACCCCATGACCCTCACTCAAATGCGCACAACAGTGCGTCAATAGCGTTAGTCACGTGGGGTACGCAGCCAATGAAGACACGGCGCAAACATCGGCGCCATGGCAACGATGACGCCACGGTCACCGCTACTTATTACATGTGTGATCTGTATCTAAAGTGACCGGGTCTATATATTACAGAGCCTCCGCTCACAGCGATAATCACATGACTATAGAGGGAAATTAATCCTGACCCCACATATACACGCACGTAACAGCAAATGGAAAAATACATTACCTCATAAGTGTGGTGCACAATAACCACACATAACCATCATCTGGATGGTGTATCCCATATATACATCACATATGGACCATCAACATGGTCCTTTGACATATAGACTAAAGACTGTTACACCGGGGATGTGCCACATATATATTAAAAACATGATGTCACTATACTGAGAGGACAAAACAGTGACAATCATCAATCGATGGATGCGACATTGAACTCTAGATTCAAGCCAAAAGGTTGGAGGGACCTGAGGGTATGGATCCATGTAATATATAGACCCGGTCACTTTAGATACAAATCACACATGTAATAAGTAGCGGTGACCGTGGCGTCATCGTTGCCATGTCGCCGATGTTTGCGCCGTGTCTTCATTGGCTGCGTACCCCACGTGACTAACGCTATTGACGCACTGTTGTGCGCATTTGAGTGAGGGTCATGGGGTGGACGCACAAGCTGTGACGTCAGTGAGTGCGTCCTGCAGCACATTGGCTGGAGACACGTGCGCCGCCGGGAGCCATGACAACGTATGATACTTCCGGTATGCAAATATATTGAGATGCGGCTGCGCATTACAGACATTGGAACGCCGAGGTGAACAATACGAGCGGGGTGGACATATCATTAACTGTGAGTTGTAATATCAACATGTGTATACTATTGTGTAGTGATTTGTACTGATGATGTAACGGGGTGTGTCTTTTATGTGGGGGGTATATATATGCCTACCAGAATGTATGTCATTAGGCTTGACAAAGACTGGTGTACAGTCGAAACGTTGCCAATTGTGTCTGGAGGTACGAATAAAGGATCGTTTTGATATTGCGGAATGCTGCCGAAGCCATCTTCTTTTCTACATGTGTATTTCATGGCCTGATGGATCAAGGGCCTACGGCTAGGCTGCTGCATTGATATAGACGCATTATCCGGATACCGTATAGTGCTGCCTCTACACTACTTTTTGCATCTTTATCTGATCCGAGAGGCGTGCACTAGGGAGCTGGACGCAGTGGTGATTTTCATCATGGAGGGTCCCCCAGGTCCAAGTAAGAATATGGATACCTCGCAAAGACACATGTATGTATATACTGATGAGGACATACAGCGGCTTATCAATGTAGATGGATGTGATGTGGCCTTTTTAAGTTCCCCCTCCGTTGATATCCTGAAACGCAAAGCGGAGCAAGATCTCAAAAGATTAAATACTATGGAACTTCATCTAATCACTTTAAGAGAATATTATAAGCAACAAAGAATACCAAGGGGACTTAGATCTAACCTTCGCCCCAATTTATTCCCTACCAATGGTGATTTTTGTAAAGCCTTTGAAGCAATCAACAACCAATACTCTTTTGAATTAATGTTATTAAACATAGACTTTTTACAGAAAGAGGTTGACAACCTGAAGAAAACTACAGCCGAGTTGGATACCCAGATTCGGGACCTTGTGAGTATTGAGGAATATACAGTGTACAAAGAAAAGACCACTCAACACATCGCCCGACACAAGTTGGAAGTGGAACACATCAAGAGAGATAAGTGGCATAGGGACTTAGATGATTACCAGTCTGGTAAAATATATAACTGGCAGTCATCTCAACCACAAAGGTTTAATAGGCGTAGACACGGCAAACGCTTTGATCAAGGTAAATTCGGCTTTAGTACTGGTGAATCCGATTCTGCTGATGAATCAGGTGCGTCCAATTTTTTAGGCCCAAGCAGGAAAAGAGGGGAGGGCGATACAGAAGGGGTGGCAGGAAACACCACCGATCCAACAAGGACCCTTCCCCCAATACCGATAGAGGCCTCCACCCACATTCAGGGGAGAGTAACGAGACGCGGACAGCGGAAATGAAGAATTTGGTAGTGAACATCTCCTCTTTTCAGCTTGATAAAGCACAAATTAGTGTACTAAGCCGTGGCCTGACATTCTGCCCTACAACCTCACGGGACTGGTTCGAATTTGAGCTCGACTTACAAAAGTTTTTTAGACGCTTGAGATTAAAAGCTTTCTTTTCAGCTAGAAATACTGATGTATCTGCCAGTCAGTCTGATGTATCCACTGTTGTATCCACTGATACTTTGATGTGTAGGAATTTCGAATTACGCAATAAAAGTCATTTTCTTCAACCACAAAACAACCATGTGGTTGAAACATATATCAGTTTTGTCAGAAAACGTATCGATCAATTGAGGGTGGAGGGTACCCACCAGTTCAGACACAACCTATCTCAAGATGAGAGACGGGCTGTTCTTGAACTGGAACATAACAAACAATTGACGATCAAGCCAGCTGACAAGGGGGGTGCCGTGGTCGTGATGGACACATGTAAATATACTGATGAGATCACAAGACAGGTAGGGGATGATAATGTCTATGAGATGTTGAGTAAGGATCCAAGGTGGGACATAGCAGATATCATAGGGGTGTTATTGGATGAGGCTCTCAGCCAGGGAATCATTGATGATGAATTAAACAGCTTTTTGCGTGTAAGCCATCCAATCACCCCTGTGATATATGTTTTACCAAAGATCCACAAGAGCCTTGTGGATCCCCCTGGCCGACCCATAGTGTCGGGCAGGAGTTCCATCTTTAATCCTGTGTCCATCTTTTTGGACAAAGTATTACGGATCCACGCGACCACGGCCCCCTCCTATGTCAGGGATACTGGCCATATCTTGACTAAACTGAATTCACTTGACTTGCCGGCGGAATTTTTACTTGTGAGTTTTGATGTTGTATCCCTGTATACATCCATTGATCACTCCTATGGTTTAAATGTTGTCGATGTGGCCCTGGCCGGCACGGGGCTCTCTCTTGGGGCGCGCCGGCTGATCCTCACCCTCTTGGAGGTTGTCCTGAGGAGGAATTACTTTCTCTTCGGTGACACCTTCTACCAGCAAAAGCGGGGTGTGGCGATGGGGTCCAATGTGGCCCCCACCTACGCAAACATCTTCATGGCGGAGGTCGAGGATCGGCTGGTGTATCGCTCCATATTTTTTGAGAGAGTCCTGTGCTGGTGGCGCTACATCGACGATATTTTCTTGATTTGGACTGGCACCGTGCCTGAGCTGGATGAGTTTCAAGCGCACCTGAATTCTGGGGTCCGGGACCTGCAGTTCACCGTGATGCATTCTGCCCGTGAGCTGCAGTTCCTTGACGTCCGAATTCAGGTGCACAATGGAAGGATCTGTACTGATCTCTTCCAAAAACCTACAGACAGGAACACCTTGTTAATGTATGACAGTAGTCACCCTCAGAACATGGTAAGCTCCCTTCTGTGGAGTCAGCTACTTAGGGTACGCCGTATCGTATCGGATGACACCCTCTTTGGTATTAGGGTAGATGAGATGTGTAATAAGTTCAGCAGGAGAGGATATCCCACCAAATTGATCAACCGTACCAAGCATAGGATTACATCTATGGAACGTAGTTCCACTCTGGTAAGGAAGCCCCAAAAACAGGAGACCCCCCGCATTCCATTTGTATCCATCTTTGGGGGTGATAGCGGATATATAGCCAACATCCTACGACAGGAATGGCGGATCTTGCAGAAAGGATTGCCTGCAGTCACTGAATTTTCAGTTCCCCCAATGATGGCATACAAACGGAACCCTAACCTACGCGATAGATTGGTGAAGGCGGATATAGGGGGGAAGGACATCGAAAGACAGAAAAGGCTAGCACCACTGAGGAATGGTAATTTCCCTTGCCTTTCATGTTGCAACTGTGGTGGCATCATGAAAGGTGATGGTTTTACACATCCCTACAGTGGTAAACGGTTTAAGATCAAAGGTCATTATACATGTAAATCCACGGATGTGGTTTACATGATACAGTGCCCGTGCAGTTTGATCTATGTGGGGGAGACCACGATGGAATTGAGGGAAAGAATTAACAAACACAAAAGCACAATAAGAACAGGTGCACTCGACAAACCGGTTGCAAAACACTTCATTGACTGTAAACATTCCATTAATCAATTGAGATTTCGAGTTATCGACAGCGTAGGATACTTGAGAAGGGGTGGGGACAGGAAGGGAATCCTGAGGAAGAAGGGACTTAAATGGATCCATACCCTCAGGTCCCTCCAACCTTTTGGCTTGAATCTAGAGTTCAATGTCGCATCCATCGATTGATGATTGTCACTGTTTTGTCCTCTCAGTATAGTGACATCATGTTTTTAATATATATGTGGCACATCCCCGGTGTAACAGTCTTTAGTCTATATGTCAAAGGACCATGTTGATGGTCCATATGTGATGTATATATGGGATACACCATCCAGATGATGGTTATGTGTGGTTATTGTGCACCACACTTATGAGGTTATGTATTTTTCCATTTGCTGTTACGTGCGTGTATATGTGGGGTCAGGATTAATTTCCCTCTATAGTCATATGATTATCGCTGTGAGCGGAGGCTCTGTAATATATAGACCCGGTCACTTTAGATACAGATCACACATGTAATAAGTAGCGGTGACCGTGGCATCATCGTTGCCATGGCGCCGATGTTTGCGCCGTGTCTTCATTGGCTGCGTACCCCACGTGACTAACGCTATTGACGCACTGTTGTGCGCATTTGAGTGAGGGTCATGGGGTGGACGCACAAGCTGTGACGTCAGTGAGTGCGTCCTGCAGCACATTGGCTGGAGACACGTGCGCCGCCGGGAGCCATGACAACGTATGATACTTCCGGTATGCAAATATATTGAGATGCGGCTGCGCATTACAGACATTGGAACGCCGAGGTGAACAATACGAGCGGGGTGGACATATCATTAACTGTGAGTTGTAATATCAACATGTGTATACTATTGTGTAGTGATTTGTACTGATGATGTAACGGGCTGTGTCTTTTATGTGGGGGGTATATATATGCCTACCAGAATGTATGTCATTAGGCTTGACAAAGACTGGTGTACAGTCGAAACGTTGCCAATTGTGTCTGGAGGTACGAATAAAGGATCGTTTTGATATTGCGGAATGCTGCCGAAGCCATCTTCTTTTCTACATGTGTATTTCATGGCCTGATGGATCAAGGGCCTACGGCTAAGCTGCTGCATTGATATAGACGCATTATCCGGATACCGTATAGTGCTGCCTCTACACTACTTTTTGCATCAGATAGATCAGGAGTCAGGACAGGCGGCAGCATCCACCAGAGTTTTTTTTAAAAATGGTATAGAATGAGACCCACATATAGCTAGGCCCAAATCAGCAGTACATGAAGCAGCAGCAGCAGCAGTAGATCGAGTGTTATTAGGCCCCTAGATGACTCAGATAGATCAGGGGTCAGGACAGGCGGCAGCATCCACCAGAGGATTTTTGAAAATGGTATAGAATGAGACCCACATATAGCTAGGCCCAAATCAGCAGGACATGAAGCAGCAGCAGCAGTAAATCGAGTGTTATTATGCCCCTAGATGACTCAGATAGATCAGGAGTCAGGACAGGCAGCAGCATCCACCAGAGGTTTTTTGAAAATGAAATTGAATGAGGCCCACATATAGCTAGACCCAAATCAGCAGGACATGAAGCAGCAGCATCAGTAAATCGAGTGTTATTAGGCCCCTAGATGACTCAGATAGATCAGGAGTCAGGACAGGCAGCAGCATCCACCAGAGGTTTTTTGAAAATGGTATAGAATGAGACCCACATATAGCTAGGCCCAAATCAGCAGGACATGAAGCAGCAGCAGTAAATCGAGTGTTATTAGGCCCTTAGATGACACAGATAGATCAGGAGTCAGGACAGGCGGCAGCATCCAACAGAGGATTTTTTAAATTGGTATAAAATGAGACCCACATATAGCTAGGCCCAAATCAGCAGGACATGAAGCAGCAGCAGCAGTAAATCGAGTGTTATTATGCCCCTAGATGACTCAGATAGATCAGGAATCAGGACAGGCGGCAGCATCCACCAGAGGTTTTTTGAAAATAGTATTGAATGAGGCCCACATATAGCTAGGCCCAAATCAGCAGGACATGAAGCAGCAGCAGCAGTAAATCGAGTGTTATTAGGCCCATAGATGACTCAGATAGATCAGGAGTCATGACAATCGGCAGCATGAACCAGAGGTTTTTTGAAAATGGTATAGAATGAGACCCACATATAGCTAGGCCCAAATCAGCAGGACATGAAGCAGCAGCAGCAGTAAATTGAGTGTTATTAGGCCCTTAGATGACTCAGATAGATCAGGAGTCAGGACAGGCGGCAGAATCCAACAAAGGATTTTTTAAATTGGTCTAGAATGAGGCCCACATATAGCTAGGCCCAAATCAGCAGGACATGAAGCAGCAGCAGCAGCAGCAGCAGTAGATCGAGTGTTATTAGGCCCCTAGATGACTCAGATAGATCAGGAGTCAGGACAGGCGGCAGCATCCAACAGAGGATTTTTTAAATTGGTATTGAATGAGGCCCACATATAGCTAGGCCCAAATCAGCAGGACATAAAGCAGCAGCAGCAGCAGTAGATCGAGTGTTATTAGGCCCCTAGATGACTCAAATAGATCAGGAGTCAGGCCAGGCGGCAGCATCCACCAGAGGTTTTTTGAAAATGAAATTGAATGAGGCCCACATATAGCTAGACCCAAATCAGCAGGACATGAAGCAGCAGCAGCAGTAAATCGAGTGTTATTAGGCCCCTAGATGACTCAGATAGATCAGGAGTCAGGACAGGCGGCAGCATCCACCAGAGGTTTTTTGAAAATGGTATAGAATGAGACCCACATATAGCTAGGCCCAAATCAGCAGGACAAGAAGCAGCAGCAGCAGCAGCAGCAGTAAATAGAGTGTTATTAGGCCCTTAGATGACTCAGATAGATCAGGAGTCAGCATCTCCAGAGGTTTTTTGAAAATGGTATTGAATGAGGCCCACATATAGCTAGGCCCAAATCAGCAGGACATGAAGCAGCAGCAGCAGCAGTAGATCGAGTGTTATTAGGCCCCTAGATGACTCAGATAGATCAGGATTTAGGACAGGCGGCAGCATCCACCAGAGGTTTTTTGAAAATGAAATTGAATGAGGCCCACATATAGCTAGACCCAAATCAGCAGGACATGAAGCAGCAGCAGCAGCAGTAAATCGAGTGTTATTAGGCCCCTAGATGACTCAAATAGATCAGGAGTCAGGACAGGCGGCAGCATCCACCAGAGGTTTTTTGAAAATGGTATAGAATGAGACCCACATACAGCTAGGCCCAAATCAGCAGGACATGAAGCAGCAGCAGCAGTAAATAGAGTGTTATTAGGCCCTTAGATGACTCAGATAAATCAGGAGTCAGCATCCACCAGAGGTTTTTTGAAAATGGTATTGAATGAGGCCCACATATAGCTAGACCCAAATCAGCAGGACATGAAGCAGCAGCAGCAGTAAATCGAGTGTTATTAGGCCCCTAGATGACTCAGATAGATCAGGAGTCAGGATAGGCGGCAGCATCCAACAGAGGATTTTTTAAACTGGTATTGAATGAGGCACACATATAGCTAGGCCCAAATCAGCAGGACATGAAGCAGCAGCAGTAGATTGAGTGTTATTAGGCCCCTAGATGACTCAGATAGATCAGGAGTCAGGACAGGTGGCAGCATCCACCAGAGGTTTTTTGAAAATGAAATTGAATGAGGCCCACATATAGCTAGACCCAAATCAGCAGGACATGAAGCAGCAGCAGCAGCAGCAGCAGCAGTAAATCAAGTGTTATTAGGCCCCTAGATGACTCAGATAGATCAGGAGTCATGACAGGCAGCAGCATCCAACAGAGGATTTTTGAAAATGATATAGAATGAGACCCACATATAGCTAGGCCCAAATCAGCAGGACATGAAGCAGCAGCAGCAGCAGTAAATCGAGTGTTATTAGGCCCCTAGATGACTCAGATAGATCAGGAGTCAGGACAGGCGGCAGCATCCACCAGAGGTATTTTAAAAATGGTATAGAATGTGACCCACACATAGCTAGGCCCAAATTAGCAGGACATGAAGCAGCAGCAGCAGCAGCAGCAGTAAATCGAGTGTTATTAGGCCCCTAGATGACTCAGATAGATCAGGAGTCAGGACAGGCGGCAGCATCCACCAGATGTTTTTTTAAAAATGGTATACAATGAGACCCACATATAGCTAGGCCCAAATCAGCAGGACATGAAGCAGCAGTAGCAGTAATAAATAGAGTGTTATTAGGCCCTTAGATGACTCAGATAGATCAGGAGTCAGGACAGGCAGCAGCATCCACCAGAGGTTTTTTGAAAAATGGTATAGAATGAGACCCACATATAGCTAGGCCCAAATCAGCAGGACATGAAGCAGCCGCAGCAGCAGCAGCAGCAGTAAATCGAGTGTTATTAGGCCCCTAGATGACTCAGATAGATCAGGAGTCAGCATCCACCAGAGGTTTTTTGAAAATGGTATTGAATGAGGCCCACATATAGCTAGGCCCAAATCAGCAGGACATGAAGCAGCAGTAAATAGAGTGTTATTAGGCCCTTAGATGACTCAGATAGATCATGAGTCAGGACAGGCGGCAGAATCCAACAGAGGATTTTTTTAATTGGTATAGAATGAGGCTCACATATAGCTAGGCCCAAATCAGCAGGACATGAAGCAGCAGCAGCAGTAAATCGAGTGTTATTAGGCCCTTAGATGACTCAGATAGATCAGGAGTCAGCATCCACCAGAGGTTTTTTGAAAATGGTATTGAATGAGGCCCACATATAGCTAGACCCAAATCAGCAGGACATGAAGCAGCAGCAGCAGTAAATCGAGTGTTATTAGGCCCCTAGATGACTCAGATAGATCAGGAGTCAGGACAGGCGGCAGCATCCAACAGAGGATTTTTTAAACTGGTATTGAATGAGGCACACAAATAGCTAGGCCCAAATCAGCAGGACATGAAGCAGCAGCAGTAGATTGAGTGTTATTAGGCCCCTAGATGACTCAGATAGATCATGAGTCAGGACAGGCGGCAGCATCCACCAGAGGTTTTTTGAAAATGAAATTGAATGAGGCCCACCTATAGCTAGATCCAAATCAGCAGGACATGAAGCAGCAGCAGCAGTATATCGAGTGTTATTAGGCCCCTAGATGACTCAGATAGATCAGGAGTCATGACAGGCGGCAGCATCCAACAGAGGATTTTTGAAAATGGTATAGAATGAGACCCACACATAGCTAGGCCCAAATCAGCAGGACATGAAGCAGCAGCAGTAAATCGAGTGTTATTAGGCCCCTAGATGACTCAGATAGATCAGGAGTCAGGACAGGCGGCAGCATCCACCAGAGGTTTTTTGAAAATGAAATTGAATGAGGCCCACATATAGCTAGACCCAAATCAGCAGGACATGAAGCAGCAGCAGCAGCAAATCGAGTGTTATTAGGCCCCTAGATGACTCAGATAGATCAGGAGTTATGACAGGCGGCAGCATCCAACAGAGGATTTTTGAAAATGGTATAGAATGAGACCCACACATAGCTAGGCCCAAATCAGCAGGACATGAAGCAGCAGCAGTAAATCGAGTGTTATTAGGCCCCTAGATGACTCAGATAGATCAGGAGTCATGACAGGCGGCAGCATCCAACAGAGGATTTTTGAAAATGGTATAGAATGAGACCCACACATAGCTAGGCCCAAATCAGCAGGACATGAAGCAGCAGCAGTAAATCGAGTGTTATTAGGCCCCTAGATGACTCAGATAGATCAGGAGTCAGGACAGGCGGCAGCATCCACCAGAGGTTTTTTGAAAATGAAATTGAATGAGGCCCACATATAGCTAGACCCAAATCAGCAGGACATGAAGCAGCAGCAGCAGTAAATCGAGTGTTATTAGGCCCCTAGATGACTCAGATAGATCAGGAGTCATGACAGGCGGCAGCATCCAACAGAGGATTTTTGAAAATGGTATAGAATGAGACCCACACATAGCTAGGCCCAAATCAGCAGGACATGAAGCAGCAGCAGTAAATCGTGTGTTATTAGGCCCCTAGATGACTCAGATAGATCAGGAGTCAGGACAGGCGGCAGAATCCAACAGAGGTTTTTTGAAAATGATATAGAATGAGACCCACACATAGCTAGGCCCAAATCAGCAGGACATGAAGCAGCAGCAGCAGTAAATCGAGTGTTATTAGGCCCCTAGATGACTCAGATAGATCAGGATCCAGGACAGGCGGCAGCATCCACCAGAGGTATTTTGAAAATGGTATAGAATGAGACCCACACATAGCTAGGCCCAAATTAGCAGGACATGAAGCAGCAGCAGTAAATCGAGTGTTATTAGGCCCCTAGATGACTCAGATAGATCAGGAGTCAGGACAGGCGGCAGCATCCACCAGAGGTTTTTTTAAAAATGGTATAGAATGAGACCCACATATAGCTAGGCCCAAATCAGCAGGACATTAAGCAGCAGCAGCAGTAAATAGAGTGTTATTAGGCCCCTAGATGACTCAGATAGATCAGGAGTCAGCATCCACCAGAGGTTTTTTGAAAATGGTATTGAATGAGGCCCACATATAGCTAGGCCCAAATCAGCAGGACATGAAGCAGCAGCAGCAGCAGTAGATCGAGTGTTATTAGGCCCCTAGATGACTCAGATAGATCAGGAGTCAGGACAGGCGGCAGCATCCACCAGAGGTTTTTTGAAAATGAAATTGAATGAGGCCCACATATAGCTAGACCCAAATCAGCAGGACATGAAGCAGCAGCAGCAGCAGTAAATCGAGTGTTATTAGGCCCCTAGATGACTCAGATAGATCAGGAGTCAGGACAGGCGGCAGCATCCAACAGAGGATTTTTGAAAATGGTATAGAATGAGACCCACACATAGCTAGGCCCAAATCAGCAGGACATGAAGCAGCAGCATCAGTAAATCGAGTGTTATTAGGCCCTTAGATGACTCAGATAGATCAGGAGTCAGCATCCACCAGAGGTTTTTTGAAAATGGTATTAAATGAGGCCCACATATAGCTAGACCCAAATCAGCAGGACATGAAGCAGCAGCATCAGTAAATCGAGTGTTATTAGGCCCCTAGATGACTCAGATAGATCAGGAGTCAGGACAGGCGGCAGCATCCACCAGAGGTATTTTGAAAATGGTATAGAATGAGACCCACACATAGCTAGGCCCAAATTAGCAGGACATGAAGCAGCAGCAGCAGCAGTAAATCGAGTGTTATTAGGCCCCTAGATGACTCAGATAGATCATGAGTCAGGACAGGCGGCAGCATCCACCATAGGTTTTTTTAAAAATGGTATAGAATGAGACCCACATATAGCTAGGCCCAAATCAGCAGGACATGAAGCAGCAGCAGCAGTAAATAGAGTGTTATTAGGCCCTTAGATGACTCAGATAGATCATGAGTCAGGACAGGCGGCAGAATTCAACAGAGGATTTTTTAAATTGGTATAGAATGAGGCCCACGTATAGATAGGACCAAATCAGCAGGACATGAAGCAGCAGCAGTAAATCGAGTGTTATTAGGCCCCTAGTTGACTCAGATAGATCAGGAGTCATGACAGGCGACAGCATCCAACAGAGGTTTTTTAAAACTGTAAAGTCGTAACATATATAACTTATGAAATATTTACAATGAAAAAATGTTTTTGCAAAACAATTTGGAATTTTGAACACACTCGATTTTCATTAAATCAATCAGGTATCCTCTACACCGGCAACATTCAGCTATAATTTTCGATATAAGGCGCATCAATTCTGTAGCAGACCACTGCGTTTACGCAGCATGACTCAACGTGTTCTGATTCCTCTGAGCCAGAGGGATGAAGGACTGCAAGGGTTTAGTAGTGTCTCTGTTGTCCTCCGTTTGTCTGTGAGAAGGGATGTATAACACAGGTCTCCAAACCCATACACGATTGTCGTTGCTCACATCCAGCGCTAAGGACATGTGCACATCCACACCGTCCTCAGATCAAACAGAGCTCAGAAGTCAGTTAAGAAGTTGCTTGGCCTGGGCCAGTTGTGTTAGTGTCCATGTCTCCTCCACCTGGGTCAGTTCTCATTCCCCTAAGGCCTAGTTCACACGAACGTGTGTGATCCGTGGCCGTATTGCGGCCAGCAAATTGCGGACCGCAATACACGGCCACAGTTCCGTGTGCATTCCGCATCACGGATGCGGACCCATTCACTTCAATGGGTCCTGAAATCCGGAATTGCGGAACGTCCACACGGAACTGGAACCCTCGGAAGCACTACGGAGTGCTTCCGTGGGGTTGCGTCCCGTACTTCCATTCCGCAAAAATATAGAACATGTCCTATCTTTTTGCGGAACGGGCAGATCGCGGACCGATTAAAGTGAATGGGTCCGCGATCCGATGCGGCTTACCTACGGCCGGCGATCATGCATTGCGGGCCGCAGCACGGGCATGGGTCACACACTTTTGTGTGAACTCGGCCTAATTAATGACTTTGTCATGGTCCCCATATACTGTCGTTGTTCATCGTCAGCTGCTTTTAGTGCGCAGCATGGTTCATCTATTGCCGGTCATGCAGCTGAATAAGGCTATAGTTGCGAGGCTGTACAACACGGTGAGTAGTGTCACACATCCCATAGAATACTTCATTTAGGAGGGGGTGACAAGCACAGGGGAGCACCTACACTGTTATCCTGCAGAGCAATGTTAGTATACTTTTTGGAAGGCAACATGCGTGCTGGAGTGACATTGAACAGCAGTTACTATTAAACCACCTAAATTAAGTAACAGTGCTTATTGGATGTAGACTTTACATCTATAAAGTCTTATCTATTTTCTTTGTGAAAAATGCAGAGTAATCCATTTCTCTATAATGGTGATATTTTGATTTATATAAAATTTCCAGTCTACTTTGTAGAGAAAGGGTACCTAGATAATTTATTCCGTATTTCTGGCCTAAATGTGACAGTTACTTATGCATGTGTAATCCCAGATGTGCAGTATATCAGAGGCTTTTTTCACCCCAGTAACCAAAAAGCCGTATTTCTGGCCTAAATGTGACAGTCGCTTATGCTTGTCTAATCCCAGATGTGCAGTATATCAGAGGCTTTTTTCACCCCAGTATGCCAAAGCCGTATTTATGGCCTAAATGTGACAGTCACTTATGCATGTGTAATCCCAGATGTGCAATATATTAGAGGCTTTTTTCACCACAGTGTGCCAAAGCCGTATTTCTGGCCTAAATGTGACAGTTACCTATGCTTGTCTAATCCCAGATGTGCAGTATATTAGAGGGTTTTTTCACCCCAGTAACCAAAAAGCCGTATTTCTGGCCTAAATGTGACAGTTACTTATGCTTGTCTAATCCTAGATGTGCAGTATATTAGAGGCTTTTTTCACCCCAGTAACCAAAAAGCTGTATTTCTGGCCTAAATGTGACAGTCACTAATGCATGTGTAATCCCAGATGTGCAGTATATCAGAGGCTTTTTTCACCCCAGTATGCCAAAGCCATATTTATGGCCTAAATGTGACAGTCACTTATGCATGTGTAATCCCAGATGTGCAATATATTAGAGGCTTTTTTAACCACAGTTTCTGGCCTTATATTTGGTTATGCCCTAGGTAAGAGGCAAATTTAAATGATGTGTGACGCTGATGTGTCATGCTGATATCTCACGTCCTTCACTAGTCAGTGTCACAAAACATTTTAGTTTTACTGTGGTTTTGTATGCTACATCACATAGATTAACAAAAATCACAAGTTCATTCAAGGCAAGCTGGTAGCTCAGTGGTAATGCTGTTGCCTCTTGTCCAGGCTTTCTGAGTTCAAAACCCATTTCAGCCTCTAAAAAAAGTTTATATTTTATTATGCCCTAGATAAGAGGCAAATTTAAATGATGTGTGACGCTGATATCTCACGTCCTTCACTAGTCAGTGTCACAAGGGATCTTAGCTTTACTGTGTTTTTTGCTATACTACATCTCATAGATCAAAAAAAATCACCACCTTTGGTGTCTAAAGCTATAGCTCAGTGGTAAGACACTTTCTTGGCATGTATTGTGCATGGGTTCAAAGCCCCTTCCAGGCTTTTAATAAAATTAATATTTTATATTTTATTGAGCTCTAAATCAGAGAGAAATTCAAATGGTGTGTGATGTAAGTAGTCCTTTTTTATTTTATTAAGAGTACATGGGCAGCACTATAGTAAAGGGGGCCCTGTATACAGAGCTGTATCCTGGATTTTACATATCTACTGTATATATATGTGTATTATACACACAGTGTCTATAGCTTCACCACACTGAGATCTGCTCAGAAAGCTGATATACATTACTGGTTTATCCACAGACACAATATATGATCATACAGATCACAGTACTATGTGATAGCTTCTAAGTATAGAAAAACCATGTGGTAATGTTATAGCTTGGAGGTTACATTAATGGCTTTGCATGTTGAAGTCCCCAGAAAGACATATGTTTTTTTCTTTAATAGCATATACTATAATAAATAATATGTCATTAACCCATAGGATACCAGCGCTGTACATGTATGTCGCTGGAAACACGGTCACAAATCCCAGCGCCATACAGGTACAGCGCTCTGATCGGGCAGCCACAGGAGCTACTCCCGCCCGATCAGCTGCAGGGGTCCGGCAGGCACTAATAGTTGGACCCCTGCTGTATGCACCGGCATCGGTGAAAACACTGATGCCTGCTCATTAACCCTTGCACTGCCGCGGTCAGCGCTGACGGCTGCATGTGCGGTATCCCCGTGGTGCTGTGACATCAGCCTGGTGTCTAGCCCTGTCAGTCAATGGGGGAGGGGTGTGTGTGCAGAGCACAGTGGGTGTTATAGAGCATTGCTCAGAATATTCAGCCCCGCCTCTGAATGCTCGAATTGTTTATTTGCATATCTCTGCAGCTATTTATCATACATAATCAGCATAATGAGCCCTACCAGGCAGTACGTATGGTGTATAGGGTTGATTCTGGTGACAGAACCTCTTATGGACACCTGTGTATTTCCGATCACCGCTGTGCGGCGGGCAGTGTTAGGAACGGTGTGCCTGCTGAAATCATTCAGAAGGCATCCTGTGACAATGCCGAGGGGGGGTCCTGTGCCCCCCCCCCCCCCCTTCCCCATACCGGCGATCGCTGCTAACCGCAGGTCAATTCAGACCTGCGGTTTGCAGCATTTACAGGTTATTCAGGTCTCCGGTGACCCGGAATAGGAGGGTGATCAGTGGTGTAATATACACCACCAATCACCCTCCGTAGATCCTGTGAGGTGGCGGTGACGGAGGATGAGGGTGAGGATCGTCTGTGATTGGTTGGAGGGACTGACCTGGAGATAATGTCCTGGAGCTCCGCTCTCCCCGCCCACAGACTTCTGTGTGAGTAAGAAGAGAGGAGCCCTGTGTCGGTCCATCTGCATCGCATATGATCCGCCGCCATCCGTGGCCCCTGAGACCCCATAAAGTGCTATCTGGCATATAAACATTTAGGGAGAGCTTTAGGTTAGGCAGGGGTAGTGAAAAAAAAACAATGTTATTTTTTGTGTGCAGCACCCGGATCTGAGGGTGTCTAGGGTCCACAGCAACTTGTGCGACCCCCGTCCCCCCAGGGGTGCTGCAGCTTGCCCCCCCCCCCCCATATTTTGGGGCGCAAGTGCATTTTTTTTCTTTTTGTAGGTGCGCTGACTGTGGCCGGCACTTTTAGCTGTAAAAGTAAGCCTGGCAACTGTTACCGCATCGCCCACCCCACCGCTGATCAGCTTGGTACCGCTGATCAGTGAGTTTTTGGGCTGTGAGCAATTTTTCGGGGATTCTGTTAGGTTGGGGTGGGTTAGGGTAGGGTATACATAAAAACGCACCGCTTCCCCCACACACACACACGCTAAATAAAGTTTTAAACACACACGCACTCCGCTTTAGCGTTCTAAGATGGCCCGCCGGATGTTCTCGGCCGAGGAGGCATACAACCCAGTTCTCGGAGTTGGAGAGCCCCAGTGAGGACGAGGATGACCCCACTTTCCTGTTGTCATTCTCGTTCTCCTCATCATCTAGTGATGATGATGAGCCCCAAGGCGGCGGAGACAGGAGCCCCCCATGCCAGGAACCCTGTGGCCCACACTAGTATGAGCAGCCCTGTGGCTCGTACTAGTTTTCCAGCTCACCAGGCAAGTTCACCTGAGCCCTCTACCGGTGAACTTGGCTGGAGTACCCCAGAGGATTTTGAACCCTTGATTACTGACTTTGTTGGACAACCAGGAATCCAGATTCGCACAGTGGGCTTCACTGAATATGACTTTTTTTTTTTTTTTTCAGTGAACAATTTGTGAATCTGATGGTGGAGCAAACAAACTTATTCGCCCAACAGTTTATAGCCAAATTTCTCCCGAAAGAGAAATACCTCATATGTGGATGTAGAGTGATCTGCGGGTGAACTATACGGCTCAGAAGAGAAAGAGCGCTATTGGGATTTTGGACAACCAAAATCCCAATGGCGCTCCTTCTCTTCTGAGCCATATAGTTCGCCCGCAGAGCACTTTACGTACACATATGGGGTATGTCCTTACACGGGAGAAATTGGGCTACGAATTTTGGGGCACTTTTTCTCCTATTACCCCTTGTAAAAATGAAATAAAAGGGGCTACAAGAACATGTTAGTGTAATAAAAGGAGATTTTGAATCTTCTCCTTCACTTTGCAGCTATTCCTGTGAAGACTGTGGAGAAATAAATAAAAATGGGGGAAGGGGATTATAAAGTTAGTACTCCATGGAAGTGTGGCACTCCCTGAAGCAACAGTCAATACAGAGGCCCGGATGATCGGGGCACGTGTCACACTGAGTGGTGGTGTCCTTCCGTTACCCCCTCCTGTTACACACGCTGCACTTTTTTTTGGGACCGTCCCTTCTTTCCAGTATGGGGGAACCACACCTGGAAAGGGTTGGCCAGGGACGATCCTGGCGCCTCCAGTTCCTGAGGTACTCTGGCCTGCTCTTTCCCGGTCAGAAAAGATCAGGGCCTTGAGGACTGCCTCCTAGAACTGCAGGAATGTCCCTGTGTTGCCAGAGCTCTGGAAGAGTACAAAAGAGTTGCACAGGGCAACCTGCACCAAGTAGACCGCAACTTCTTTGTACCATGCTCGGGTTTTGCGCATGGCGTTTAGGGTTGCCACCTTTTCTTCAAGCCAAACCCGAACAGAAGGGAGGGAGGGCCCCCTTCCAGGCCCCACCCATGTCCCGCCTCCAGCCACACCCATGCCCCACCTCCACCCCTGGTCGCTGTCGCACCACGATTGTTACGCCCCTGATCCCATCACTACAGAAATACAGCGCCACATACCTCTTACATCCAGTGACATCTCCTTTGATGTAGATGTTCTCTTTCCTCATCTTCTCCTTTCAGACCTTCAGACCAGACTACCATTTTGTCGCCATTTTTCGTCTCTGCAGTTTGACAACAACAAAAAAAAAAATCTTAGTTTACTACTTTTCCATCATCCTCTGGACAAATCATCCTACTACCCCCAATACTGTGCCGCTGTGCTCCCCAATACTATACTGCAGAAACAGATAACCCCCCTGATAATACTAGTACAATGCAGAGCCCCCCATATAAAATACCCCTTCTTTGTGGCCTCAGTAGAAGCCCCCAAATAATGTGCCAGTAAGAAGTGCCCCCCATAGATGCCCCCCGATGTGTCAGTAAGAAGTGCCTCTTTTCTCCCCCCCAATATGCGCCAGTATAAGGTGCCTCTTCCCCCCTTCCCTTATATGTGCCAGTATCAAGTGCCTCATTTCTCTCCCCCCCCAATATGTGCCAGTATAAAGTGCCTCTTCCCCCCTTCCCTTATATGTGCCAGTATCAAGTGCCTCATTTCTCCCCCGCCCAATATGTGCCAGTATAAGGTGCCTCTTTCCCCCCCTTCCCCCCATATGTGGCAGTTTCAAGTGCCTCATTCCCCCCCAATATGTGCCAGTATAAGGTGCCTCTTTCCACCCCTTCCCCTATATGTGCCAATTTCAAGTGCCTCTTTTCTCCACCCCCCCTCCAAATATGTGCCAGTATAAGGTGCCTCTCCCCCCCTTCCCCCATATGTGCCAGTTTCAAGTGCCTCATATCTCCTCCTCCCCAATATGTGCCAGTATAGGGTGTCTCTTTCCACCCCTTCCCCCATATGTGCCAATTTCAGGTGCCTCTCTTCTCTAAAAAAAACAAAAAAAAAAACTTTTACTTACCTCCATTGATGCGATGCAGGCCTCTTCACGGCCTGTGTATCGTGCTGTACAGCTCAGGAGGCGTGATGGCGTCACTGCGCCGCCTGCACCGGCCTCTGATAGGCTGCAGGCACAAGGCCCGCAGCCTATCAGAGGAACAGGGGAGGGAGATGCCTCTCCCTCCCCTGCCGCAGCACAGCCGTCTGTATCGATGTCCTGAGGACGGCGATACAGATGACTATGGAGATGAGCGCTTCCACAATGGAAGCACTCATCTCCCTGTGCCCAGCCACCGCCGCCATCATTCACAGCTGATCCTGTGCCCGGGTCTGAGAAAGGCTTGTACCCGGGCACAGGATTGCAAACCCGGACTGTCCGGGTAATTCCCGTACGGGTGGCAACCCTATTCTGAGCAATGCTCTATAACACCCCCTGTGCTCTGCACCCACACCCCTCCCCCCATTGACTGACAGCACCACGGGGATACCGCACGTGCAGCCGTCAGCTTTGACCGCGGCAGTGCAAGGGTTAATGAGCCGGCATCAGTGTTTTCACCGATGCCGGTGCATACAGCAGGGGTCCAACTATTAGTGCCTGCCGGACCCCTGCAGCTGATCGGGCGGGAGTAGCTCCTGTGGCCGCCCGATCAGAGCGCTGTACCTGTATGGCGCTGGGATTTGTGACTGTGTTTCCAGCGACATACATGTACAGCGCTGGTATCCTATGGGTTAATGACATATTATTTATTATAGTATATGCTATTAAAGAAAAAAACATATATCTTTCTGGGGACTTCAACATGCAAAGCCATTAATGTAACCTCCAAGCTATAACATTACCACATGGTTTCTATACTTAGAAGCTATCACATAGTACTGCGATCTGTATGATCATATATTGTGTCTGTGGATAAAGCAGTAATGTATATCAGCTTTCTGAGCAGATCTCAGTGTGGTGAAGCTATAGCACACTGTGTGTATAATACACATATATACAGTAGATATGTAAAATCCAGGATACAGCTCTGTATACAGGGCCCCCTTTACTATAGTGCTGCCCATGTACTCTTAATAAAATAAAAAAGGACTACTTACATCACACACCATTTGAATTTGTCTCTGATCTAGAGCTCAATAAAATATAAAATATTAATTTTATTAAAAGCCTGGAAGGGGCTTTGAACCCATGAACACTACATGCCAAGCAAGTGTCTTACCACTGAGCCATAGCTTTAGACACCAAAGGTGTTGATTTTTTTTTTGATCTATGAGATGTAGTATAGCAAAAAACACAGTAAACCTAAGATCCCTTGTGACACTGACTAGTGAAGGACGTGAAATATCAGCGTCACACATCAGCGTCACACATCATTTAAATTTGCCTCTTATCTAGGGCATAATAAAATATAAACTTTTTTTTAGAGGCTAAAAGGGGTTTTGAACTCAGAAAGCCTGGACAAGAGGCAACAGCATTACCACTGAGCTTGCCTTAGTTGAGCTTGTGATTTTTGTTCATCTATGTGATGTAGCATACAAAACCACAGTAAAACTAAAATGTTTTGTGACACTGACTAGTGAAGGACGTGAGATATCAGCGTCACACATCATTAAAATTTGCCTCTTACCTAGGGCATAATAAAATGTACACATTTTTTGAAGCTGAAAGGGGTTTTGAACTCAGAAAGCCTGGACATGGGGCAACAGCATTACCACTGAGCTACCAGCTTTCCTGGTATAAGCTTGGGATTTTTGTTCAACTCATTCTCACTTTGACCCTTACCTATGAAGAGCATAAGTCAAACTCAGATATGAGAGTCAGATGTGAGAGTCAGGGTCAGGTGTCAGAGTCAGGTGTCAGAGTCAGGTGTCAGAGTCAGGTGTTAGAGTCAGGTGTCAGAGTCAGGTGTCAGAGTCAGGTGTCAGGTGTCACATTGGCATTATTTTGATACTTGACTATGATATCTGACCATGTCCTAAAATGAACACTGTAGCGCCGGCGGCCCACAGGCATTCGTCTTTAACCTCAACCCCTTGCACATCAGCCAAGCAGGAGTCACTCATGCTTTTTGATGACTCTGCTGGTGGGGTTTTCATGGGTTATCCACCTAGCCCTGCCCCCAAAGTGGAAGAGATTGAGTGCACTGATTCTTTAAATGGACCGCGCTGCACCCGGACAGAGCTGAAAAATCCTCCCTTCCAGATCTCACAGGAATTTCCTGAATATGGGTAAGCGATCAGTTCACTTGAGTTCACCTTTCCTCCAGGTAACCTTATGAGAAATCAAGGTGCCCCCAATAGTGAAGT
Source organism: Bufo bufo (assembly GCF_905171765.1). NCBI lineage: Eukaryota > Metazoa > Chordata > Amphibia > Anura > Bufonidae > Bufo > Bufo bufo. The sequence continues at coordinate 327,253,103 of NC_053393.1, forward strand.
ACATTCACAAGAGGTTCCAACTGCAAGGTTTTTATTATACTTACAAGATGGATAAAATAACATGCGGTGTATACAAATCAATTCACCCGACCCAGGTTTTGCTTTGTGAAGCTTCGTCACGGGTATCAACTACGCCTACCAAGAGGCGGTCTTTATATACCTGCCACTGATAGGCTACACCTCTTTAAAAGCATCATAGCCCGTAGGGCTCAATACAAAAAATAAAACATCCAAAAATACATCAAATACATTTATTACACAAATATCACAAATAGACCTCCTTACCAACATATCTGAACTGCTTCGGACTGCTCACATGACATTGAACATAATATCAGTCAAAGAAAACATATCAATAGTATCCGAAACACCACACATGATCGCATGTTTAACACAGAGACAAATACATCTGAACCAGTTTCAAATGCCAGCATTCCTATGAATAGCAGAGAGATACATACGCTCACATAGAAAAGCTGGGTAACATAATGCTAACAAACTTAGCCATGGCACTCCCAGGGTTAATAAACAAAGTAACCACATACGCATATCTGGACTGGTTGCATCCTATTTGTATAACCTTCTCCTAATCGCCAGTACCCACCTATTACGGAGGCATATTATCTTATTCAGTAACAATGAAAATATACTTCTTGGAGGCTATACCCTTATTCACGGACAGCTGGAACGTCACCTCCCCCTTAATCAATCATAACCCCTGATCAGTCATACCTAATACCGCCCTCCTCCATGCATTGCTAACCCAGAAGTCTCACATGGTATAATCCCACCAATGGAGACATCAGGAGACACATGGTCCTTCCCAGCCCGTAACAAATTGACAGGTCATAGGACCGCCCTTAACATGTCATAGGACCGCCCTTCAATAGTTGTTTATACACCGTGGGGACGCTCCCCCATTCCTCCCCCGTGAGGAGCAGAAAACCACTAAGACAGATCGAGCAGAGAAGGATATGGGTTTACCCGCACAGGGATATAGCGCAGGAAATCAAGGATATATGCAGACTAAGGTGAAGGAAAACTGAGAACATTATAACAATCACGGGGAGAGAATGGGAGGTTCTAATTATGATCAAGGTAGGCATTATGGAACACAGAGGTTTAAGCCCTGGTTTGGGAATTACCAGAACCAAGAGCGATATGGACAGTATAGACCGCATAACTATAAGAATAACCAGTATAATGGTAACTATTATTCTGCACAGCAACGAGGCTATTATCCACCTAGGCCTAATAACCACTATGAAGGGAGATTTATACCTAATGAATCCAATTATAGGAGAGGGAACTATGAGAGACCACCCCAAAGAAGGGAACAAATGGAGAATAGGGAAGAGAGAGGACCTGCTGCAACACAGAGAAATGCGAGTGCAGAGATGCAAAATTTTCCACACCAAGGAATGAAAGGAGTACAGAGGTTGGAGACAGAAAGGCAGACCACCCCATTAAAAAGGAATCATGTAGAGGAAAAAGGGGGTGAAGGAAACATCAGCCCAAACCCCAAAAAAAGCAGGGGGACATAATGGGGATTTTTTATTTGAGTTCCTATGTTTTATCTGATTCAGAAAGGGAGGTTTTAGAAAAAGGACTCAAGTTTGCGCCTACCTTAAAGATTAACAAATTTGAGGCCTTTTTGGATGTACACAAATTTATATAGAAGCTGAATATTGCCAAGTACTATGTATCCAATCAAGCCCCTGTGAAGAGCAATGAGATGGAGGGGGGGATTGTGCACACACACCTAAAGGAGAAGTCTACTTTCAACCCAAAAAAATAAAAATAATGAATGTTTGGAAGCCTTCAGGAGAGGGGTACTGAAGGAAATTGAGGCAATAAGTGTGAAACCAAGGAGACAGAACCTGACACAGGAGCAAAGGAATGCACTTAAAAGCTTGAATGATAATCGTGAGATTATTATAAAGCCAGCAGACAAGGGGGGAGGGGTAGTCGTTATGGATGTGGTAAAGTATGAGACAGAAATGTTGAGGTTATTATCAGATGGGAAGACTTACCAGGTTTTAAAAAAGAACCCAACAATTGAATATAAAGGAAAAAAAACTTGATGCACTTTTGACTAGAGGCTTTAGGGATAATATTATAAATAAAAAAGAGCTTGATTATCTCAATAATAAGTTCCCGGTTACGGCGGTAATATACTTTCTGCCTAAAATACATAAGAGTCTGACCAACCCCTCAGGCAGGCCCATCGTGTCGGAGATTAACTCTCTCACTAACAGGTTAGGAGAATATGTTGACTACTTTCTCCAGAAATACGTCCCACTGATACCATCATATCTGAAGGATTCAGGGAGTGTTATAAATCTAATCAAGGGATTCGGTGCCTGCCCTAAAGATATGTGGCTGGCAACAGTCGATGTAACATCATTATACACAGTAATCCCTAAGGATTTAGGCCTTGGAGCGATAGCGGAGGAGCTGAGGCAGGACCCTTTGATGACGGAGATACAAGGGAGGTTCATCCTCGATTGTGTAGACTTTTGCCTCTGTCACAACTACTTTTGGCACAAGGAGAACTACTACCTCCAGCGCACAGGAACGGCGATGGGGGCGAAATTCGCCCCCAGTTTCGCTAAATGTTTTTATGGGGGCTTGGGAGAAAGAAAACATCAACCCCGTTCTGAATAAAATGACAGCTTTTGGTGAACTCATTATCTGGAAGAGGTTCATTGATGACTGTCTGATTGTGTGGAGGGGAGAAAGACAGGATCTTTTGAACTTTATTGACAGTCTAAACAGTAATCAATGGAACCTCTCCTTCACAAGCACAGTCAGCAGTAGTAGCATTGACTTCCTTGATTTAACAATCTTTGTGGAGGATAATCACTTGAAGACTAAAACATTCTTCAAGGAGACTGACGTGAATGGGTATATACACACTTCCAGCTGTCACCATACCCCTTGGCTGAAAAATATACCTAAGGGGCAACTTAAAAGGATCCATCGTAATTGCACAAAGGTGGAGGATTTTAGAGCGCAAAGTGAGGTTATCAGTGAGCGTTTTTTTGAGAAAGGTTATTGCAGAGAAAATCTAGAGAATTGTAGATAAGAAGTAGAGAGAGAAAATACAGGAGAGGGAGTCTCAGGGAGAGTAAAGAAAGATTTTAGTTTTTCTTTTCTCACACAATATAATGTCCAAGCTGGAACTAATAAGAATATAATAAGGAAGAACTGGCCAACCCTAAAAAATGACCCAGTGTTGGGGAAGGATATCCTGGAACATCCCAATGTGATTTTCAGAAAAGCACCAAGTTTACGGACTAAACTGGTGCACAGCTCTTTATATTCGGAGGGTGTTAGAAAAGGGAATAAATTTACCTGGTGTGGGTTCTGTCTGCCGTGCCGCAATAGGAAGAAAGAAAAAAGAAGGAGGGATACTCAGAATGTACATTCGAATCAGAAGGGTCAGGATTACAAAATAAAAGGATTTATCACATGTGAAAGCGTAGGGGTGGTCTACATGCTGGAGTGCCCGTGTGGGCTCCAGTATGTGGGCCGCACCATGCGTAAGTTAAAAGTTAGGATTCAGGAGCATGTCCGGAATATCAGAAAGGGACTTGAGACCCACAGTGTCTCGATGCATTTTTGAATCAAACATCAGAAAGATCCAAGTGGCCTGTCTTTTGTAGGGGTGGAGTTAGTTAAACCGCACTGGCGTAGAGGAAATTCAATCGAGCGGATCAACAGGAGGGAGGTGGAATGGATCTATATGATGAATTCCCTGCAACCAAAAGGGATGAATGTAGAATTCGATCTTAAACCCTGTCTCACCTGAAAGAGTCTTCTGCAATCCCTACTCTGTCCTTGTTTAGTCCATGGCAGTAGTGAGGGAGTAACTGCTGCTGGCTGGAGGCATTTGTGTGGATCGCTTTGCCTTTCATTCATTCCTGGATGGAGGGAGGTGGCCCCAGGAGAAGGACTCTGCTATTGGTGGAGAAGGATCACGTGGGGGAGTGGCCATCCATAAATGAATGGGGGAGCGTCCCCATGGTGTATAAACAACTATTGAAGGGCGGTCCTGTGACATGTTAAGGGCGGTCCTATGACCTGTCAATTTGTTACGGGCTGGGAAGGACCATGTGTCTCCTGACATCTCCATTGGTGGGATTATACCATGTGAGACTTCTGGGTTAGCAATGCATGGAGGAGGGCGGTATTAGGTATGACTGATCAGGGGTTATGATTGATTAGGAGAAGGTTATACAAATAGGATGCAACCAGTCCAGATATGCGTATGTGGTTACTTTGTTTATTAACCCTGGGAGTGCCATGGCTAAGTTTGTTAGCATTATGTTACCCAGCTTTTCTATGTGAGCGTATGTATCTCTCTGCTATTCATAGGAATGCTGGCATTTGAAACTGGTTCAGATGTATTTGTCTCTGTGTTAAACATGCGATCATGTGTGGTGTTTCGGATACTATTGATATGTTTTCTTTGACTGATATTATGTTCAATGTCATGTGAACAGTCCGAAGCAGTTCAGATATGTTGGTAATTTATAATTCACATTATAACCAATAATCCGGTGGCCCAGAGGAGATCTATATGTGACATTTGTGTAATGAATGTATTTGATGTATTTTTGGATGTTTTATTTTTTGTATTGAGCCCTACGGGCTATGATGATTTTAAAGAGATGTAGCCTATCAGTGGCAGGTATATAAAGACCGCCTCTTGGTAGGCGTAGTAGATACCCCTGACGAAGCTTCACAAAGTGAAACCCGGGTCGGGTGAATTGATCTGTATACACCGCATGTTATTGTCACGGTGGACGGGGAACTCAGACACACAGATAAACCAACGACCAGGCTCTAGGCGAGAAGCAGGGGAAGGGTCACCTCCTAGCTAAACCCTGACCTCTTTCCCTGCACTGCTCAGCCCACATTCAGACCTTGATGGTAGGAATGAAGTGTCCACGTGCCTGGGCTAAAACACCCTAGATTCCCTGAGATGGTGAAAAGGGGAAAAGGAGCAGCCTGCTCGCACAGAACCTGGATGGGAAAGATGACATAAACACAACCTAGACAGCAATCAACAAAAACTGAAACCACACTTATCTTTCTGAGCTGGAACAGATAACCTTCCTTCCTTGCTTGCTTCCAAGACCAGATTGATTTCTATAACCCGCTCAGAACACTGGACTAGAGTGCTATTTAAACCAATGACCCCACCCAGTGCACCTGATGGGAGGCGGGTCCAGCACGACTCCAAAACAAAACAAAGCTAAACACGTGCTGCTATTCTGGCCGACCTCCGCACATAGTCAGAGCAGGGCATGACAGTTATTTTATCCATCTTGTAAGTATAATAAAAACCTTGCAGTTGGAACCTCTTGTGAATGTACTTCACTATTGGTGGCACCTTGATTTCTCATAAGGTTACCTGGAGGAAAGGTGAACTCAAGTGAACTGATCTCTTACCCATATTCAGGAAATTCCTGTGAGATCTGGAAGGGAGGATTTTTCAGCTCTGTCCGGGTGCAGCGCGGTCCATTTAAAGAAAATGTGTTTATAGATGTGAACATTGCCCACTTCACTATTGGAACTCGCGACGCACCAAAAGAAAGGCAACGTACCTAAGGCTGTTTTATATATTTTAGTGCACTAATGCCCAACCACTTATGTTTGAGAATGTAGATGTAGCAGGACCGCCACAGCACTTCTCAGGAGATGATGATGAAATACTGGTGTCAACTGCTGCAGCTTTTTGCACTGTGCAAACCGACCAGGAGGGCAGGAGTGAGGAGTGGGTGGTAGATGATGTGGAAGATGATGAGGTCCTAGACCTCATCTGGCATCCAGGTCATCAGAGTGACATGTGCAGTTTGGAGGAAGAGATGGAGGTCACACAGCATCAGCAGCACAACAAAAGAAGGAGCAGGGAGCAAAAGCACAGCGGTCGGCCCCCAGCCACTACGCCTGCTACTGCCCAACATGCCGAGGAACAGAGCACACCAAAGCCAGCTCAAAGGAGTTCTCTGGTGTGGTAGTTTTTTAGACAATGTGCTATCGACAAGACATGGGTGGTTTGCATGCTGTGCAATCACATCCTGAAGCAAGGCATAAATGTTTTAAACATGAGCACCACCTGCATGACCAGGCATCTAACTGCAAAGCATGAGCTGCATTGCAGTAGACACCTGAAAAACCACAAGTGATCTGAGGCTCCTCCTACTCCCTATTCTGCTGCGGTCTCAGCCTCTTCCTCCCCCTCTGGAGTGGCAGGGCAGATTTGCACTTGTCAAAGTGAGGATGTGACAGAAACACCACCACCACCAGCAGTGTCACTGAGCATCTCCACACTGTCCCATGGAAGCTTTCAGCTGTCTATCCCCCAAACACTGGAAAGCCTTAAATGTCAGCTTTTCTAAATTCCTGGTCTTTAAAATGCTGCCATTACATCTGGTGGAGATGGTGAATTTTTAAAATGTAATGACAGCGGCTTTCCAACGGTACCTAGTTCCCAACCGCCAAAACTTTTCAAGATGGACTGTCCCTGCCCTGCATTAAAAAGTGGCAGAAAAATCTAATGTGTCCTGTTACCAGTTATACATGAACCAGTAAGTACAGACAGGGACATTATTTCTCCCTAACTGCCCACTGGGTAAATGAAGTGGTGTCTGGGCTCTAGGTGGAAAGCGGTTTGGCACATGTCCTACTGCCACCGAAGATTGCTGGACGTTTCTCTGTGCCTCCTATTGCCTCTTCCTCCTACTCTGCTTCCACTTTCTGTCTCCTCATCACGTCAGTGCAACACTTGCACCACCAATTTCAGCACAGCCAGGGGGAAACAACAGCAGGCTGTTCTGAAACTCATATGTTTGGGGGGGACGGGACTCCACACCTCACTGGAGCTGTGGGCACGCATGAGGAAGAGAAGGAGGAATAGAGATCATTCCCACGATTATCAGGCCAGTCGATCACAGGTAGTGATGGACGAACATCGGCCGAAACGTTTCTCAAATGCGAGTTTGCGATCAAATGTTCGCGACCCGCACGTTCGCGGTGGGCCCCATTCACTTTAATTGCAGGCGAACCTAAAAAACCTTCAGGTCATGTTTGCAACCACCAAATACTTACTAGAAGTGCACAAATAGTCCCACAATATGGACAGTGACATACCAGAAGGAGGTTAAAAGTATTTTAATCAGGGGCCATTTTTATGCGTATTAATAGGAAACTCTCAAAAATGTGCACTGCTGGAGCCTAGAATTTTTTTATTTTAAGCCATGGGAGTACGGGCCCCAAAAATTTGGCATTCACCTGACAGAAAAGAACAAGTGATTATGTTGATGGAGGTATATTAGGCAGTAGAGATGTCCCGAATAGTTCGGCGGCAAATAGTTCCCGGCAAACATAGCTTGTTCGCGTTCGCTGCGGCGGACGAACATATGCGATGTTCGGTCCGCCCCCTATACATCATCATTGAGTAAACTTTGACCCTGTACCTCACAGTCAGCAGACACATTCCAGCCAATCAGCAGCAGACCCTCCCTCCCAGACCCTCCCACCTCCTGGACAGCATCCATTTTAGATTCATTCGGAAGCTGCATTCTTAGTGAGAGGAGAAAGAGTGCTGCTGCTGATCTAATAGGGAAAGCGTTAGCTAGGGCAGTGTTCTGTGTCCACAGACTCATCTGCTGTAAGGAAATCGTCCTGACAGCACCCCAAAAAGCCCTTTTCAGGGCTGGTACATCAGTTTCCTTTTTTTTTTTTTATATATATTTATATATATATTGCAGTTGCCTGCCCGTGTTGTGTGAGAGGCTGCAGGCTCAGTCACAGACAGTACTGTGTGCACACCATTCATACAGGGAGTGACAGAAAATACCTTGCAGATAAAAAAAAAATCTATTTATTATTTCTCTGTGAGATAATAGCAGTTGCAAGCCAGTAAGTGACTGTCTGGCCTACAGACAGTACTGTGTGCACACCATTCATACAGGGTGTCATTCACACATACCTTTTAGATAAAAAAAAATCAATTTAATATTTTTCTGTGATATAATCCCAGTTGCAAGCCAGTGTGTGTCTGGCCCATAGACTGTACTGTGGCCACTGGCTAGCCCACCACTCATACCGTTAAGGGGTGTCACTCGCTCACAAATACCTTGCAGATAAAAAAAAAATATTTAATATTTTTCTGTGATATAATCCCAGTTGCAAGCCAGTGTGTGTCTGGCCTACACAGACTGTACTGTGGCCACTGGCTAGCCCACCACTCATACCGTTACAAGGTGTCACTCACTCACAAATACCTTGCAGATAAAAAAAATGTAATTTTATAATTTTCTGTGATATAATCCCAGTTGCAAGCCAGTGTGTGTCTGGCCCACAGACTGTACTGTGGCCACTGGCTAGCTCACCACTCATACCGTTACAGGGTGTCACTCGCTCACAAATACCTTGCAGATAAAAAAAAATTCAATTTAAGATTTTTCTGTGATATAATCCCAGTTGCAAGCCAGTGTGTGTCTGGCCCACAGACTGTACTGGGGCCACTGGCTAGCCCACCACTCATACCGTTGCAGGGTGTCACTCACTCACAAATAACTTGCAGATAAAAAAAAAAAAAATTAATATTTTTCTGTGATATAATCCCAGTTGCAAGCCAGTGTGTATCTGGCCTACACAGACTGTACTGTGGCCACTGGCTAGCCCACCACTCATACCGTTACAGGGTGTCACTCACTCACAAATACCTTGCAGATAAAAAAATATTTTTTTTATAATTTTCTGTGATATAATCCCAGTTGCAAGCCAGTGTGTGTCTGGCCCACAGACTGTACTGTGGCCACTGGCTAGCTCACCACTCATACCGTTACAGGGTGTCACTCGCTCACAAATACCTTGCAAAAAAAAAAAAATTCAATTTAATATTTTTCTGTGATATAATCCCAGTTGCAAGCCAGTGTGTGTCTGGCCCACAGACTGTACTGTGCCCACTGGCTAGCCCACCACTCATACCGTTACAGGGTGTCACACACTCACAAATACCTCACAGATAAAAAAAATTCAATTTAATAATTTTCTGTGATATAATCCCAGTTGCAAGCCAGTGTGTGTCTGGCCCACAGACTGTACTGTGGCCACTGGCTAGCCCACCACTCATACCGTTACAGGGTGTCACTCACCCACAATTACCTTTCAGATAAAAAAAATCAATTTTATATTTTTCTGTGATATAATCCCAGTTGCAAGCAAGTGTGTATCTGGCCCACACAGACTGTACTGTGGCCACTGGCTAGCCCACTACTCATACCGTTACAGGGTGTCACTCACTCACAAATACCTTGCAGATAAAAAAATTATCAATTTCATATTTTTCTGTGATATAATCCCAGTTGCAAGCCAGTGTGTGTCTGGCCCACAGACTGTACTGTGGCCACTGGCTAGCCCACCACTCATACCGTTACAGGGTGTCACTCACTCACAAATACCTTGCAGATTAAAAAAATTCAATTTAATAATTTTCTGTGATATAATCCCAGTTGCAAGCCAGTGTGTGTCTGGCCCACAGACTGTACTGTGGCCACTGGGTAGCCCTCCACTTATACTGTTACAGGGTGTCACTCACTCACAAATACCTTGCAGATAAAAAAAATTCTATTTAATATTTTTCTGTGATATAATCCCAGTTGCAAGCCAGTGTGTGTCTGGCCCACAGACTGTACTGTGGCCACTGGCTAGCCCACCACTCATACCGTTACAGGGTGTCACTCACTCACAAATACCTTGGAGATAAAAAAAAATCAATTTAATAATTTTCTGTGATATACTCCCAGTTGCAAGCCAGTGTGTGTCTGGCCCACACACTGTACTGTGGCCACTGGCTAGCCCACCACTCATGCCGTTACAGGGTGTCACTCGCTCACAAATACCTTGCAAAAAAAAAAAAAATTCAATTTAATATTTTTCTGTGATATAATCCCAGTTGCAAGCCAGTGTGTGTCTGGCCCACAGACTGTACTGTGCCCACTGGCTAGCCCACCACTCATACCGTTACAGGGTGTCACACACTCACAAATACCTCGCAGATAAAAAAAAATTCAATTTAATAATTTTCTGTGATATAATCCCAGTTGCAAGCCAGTGTGTGTCTGGCCCACAGACTGTACTGTGGCCACTGGCTAGCCCACCACTCATACCGTTACAGGGTGTCACTCACCCACAATTACCTTTCAGATAAAAAAAATCAATTTAATATTTTTCTGTGATATAATCCCAGTTGCAAGCCAGTGTGTATCTGGCCCACACAGACTGTACTGTGGCCACTGGCTAGCCCACTACTCATACCGTTACAGGGTGTCACTCACTCACAAATACCTTGCAGATAAAAAAATTATCAATTTCATATTTTTCTGTGATATAATCCCAGTTGCAAGCCAGTGAGTGTCTGGCCCACAGACTGTACTGTGGCCACTGGCTAGCCCACCACTCATACCGTTACAGGGTGTCACTCACTCACAAATACCTTGCAGATAAAAAAATATTTTTTTTATAATTTTCTGTGATATAATCCCAGTTGCAAGCCAGTGTGTATCTGGCCCACACAGACTGTACTGTGGCCACTGGCTAGCCCACCACTCATACCGTTACAGGGTGTCACTCACTCACAAATACCTTGCAGATAAAAAAATTATCAATTTCATATTTTTCTGTGATATAATCCCAGTTGCAAGCCAGTGTGTGTCTGGCCCACAGACTGTACTGTGGCCACTGGCTAGCCCACCACTCATACCGTTACAGGGTGTCACTCACCCACAATTACCTTTCAGATAAAAAAAATCAATTTAATATTTTTCTGTGATATAATCCCAGTTGCAAGCAAGTGTGTATCTGGCCCACACAGACTGTACTGTGACCACTGGCTAGCCCACTACTCATACCGTTACAGGGTGTCACTCACTCACAAATACCTTGCAGATAAAAAAATTATCAATTTCATATTTTTCTGTGATATAATCCCAGTTGCAAGCCAGTGTGTGTCTGGCCCACAGACTGTACTGTGGCCACTGGCTAGCCCACCACTCATACCGTTACAGGGTGTCACTCACTCACAAATACCTTGCAGATTAAAAAAATTCAATTTAATAATTTTCTGTGATATAATCCCAGTTGCAAGCCAGTGTGTGTCTGGCCCACAGACTGTACTGTGGCCACTGGGTAGCCCACCACTTATACTGTTACAGGGTGTCACTCACTCACAAATACCTTGCAGATAAAAAAAATTCTATTTAATATTTTTCTGTGATATAATCCCAGTTGCAAGCCAGTGTGTGTCTGGCCCACAGACTGTTCTGTGGCCACTGGCTAGCCCACCACTCATACCGTTACAGGGTGTCACTCACTCACAAATACCTTGCAGATAAAAAAAAATCAATTTAATAATTTTCTGTGATATAATCCCAGTTGCAAGCCAGTGTGTGTCTGGCCCACACACTGTACTGTGGCCACTGGCTAGCCCACCACTCATGCCGTTACAGGGTGTCACTCGCTCACAAATACCTTGCAAAAAAAAAAAAATTCAATTTAATATTTTTCTGTGATATAATCCCAGTTGCAAGCCAGTGTGTGTCTGGCCCACAGACTGTACTGTGCCCACTGGCTAGCCCACCACTCATACCGTTACAGGGTGTCACACACTCACAAATACCTCGCAGATAAAAAAAATTCAATTTAATAATTTTCTGTGATATAATCCCAGTTGCAAGCCAGTGTGTGTCTGGCCCACAGACTGTACTGTGGCCACTGGCTAGCCCACCACTCATACCGTTACAGGGTGTCACTCACCCACAATTACCTTTCAGATAAAAAAAATCAATTTAATATTTTTCTGTGATATAATCCCAGTTGCAAGCCAGTGTGTATCTGGCCCACACAGACTGTACTGTGGCCACTGGCTAGCCCACTACTCATACCGTTACAGGGTGTCACTCACTCACAAATACCTTGCAGATAAAAAAATTATCAATTTCATATTTTTCTGTGATATAATCCCAGTTGCAAGCCAGTGTGTGTCTGGCCCACAGACTGTACTGTGGCCACTGGCTAGCCCACCACTCATACCGTTACAGGGTGTCACTCACTCACAAATACCTTGCAGATTAAAAAAATTCAATTTAATAATTTTCTGTGATATAATCCCAGTTGCAAGCCAGTGTGTGTCTGACCCACAGACTGTACTGTGGCCACTGGCTAGTCCACCACTCATACCATTACAGGGTGTCACTCACTCACAAATACCTTGCAGATAAAAAAAATACAATTTAATAATTTTCTGTGATATAATCCCAGTTGCAAGCCAGTGTGTGTCTGGCCCACAGACTGTACTGTGGCCACTGGGTAGCCCACCACTTATACTGTTACAGGGTGTCACTCACTCACAAATACCTTGCAGATAAAAAAAATTCTATTTAATATTTTTCTGTGATATAATCCCAGTTGCAAGCCAGTGTGTGTCTGGCCCACAGACTGTACTGTGGCCACTGGCTAGCCCACCACTCATACCGTTACAGGGTGTCACTCACTCACAAATACCTTGCAGATAAAAAAAAATCAATTTAATAATTTTCTGTGATATAATCCCAGTTGCAAGCCAGTGTGTGTCTGGCCCACACACTGTACTGTGGCCACTGGCTAGCCCACCACTCATGCCGTTACAGGGTGTCACTCGCTCACAAATACCTTGCAAAAAAAAAAAAAATTCAATTTAATATTTTTCTGTGATATAATCCCAGTTGCAAGCCAGTGTGTGTCTGGCCCACAGACTGTACTGTGCCCACTGGCTAGCCCACCACTCATACCGTTACAGGGTGTCACACACTCACAAATACCTTGCAGATAAAAAAAATTCAATTTAATAATTTTCTGTGATATAATCCCAGTTGCAAGCCAGTGTGTGTCTGACCCACAGACTGTACTGTGGCCACTGGCTAGTCCACCACTCATACCATTACAGGGTGTCACTCACTCACAAATACCTTGCAGATAAAAAAAATTCTATTTAATATTTTTCTGTGATATAATCCCAGTTGCAAGCCAGTGTGTGTCTGGCCCACAGACTGTACTGTGGCCACTGGCTAGCCCACCACTCATACCGTTACAGGGTGTCACTCACTCACAAATACCTTGCAGATAAAAAAAAATCAATTTAATAATTTTCTGTGATATAATCCCAGTTGCAAGCCAGTGTGTGTCTGGCCCACACACTGTACTGTGGCCACTGGCTAGCCCACCACTCATGCCGTTACAGGGTGTCACTCACTCACATTACCTTGCAGATAAAAAAAATTCAATTTAATATTTTTCTGTGATATAATCCCAGTGGCAAGCCAGTGTGTGTCTGGCCCACACAGACTGTACTGTGGCCACTGGCTAGCCCACCACTCATACCGTTACAGGGTGTCACTCACTCACATTACCTTGCAGATAAAAAAAAATTCAATTTAATAATTTTCTGTGATATAATCCCAGTTGCAAGCCAGTGTGTGTCTGGCCCACAGACTGTACTGTGCCCACTGCCCACCACTTATATAGGGTGGCACAGTACCTTGCACGCATAGTACCACTTATCTAAAAAAAAAAAATGACAGGCAAAGGCAGGCCACCCCGCAGGGGCTGTCGTTGTCCTGGTGCTGTAATTTCCACTGGCCCTAGAATAATTTCCAATGTTCAGAGGCCACGTACCCTAAACCCAAAAAATTCTGAGAAAATAGTTGACTGGCTTACACAGGACACCCAATCTTCAACAGCTTCCGCTAAGAACCTTGATGCACCATCCTCCTCCAGCTCAGCTTTGGTCACCTGCTCTCAAGTTACCACTCTCCCGGCCTCCGCCACCACCACCACTACCACCACAGCCACCACAGCCGCTTTAATGGTTCCCTCAGAGGAGTTATTTACACATCAGTTGGATGAAATTAGTGATGCGCAACCATTATTGCCAGAGGATGTAGATAACAGGAATATATCTCAGTCAGGCAGCATTACACACATGGACGTACAGTGTGATAACGATGATGATGTTGTGCCCGCTACTGCTTCCTTTGCTGAGGTGTCAGATACAAGTGAAGTGGTTGATGATGACGATGTGTCCGTGGATGCCACGTGGGTGCCTGCTCGAAGAGAAGAAGAAGAGGGGGAAAGTTTAGAAGGGGAGACATAGAGAAGGAGGGGACGAGTTGGAAGCAGGGGGAGGTCGTCGCAAGGAGCTAGTGGCACAGTCACACAGCATGTATCGGCACCCGGGGTCAGCCAGACAGCACGCCAATCAATGCATGCTGTTGCCACCACCAGAATGCCGTCATTGCAAAGCTCAGTAATGTGGCATTTTTTTTGTGTGTCTGCCTCTGATAACAGCAATGCCATTTGCAACCTGTGCCAAAAGAAACTGAGTCGTGGGAAGTCCAACACACACCTCGGTACAACTGCTTTGCAAAGGCACAAGATCGCACATCACAAACGCCTATGGGATCAACACATAAGTACAAGCAGCACACAAACTTAAAGCCACCATCCTCCTCCTGGTCCAGCATCTTCAGCCACGTCAACCACTGCTATCCTCCTTGCCCCCTCTCAACCACCCGCCACTCCGCCTCTCACCTTCAGCAGTTCCATCTCATCTGCCCACAGTCAGGTGTCTGTCAAGGAAATGTTTGAGCGTAAGAAGCGAATGTCACAGAGTCACCCCCTTGCCCGGCGTCTGACACCTGGCTTGACGAAACTCTTAGCCAGCCAGCTTTTACCATACCAGCTGGTGGAGTCTGAGGCCTTCAAAAAATTTCTCGCTATTGGGACACCACAGTGGAAGGTACCCGGCCAATTTCTTTTTTCAAAAAAGGCAATCCCAAACCTCTACTCAGTGATTGAAAAGGAAGTCATGGCATCTCTGGCATACAGTGTTGGGGCAAGGGTCCATCTGACCACTGATACCTGGTCTGCAAAGCACGGTCAGGGCAGGTATATCACGTACACTGCGCATTGGGTCAACCTGCTGACGGCTGACAAGCATGGAATGCGTGGCTCTGCAGCGGAGTTGGTGACACCGCCACGACTTGCAGGCAGGCCTACTGCCACCTCCTCTACTCCTCCTACTCCATCCTCTTCGATAACCTCCTCGGCTGAGTCCTCTTCTGCTGCGGCATCTGGCTGCACATCAACTGAATCACCCCAGCTCCCCAGGGGCTATTCCACATCCCGGATATGACAGTGTCACGCTGTCTTGGGGTTGACTTGCCGGAAAGCAGAGAGCCACACGGACCAGCACTCCTGTCCGCCCTGAACGCACAGGTGGATCAGTGGCTGACCCCGCACCAACTGGAGATCGGCAAAGTGGTGTGTGACAATGGATGCAATTTGTTGGCGGCATTGAATTTGGGCAAGTTGTCACATGTGCCGTGCATGGCACATGTGTTGAATCTCATCGTACAATGCTTTGTGTCTAAGTACCCAGGCTTACAGGACGTCCTCAAACAGGCCAGGAAGGTGTGCGGCCATTTCAGGCGTTCCTACACGGCCATGGCGCACTTTTCAGACATTCAGCGCCAAAACAACATGCCAGTGAGGCGCTTGATTTGCGACAGCCCGTCACGTTGGAATTCAACACTCCTAATGTTCGACCGCCTGCTCCAACAAGAATAAGCCGTCAACGAGTATTTTTATGAACGGGGTGCTAGGACAGCCTCTACGGAGCTGGGATTTTTTTTGCCACGTTACTGGACGCTCATGCGCAATGCCTGTAGGCTCATGCATCCTTTTGAGGAGGTAACAAACCTAGTCAGTCGCACCGAAGGCACCATCAGCGACCTCATCCGATTTGTTTTCTTCCTGGAGCGTGCCCTGCGAAGAGTGCTGGATCAGGCTGTAGATGAGCGTGAAGAGGAAGAGTTGTGGTCACCATCACCACCAGAAACTGCCTTGTCATCATCGCTTGCCGGACCTGCGGCAACGCTGCAAAAAGGAGTATGAGGAAGAGGAGTCAGAGGAGGAATGTGGCTTTGAGAAGGAGGAAGACCAATCACAGCAGGCATCCCAGGGTGCTCGTTGTTGTCACCTATCTGGGACCCGTGGTGTGTACGTGGCTGGGGGGAAGAACAGACCGTCAATGACATCAGTGAGGACGAGGAACGGGAAATGAGTAGCTCGGCATCCAACCTTGTGCAAATGGGGTCTTTCATGCTGTCATGTCTGTTGAGGGACCCTCGTATAAAAAGGATAAAGGAGAACGACCTAATGTCCCTACCCGACTGGAGACATTACTACGACGCTGTACATTTATCCAGAATAGTTCAGTGGCTACGCGAAGGTGATAGAAGACTCAGTTTCACGTTAGAATCATATCTAGCTAAATTCCCACTAAGATCCCTCCTATGGCAATGTGATAATGGTACACATAAACCTCCTAGCCAACTCTCCTCGAATACCATTACCCAAACCACCTTAAAGATCTGGAATAAATATAAAAAAGTTATTAGCCCAACTCTCTCTCCTCTGATGACAATAGCGGACACGTTAGAACTATACCTTCCAAAGTATAAGGAAATAAAACTTAATCTTCCAGAGCTAAAAAAAAATAGACCTCATCAACTTCCTCAATACGGACCTTGGGGAGGACCCATTAGAAAATACATCCCTTCAGCATTTACAAAGATTGCACATAACCAAACTTATATCTCCTTACCTACGCCATGCAGGTACTCCAAGAGACCTTACCCCTTTTGAAGAATTGTCCTCACTTTCAAAACCACCACCACACCTTCTTTCAAAAATGTATTCTATATTACAGATAATTAATTCCCCTACAGACAGGTATTATATCTCGGAATGGAGTAAAGATCTTGCTACCACATGGACTCCGCAGGAATCCAAACAGATTTACAAGAATTCACATGGCATCTCACGCTGCACAAGATTACAGGAGAATTCTTTTAAACTCATCTCTAGATGGCACCGTACTCCAGTAAGGCTTAAACAAATGGGTTGCCTTAACACAGATGTGTGCTGGAAATGCAACTCTGCACAAGGCTCATACTTACATATGTGGTGGTCATGTCCCGTAATAACTCCATTTTGGTCAGATGTTCTGAAAATGTCCAGACAAATCTGCTCTCTAACCTCAGATCCCAATCCAGTCTCCATCTTCCTCAACATTAGATTAGAAAATATCCCTACCGGGAAAAGGATCCTTTTCCAACACCTCATGGCCGCAGCCAAATCCTTAATACCACAACAATGGAACCAACCAAAAGCCCCTAACACGGCTCAATGGTTACAAAAGGTTAACTTCATCTTCCTAATGGAGGAGTTGTCAGCATGGGAATTACGATCTCACTACAAATGCCAAAAAATTTGGCACGAGTGGATTGAGTTCCGGTCATCCTCTCAGGTATTACAACAACTCACATCTCTATCACAAACCACTGTGGACTGACTTTAAACTTTAAACTTTTAAAACTTCAGATTTAGATCCCAGCCCTCTCACCTTTCCCCCCCCTCCCCCCCTCCACCCCTATTCCTATCCCAATCCCATCTCCTATCCCTTATTCCAATTCCTATTCCTTGTTATACTATGCACTATGTTACTGGTTCATACTTGATACGTACTTATACTGTATTGACTGTAGCTCTGTTGCCATATCTGCTATATCTTTCACCAAAATTAGATAGCTATCTCACTATATTGGTCGTGCATGGCATCGGTCAGCACTTCATCCACCATGGTTTGTACCCCATGGCCGCGTCCTCACTTTATCTAAAGCAGCTACAACTAAGCGCTTCAAGGGCCTGTCCAATATATACCCATGATCGCACGACTACACCACCTCGGTCTCACACTTTGCATTGCGCTTAGATATGGCATTCACAAGCTTTGTCATTGTAACATCATAATACCTCATTGACTATGTATCTTGTGTCACAAATATTTATTTGTTTCCTTTATATTCCGTTTTTGTTATGGAATTAATTTAAAACCAATAAAAAGAAAATTGGAAAGAAAAGGAGAACGACCTGTACTGGGTGGCCACGCTACTAGACCCCCGGTATAAGCAGAAAGTGGCCGAAATGTTACCAAATTACCGAAAGTCAGAAAGGATGCAGCAGTTCAAAACCAAACTAAAAAATATGCTTTACACAGCTTAAAAGGGGGATGTCACAGCACAACGGGAATCTAACTGGGGAAGAGGTGAAAGTAATCCTCCTCCTACCACGACCACGGTGGCAAGGACAGGACGCTTTACAGATGTGTTGTTGATGGAGGACATGCAGAGCTTTTTCAGTCCTACACATCGCCACAGCCCTTCGGGATCCAGCCTTAGAGAACGACTCGACCGACAGGTAGCAGACTACCTCGCCTTAACTGCAGATATCGACACTCTGAGGAGCGATGAACCCCTTGATTACTGGGTGTGCAGGCTTGACCTCTGGCCTGAGCTATCCCAGTTTGCGATAGAACTTCTGGCCTGCCCCGCTTCAAGTGTCCTGTCAGAAAGGACCTTCAGTGCAGCAGGAGGCATTGTCACTGACAAAAGAAGTCGCCTCGGTCAAAAAAGTGTTGATTACCTCACCTTCATTAAGATGAATGAGGCATGGATCCCGAAGGGACTGACAGTGGGGGATACGTTTGACTAACAAAAGGCCTGATGACATGCCTTAGCCTCAAAATGGTCCCCACGCTGCTGTATTTAATGTCTGCATACCGGATCACTTTCGTGAATTCTCTGCCACCAACTAGGGTTCAAGCCACAATGTTTTAGTCATCTTTCTGCCTTGAAAACATCAATTTTTCCGGCCGCTGCTACAATACCATTATTTTTCAGGCATGTGAACATGCCTAATTTTTCTGTCCTCTGGTGCTGCACTGTGGCTGCAAAAACAAAACAAAAAAAAAAGGCACATACAAGTGTCAATTCCCCTTCGTGATCGTTACCTTGTTGTGGTGAAGGGGCTTGCGTATCACAATGAAGCGATCATCACCTCTATGAGTGTGTTGGCAATGTTGCCACACCCCAGATGATAAGGCCGTTGCTTCATTATGATCAGACCAAAAGCGATCGGCTGGATAATTTTTCATAGAAAAAACATTAATGTTTATTTATTTTTATTTTTTAAGTTGTATGGGTTTTTAATACATAAAATAAAAAAATCATAATAAAGTCTCTTAATAGTTTATTAGAAATAATGCAGACAATTTAAAAAATCCCCATCAATTCCAATACAAAGCAAGTACAAACCTCAGAACTAAATTATTGCAGGATGTCGTAATGGTTCATTAATTCGACAATGGTTAATCAATTCTACACACGTCCCGGATAGGGGACGTAACAAGGATTAAACTGATAGAAATAGTACTAGTTAAGACACCACTCATATTGGGTGTCACAGCACATTGCTCCGTGCACGCGCAGTGCCCCAACTTGGGAGTAAGAGGACCGACCAAGCTGCTTTTTCCATCTTCCGGTTCCTAAAATCAATTAATTTTGGTGTATCAGAGTTTGGTCTGTCACTGTGAAGGCAGTCAAAGGTACCCGGCCTAAATTTTTTTTTCACAAAAGGCAAACCCTGATATGGGACGTAACCGGGATTAAACTGATGAGAATAGTACTACAGAAAATAGCACTCATATCGGGTGTGAGAGTAAATTGCACGGCGCAGACGCAGTGACCGTGGCATGGATTCAAACAAAGGGGAGGGAGCCAGCGTTTTTTTAACCATCTCCCCGTTCGAAAAATCTATTTAATAAATGGACCCCAGATTGGGGACGTAACAGGGATTAAACTGATGAGAAGAGAGAACTACAGAAAATACCACTCATATCGGGTGTGAGAGTAAATTGCACGGCGGAGATGCAGTGACCGTGGCGTGGATTCAAACAAAGGGGAGGGAGCCAGCGTTTTTTTAACCATCTCTCCGTTCGAAAAATCAATTTAATAAATGGACTCCAGATTGGGGATGTAACAGGGATTAAATTGATGAGAAGAGAGAACTACAGAAAATACCACTCATATCGGGTGTGAGAGTAAATTGCACGGCGCAGATGCAGTGACCGTGGCGTGGATTCAAACAGCGTTTTTTTAACCATCTCCCCGTTCGAAAAATCAATTTAATAAATGGACCCCAGCAGTGGCGTCGCCATGGCCCCCCCTACATCATGCTGTTCCCCCCTATGTGCCCCCCCAACTAAAATGCCCAGCCCCAGTGAAGTGAGCCGCCAGCGTCTTCACACAGCGTCCGGCTGCAGAGCAGAGTGAGGAGGGGAGAGGGGGCGGGGCATGCACGGCAGTTCCCGATAGGCTCCGCCCACCTTCCAGGCAGGAAAGGCAGTGAGTGCAGAGCCAGTAGCCGGAGCAAGAATGAAGGCAGACTCCAGGCAGAGAGTGATTCAAGCGACCCAGAGTGAGTGACAGTCCCTGAGTGCAGAGTCCCACCCTGTGTAATTAGGTGAGAGGAGGGGAGAGGCGGCCATTATATAAATAACAAAGAGGGGGACATTATATTAATAATAAATAGGGGGCCAATACATTAGTATTAATGTAATGTCCCCCTCTTTATTATTAATATAATGTCCCCCTCTTTATTATTAATATAATGTCCCCTCTTTATTATTAATATAATGGCCCCTCTTTATTATTAATGTAATGACCCCCTCTTTATTATTAATATAATGGCCCCTCTTTATTATTAATGTAATGGCCCCCTCTTTATTATTAATATAATAGTCCCCTCTTTAATATTAATGTAATGTCCCCCTCTTTATTATTAATATAATGGCCCCCTCTTTATTAATAATATAATAGCCCCCTCTTTATTATTAATGTAATGTCCCCCTCTTTGTTATTAATATAATAGCCCCCTCTTTATTATTAATGTAATGTCCCCCTCTTTATTATTAATATAATGGCCCCCTCTTTAATAACAAAGAGGGGGCCATTATATTAATAATAAAGAGGGGGCTATTATATTTATAACAAAGAGGGGGACATTATATTAATAATAAAGCGGGGACATTATATTAATAACAAAGAGGGGGACATTATATTAATAACAAAGAGGGGGCTATTGTATTATTAACAAAGAGGGGGCCATTATAATATACAGGGGAAATAATATTATGAGGAATGGGGGACTATCTGTCTGGCTCTAGCCCAGTATTGGGGAGTAGCAGGAGGAGTTGTTGAGACACCAGGAAGGAGAGGATGAGAGTAAAGTGAGAAACCTAAAAATAAATTCTGTGAAACTCTGCAGAGACAAGGAGCAGCTGAAAGAAAGTATCATGGCGGTCTTATCTCTGAATGAAGACGTCAAGGAGAGTCTACATCACAGGAGAGGTCACTGGATGTAACAGGTATGGGGCGGTATTATACTGTAATAATAATGTCCATGCACATATCTGTTTCACAGTAGGGTTGGAGGAGGAGATTGAGAATATGGCCCACCCTGCCGCATTCGGCCCCAGACTTCAGGTCACACTGTGTGTGTTCTGAATTCTGGGGGCTTACACCCATCTACTACATTATCTGTACTCAGAGTTATCACTGTGTTAACTGTGGTGTTACATAGGACTGCAGGTGATCTACTACAGTATCTGTTAAAAGGGGCGTGCCTGGGGTAGGGGGGGCGCGCAATTTTTGGCTTGCCCCGGGTGCTGGCAACCCACGCTACGCCACTGGGGGAGGGAGAGGCGTGTCCCTTCCCCTTCCTCTGATAGGCTGCAGGCACTAGGCCGGCAGCCTATCAGAGGCCGGCGCAGGCGGCGCGATGACGTCATCGCGCCGCCTGAGCCTTACAGCGCGGGACACAGAAAGAGTCTGCATCGCATCGCTGACACTGAGGTAAGTATTAGTGTTTTTTTTTTGTTTGTTTTTTTACAATAGTGTTACTGGCACATTATGGGGGCTTATTACAATGGGGGGGACTTAATACTGGCACATGATGGGGGGGGGACTTAAAACTGGCACATGATGTTGGGGGGACTTAATACTGGCACATGATGATGGGGGGACTTAATACTGGCACATGATGATGGGGACTTAATACTGGCACATGATGGGGGGACTTAATACTGGCACATGATGATGGGGGGACTTAATGCTGGCACATGATGATGGGGGGACTTAATACTGGCACATGATGGGGGGGGACTTAATACTGGCACATGATGGGGGGACTTAATACTGGCACATGATGATGGGGGGACTTAATACTGGCACATGATGATGGGGGGGACTTAATACTGGGACATGATGATGGGGGGACTTAATACTGGCACATGATGGGGGGGACTTAATACTGGCACATGATGGGGGCTTAATACTGGCACATGATGGGGGGGCTTAATACTGGCACGATGGGGGGCTTAATACTGGCACATGATGGGGGGCTTAATACTGGAACATGGGGGGGCTTATTACTGGGACATGATGGGGGGGCTTAATACTGGCACGTAATGGGGGGGCTTATTACTGGCACGTAATGGGGGGGCTTATTACTAGCACATAATGGGGGGCTTATTACTGGCACATTGGGGGGCTTATTACTGGCACGTGATGGGGGGCTTATTACTGGCACGTGATGGGGGGCTTATTACTGGCACGTGATGGGGGCTATTGTTACTGGCACGTGATGGGGGCTTATTAATGGCACGTTGTGGGGCTCTTGTTACTGGCAGTGGCACGTTATTGAGGGCACTTATTACTGGCACATTATTGGTGGGCACTATAGCGGCATCTACTGAGGCCACAAAGAAGGGGTGTTTTATATGGGGGGCTCTGTACAGTAGCATTTTATGCTGGGACACATTATGGTGGGTATTATGGAGAAGGGGAGACAGGAGTACTATGGAGTCATCTACGGGGGGCACTAAGAAGGGGTATTTTATACTTGCAAATTATGGGGGACACTGAGGGCATCTACTGGGGCACGATATATGGGGCATTTTATACTGGTACATTATGGGGGGCACTAGCAGGAAGGGGGGAGAGGAGCACTATGGAGGCATTTACTGGGGCACTATATAGTTTTTTTTTATACTGGCACATTATGGGGGACATTAGCTCAACTGGGGGCATAAGGGGGTATGTTTTGCACATTATAAGGAGAATTATTTCTACTGGGGGGCATTATAGTGGGTTTTATTACTCCCCCATGGTATGACCCCCTAGTAGCAGCACCAGCCTCTCCCTGCTCTGCTATCCCTCTGCCCCTTCTCCAAATCCTTATTATGAAATCTTTCTCATTAGGATAAAACACAACATCAGCTCCGCCGAGCCCTCGGCCAAAGTGTGGAAGTGGCGTCCAAGATCCCCAAGGGCCAAGCAAAGTAACTGTAAGTTTTCATATAAAATATGTTTATTTTATATATGTACACTCCTGTGAGAGGCGGGGAGGGAGAACTGTGGATGACACTGTTATAGGGAGGGAGATCTGTGGATGACACTGTTATGGAGGGGGAAATGTGGATGACACTGTCATGGGGTGGATCTGTGGATGACACATATAGCATAAGATGCTATATACGGTATGTGGCATCCACAGATCCCCCCCCCATAGCATTGTCATCCACAGATCCCCCTCTCTATAAAAGTGTCATCCACAGACAGCTGGACTTTTCTTCCCTGCTGCGGTTTTAGGTATTGGGTAAAGTATTGCAGCATTTCTAAGCATACTTGTGTAAATGTATCGTTGTTATAGCTGCCTACTTTTGTCCTGGCCCCCAGTGTGCCCCCCCAAAATTTGAAAGCTAGAGACGCCACTGGACCCCAGATTGGGGACGTAACAGGGATTAAACTGATGAGAAGAGAGAACTACAGAAAATACCACTCATATCGGGTGTGAGAGTAAATTGCACGGTGCAGACGCAGTGACCGTGGCGTGGATTCAAACAAAGGGGAGGGAGACAGAGTTTTTTTAACCATCTTCCCGTTCGAAAAATCTATTTAATAAATGGACCCCAGATTGGGACGTAACAGGGAATAAACTGATGAGAAGAGAGAACTACAGAAAATACCACTCATATCGGGTGTGAGAGTAAATTGCACGGCGCAGATGCAGTGACCGTGGCGTGGATTCAAACAAAGGGGAGGGAGCCAGCGTTTTTTTAACCATCTCCCCGTTCAAAAAATCTATTTAATAAATGGACCCCAGATTGGGGACGTAACAGGGATTAAACTGATGAGAAGAGAGAACTACAGACAGTTGAAGAAAAAAAGTATATTACAGCAGCATCTCCAACGATCTCCTTTTATTGGTACTTCAAAGCATATGTGCAACCAGACAATGCAACGTTTCGGCTGTCTTCAGCGTTTGTCAAGCATACAATACAAATTAATTGATTCCACATATAAATAGTAAAACACATATACCGCCCCCAACAATCCTCTCCAATCATCAGTGTGTGGGTAGATACCTGCTATCCCAAAAAATATATATCATTGGGTAGAAATCTCAATGCTTACTTTTAGGGTTAAGCGAACCCAAACTGTAAAGTTCTGGTTCGTACCGAACTTTAGGATTTTTGGACTCTGGGCCCGAACCCGAACATTTTAGTAAAAGTTTGGGTTCAGGTTTGGTGTTCGGCGATTTCTCTGTGCTTTTTGAAAGGCTGTGCCCTTAGAAGCCATCACAGCCATACCTACTAATGGCATGGCTGTGATCGGCCAGTGCAGCATGTGACCCAGGCTCTATATAAGCTTAAGTCACGTAGAGCTGCACGTCACTCTGCTGTTACTAGTGTACAGTAGGGAGAGAATGCGGCTGGTGATTTCAGGGAGAGAATAGGAGAGAATCTTTGGTTCAGAATGTGAATCTAACTCAGCAATCGACATACATTTAGTTGTGTAGGTGCAGGGCACAATCTTTTTACCCTGCCCTGAGCCCAGTGACCGAAATAAACCTACTTTTATCCGTCTGTTAGTTAGGTGGGCGGCGGCGGCGGCCATTTTATGCATGCTCAGTGCACCAGCACTGCATCTGAGCTTTTGTGACATTGAAATCCAATCTTGGAAAACTGCACTAATAATCTGGTTGTAAAAATCACCCTTTTTTGGCAATATACAACATCTGGTGCATTTGAAGGATTAGTCAGTGTGCAATTTAAGCTAGCTTAAATTCAGGGGTTATATTCAGTTATTTGAAATACAGCCATTTTGGGCACAAATCTTTAATTGCGGCCTAGTGTGGGTCAGGGCGTGTGAGATACACCCTTTATATACAGTGGTTGTATTCAGTTATTTAAAATACAGCCATTTTGGGTACAAATCTTTAATTTTGGCCTAGTGTGAATCAGGGCGTGTGAGATACACCCTTTATATACAGGGGTTATATTCTTCTATTCATAAAACACCCTTTTTTGGGCAAAATACACAATATTTCCGCCCTTGCAACATTAAGACGTTTGAAATTCCAGGGTTATATACTGCTGTCATATTCAGTTATTAAACAAACACCCGTTTGGGCAAAAAAAGTTTATTTGGCAGCCTTTGCTGCAGATGTCATTGTGAGATACACCCTTTAAATACAAGGGTTATATTCAGTTATTCGGAATACAGCCATTTTGGGCATAAATCTTCAATTGCGGCCTAGTCTGGTTTCAGGGCTACTATTAATTAAACACCCATTTAGGGCAAGATCCTAAATTCGAGAAATATGAGGAGAGCGTCAAACAAGGGACGTGGCCCAGGTCGTGGTGCTGCTGGTGGAGCTCCTGTTGCAGGTAGAGGACGTGGTCGATCTGTGCCAGCTACACGCACAAGTGAAACCCTTCCTCAGGTGCGAGTAGGCGACAGAACCTGCATCGGTATTTGGTCGCGCCTAATGCGGCTCTACGAATGGTGAGGCCTGAACAAGTACAGGCGATAGTAGATTGCCTTGCTGACAGTGCCTCTAGTTCCTTCACATTGTCTCCCACCCATTCTCCTGCTGAAAGATCAGAGTTGGCACCTGCAGCCCATGTCCCTCAGTCTTTCACCTCACCCCCTTGCAAATCAGCCAAGCAATCTGACCCCCAAGTCATGCAGCAGTCTCTTCTGCTTTTTGATGACTCTGTTAGCAGGGTTTCCCAGGGCCATCCACCTAACCCTGCCCCAGAAGAGGAAGAGATTGAGTGCACCGATGCCCAACCACTTATCTTTCAAGATAAGTACATGGGAGGACCATCGCAGCACGTCTCGGATGAT
Organism: Bufo bufo; assembly: GCF_905171765.1. Lineage (NCBI taxonomy): Eukaryota > Metazoa > Chordata > Amphibia > Anura > Bufonidae > Bufo > Bufo bufo. The sequence goes on from NC_053393.1 coordinate 327,279,313, forward strand.
GACAAAACACAGGTGCTAACTGCTGGGGCTTTTGATAGTGTGCAGATCGAGAAGGAAGGCAGGGGTGAAGAATTGGTGGATGATGATGTGGAGGACGATGAGGTCCTCGACCCCACATGGAATCAAGGTCATGCAAGTGACCTATGTTGTTCGGAGAAAGAGGTGGTGGTCGCACAGAGCCACCAGCACAGCAGAAGAGGGAGCAGGGTGCAAAAGCCAAGAGGCCGTCCTCTAGACAGTACACCTGCTACTGCCCACCGCAGAAAGGGACCGAACACACCAAAGCCAGCTCCAAGGAGATTCCTGGCATTTCAGTTCTTCAGACAATGTACTGACGACAAGACACAAGTGGTTTGCACGCTGTGCAATCAGAGCCTGAAGCGAGGCATAAACGTTCTCAACCTGAGCACAACCTGCAACCCAAGGCATTTAAGTGCTAAGCACGAGCTGCAGTGGAGTAGACACCTCAAAAACCAAGAAAGGTTTCTGGCTCCTCCTGCTTCCTCTTCTGCTGCAGTCTCGGCTTCTTCATCCACCTCTGGAGTGACAGTGCCACCTGCTACCCCGCAAACAGAGGATCTGCCAGCATCACCACCACCTGGGTCACCAAGCATCTCTACAATGTCCCACGGAAGCGTTCAGCTCTCCATCTCCCATACATTCCCCTACCCACCCGCGATCCCTAGCCCTGAATTCCAGAATTTCTAAATTACTGGCCTTTGAAATGCCTTCATTCCGTCTGGTGGAGACTGATAGTTTTAAAGGACTTATGGCGGTGGCTGTCCCACAGTGCGTCAGGCCCAGTCGCCACTACTTTTCCAGGCGAGTCAACCCTTCCCTGCACAACCAAGTAGGGGACAAAATCAGGTGTGCACTGCGCAACGCCATCTGTGGCAAGGTGCACCTCACTATGGATACGTGGACCATAAGCATGGTCAGGGACATTATATCTCCATAACAGCACACTGGGTAAATGCAATGGTGGCTGGGCCTGAGGCGGATAGCAGTTTGGCGCATGTCCTTCCACCACAGAGGATTGCATGGCGCTTCAGTTTGCCTCCTGTTGCTTCCTCCTCCGACTCCGCTTCCTCATCCTCTACCAGCTCCTCATCCGGTCAGCGTAACACCTTCACCACCAACTTCAGCACAGCCAGGGGTAAACGACAGCAGACAGTTTTAAAACTTATCTGTTTGCTGGACAAACCCCACAACGAGCAAGAGCTGTGGACGGGCCTTGAACAACAGACTGATGAGTAGTTGGTGCCATTGAGCCTCAAGCCCGGCCTGGTGGTGTGCGATAATGGGCGAAATCTCGTAGCAGCTCTGGGACTAGCCGGTTTGACACACATCCCTTGCCTGGCGCATGTGCTGAATTTGGTGGTGCAGAGATTCCTTAAAAATTACCCCGATATGTCAGAGCTGCTGCATAAAGTGCGGGCCCTCTGTGCGCGCTTTTCGGCATTCTCACCCTGCTGCTGCTAGCGCTGCAGAGTAACTTTGGCCTTCCCACTCACCGCCTCATATGCGACTTGCCCACAAGGTGGAACTCCACCTTGCACATGCTGGCCAGACTGTGCGAGCAGCAGCAGACAATAGTGGAGTTTCAGCTGCAGCACGCATGGGTGAGTCGCTCTGGGGAACAGCACCACTTAACCAACAATGACTGGGCCTCCATGCGACACCTGTGTTCCTTGTTGCACTGTTTCTAATACTCCACCAACATGGCCAGTGCCGATAACGCCATTCTCAGCAGCTGCATAACTATCCCACTTCTATGCCTCCTTGAAAAAACACTGCTGGCGATGATGGAAGAAGATGTGGCACAGGAGGAGGAGGAAGAAGAGAAATCATTTCATAGGGTTTCCGGCCAGTCATTCACAAGTGGCTCCGAGGCTGAGTTTCTGCACCCACAAACGCCAGGTACACAATTGTCCAGCCAGGGCACAGTTCTGGAGGATGACCAGGTGGAGGATGAGGAAGAGGAGATGGAGGAGGAGGAACCATGTTCACAGCAGGGTGGCACCCAGACCAGCTCATGGCCATCACTGGTGCGTGGCTGGTGGGATACAGAGGACACAGACGATACACCTCCTACAAAGGACAGATTTTTGTTGCCTATGGGCAGCCTGGCACACATAGTAACATAGTAACATAGTACATAAGGCCGAAAAAAGACATTTGTCCATCCAGTTCGGCCTGTCATCCCGCAAGTTGAAGGCAAAAAAACTGTGAGGTAGAAGCCAATTTCCCCCACTTTAGGGGAATAAAAAATTCCTTCCCGACTCCAATCAGGCAATCAGAATAACTCCCTGGATCAACGACCCCTCTCTAGTAGCTATAGCCTGTAATATTATTACACTCCAGAAATACATCCAGGCCCCTCTTGAATTCCTTTATTGTACTCACCATCACCACCTCCTCAGGCAGAGAGTTCCATAGTCTCACTGCTCTTACTGTAAAGAATCCTCTTCTATGTTTGTGTACAAACCTTCTTTCCTCCAGACGCAGAGGATGTCCCCTCCTCACAGTTACAGTCCTGGAGATAAATAGATGATAAGATAGATCTCTGTACTGACCCCTGATATATTTATACATAGTAATTAGATCTCCCCTCAGTCGTCTTTTTTCTAAAGTGAATAACCCTAATTTTGATAATCTTTGAGGGTATTGTAGTTCCCCCATTCCAGTTATTACTTTAGTTGCCCTCCTCTGGACCCTCTCCAGCACTGCTATGTCTGCCTTGTTCACAGGAGCCCAGAACTGTACATAGTACTCCATGTGTGGTCTGACTAATGATTTGAAAAGTGGTAGGACTATGTTCTCATCACGGGCATCTATGCTCCTTTTGATGCAACCCATTATCTTATTGGCCTTGGCAGCAGCTGCCTGACACTGGTTTTTGCCGCTTAGTTTGTTGTTTATTAAAATTCCTAGATCCTTTTCCATGTCAGTGTTACCGAGTGTTTTACCCTTTAGTATGTACGGGTGACTTTCATTATTCCTTCCCATGTGCATAACTTTTGTCAGTGTTAAACCTCATCTGCCACTTATCTGCCCAAGCCTCCAGTCTATCCAGATCGCTCTGTAGTAGTATACTGTCCTCTCCATTGTTAATTACTTTACACAGTTTAGTGTCATCTGCGAAAATTGATATTTTACTATGCAAGCCTTCTACAAGATCATTAATAAATTTATTGAAGAAAATAGGGCCCAATACTGACCCCTGAGGTACCCCACTAGTCTCTGAGTGTGTACCTTTAATAACCACCTTCTGTTTTCTATCATTGAGCCAGTTACTTACCCACATACAGACGTTTTCTCCCAGTCCAAGCATTCTCATTTTATATACTAACCTTTTATGTGGTACAGTGTCAAATGCTTTGGAGAAGTCCAGATATACAACATCCATTGATTCGCCGCTGTCAAGTCTAGAACTTACCTCCTCATAGAAACTGATTAAATTAGTTTGGCATGACTGATCCCTCATGAAGCCATGCTGATAGGGCATTATTTGCTTATTTCCGTTGAGATGCTCTAACATAGCATCTCTCAGAAAACCTTCAAACAGTTTACCCACAACACATGTTAAACTTACCGGCCTAAAGTTTCCAGGCTCTGTTTATGGACCCTTTTGAATATTGGCACCACATTTGCTATGCGCCAATCATGTGGGACATTCCCTGTCAGTATAGAGTCCGCAAATATCAGAAATAAGGGTCTGGCTATGACATTACTTAATTCCCTTAGGATACGGGGGTGTATGCCATCCGGTCCTGGCGATTTGTCTATTTTAATCTTTTTAAGTCGCTGTTGTACTTCTTCCTGGATCAGACAGGACACTTTTAATGGGGAATTTATTTTTACATTCAGCATTTCATCTGACAGTTTATTTTCCTCAGTGAAAACATTGGAGAGAAAAATATTTAACAGCTTTGCTTTCTCCTCGTCGCTCTCTGCGACTCCCCCCTCATTACTCTTTAAAGGGCCAACACCTTTAGATTTATACTTTTTAACATTTATATAATTGAAGAACATTTTAGGGTTAGTTTTACTCTCTTTGGCAATTAATCTCTCGGTCTCTAGTTTGGCCGCATTTATTTGTTTTTTACATGTTCTATTTTTTTCCTTATAGTTTTTTAGTGCTTCCGTGCTACCCTCCTGTTTTAGTGTTTTATATGCTTTCTTTTTGTCATTTATTGATTTCTTTACAGTTCTGTTTATCCACATTGGTTTCTTTTCGTTCCTTAACCTTTTATTCTCATACGGTATGTACTTCTCCCAATGAGATTTTAGGATGCTTTTAAAGATATCCTATTTTGTGGCTGTATTATGAGCGATTACATGCTGCAGTGTCTCCGCAACGACCGCCGAGTTGCCCACATTCTAAGTTGTGCTTATTACTGGGTGGCCACGCTGCTGGATCCCCGTTACAAGGACAATGTACCGTCCTTAATGCCGTCACTGGCTGGAGCGTGATCGTAAGATGCGCGAGTACAAGCGCACGCTGGTAGACGCGCTGCTGGTGGCATTCCCACCTGACAGCGGGGGCACAGTGGAAGCACAAGGCAGAGGAAGAGTTCGCCAACGCAGCTGGGGCACCACCAGCACCTCAGAAGGCAGGGTTAGCATGGCTGAAATGTGGAAAAGCTTTGTCAGCACGCCACAACAACCAGCACCACCAGCTGATATGGAACGTCTTAGCAGGAGGCAGAATTTCACCAACATGGTGGAGCAGTATGTGTGCACACACCTACACATACTGAATGACGGGTCTGCCCCCTTAAACTTCTGGGTCTCCAAATTGGGTACATGGCCTGAGCTTGCCCTTTACGCCTTGGAGGTGCTGGCCTGTCCTGCAGGCAGTGTATTATCTGAAAGTGTGTTTAGCACGGCAGGGGTCGTCATCACAGACAAGCGCAGCCGCCTGTCCACAGCCAATGTCGACAAGCTCACGTTCATTAAAATGAACCAGGCATGGATCCCACAGGACTTGTCTGTACCTTGTGCAGAATAGACATGTATACCGGCCTTAACCAGCCATTGTTATACTGCAACGCAATTGCTCATTCTTGTATTTTGGATATTTCACACTCCTTTGGAGTGTACCCTAATTAAAAAATAATAATAAGGGGGTCGCATAGTTCACTGCTCTCTCAGGAGACTCGGCTTTAGCACCAGCATACAGCAGCACTTTTGGACAAGAATGGTGAAAATTGGCAACCAGAAACAAGGCGACCACCCCACCAATCCTAAGGGACAGATTCCTCCAGGCGACATGGAGAAATTCCTTAAAAAAGCTGCAGCAACGGTCGCGGCGAGGGAAACTAAGATGGCGCCGGCAGCACATTCTAAAGCGCCGAAGCGGGCCCCTACCATCTCGGATGACGAAAGTGAAGCAGAGGACATACAGGTCAGCTCTGATTTACCTCTTACGAGGAAATACCTAGATCGAGCCCTGAGCAGGGTTATGGAACCCATCCTCTCCGAAATTTCAGCCTTTAGGCAGGAGGTGCGGCATATAGGGGACAGGGTAGAGACCCTAGAGCTACATCAAGCAGCGTCCCTGAATCACCACACAGAAGTATCGAACGCCCTACGCCGCTGCTCAAACTACCTAAATGAGATGCACAACGCTATTGAAGACCAGGAGAACAGAGGGCGCCGGAATAACCTAAGGTTTCGTGGGATTCCAGAGGCGGTTTTACCCGGAGATGTACCAGCGGCTGTCCTTGCTATCTGTAGCTCGCTACTAGGCCCAGATTTCCCGCAAGAAGTGGTCATAGAACGGGCCCATAGAGCCCTTCGCCCGAAACCCAAGCCCTCCGATCCGCCCAGGGATGTCATCTGCAAATTCCTAAGCTTCCCGATAAAATCCGCCATCTTGGAAGCTGCCCGCAACAATACTGACCTGTCTTACGAAGATTCCAGGGTAGATATTTTTCAAGACTTGGCACCTTCCACTTTAAAAAAGCGTAGAGCACTCAAACCCCTGACCGACTGGCTCCGTTCCAAAAAAATACCATACCGCTGGTCCTACCCTTTTGGTCTTGCTTTCTCCTCTGCTGGGAATAAGTTCTTTATCAAGTCCTTCACAGATCTTCATGCCACCTACGAGCTTCTGAAAATGGACCCTTTACCGATCGAAAACTGGGAACTTTTCCAGGACCTGCGCGATCTTCCGGATCTCCCCAAGACGGTTCCATTTGAAGTCCTTCGTACTCCGAAGTCATCCAGATCCAAGAAAAGGAATATGCAGCTCACTCCTAGAAGCCTTTCCCAGGAACATTAAGCAACATTAAGTAAAATTACAGGAACTCTTACCCTCACATTGTCACTAATGTCTAACCTCTAACCTGAACAAGATTACTAACCTCATGCGACTAACCTGGTATAATGTTTGATTGACATCAGTACTAATATATTGGTTGCTTTATTCAGGTAGATCCATTCTCTCTAAAAATTCACTAGCCTCATTAGAGGTGCTACCCGATCTCCTTACTGGTCTCCAGACCACCCACTCCCCCCACATGTATTCAGCATACCCACCTATGCTGATCTACTGTTTGTTTATACCCTCATGTTATGTTCTATGTTCTTACCCTGTTCTTTATTCAAGGTATACCACACTCAAATTGACTGCAAGAGATTCCTACAGCATCCTGACTAAGATTACATGCCTGGAGATAAGACCACATACCACCTATTTTCTCTCTTGGAGGAGGCACCCCCGGCTTAAAGGTAATCTTAATTACACCTCACCAAATGGCTGACCTACATATTGCTTCTTACAATGTTAAGGGCTTTCACTCCCCATCAAAAAGGAGCCAAGTCTTTACCATTCTAAGAAAAGCCAGAGTTGGGGTTGTGTTCCTCCAAGAGACACACTTCCGCTTCAATCACTACCCTAATATGCAGTTCTCCTACTACTCAGAATGGTTTCACTGTGGAGGCAACTCGTCTGCATCATGTGGGGTCAGTATAGGGTTTCATAAAAAAGTCCCATTCAAACTCATTGATCAAAAACTAGACCTAGACGGAAGGTTCATCTTCATAAAAGGCTCAATTGGTCAGCAAATATATACCTTCGCAAATGTGTACGCACCTAACTCTAACCAACCCCAATGGCTGTCCAATATAATCCCAATTATTACCCCTTTCAAAGAAGGTATTGTGATATTAGGAGGCGACCTGAACGCTGCACTTTTCCCACAGTTAGATGTTTCATCCCACAAATCATCCTTATCTAACAAAGCTCTCAAATCCATTAGAAATAATATCTGGAGCTTAAACCTGGTCGACCCTTGGCGCTCCCACTACCCCGACACTCTGGATTACACATTCTACTCTGCCACCCACGCCACCTATCACAGGTTAGATTACTTATTTATATCTAAGGAACACCTCCACTTGTGTAGCACATCCAAGATAGGTTCTATCCACTTATCTGACCATTCCCCCATTTTTATCCAGATACTAGCCCCCACAAAAAACCCCTCTTGTTTTAGTTGGCGCCTAAACGAGTCCTTACTAGGTTCCCAAGAATCGATAGATCAGATATCCAAACACTTAACAGATTACTTCTCTCTTAATAAAAGCCCATAGCAAAAAGAAATTCCGCAGCACTTCCAAGGCGTAAAATGAAAAAATAGTACTTTATTTACCAGACAGCAACGTTTCGATCCTTCTCTCTGGGATCTTTCTCAAGGAGAAAGATCCCAGAGAGAAGGATCGAAACGTTGCTGTCTGGTAAATAAAGTACTATTTTTTCATTTTACGCCTTGGAAGTGCTGCGGAATTTCTTTTTGCTATATGCTTTGGAGGGGGACCGCCTCCATAGCCGCTTGCACTCCGCTGACATCGTTTGTCGCAGTGCGGCTCCTGTTGCCTTTTCCTTAATAAAAGCCCAGAAATTTCCGCTAACACCCTATGGGACGCTCACAAACCGGTCGTCAGAGGTCATTTCATAAGTATCGGTACCTAGAAAAAGAAACTCCAAGAAAAAGACTTCATCCGCAACAGAGAGGGTAAAGATAACACAGCCAGGGTAATCAATATTCTATGTCACGCCAAAAGAACTTCCTCCCCATTGCTTCTCCTTAGTACGGATGCGGAGAAAGCATTCGATAGGGTCAACTGGCAATACCTAAAACACACTCTGGTGAGGTTTGGCCTTCCTGATCCCTTTGTACAAGCCACTTTTGCCATGTATGAGCAGGCGTCAGCAAGGATACAAATCAATGGGAGCCTATCTGCCCCATTCCCAATAAACAATGGGACTAGACAAGGCTGCCCCCTCTCACCCCTCCTCTTCATTTTAGCACTAGAACCACTACTCGCAAACATAAGATTGGATGGGGAGATTTCAGGTCTGTGTTTGGGAGGCAGGGAACAGAAAGTTGCAGCATTTGCCGACGATGTCCTAATGATGACAACTAACCCCAAAACCTTCTTGCCTAGGATTCAAAATTACCTCAATAGCTTTAGCTTAGCCTCCGACTTCAAAATAAACGCTGGCAAATCCCTAGTACTCTGTATGGGTGTTCCTGACCTCACAAGAAAACTCCTTATGACAGATTCGCCATTCAACTGGTCCTCGACAACAATTACCTATTTAGGAGTCAAATTGAGCCCAAACATACATGACCTCTTCTCTCTCAACTATATTCCCCTCAGGGACTCCATCTTTGTGGCTATTGACAACCTAGCCAGATCTAATCCAACCCTTTCCTGGTTTGGACGCAAGAATCTTCTTACCTCTCTGGTCCTCCCTCGCCTAACTTACCTACAACAAGTACTGCCTGTTCCTGTCCCCAAACAATATTATGATCAAATCTTCAAAAAATTCAGGACATTTATCTGGAACGGCAAGAGAGCGAGACTCTCGTTCTCTTTACTCACCAAGCCTAGATATGCGGGGGGGATCGGGCTACCTAACCCCAAAATATATGGCAGAGCTATCCTCCTGACCCGAGCAGTGGCTTGGCTAAGACCCTCAACGCCCTCCCTCTTAGTGGAAATGGAGTTAGATATCTTGAAGAAGTCACCTAAAGCACTATTGCTTGGCAATCAAACAGTCTTCCCAGGACAATTCTCCCACTACCCAATTATTAAAGCTACACTAGAAGCCTGGAAATGGTTCTCCTCCTCGCACTGTGCTATACCATACCCCTCTCCCCTTCTGACGGTAGGGGATATAGTTGATACAGCTCCATCGCCATTAAAATCCGCAACCTCCCAGGCCCTTAAGTCCTCACCCATACACATAAACACTCTAGCTCTCCCCTCTGGAGAATGGTTAGACACTCAAGCATTAAACTCCATCTTAAACCCACATCCATGTGATATCTTTACCATAACGTACTTAAGAGCTTACCTGAAACAACACATTAGCATAGGAGACTTGACACGACCCATGGTCTGGTTCGAATCAATAATCTCACTTCAATCAACACCTAGGAAACTAATTTCACTAATTTACAGTAAATTACGTCTACCACCCACACTTGCCAAACCTTCATTTGTGAGCAGCTGGGAGAGAGACCTCAACATAGTCCTCTCGTTTGATAACTTACCTAGTCTCCTTGGCTACCCCCACAGTGCTTCACGCTGCGTTCGAATTCAGGAAAACTGTTATAAGATTCTTACCAGATGGTATAATACGCCTGACAAAACAGCACTTTACTCAGAATCTGCCTCGGACGCGTGCTGGAGGCGCTGTGGGGAAAAAGGAACCTTCTTACACATCTGGTGGACCTGCCCCAGCATACACAGATGGTGGATGGAGATTTTCGCATCAGCTAATAAGATCTGCAGATCCTCTATACCACCCTCTCCGCAGCTTGCTCTTTTATCCCTCCAACCTGCAGACCAGAAGATAAAACCACCATACATCTTTATGCAAATGTTGATTGCTGCCCGCCTGTTACTTCCCACTCACTGGCTTCAAACACAAGTTCCAACTTTGGAGGACTGGATCCAAAAAATGGACCAGCTCCACAGGTTCGAAGAACTCTCCTCCTGGGAAATGCGATCTCACGAGACATTCCTCAAAAAATGGTCCCCCTGGTCGAACTTCAGAAACCCAGCCTAGAGAGATGTAAGCATGACCGTCTGTTTTCTCCTGGTCCCCATTCTACAGATCCCCTTACCTAGCGAAATCCACTCCCTCTCTAATGCTTGTAAGTTTTCATATTATGGTCCCTCACTCTTATGTGTCGCTCAGAGGATGTGTCAAAATGTCCAGAATGTATAATTTAGACCCTTGCTGCTTCATCCATACAATGCATCATAACTGTCTCTTCACTGTCAGTAATTGTAAAGGCTTGCATGCCTATATCTTGAAACCTTGTAACCCCATGTTTCATGTTGAAAAACAATAAAAACTTTAAATCTTAAAAAAAAAAATTATAATAATAATAATTTAAACCAAAAACCAGTGTTGGCTACCTCGTCCTCCTCCACCTCCGCTTCCATCTACACCGCTACGTCCACTGCTTCCTCAAACTCCTACTCCATATGGAACTCCACCTCATAAATCAAATTTTTATTTTTTTATTTGTACATATTTTATTTTATGTCATTTCACTACTTTGTCAGTTACGTTTTCTGGTGAAATTCACCAATATTTGGGTGTGATTTACCACCGCTATACCTATTAGACCAGTAAAAATGAAATAAAAAATTGTCAGTTAAATTTTCGGGTGAAATTCAACAATTTTTGGGTGTGAAGTACCACTGCTATACCTGGTAGACAGGTAAAAAAAAAAAAAAATTGTCTGTTACTTTTTTTTCTGTCATAGACCCCTGCTCTACCAAGTAGACATGTTAATAAATTTCTGTAATTTTTCTGTTACATTCTTGGGTTGACATTTTACAATTTTTGACATGAATAAACCCATGATCTGCATAGGTGACAGGGAATAAAATCTCAGAAATTCTTCTTTAATTGATGCGCTACCTCCTTTCATTCAATGCTTAAACTTTAACAAGTTGTACCACATTTGCGCTTCAATAATTTGTCCCATATTTCCGCTTTACTCATTTGGCCAACATTTGCGCTTCAATAATTTGTCCCACATTTCCGCTTTACTCTTTTAGTTTACATTTGCGCTTCAATAATGTGTCCCACATTTCCGCTTTACTCATTTGGTTCACATTTGTGCTTCAAGAATGTGTCCCACATTTCCGCTTTACTCTTTTGGCCCACATTTGCGCTTCAATAATGTGTCCCACATTTCCGCTTTACTCTTTTGGACCACATTTGCGCTTCAATAATGTGTCCCACTGCTATACCGAGTAGACAGGTAAAAAAAATAAAAAATTTGTCTGTTACATTTTCGGGTGAAATTCACACATTTTTGGGTGTAATATACTCCTCCTCTACCTTGACAGCTTAATAAATTTCAATAATTTTTCTTTTACATTTTCGGGTGACAATAAACAATTTTTTTTCTGTCATAGACCCCTGCTCTACCAAGTAGACATGTTAATAAATTTCGGTAATTTTTCTGTTACATTCTTGGGTTGACATTTTACAGTTTTAGACATGAATAAACCCCTGCTCTGCATAGGTGACAGGGAATAAAATCTCAGAAATTCTTCTTTAATTGATGCGCTACCTCCTTTCATTCAATGCTTAAACTTTAACAAGTTGTACCACATTTGCGCTTCAATAATTTGTCCCATATTTCCGCTTTACTCATTTGGCCAACATTTGCGCTTCAATAATTTGTCCCACATTTCCGCTTTACTCTTTTAGTTCACATTTGCGCTTCAATAATGTGTCCCACATTTCCGCTTTACTCATTTGGCCCACATTTGCGCTTCAATAATGTGTCCCACATTTCTGCTTTACTCTTTTGGCCCACATTTGCGCTTCAATAATGTGCCCCACATTTCCGCTTTACTCTTTTGGCCCACATTTGCGCTTCAATAATGTATCCCACATTTCTGCTTTACTCTTTTGGCCCACATTTGCGCTTCAATAATGTGTCCCACTGCAATACTGAGTAGACAGGTAAAAAAAAATTAAAAATTTGTCTGTTACATTTTCGGGTGAAATTCACAAATTTTTGGGTATAATATACCCCTCCTCTACCTTGACAGCTTAAAAAATTTCAATAATTTTTCTTTTACATTTTCGGGTGACAATAAACAATTTTTTTTCTGTCATAGACCCCTGCTCTACCAAGTAGACATGTTAATAAATTTCTGTAATTTTTCTGTTACATTCTTGGGTTGACATTTTACAATTTTAGACATGAATAAACCCCTGCTCTGCATAGGTGACAGGGAATAAAATTTCAGAAGTTCTTCTTTAATTGATGCGCTACCTCCTTTCATTCAATGCTTAAACTTTAACAAGTTGTACCACATTTGTGCTTCAATAATTTGTCCCATATTTCCGCTTTACTCATTTGGCCAACATTTGCGCTTCAATAATTTGTCCTACATTTCCGCTTTACTCTTTTAGTTCACATTTGCGCTTCAATAATGTGTCCCACATTTCCGCTTTACTCATTTGGCCCACATTTGCGCTTCAATAATGTGTCCCACATTTCCGCTTTACTCTTTTGGCCCACATTTGCGCTTCAATAATTTGCCCCACATTTCCGCTTTACTCTTTTGGCCCACATTTGCGCTTCAATAATGTATCCCACATTTCTGCTTTACTCTTTTGGCCCACATTTGCGCTTCAATAATGTGTCCCACTGCTATACCGAGTAGACAGGTAAAAAAAATAAAAAAATTGTCTGTTACATTTTCGGGTGAAATTCACAAATTTTTGGATGTAATATACCCCTCCTCTACCTTGACAGCTTAATAAATTTCGATAATTTTTCTTTTACATTTTCGGGTGACAATAAACAATTTTTTTTCTGTCATAGACCCCTGCTCTACCAAGTAGACATGTTAATAAATTTCTGTAATTTTTCTGTTACATTCTTGGGCTGACATTTTACAATTTTAGACATGAATAAACCCCTGCTCTGCATAGGTGACAGGGAATAAAATCTCAGAAATTCTTCTTTAATTGATGCGCTACCTCCTTTCATTCAATGGTTAAACTTTAACAAGTTGTACCACATTTGCGCTTCAATAATTTGTCCCATATTTCCACTTTACTCATTTGGCCAACATTTGCGCTTCAATAATTTGTCCCACATTTCCGCTTTACTCTTTTAGTTCACATTTGCGCTTCAATACTGTGTCCCACATTTCCGCTTTACTCATTTGGCCCACATTTGCGCTTCAATAATGTGTCCCACATTTCCGCTTGACTCATTTGGCCCACATTTGTGCTTCAATAATGTGTCCCACATTTCCGCTTTACTCTTTTGGCCCACATTTGCGCTTCAATAATGTGTCCCACATTTCCGCTTTACTCTTTTGGCCCACATTTGCGCTTCAATAATGTGTCCCACATTTCTGCTTTACTCCTTTGGCCCACATTTGCGCTTCAATAATGTGTCCCACTGCTATACCGAGTAGACAGGTAAAAAAAATAAAAAAAATTGTCTGTTACATTTTCGGGTGAAATTCACACATTTTTGGGTGTAATATACCCCTCCTCTACCTTGACAGCTTAATAAATTTCAATAATTTTTCTTTTACATTTTCAGGTGACAATAAAGAATTTTTTTTCTGTCATAGACCTCTGCTCTAACAAGTAGACATGTTAATAAATTTCTGTAATTTTTCTGTTACATTCTTGGGTTGACATTTTACAATTTTAGACATGAATAAACCCCTGCTCTGCATAGGTGACAGGGAATAAAATCTCAGAAATTCTTCTTAAATTGATGCGCTACCTCCTTTCATTCAATGCTTAAACTTTAACAAGTTGTACCACATTTGCGCTTCAATAATTTGTCCCATATTTCCGCTTTACTAATTTGGCGAGCATTTGCGCTTCAATAATTTGTCCCACATTTCCGCTTTACTCTTTTAGTTCACATTTGCGCTTCAATAATGTGTCCCACATTTCAGGGAATAAAATTTCAGAAATTCTTCTTTAATTGATGCGCTACCTCCTTTCATTCAATGCTTAAACTTTAACAAGTTGTACCACATTTGCGCTTCAATAATTTGTCCCACATTTCCGCTTTACTCATTTGGCCAACATTTGTGCTTCAATAATTTGTCCCATATTTTCGCTTTACTTATTTGGCCAACATTTGCGTTTCAATAATTTGTCCCACATTTACGCTTTACTCTTTTAGTTCACATTTGCACTTCAATAATGTTTCACACATTTACGCTTTACTCTTTTAGTTCACATGTGCGCTTCAATAATGTGTCCCACATTTCCGCTTTACTCATTTGGCCCACATTTGCGCTTTACTCTTTTAGTTCACATTTGCACTTCAATAATGTTTCCCACATTTCCGCTTTATTTTTTTAGTTCACATTTGCGCTTCAATAATGTGTCCCACATTTCCGCTTTACTCTTTTGGCCCACATTTGCGCTTCAATAATGTGTCCCACATTTCCGCTTTACTCTTTTGGCCCACATTTGCGTTTCAATAATGTGTCCCACATTTCTGCTTTACTCTTTTGGCCCACATTTGCGCTTCAATAATGTGTCCCACATTTCCGCTTTACTCTTTTGGCCCACATTTGCGTTTCAATAATGTGTCCCACATTTCCGCTTTACTCTTTTGGCCCACATTTGCGCTTCAATAATGTGTCCCACATTTCCGCTTTACTCTTTTGGCCCACATTTGTGCTTCAATAATGTGTCCCACATTTCCGCTTTACTCTTTGGCCCACATTTGCGCTTCAATAATGTGTCCCACATTTCCGCTTTACTCTTTTGGCCCACATTTGCGCTTCAATAATGTGTCCCACATTTCCGCTTTACTCTTTTGGCCCACATTTGTGCTTCAATAATGTGTCCCACATTTCCGCTTTACTCTTTGGCCCACATTTGCGCTTCAATAATGTGTCCCACATTTCCGCTTTACTCTTTTGGCCCACATTTGCGCTTCAATAATGTGTCCCACATTTCCGCTTTACTCTTTTGGCCCACATTTGCGCTTCAATAATGTGTCCCACATTTCTGCTTTACTCTTTTGGCCCACATTTGCGCTTCAATAATGTGTCCCACATTTCCACTTTTCTCTTTTGGCCCACATTTGCGTTTCAATAATGTGTCCCACATTTCCGCTTTACTCTTTTGGCCCACATTTGCGCTTCAATAATGTGTCCCACATTCCGCTTTACTCTTTTGGCCCACATTTGTGCTTCAATAATGTGTCCCACATTTCCGCTTTACTCTTTGGCTCACATTTGCGCTTCAATAATGTGTCCCACATTTCCGCTTTACTCTTTTGGCCCACATTTGCGCTTCAATAATGTGTCCCACATTTCCGCTTTACTCTTTTAGCCCACATTTGCGCTTCAATAATGTGTCCCACATTTCCGCTTTACTCTTTTGGCCCACATTTGCGCTTCAATAATGTGTCCCACATTTCCGCTTTACTCTTTTGGCCCACATTTGCGCTTCAATAATGTGTCCCACATTTCCGCTTTACTCTTTTGGCCCATATTTGAGCTTCAATAATGTGTCCCACATTTCTGCTTTACTCTTTTTGCCCACATTTGCGCTTCAATAATGTGTCCCACATTTCCGCTTTACTCATTTGGCCCACGTTTGTGCTTCAATAATGTGTCCCACATTTCCGCTTTACTTTTTTGTCCCACATTTGCACTTCAATAATTTGTCCCACATTTGCGCCTCAATAACTTTTCCCATATTTCTGCTCGATCTCCAATTTTTTTTATAAATTTATCTCCCTTAAATTTGGTCTATTTTTCTCACGCTCCCTCTCCGGTGTGGAACCCTGATTCGCCGATAACCGTGATCAACATGGTAGGCTCAGAAAAGAACATCGAAAGTTGATAGAGAAGATATCCAAATGGATGGTGGATGTCACTGGGGCACCTCTTCATAGGTGACATGGACATAATTTGAAAGAAAATCGTCAATTACATTGTCAGGTGACATTTTTCAAATTTTGCCGGATAGAAACCCCTGCTCTGCATAGTTGACAGGGAATAAAATTTAAGAAATTCTTCATTCAAGCTTAAACTTTAAAAAGTTGTCCCACTTTTACGCTTTAATACTTTGTCACATATTTCCACTCTATAATTTTAAATTAGAAAAAAAGAATCCTCCCTTGGATGTGGTCTCTCTTTCTCACACTCCCTCTCCGGCCTGGATCCCTGATTCCCCGCCACCCGTGATCACCTTGGTAGGTGCATAAAAGAACATTGAAAGTTGATAGAACAGATATCAAATTGGATCGTGAACATCACGGGGACGTGCGACATGGTGGGACAGTAAGTATGCACACGCCTACACGAACTGACTGACTGGGGTCAGCCCCTGCTACTTATGGGTCTCAAAATTGGGCACATGGCCTGAGCTTGCCCTTTATCCCTTGGAGGTGCTGGCCTGCTCTGCAGCCAGTGTATTGTCTGAACGTGTGTTTAGCACGACTGGAGGGGGTTATCACAGTTTAAATTTCCCAATGTTTTGGGGTGTACCCTAATTTAAAAAAATACAAATAAATTTAAATTTAAAACCAAAAATCAGTGTAGGCTACCTACTCCTCCTCCACCGCCGATTCCACCTTCACCGCCACATCCACCGCCTCCTCAATATCTTACTCCATATGGACCTCGTCCTCCTAGATCAAGATGATTATTATTTTTATTTTTACGTATTTTATGTTATTTAAAGTCATTTCCCTATCCACATTTGTTTGCGGAGCACTTGCCTTGCTCTTAACCACATTTTGATGCCATTTCCAGCCCTCTAGCCCTTTCCATGACATTTTTACAGCCCTTTTAGTGCTCAAAAGTTCAGGTCCCCATTGACTTCAATGGGGTTTGGGGTCAAGTTCGGGTCAAGTTCGGGTGCCGAGCTCAAACTTTTTTCTGAAGTTCGGCCGAACCCATCGAACCCGAACCCGTCGAACCGCTCAACTCTACTTACTTTGCATAGTTAATGATTGCACCTGGGATCTTACCTCAAAAGAGTTGTCATGGCGGAATGTCACGGTACATTTCTAGCTGCCTGTTGGCGTCCGTCAAGCGCTACCGCGCATGTCAGATACAAAGCGTTCCTGCGTGTACATGGCAACATTTCATGTGAGTCCAGTATCACGGGAATTAGCGAGATCACGTTCACAATCTCATGTTCATGCCTCCGCATCACCAAATTTCGTCCCGGTCACCTGACCTGTGTGTTGCAAACTGTTCGCTCCTCCCACTCGCCCGACGTCACACTGCATCATGTGGCCTAGGACACAGCGCCTGCTATATACTGTTTGCCTCCAATTCCCTCATAAACAAGGCAAAATGCGCACAATCAATGTAGTTATCACAACTAGAGTGACCCTGGTGGCATTCTGTGCTGCAATCAACTTCTATAACCTCAATAATAAACATGAGATGTTGTATAATACAATAGATAAAAACCGACATAATATGTATCTCAGGGGGCAATAACAGTAAAAAGGATTACAATCAACTACTACATGTATATGGAAAAGCATGTAAAGTCTATACGTGTATACATAGAGGAGTAATCTAATCGATCCCTGCAACATTGAACTCCAAATTGAGTCCATAAGGCTGCAGTGATCTTAGAGTGTAAATCCATTTAGTTTTTTTTTTCCTCAATATTTTGTCCTTATCACCTCCTCTTTTAAGAGTCCCCACTGCATCGATAACTCGGAACCGAAGCTGGTTGATATAGTGTCCACACTTGACGAAATGCCTCGCCACTGGTTTGTCCAACATTTTCTTTCTAATTGTACTCTTCTGTTTATTGATCCGTTCCCTGATCTCCATCGTGGTCTCCCCCACTTATATGAGACTACAGGGACATTGGATCATATACACAACATACTTAGATCTACAGGTGAAAAATCCATTAATCCGAAATCTCCCTTCATAATACTACTGCAATTACGACAGGATAGACATGGAAAATTGCCTTTCTTCCTGGGGGTCAAATACATTTGTCCACCTTCACGTGACCCTCCAACATCCATTTTAACAAATTTATCACGTAAATTAGTATTTCTTTTGTATGCCATTATTGGGAGAACTTTAAATTCCTTAATCTCAGGCAACTCCCTCTGCAAAATATGCCACTCCTTTCTCAAAATGTTGGCAATATGTCCACTATCCTTTCCATACACAGACACAAATGGAATTCTTTTACTTGTTTCATTGCGAGACGATCGGTCGAGTGTGGACTCCCTATCAACCAACATGACCCTCTCCCGTGTTCTCTCCAAAAGTTTCCTAGGGTAACCTCTTTCCATAAATTTATTGCACATCTCATTTAAGCAGACTGTGATTATCTATTGTTGTGACTTAGATGAAGATCAGATCACATTTTAGGACCGATTTGTGCAGAAATTCATATCATTACAAAGGGTTCACATACTTTTTCTTGCAACTGTATTGACAACCAATTGTGTCACTTCTTTGGGTTGCGTCTCGTGGATCTCATCTGCGCATTCCTTTTGGAGCCCGGATGTAGAGGTGGCATATATCTTCCAGGGCCGTTGATGTTTCCTTCCACCTCTCCTACATCTTCACCACCTAGTCTTTTGACCCCTAAAAAAGCAGGTGTGGAGGATTCATCTGTAGATTCTGAATCACAAGTAGTGAAACCAAATTGTCCTTGCCCAAATTTTCTACCCCTTCTGCGCTTTGCTTTGTTTTGTCTCTGTGAATTCTGCAATTATAGATCTTGCCAGATTGGTAATCCTCAAGATCTCTGTGCCATTTATCTCGTTTTGTTCTCTCTGTTTCGGTCCTATGGCGTTGAATGTGTTGTATAACCTTATCCTTATGCACTGTGAAATCATCCACACTGATTAAACTCTGGATCTGTGTATCCAGACCAATCAAGGTCTTCTCGATACAATCCACTTCTTTGTGCAGGAAGTCAATATTCAACAGCATTAATTCAAATGAATGCCTATTACTGGTCATTTCAAAATTTTTGAAGAATTCAGCTTCATTGGGGAAAAGATTGGGGCGCAGATGAGATCTCAATCCCCTCGGGATCCTCTGACTTTTATAGTATTCTCTCAGTGTGCTGAGATGTAGCTCCATGGTGATCAATCTCTTAGATTCCTGTTCATATTTACGTTTTAATAAATCGATGGATGGGGTACTGAGGAATGAGACATCCACCGTGTCACCATCAATAAGTCTATTGATATCTTCCTCTGTATACATGCACATATGCTTATTAGAAATCTCCATGCTCTTACCCGAACCTGTAGGGACCTTCATATTCACATAAGCCAGAATGGACTTGTCCCCAGTGCTCGCTCCTCGGATCAATATTGTGCAACCAAGGTGAGTATAAGCAGCACACAACGGTATCTCGACGATGGGCAATCCAAGAGTCCCATGGCAAATTCTGCAGGCTCTGGCCACAGGTCAAGCCTGCACACCCAGTAGTCCAGCTCAAAATTACCTCAGTGTCACAAATAAATCTTCTTGAAAGTGATTGTTTTATTTTCATGCGACTAAGTTGTGACGTTTCGGCCGACACAGCCTTTTTCAAACTGGTGCCGCTTTTTGAGAAACCTTGGATGCTTGAGGAACGATGGCTAGATCTCTTTGATTGTGCTGCTGCACTGTCGGAGGGTGCCCAGTAGTCCAGGGGTTTCTCGCTTCTCAGAGCGTCCACAATGACCGTTAACCCGATGTAGTCGGACACCTGTCAGTCTAGGCGTTCCCTGAGCATGGATCTGAAGGGCGGCTGTCGATTGGTTGGTTGCAAGAATGATCTCATATCTGAAGTGACCAGCACATCTTCAAACAGCCCTCTTCTTGCAGGTGCGGTAGGATTGCACCTGTTTCCTTGTGGGTGGAAATTCCTCTGCCAGCGCCCTTAACAGCAGAATGCAACATCTCTTGCAGCAAGGCCTGGAAATGCTGCATTCTGCCAGCCCTCTGTAATGCTGATAACATGTCCGCCATTTTGTATTTGTATCGGGGGTCTAAGTACGTTGCCACCCAGTAATGGTCATTGCCCTCTATGCTTTTTATAAGGGGGTCTCTTTTCAAACACTGGAGCATGAAGGCCCCCATTTGCACTAAATTGGGAGCGGTGGAGCGCACTGGCTCCTGCTCATCGCCCAGTAGAATGTCACCCTCTGTCTCCTCCCCCCTGCCACGGACAACACCAGGGATCCCCGAAAAGTTTGAAGTCCCCCTAAAAGTCTGCTTTTCTTGCTCCTCCTCCCCCCAGTCACCATCCTCCTCTGACTCCTCTTCAGACTCCTGCTGACATGTTTCAGATGGAGTAGCCCCCGGGAATTCATTCAGCATTGCGACTTCCTCATCTTCCAGCTCATGCTCCTCAAAGGCTTGATCAATGACACAACGAATGTATGCTCCAGAAAGAAGGCGTAAAGTACGATGTCACTGATGGTGCGACTGACCAGTTTGGTGATCTCATCAAATGGCCACAGAAGTCTGCATGTGTCGCGCATGAGCAGCCACTGGCGCGGTGAAAAGAAATCAAGCTCCCCAGAACCTGTCCTGCTGCAGAGTTAGTACAGGTAATCGTTAACGCCATGTTGCTGCTGGAGCAGCCTATCAAGCTTATACACGGTGAAGTTCCAGCGCGTCGGATTACA
Organism: Bufo bufo; assembly: GCF_905171765.1. Classification (NCBI taxonomy): domain Eukaryota; kingdom Metazoa; phylum Chordata; class Amphibia; order Anura; family Bufonidae; genus Bufo; species Bufo bufo. The sequence goes on from NC_053393.1 coordinate 327,299,997, forward strand.
AATCAGACGTCTGACGGGCAGGTGGTGAACGTCAGCAAGGTGAGCCATGGCTGTGTAAGATCTTCTAAAATGGCCAGAGATTTTCCTGGCCTGCCGCTAGATGTCCTGGACCCAGGGGTATTTGGCAACAAATCGCTGTATGAATAAGTTCAGGTCATTTTGCCCTATTTCAGCGCGCTCAGCAGATTGACACCGTTGTCGCACAACACTTTACCAACTGTCAAATTGAGCGGGCTTAGCCACTGATCGGCCTGTGACCACAGAGCTGAAAGCAGTGCAGGATTTGGATCTTGGCTTCCAGGCACAAAAGCCGCAGCACAGCATGGCAACGTCTCACCTGGCATGTCGAATTGGTTCTGGGGAGCTTGTGGGGTGCAGCAGAAGAGGCAGTAGCAGTGGAAAAAGAGGAATCAGCTGAGGAGGAGATGGAGGATGAAGTAGGGGGAGGAGAAGAAGAGGCATGCCTGCATGTATTCCTTGGCGGTAACACAAAATCCACACGGGTGCCACTGATTACATGCTTGACGGCCGTCAGAAGGTTCACCCAATGGGCAGTAAAAGTTATGTACCTTCCCTGCCCGTGTTTGCTAGACCACGTGTCTGTGGTCAGATGTATCTTGGCACCGTCACTGTGTGCCATAGATATATTCAATTGCTGCTGAACGTGGCCATATAGCTCTGGGATGCCCTTCTGGGAGAAGTATTTCCTTTCGGGGACCTTCCATTGTGGTGTGCTAATGGCCACAAAGTCCTCTGAGTCCACCAGTTTATATGGCAGTAGTTGGTGGACTAGCAGTACCGACAAGCCAGCTGAAACTACAACTCCCAGCATGCCCAAACAGCCTACAGGTATCAGCCTACAGAAGGGCATTGTGGGAGTTGTAGTTTTACAACAGCTGGAGGGCGGCAGTTTGAGAATGCCTGATGTAGTCTATAGTGAAGGTAATTTCCTTACCAGTGTCTGTATTTGTGCGTTCTTCCCCCCCTTATGCTTCTCATCTGTGTCATGTGACCAGCAACCATATTTTCCAACTGACATAGTATCTTATGCGTGGACAGGACATCTGTTTCTCTATGTATTCCTATGGGAACCTCACTCTCAGTCTCATATGAATAAATAGAGATGTAACTGACTTCCTGTCCTGTTTCAGTTGGAGATCAGAAAGTTGTTCACATGGCATCACTTTCTAGCAGGTCAGATAATAAACATTTTGCTGGGAGTTCTACTTTAATTTATTGCCATATTTGTGTCCCGAAATAATACGTATTTGGAAAATAAATATAGAAGACAATTTCCTTTCCAAAAAGAAACACTGTGTGTTTCTTACAAATAACCCAGCTGTTTCTAGGTAAGTACCCTTTAATATAGTTGAGAAACGAAAATTTGCTTGGCTGCCTAAGCAGTTGGAGTACTATTTCTCCTAATGGAGAGCACGGAGGAGTACACATAAGGAGTATTGTAAGCAGTGTTGGACTGGGCTGTCTAGGGTCCACCAGCAAAATGTATTTTTGGGGCCCATCATACAGATACATCCAATTATTACCTGCTCACACAGCAGCAGACACTAACAAAACACTGCCAGATGATTGATTATGGGGTCCCTGCAGAAACTTTGAGACAGCTATGTCTGTATGTAATAGAGGAAAGGCTGTCAGTCACTGATAGGACTGCCTCCTTGACTTCAAAACCAAGCATGAGCAGAAATTGAAATGAATAAAATATGTTTTTTACTGAATCTTTCCCACAAAACTATATATCAATCTGCTCAGCTGCTCCTGTTTTACAATATGATGCCTGCAGCTCAAACCCAATATTCAACCTGACTCATTCTCATGGGTGTGGATGAACACACATAAGATCCGGACAAATTGTCGTGTGGATTTATGTGCGTTTCTGCAGCATATCCGAATCAAAATCCACAATGTCTAATAGCAGTTATTGGTTTGGATTCCATGCTGTTTTGCCTCAGATCTCACCCTTCCATTGAAAAGTGTGAAATCTGCGGCTAATTCCGCAAACATAATTGACCTGCTATTAAATTTTAATACTCCAATGCAAGTCAATTTTCACAAATCTGCAAAGTCTACATGAGATTAGTGTAATCTTAGGCTTCGTTCACATCACCGTTCAGCCTTTCCGTTCTCCTGCTCAGTTTAGGAGCAGGAGAACGGAAAGGACAGAAAAGGCACATAACTGACGCCAAACTGAGCCAAACTGAGCTGTGACAAACTGCCATTTGCCACTGGGCATTGTAGAGGACTTATGGCTAGCCTCCTGCCCTACGACTATGGCCCCGGGACATATTACCTTCTTCCATACTGAACTTTCAGCTCCAGAGACTAAGTCCCGTTCGAAGATGGGACTTAGTCGTTTTTCTGCATGAAATTGACCGACAGCACAGCCCAAATCTATGGAACTGTTTTGGGCAGGAAATTGTGCTTGCGGTCGGTCATAAAGGACTTCCACTAAACTTTGGATCCGCTGGAGGGATTTGTGTGATTTTTGGAAGTGTTTATGTTTGATGTATGCTGAGTTTAAATATGTAATTTTTATGGAGATGGAATGTATGGTTTTAAAGTTACAGTGTATGTTTAAAAACTGTATTTTACTGTCTGTGATAGTTATGTTAATCCATAATTATATCCCAGACAGAAGGGAGGATTTTGTGTATTCGGGTGGGGATTCCTCTCCTATTGTTCCCACATGTGTATTGGTGATCTCCCTTTGTCCTGGGAGATAATTGAATTGCACTTCGGGTGTCTCCAGGGCAGAGAGGAGGAAACCATGATGCATTGTGGGGACCTGCATAAATACGGGCGGGTAGCCCTCAATAAAGAGTTCAGGTCAGTTCCTGTTTTTCTAACCCTTCAAAACGCAGCCTCGTCTCGTTATTGGAGGGAATTGCTGTATCACGCTGGGGATTGCTATGCTCTGCATATTCCCTGGAGGAGAGATCTTTCCCACACGGTCCTGAATGCTGGAGGTTCATTCAGGGTGGAAGGAAGATGGCGCGGCTCCAGTTAAGCTACGGCGGTTGTGGAGTCTGCGGTGGCTGTGGTGTCCAGTGCGGTGCTTGTGGTCCTCAGCGCAAGCTAGGAAGCGTCCACTAACGGAAGCGGATCCGTTACATGAGCCCTTAGGCCCCCTAGACTATAATGGGGTCCGTTATGTTTCCGCTCAGAAGATGATTTTGAAGCGGAGACAAAAGTCCTGCATGCACAACTTTTGTCTCCGCTTCAAAATCATCTTCTTAGCGGAAACATAACGGACCCCATTATAGTCTATGGGGTCCTAAGGGCTCTGTTTGACTCAGTTTGGCATCAGTTATGTGCCTTTTCCGTCCTTTCAGTTCTCCTGCTCCTAAACGGAGCAGGAAAACGGAAAGGCTGAATGGTGATGTGAACGAAGCCTTATACACTTTGCACAGAAAAAAAGGCACGTATTCCGCAGCGTGTGTAGGTGGCCTAAAGATATCTATTAAATGCTCGTAGGTGGCTAAACAAAGCCCAAACCATAGCTTGAGAGATGTTTTTTTGCAGTTTCTGACATCATTGTGGAAATTATGGGTGAAGAGCAATTTAAGAGAAAGACTAATTCAAGCAATAACATTTTGTGGCATGCCAGTTTTCTACAAACAATTTCATATACTTAACAGTATTTTAACATATGCTTAAATATTGTTTTATAAAAATTAAAGCAATATTCAATAAAAAAGCAGTTAACAGAAATAAAACTAAAGCTGCACAGTAAACAATATTTATGACAAATCTAAGTTTAAGAAAATGTACTTGAAAATATGTCATAAAATTTGTTTTCTCTTTAATTTTTTAAGGGAAATGTTTTGTTATTTAAATTAATGTCAGCTCTCAGGCAGCTTTGTTTTAGAAACTTTCAAATTATTTATTATATTTAAAATGAGGTCAAGTAAAAAAAAATAATCTAATTTGCATGTTCTCTACTTCTAAGACATACAGGAAAACTAGTATCTCAAAGATAAACTCCTATATGACTTGAACGTTTTAAACAAATTCAGTCCAGATTTGGTTAATGTTCTATGTGCCAATACTGAAACTTTCTAAGAAGAGTTTCCAAAAGAAAAAAAATATTAATCTTAAAAAAAAGCTCCTATTGTCTACCTATTGTGTTACAAACTGGCTTTGTTATGGTTTCCCTATTCTTTTTTATTCTCTCTCAGAACATCTTCAGCAACTGGAACTGCAGGGGAAATGTGTGAGTGTGGTGGTTTGATGGGTGTAGTAGTTGGTACTCACCATTTAGCAGAGCTCCCTGGGCTGACGTGCAGTGATGGAAAGGAAGGAATTGGATTCCTTCAGGGCACACTCTAGTGTTGAGGACTCTCCTGCCAGATGTTGGGTGAGGTGACTTTGATGGTATAGGGTTTTAGGTGCAGGGAAGGCAGTGTCCCTGAGGTTCATGATGCCAGCACCCTTGGGTGCAAATGAGGTGGTGAAACAAAGAGGAGTCCGTTTTATTAAATAACTTGAACATTTAATGAGAATCACTTGATTTGAGGTAGATGTACCGATTATTGCAAGGCAATCACTGTGTGCTAATGGAGTCTATAGGCTGAGGTCAAATTCTTGTCTCCACTAGTCTCTCATTATACTCTTTCAACAAACTGGGTTTCTGTTCTTACTGTCTTGAGGCCTACCCTTGGTCTGCACACAACTCAGAGGGGTAGCTACTTGTCAGCTTACTTGTCTTCTAGTTTCAGCAGGTTCAGCCCTAGCTTTGGTTAGCCGGCTCTTTTTGTATGGCTCTGTAGTCTGGCTGTGGTGTCTGACTTTTTTGTCTGACTCTGGAGTTAGCTTTCCTTGGCTGCAAACTAAACATATGCTGACCTGTCTGCACTGCACTTCTCTCAACTGCTGCACTTCATTGACTCATATCTCTCACTTCCTCCTTCTACTTACTTATTACCCTGCCTTGCAATCAATACTAATAAAAGCCCTGTGTACGTGCTCAGGGCTGTTGTCTGTGCGTGTGTGCCGATTACTGAAGTGCGCATGCGTAGCGCACAAACCAATCAGCACACACTCCATCGGATCGGAGTTTTCTCCAATCCGATGGAATATTTTAACTTGAAGGGGCCCCATCACCATGTCACAGTGACAGCAGTTTCAGCACCACCAATCAGTGCCAAGCATATTAGCCACCAGTCACAGTGACAGTGGTTTTAGCACCACCAGTTAGTGCCAGCTCTATCAGCCACCAGTCACAGTGCCAGTGGTCTCAGCACCACCAGTCAGTGCCATCTGTATCAGCCACCAGTCACAGTGACAGCAGTCTCAGCACCACGATGCACTGCCAGTCGTCTCAGCCACCAGTAAGTGCCAGCTGTTTCAGCCATCAGCTGCAGTCTCAGCACCACCAGTCCGTGCCAGGCATCTCAGGCACTAGTCACAGTGCCCACTGTCTCAGCACCATTAGTCAGTGCCAGCAGTCAGTGCAGGCAATCAGTGCCAGCAGTATCAGCCACCAGTCACAGTGCCAGTGCTCTCAGCACCACCAGTCAGTGCCAGCCGTATCAGCCACCAGTCACAGTGCCAGTGGTCTCAGCACCACCAGTCAGTGACAGCTGTATCAGTCACCAGTCACAGTGCAAGTGGTCTCAGCACTACCAGTCAGTGGCAGTCATATTAGCCACCAGTCACAGTGCCAGCAGTCTCAGCCAAAAGTCAGTGCCAGTGACGCATATTACAGCTACATATAAGTCAGTATTGCAGTAAGAGAAAATATTATAAAATCAGTGCCAGCAGTATCAGCCACCAGTCACAGTGCCAGTGCTCTCAGCACCACCAGTCAGTGCCAGCCATATCAGCCATCAGTCACAGTGCCAGTGGTCTCAGCACCACCAGTCAGTGACAGCTGTATCAGTCACCAGTCACAGTGCAAGTGGTCTCAGCACTACCAGTCAGTGGCAGTCATATTAGCCACCAGTCACAGTGCCAGCAGTCTCAGCCAAAAGTCAGTGCCAGTGACGCATATTACAGCTACATATAAGTCAGTATTACAGTAAGAGAAAATATTATAAAATTATAAAAGTACAAGCCTATATTACTTGGACTTTTTACTAACAACATGCCACCCAAAAAGACACAGACAATGAAACCCTACATAACCAAATTCTCCTGGAAAAACAGTGAAGTCAGCAAGTAAAAATCAAAAAAAGAAAGGCTGAAAAACAAAGAAAAAAACGAGCAAATAGATCAATTCAAGAAAAAGAAAATGAGTGTCACAAAAAACGCTCAAAGAGAAAGATTCAGAAGAGCAAATAGATATATAGAAGAACAGGAAAATCAGCGTAAAAGACAATCTCTAAGAGAAAGACAAAGACAAGCAAATAGATCTATTGAAGAAAAGGAAAATGAGCGTCAGAAAAAAAGAGCTAGGAGAGAAACACTACGTCAGCAACAAGCAATAAAAAGAGGCAGGATAACAGATCTACAAACAGACACAACACATTTATCAACAGCCACACAGGAGAGGATAAATAATATAAGAGAAAGACAAAAACGTAAGAGACATGCTGAAAGAGAAAAAGCTAGGAGAGCAAGTCTTACATCAGAAGAACGACAATTACAATGTTTGCGGGAAGCACAATTACAGAGACTGGCCCAAAGTAAACGAGTGGAAAATAACGAATCCCGGGCAACAATAGAAAGAATGGCAATGATAAATGATATAGTTAATATTAATGAGGGTAACATTATACCCTACACATGTGGAGATTTAAATCAGATATGCCATTTTTGTCAAGCAAAACATTTTGAAGGAGAAAGACCATCTGATCAAAAATTTACACAGTGTTGCTCAAAAGGAAAAGTAAATCTTCAACCAATTCGAATAAATCCATTTATACAGCAGCTCATGATGGGTCAGCATCATTACAGCAAAAATTTCATGCAAAATATAAAGTCAATAAATAGTGCTCTAGCATTTGCATCTATGGGAGCTAACATTAGTCCGCCTTCTGGCTATGGGCCATACTGTTTTCGAATCCATGGTTCGATTTGTCACAGAGCAGGAACACTGCATCCTCAACAGGGTGAAAACAGACAGTTTGCACAATTATATATTTTAGATCCCTCTGAAGCTGCAGAACAAATAATGCAAATTTCTGCCAACTCAGGAATAAATACAGAGCTAATGCAAACATTAAGTACATTTATGGCACAATTCAATCCTTTTGCCGAGGCCTGCAAAATGTTGTACCAAGTTGAAAAAGAATATGAAGAGAATGCCGCCAAAAATGACAATGTTATTAAGGAAGTGTCCATGACAATAGTACAAGATCGCAAAAATGACCAAAGGCGCTATAACGCACCAAAATATGAGGTTGCTTTTATTTTTCTAAATGATGATGGAGAACCACCACTTGAAAGAGATCTTCTTATACACTGCAAACCAAGTGAAGATTATACAAATAAAATAAAAAACACAAAGAATTAGTGTCCTTGATCCTAATTTGTAACCCATGGTTTATCCATTGTTATTCCCCTATGGGGATCAAAGCTGGGGAATTGACATTCCATTGCAAAACAGACCGCAAGCTTTATTAAATTTACCAAGCCAGTCACACAATCCTAGAGTTAGAGTCACTCAAATGCAATACAATGGTTACCGTCTTTCCATTAGAGAGGATTTTAATCCATTTTTAAATGCAGGCCGCCTTACACAGCAATATATAGTTGATGCATATGTAAAAACAGAAGCCAACAAACTCAATTATATACGTCAAAATCTGCCTAAATTGCGTGTTGAAAAAAACTCTGGATTAATGGATCATTTGTTTAATGAAGCAAATGAAGCAGGCCTGAGTCCTGGAAAAATTTATATTTTGCCTTCTTCATTTGCAGGGAGCCCCAGAAACATGCAACAAAATTATCAAGATGCTATGGCAATTGTCAGAAAATATGGAAAACCAGATCTTTTTATTACAATGACATGTAATCCCAAATGGGAAGAGATTGTACATAACCTACAACATGGACAAACTGTTGATGGACAACCACATTTAGTTGCAAGAGTATTTCACCTAAAACTCAAAGCTCTAATTGATGACATCAGTAAAAAACATATTTTTGGAGTCCCAAAAGCAATGGTCTACGTGATAGAATTTCAAAAGAGAGGTTTACCAAATGCTCACATACTTCTCATTCTTAAAGAAAGCTGTAAACCAAAAAATGAAGAACTGATAGATAAAATTGTCTCTACTGAAATCCCTAACATAGAAATCACTCCTCGCTTACATGCAATTGTAACAAAGCATATGATTCATGGACCATGCGGAACACTCAATCCTAATTCTCCATGTATGACAAATGACAAATGCTGTAAGGATTTTCCGAAGGAATTCCAACAAAAAACTATATCTAATAGCAATGGGAATCCAAAGTACAAGAGAAGAAATACAGGCCAAACTATAATTCTTAACGGAAAGAATATTGATAATTCTTGGGTTGTACCATATAATCCTTACTTAGCGTTGAAGTACAATTGCCAACATTAATGTGGAAGTTTGTGCATCAGTGAAAAGTGTCAAATACCTTTTTAAATAAGGTACTTTGAATCATGATGAAATAAACACCTTTATTAATTCTAGGTATGTCAGTGCTCCAGAAGCAGCATGGCGTTTGCATGGGTTTGAAATGCATTATCAATCCCATACCATCCATAGATTAGCAGTGCATCTGCCTGAAGAACAATCAGTTTTTGCCATGTAGTACCAGAGAGCTTTAAACCGTGATACTCAATTGACAGCTTGGCTCAAATTGAATCAACAAAAAGAGGAAGCAAACAATATATTATATTCGGACATTCCTTTGCATTATGTGTTTGACTCTCAAAATTGTTGTTGGAAATTGCGTCAACGTGGTGCAGAAAAAATTATTGGACGAATGTATTCTGTCAACTTAATATCAGATGCAGAGCGTTACTGTCTGCGTCTACTATTGCTGCATGTGGCTGGTGCAGTATCCTTTGAAGATCTGAGGACAGTACATGGTAATGTCTATCCCACTTTCCAAGAGGCTGTAAAAGCAAAAGGACTTATTAATGATGACGATGTGTGGGAGAACACTCTGGAAGATGCTGTCAACTTTACAATGCCTAAACAACTTAAGGAATTATTTGCATATGTCTGCGTTTTTGCATCATTACAAAATATAAATGCACTTTTTCTAAAATATGAGCAATATCTCATTGAAGATTTAGTTCACAAACATAAACAACACAATGATGATTGTACAATTTGTCGTAAGATCACACTTAAAGAAATAGCCAACATTCTGGTACTACATGGCAAAAACTGTGAAGATTTTGGATTGCCTTCCACAATGCCAAACACTGATCAACTTTGGAATATGTATGATAAGGAATTACAAAAATACAGAGCTGAAGAAATGGAGAAAACATTAAACAGAGAACAAAAAAGAGCTTCAGAAAAAATATTGTCTGCAAGCAAAAATGACAACCTTTGCAACCGTTGTTTTTTCTTGGATGGTCCAGGAGGTAGTGGTAAAATGTATCTTTACAAAACCCTTCTCAGCACAGTTCGTGGAGAAGGTAACATTGCACTCCCTGCAGCCTCAACAGGTATAGCAGCCAATCTTCTTGAGGGTGGAAGAACATACCCCTCTCAGTTCAAATTACCTGTTCCGATAGTTGAGAACTCAATATCAAATATGCGTCTCAATTCTGCTGATGCTGAAAATTTTAGATCATTTACAGTGTTCATTTGGGATGAGTGTACAATGGCCCCGTCTATTGCTCTTACAGTGGTTGACAAACTGCTAAAATAAATAATGGATAACCAGAAACCCTTTGGAGGAAAAGTTTTATTACTTGGTGGAGATTTTCGGAAAACACTTCCAGTGGTTCCTCATGGTGACCGGACAAAAATTGTTGAAGCATGTATAAAGTATAATAAACTGTGGCAAAACTTCCAAATACTTAACCTTACAAACAATATCCGCTCAGTTGATACTGAATTCAGCAATTGGTTGATCCAAGTTGACAATGGTGATACACCACACATTGACGGTTTGCCTGAAGACATAATTGAAATCCCTTCAAAAATTTTATGTACAGGAAATATTGTCAACAGCTGTTTTGGAGAAAAAATTTTAGTTGCTGATGTCTCAAAGATAACAAAAAAATGTATTCTTTGCCCAAAGAACTCTGATGTTGATGATAGCATAAATGAAGAGGTGCTAAACATTTTGGAAGGAGATACTGTGACATTCCTTAGCTCAAACTCAATTGATGACTCAACTGAGGAAGATATGCAGAACTATCCTATTGAGTTTCTTAACGAGTTAACTCCAACAGGAATGCCGAGGCATAAACTGAACCTTAAAAAGGGAGCAATGATAATGCTCCTCAGAAATATAAACATTAAAAGAGGATTGTGCAATGGAATCCGCCTCTTTGTTATAGACTTGAAAAGAAACCTCATTATTGCTCAAGTAATAACAGGTTCAGCGGAAGGGGTCTTTATTCCACGTATTGATTTAGCTCCATCCTCTACTAATTTGCCATTTACCTTCAGAAGACGACAATTTCCAGTTGCATTAGCCTTTGCCATGACAATTAATAAAGCTCAGGGGCAAACCTTAGAAAAGTTGGCATTTACTTGCCAGAACCAGTATTCTGCCACGGTCAGTTATATGTTGCATTATCTAGAGTTAGAACTTTTTCAGATGTGGTTGTAAAGGTTGTAGATGGTCCTGAACAAGGCAAACTGTTGCCAAATTCACATAGAATATTTACAAGAAATGTTGTGTATAAAGAAATTTTATAGAAAAATTTCAAGAGGTTAAAAAATACCTTTTTCCTGAATATCTGATTCCGGTATTGTATATTGCAGATTGTTACAAACTATACTTACTGTATTGTGATATATACGTTTCCATTTTATTTTTATTATTAATTTACTTTTGACTTCTTTCCAAAATATTTTTGACAAAAGAAAATAAAACAAGAAATACAATGTGGTTAAATTATCTTACTATTTAATATAGACTGTTTCTACTAATGTTTATACACTACTGTTCTAGCGCCCGTTATTATAACGAGCTTAATGTCTAGTATATATATATATATATATATATATATATATGCAAAGTGTAAATGGCATATTAGAAGGAATGACAGCAATATGCATACATATTATAAAATGACATTCTGCAAATACCCTTATATATACAGGGCCCCACTACTATTACGGAGTGGTACTAATGGTCACGTATGCTTAGTAACTCAGACCACCAGGATAATCTTGTATATGGGTAGCAGAATGAATCATAAGAATGTACAGATTAGCCAATAAAAATGAAAACACCAAAAGCAGCTTTTTCTTACCAGCCTTGAACTTATTAGGTGGGCAGTCTTGAAATGTGTTTAAAGAACATCAGGGTTAATAAGGGAGATATAATAAGTATGTGATATTAACAAATAGACTAGAGATGAGCAAACCTGTCGAGATTTGGCTCAGTTCCAATTCCTGAATTTTTGAAAAAGTTCGGTTTGTACCAACACTCTGCAGTCTCTTTGGACTATCTCTTTTAATATTTTTTTTATGAATTTTTTATACTTCTCTCCCTCCCTCCCTAAGCTTGTGAACACAATTGCAACAATAATAAATCATGTCTAAGTGACACTGACATACATAGCTAAGGGTAAACTCATGTTTGAGGGCGTTAACGAACAGCGTGTTTAAAAACACAAATTATGCCTCAACAGGGTAAGAATACCTGCCCAAATGACATGCGCAAGTATAATTAAATTAAGGTTAATTAAAGTTAGAAGGAAAAGTGGCTTGTTGTGAACGAGTTTATAAAAATTTTCCCTTTAATTGGACGCAGCAACTTAATTGGATATGTTGGCTGTCTATGGGTGGTAGAAGTAATGGTAGTAGTAGTAGTAGTAGTAGTAGTGGTGGCAGTAGTAGTAGTGGTATTGGAAGTAGTGGCGGATGCATAGCTTTAACAGTGGTGGCAGCAGGGGAATAGCAGTGAGGAGTAACAGCTGAGGCAGTGCCAGCAGCAGCCATATGGTAGTTTTTAGCAGGCAAGCTTTAGCATGACAGCAGCAGCAGCCTTACAGACCATGATGGTGGTAGTGGCATGATTGAGTCAGCAGCAGCCCTGTGGAATATGATGGTATGCAGTAAGGCAGAGAGCAGTAGTAGCAAGATGGGGCACCATTAGCAAGGCCACATCTACACTGAACAGAAATATAAACGCAACACTTTTGGTTTTGCTTCCATTTTGCATGAGCTGAACTCAAAGATCTGAAACATTTTCTACATACACAAAAGACCCATTACTCTCAAATATTGTTCACAAATCTGTCTATGTTAGTAAGCACTTCTCCTTTGCCGAGATAATCCATCCCACCTCACAGGTGTATCATATCAAGGTGCTGATTAGACAGCATGAATATTGCACAGGTGTGCCTTAGACTTCCCACAATAAAAGGACACTCTGAAATGTGCAGTTTGCTCACACAGCACAATGCCACAGATGTTGCAACGTTTTAGGGAGCATGCATTTGGCATGCTGACTGCAGGAATGTCTACCAGAGCTGTTGCCCGTGCAATGAATGTTCATTTCTCTACCATAAGCCATCTCCAAAGGCGTTTCAGAGAATTTGGCAGTACATCCAACCGGCCTCACAACCGCAGACCACGTGTAACCACACCAGCCCAGGACCCCCACATCCAACATGTTTACCTCAATTATCGTCTGAGACCAGCCACCCGGACAGCTGCAGCAAAAAATCGGTTTGCATAACCAAACAATTTTTGCACAAACTGTCAGAAACCGTTTCAGGGAAGCTCATCTGCATGCTTGTCGTCCTCATCGGGGTCTAGACCTGACTATAGTTCGACTTGAGTGGGCAAATGCTCAAATTCGATGGTGTCTGGCACATTGGAGAGGCGTTCCGTTTAATGGATGAGTCCCGGTTTTCACTGTTCAGGGCAGATGGCAGACATCGTGTGTGGCATCGTGTGGGTGAGCGGTTTGTTGATGTCAACATTGTGGATCGAGTGGCCCACAATGGCGGTGGGGTTATGGTATGGGCAAGCATATGGTATGGACAATGAACACAGGTGCATTTTATTGATGGCATTTTGAATGCACACAGATACCGTGACGAGATCCTGAGGTCCATTGCTGTGCCATTCATCCACGACCATCACCTCATGTTGCAGCATGATAATGCACAACCCCATATTGCAAGGATCTGTACACAATTCCTTGAAGTGAAAACATCCCAGTTCTTGCATGGCCAGCATACTCACTGGACATGTCACCCATTGAGCATGTTTGGGATGCTTTGGATCGGCGTATATGGACAGCGTGTTCCAGTTCCTTCCAATATTCTGCAACTTTGCACAGCTATTGAAGAGGAGTGGACCAACATGAGGCAAATGGTGGCCACACCAGATACTGACTGTTTTTTTGCCCCCCCCCCTGTAATGCAAAACTGTGCCCATTTCAGAGTGGTCTTTTATTGTGGGCAGTCTTAGGCACACCTGTGCAATATTCATGCTGTCTAATCAGCCCGTCGATATGCCACACCTGTGAGGTGAGATGGATTATCTCGGCAAAGGAGAAGTGCTCACTAACACAGATTTAGACAGATTTGTGAACAATATTTGAGAGTAATGGGTCTTTTATGTATGTAGAAAATGTTTCAGATCTTTGAGTTCAGCTCATGCAAAATGGGAGCAAAACCGAAAGTGTTGTGTTTATATTTTTGTTCAATGTATTTATTGGCATCAGACGGAGGAGTGTGAAAATTCTCCTGAATCCAAACTTAGTAAAATTTGCCAAAAGTGATGTTTTGGACACTGGCGGAGAACAACTTTGTCCGTTTGGGTGTCACCACACCCCATGCAGCGCTGAAAACCCTCTCCGAGGTGACACTGGAGGCTGGGCAACAAAGAAAGAAAGTTTACTGTGCCAGGTTGAGCCACTGTTCCAGGGTAGTTAGGCGTGAACATAGACATTGAGGTGGGAGGCCTTGCTGATTTGCCTCAGTCTAACATGCCACATGAAAAAACTGCTCCATCATTTTGAGGAGACTGAAATGGCTGCTGATGCTGCTACCGTGGCCTCTGCTGCTTGCGGCATTGGAGAGTGTTTGACACTGCGGGGAGTAGAGAGGGGCCTCCCTTTCAGACCCCCTGGTGGCAGGCATCTGCTCGCCAAAAGCTGTAGCAAGCTGCGTACACATTGTTTCCTGATAATAACATAATGTGGTCTCTCTTTCAGAGGGAGGAAACCATACCCCTGTCATGTCTCCATACAGCTTCTCATAAATGTGTGCTAATTAATTCATATAGGGTTTGTCCTGTATTAAAACACGGTCAATTAGCGCCACCTTCTGACCACTTCCATATTGTTCTCTGTGTATGTTCAGCCTCTTTGTTACTCCTCCCCTTTGTGACCTCACTTATTTACAAGAAGGGAAGTAGTTTCTAGAAGTTGCCATGTTCCTTCACATGCTCTGCTGTACAAGATTATCTAAACTTCTACTATAGGCTGCATAGCCGGTAAGGCATTATTTCTTGCTGTTCTTTCATACCTATGTGATTATTACTAACTATAGACATGCATTATGTGTATTTCTGTGTAGGCAGCTAGTTAGCAGTTCAGATGTAAAGTAAGGGCCTAGTCAGCTAACCTTGCAGACATGTTGTATGCTGTTCTATGATATGTATATTTGCAGTTCATGTACTTATTGCATTCTTTATGTTACTGGTTCACAGTTTCACACCAACTTACTTCAGCTCATTAAAGCTACAGATCATTACCTGGTCTCAATTTACTGAGTAGTAGGAGGGTGTTTATCTGCCTGCCAAGTCCATACACATCCCAGGGGTACACGTGGTAATGAGGACAGGACAGTGAAACGGCTGCGACCTGGCGAGTGGAAAATAAGATACAGACTTCAGAGGCCGCTATCCCACCACGCAGCTACCTGCATATAAGAACACAGCAGTCTCCTCACAGTCAAGATCCTGAACAGCAGCATCATGTCACAAAGCCAAACTTCTTACAAGACAAGGTCTAAAGCCAGTCGCTCTGCAAGATCCTCAGCAATCAGCAATGCCACCTCCATTGCACGTGCAGAAGCGGAGGCAGCAAAAGCACGCGCTGCCTTTGCAGAGCAAGAGATGCAACTAAAGCTACGTCAAGCGACATTTGAAGCTGAGAAGGCAAGTCAGCAAGCAGCACTGGAGAAGCTCTCAGCGCAGAAGGAAGCTGCCGCAGCCATTGCCAAAGCAGAGGTCCTGGAAGCACTCTTTTACCCAGACGACGAAAGATGCAGCGGTCCAGCCAACCTAGATCTCATCCATCAAGATTCCCTGCATCGCACTTCAGAGTATGTCCATCGACATTCCAGAATGATCGACACTCTCCAGCCGACAGAAGATCTTCAACAAGACCTCATCAACGGATTTCATCGAACTCGCCTCACAGCAACCCCGGAAGTCCAGGATAAGTCTCTAACCCGCAGGCCAGAGGACAATCCAGGAAATGTACTAAGTAGGGACCACCCGCCTTCTCATCAGAAGTTCCAGCCTGTGCATAATGTTCCAGAAACATCCTTTTTCGTGCCTAGAAGGCATGATACAGTTCAACCTAAAAGAGAGACTACTGACAGGTATGATTATACACCATTTTCTCACTATCGCAACACACTGCCAGCTTACTCTCCTCCTGATCAAACCAGCATGGACATTGTTAAGTTCCTCACAAGGCGTGAGCTGGTTGCCAAGGGACTTGGGAAGTTTGATGATCACCCTGAGAGTTATAGGGCCTGGCGTTCTTCCTTTAAGAACACAATCAAAGACGTTGGACTATCCCCCAGCGAAGAAATAGACCTCTTAGCTAAGTGGCTAGGGACTGCATCTGCTGAGCATGTAAAAAGAATCAAGTCCATTAATATAAGAAACCCAGAGATCGGACTAAAAATGGTTTGGGACAGACTTGACGAATGTTATGGTTCAGCAGAGGCAATAGAAAACTCTTTCTTTAAAAGGATAGAAGATTTCCCTAGAATAGCTCCCAAAGGCTTCCAGAAACTTAGGGAACTTAGTGACTTATTAATGGAACTTCAAGTAGCCAAATCTGAAGGTGATCTGTCGGGACTCACATTCTTTGACACTGCCAGGGGCGTTAACCTCATAGTACAAAAGTTAACCCCCTGCTTACAAAATGAGTGGGTCAAATGTGGTTCTAACTATAAGAAAAAACACCATGTTTCATTTCCTCCATTTTCTGTGTTTGTAGACTTCATACGTGACCAGGCTAAGATAAGAAATGATCCTAGTTTTGATTTTACACTGGCATGTACTTCTGTTCCAGGTCTTCCTTCACGTAGAGCTTCAGTGGTGGTTCACAAGACTGAACTGTTCCCTTCAGACTCTCTCCACAGGTCTGCTGGTTCCTACCATGCTACAAACAAAGTTAAAAACCCTGGTACGCAGTGTCCTATACACCGAAAACCACATTCTCTCTTGACATGTAGGGGCTTTAGAGAAAAACCCATCGAGGAGCGTAAAGCCTTCCTTAGAGAAAATAACATCTGCTACAAGTGCTGTTCTTCAACCGCTCATTTAGCCAAAGACTGCAAGGTTAGTGAAAAGTGTAAAGAATGTGATAGCACAGACCATAGTACAGCATTACATCCTGGACCAGCTCCATGGACTTTACAACACACTTACAATACTGTTCAGCATGGTGGAGAGGAGGGTAACACTGCTATCACTACCCTGGAGGTCACTCCACAGTGCACTGAGATCTGCAAAGGATCCATAAGTGGAAAATCCTGTTCCAAAATATGTCTAGTCCGAGTCTACCCAACAGGACAAAGAGACAAAGCAGTCAAAATGTATGCCATTCTAGATGACCAAAGCAATAGGTCTCTAGCCACCTCAACCTATTTTGACATATTCAACATTAAAAGCCCGAGCTTCCCATACTCACTAAGGACTTGTGCGGGATTTGTGGAGACGGCGGGGAGAAGAGCATCCGGTTTCCAAGTTGAAGCGATGAACGGCGAGATCAGCTTGCCCTTACCAACTCTAATAGAGTGCAATCAAATCCCTGATCACAGATTTGAAATTCCTACTCCAGATGTCGCAATGCATCATGCACACCTAAAGCATATAGCTTACCTGATCCCAGAACTTGACCCACAGGCTAAGATAATATTGCTACTCGGGAGAGACATTCTACGAGTCCATAAAGTGAGACAGCACATAAATGGTCCTGGCAACACTCCTTATGCTCAAAAGCTGGATCTAGGATGGGTCTTAATAGGAGAAGTCTGCCTTGGGAGTGTGCACAAGCCAGAGTCAGTTCATAATATGTTTACAAGCACACTAGCCAGTGAACGCCCCTCACTTTTCCAACCATGTGTCAACAACTTCCTCATAAAGGAGCTACCGTGTGCTTCCCATCTACCTTGTTCCTTTACAGATGTCTCTAGTGACAGCGACCAAGACCACTTAGGATGCACTGTCTTCCAAAGGACAAAAGATGACAATCAGGTAGCACTATCCATCGAAGACAAGCTGTTCTTGGAAATAATGGAACAAGATTTCGTGAAGGACAGCACTAACAGTTGGGTTGCGCCTCTTCCCTTCAGAACTCCGAGGCCACGCCTACCTAACAACAAGGTACAAGTACTTAAACATTTCTCTTCTCTTAGACGTAACTTCCGAAGAAGGCCAGAGATGAGAGAACACTTCTTTTCTTTCATGCAGAGAATATTTGAGAACAATCATGCAGAGATTGCACCACCCCTTGAAGCTCATGAAGAATGCTGGCACCTCCCAATTTTCGGAGTATATCATCCAAAAAAAACTGGTCAGATCAGAGTCGTGTTTGACTCTAGTGCTAAATATGAAGGCATCTCCTTAAACGATGTACTCCTGACAGGCCCTGACCTGAATAACAAACTGCTAGGGGTACTCCTCCGTTTCCGCACGGATTCCATCGGTCTGATTGCTGATATCCAACAGATGTTTCATTGCTTCCTTGTTAGAGAGAAGGATAGAAACTTCCTCAGATTCTTCTGGTTTAAAGACAATGACCCTTTAAAAGGTGTCATAGAGTACCGCATGAGAGTACACATTTTCGGGAACAGCCCCTCACCTGCCGTTGCTATTTACGGTCTCAGATGTTCTGCTCAGGAAGGAGAAAGAGAATATGGGTCAGATACAAGACAGTTTGTAGAAAAAGACTTCTACGTAGATGACTGTATGAAATCTTTACCTTCCAGTGATTCTGCAATCAGTCTCCTCAAAAGAGCCCAGGACATGCTCGCCTGTTCCAATTTGAGACTCCACAAGATTGCTTCAAACAGCAAAGAGGTTATGGAAGCCTTCCCTACTGAAGACCATTCTAATGACCTAAGAGATTTGGACCTGGGGTCAGATACTTTACCTGTCCAACGCAGCCTTGGACTTCTATGGGACTTAAAATCCGATACCTTCACCTTTCAAGTTAGCAAGGAAGAAAAACCTTTCACCCACAGAGGCGTCCTGTCTGCAATCAACAGCCTGTATGATCCTTTGGATTTTGTAGCTCCTGTCACTATCCAAGGTAAGGCCTTGCTTAGAGATTTAATCCGTGAAACTACTGACTGGGATGTTCCATTATCCCCTGAAAAGAAGAATATGTTGGTAGAATGGAGAAACTCCCTGACATCTCTCTCTAGCCTTAATGTCTCACGCCCATATGCTCCTGTGCCATCTACTGATGTCCAAGACCATACACTCTGCATATTTTCTGATGCTTCTGTTAAAGCTATATCTGCTGTAGCCTATCTCAGAACCGTGGACACTAACAGACAATACCATGTTGGGTTTATCATGGGCAAGGCAAAACTCGCACCACAACCTGAACACACTATACCCAGACTTGAACTTTGTGCTGCAGTCTTGGCCGTCGAGATGGCCGAGCTAATCACGTCTGAGATAGACATTGGGTTACATCTATAATGAATCCAGACGATTCTATGTTTATGTCAATAACAGAGTGCTTCGGATTAGGAAATCCACCCGTCCAGAACAATGACATTATGTGCCTACCGACAATAATCCTGCAGATCATGCTACAAGAGCTGTTTCAGCAAGTCGTCTCAAAAACACAACCTGGCTCACTGGTCCTGCATTCTTACGTAATCCAGGTTCAGCTGTTCACCAGAACAACATATGCGAACTAGTGGACGAAGACTCGGACACTGAGATCCGTCCCAAAGTGTCTGCACTTCACTCAGTGACATCCTTCGACTCCCTTGGACACATGACGTACCGGTACGTCATGTGTTGTTCCGATCACTGCCGCCCGGCCGGCAGTGATCGGAACCCGGTACCTGCTCAAATCATTGAGCAGGCACCTAGGCTAAATGCGCGGGGGGGGTCCCGTGACCCCCCCATGTCGGCGATCGCGGCAAACCGCAGGTCAATTCAGACCTGCGGTTTGCTGCGATTTCTGCAGTTTCTGGTCCCTGGGGCGGGCGGTGTGAGGGCGGTGCGGGAGGCGGGCGGTGCGGCAGGCGGGATCGCGATCCCCCGCCCGCCTCCCCTTGAAAATTCATTGGTGTTCAGTGGGTATACCAGGGTGCCAGCACATTGCTGGCACCCTGGTATAAACGGCTGACATCTGCGATGCGATGTCAGCCGTTTAACCCTTTCCATACAGCGGTCCGTACAGACCGCTGTATGGAAAAGGTTAACAGCGCAGGGAGCTCCCTCCCTCTCCCATCGGGGGGCTGCTGTGCCTTTGCAGCCCCCCGATGGAGAGGGAGAGAGCCCCCAGACAGCCCCCCGAGAGATCCCCTCCTTACCCTTCCCCGTCTGCGAAGTTCTGAGCAGACGGGGAAGGTTCCCATGGCAACAGGACGCCTCTCAGGCGTCCTGCTGTCCATGGTGCTGAACAGATCTGTGCTGAAAGGCATAGATCTGTTCAGTGTAAGTAAAATACAGTGCAGTACAATATATATTGTTCTGTACTGTATTATACAGACATCAGACCCACTGGATCTTCAAGAACCAAGTGGGTCTGGGTCAAAAAAAAGTGAAAAAAAAGTAAAAATCAAAAAACACATTTATCACTGATAAAAAATGAAAAAAATAAAATTCCCTACACATGTTTGGTATCGCCGCGTCCGTAACGACCTGATCTATAAAACGGTCATGTTACTTTACCCGAACGGTGAACACCATAAAAATAAAAAATAAAAAACTATGATGAAATTGAAATTTTGCCCACCTTACTTCCCAAAAAAGGTAATAAAAGTGATCAAAAAAGTCGCATGTACGCCAAAATTGTAACAATCAAACCGTCATCTCATCCCGCAAAAATCATACCCTACCCAAGATAATCGCCCAAAAACTGAAAATACTATGGCTCTTAGACTATGGAGACACTAAAACATCATTTTTTTCGTTTCAAAAATGAAATCATTGTGTAAAACTTACATAAATAAAAAAAAAGTATACATATTAGGTATCGCCGCGTCCGTATCGCCAGGCTCTATAAAAATATCACATGATCTAACCCCTCAGATGACCACCGTAAAAAAATAAAAATAAAAACGGTGTAAAAAAAGCCATTTTTTGTCATCTTACGTCACAAAAAGTGAAATAGCAAGCAATCAAAAAGTCATATGCACCCCAAAATAGATGCCAATCAAACCGTCATCTCATCCCGCAAAAAATGAGACCCTACTTAAGATAATTGCCCAAAAACTGAAAAAACTATGGCTCTTAGACTATGGAGACACTAAAACATTTTTTTGGTTTTAAAAATGAAATCATTGTGTAAAACTTACATAAATAAAAAAAATTGTATACATATTAGGTATCGCCGCGTCCGTGACAACCTGCTCTATAAAATTACCACATGATCTAACCTGTCAGATGAATGTTGTAAATAACAAAAAAAAAAAAACGGTGCCAAAAAAGCTATTTCTTGTTACCTTGCCGCACAAAAAGTGTAATATAGAGCAACCAAAAATCATATGTACCCTAAACTAGTACCAACAAAACTGCCACCCTATCCCGTAGTTTCTAAAATGGGGTCACATTTTTGGAGTTTCTACTCTAGGGGTGCATCAGGGGGGCTTCAAATGGGACATGGTGTAAAAAGAAACAGTCCAGCAAAACCTGCCTTCCAAAAACCATATGGTGTTCCTTTCCTTCTGCGCCCTGCCGTGTGCCCGTACAGCGGTTTACGACCACATATGGGGTGTTTCTGTAAACTACAGAATTAGGGCCATAAATAATGAGTTTTGTTTGGCTGTTAACCCTTGCTTTGTAACTGGAAAAAAAATATTAAAATGGAAAATCTGCCAAAAAAGTGAAATTTTGAAATTGTATCTCTATTTTCCATTAAATCTTGTGCAACACCTAAAGGGTTAACAAAGTTTGTAAAATCAGTTTTGAATACCTTGAGGGGTGTAGTTTCTTAGATGGGGTCACTTTTATGGAGTTTATAATCTAGGGGTGCATCAGGGGGGCTTCAAATGGGACATGGTGCCAAAAAAACAGTCCAGCAAAATCAGCCCTCCAAAAACCAAACGGCGCACCTTTCACTCTACGCCCCGCTGTGTGCCCGTACAGTAGTTTACGGCCACATATTGGGTGTTTCTGTAAACAGCAGAGTCAGGGCAATAAAGATACAGTCTTGTTTGGCTGTTAACCCTTGATTTGTTAGTGGAAAAAATGGGTTAAAATTTAAAATTAGGCAAAAAAATGAAATTCTCAAATTTCATCGCCATTTACCAATAACTCTTGTGCAACACCTAAAGGGTTAACGACGTATGTAAAATCAGTTTTGAATACCTTGAGGGGTGTAGTTTCTTAGATGGGGTCACTTTTAGGGAGTTTCTCCTCTAGGGGTGCATCAGGGGGCTTCAAATGGGACATAGTGTAAATAAACCAGTCCATAAAAATCAGCCTTCCAAAAACCATACGGCGCACCTTTCACTCTACGCCCCGCTGTGTGGCCGTACAGTAGTTTACGGCCACATATTGGGTGTTTCTGTAAACGGCAGAGTCAGGGCAATAAAGATACAGTCTTGTTTGGCTGTTAACCCTTGGTTTGTTAGTGGAAAAAATGGGTTAAAATGAAAAATTAGACAAAAAAATGAAATTCTCAAATTTCCTCCCCATTTGCCAATAACTCTTGTGCAACACCTAAAGGGTTAACAACGTATGCAAAATCAGTTTTGAATACCTTGAGGGGTGTAGTTTCTTAGATGTGGTCATTTTTGGGTGGTTTCTATAATGTAAGCCTCGCAAAGTGACTTGAGACCTGAACTGGTCCCTAAAAATTGAGTTTTTGTAAATTTCTGAAAAATTTCAAGATTTGCTTCTAAACTTCTAAGCCTTATAACATCCCCAAAAAATAAAATATCATTCCCAAAACAATTCAAACATGAAGTAGACATATGGGGAATGTAAAGTCATCACAATTTTTAGGGGTATTACTATGTATTACAGAAGTAGAGAAACTGAAACTTTGAAATTTGCAAATTTTTCCAAATTTTTGTTAAATTAGGTACTTTTTGGTGCAAAAAATAATATTTTTTTGACTCCATTTTACCAGTGTCATGAAGTACAATATGTGACGAAAAAACAATCTCAGAACGGCCTGGATAAGTCAAAGCGTTTTAAAGTTATCAGCACTTAAAGGGACTCTGGTCAGATTTTCAAAAAATGGCCTGATCCTAAGGTGTAAAAAGGCTGTGTCCTTAAGGGGTTAATGGCCATCCCTCTAACTGCAGAGTGCACCTGTCTTTGTTTTTGTTATATTACCTCTGTATTGTAAGACACATCCTGCACACATATATTGTTCCGCCAAAAAAAAAAAAAAAAAAAAAGAAATGTCACGAGATGCCCTGACACAGATTTCATTCTAGTATTTCAGATGTTTTCACTGAGAATTCAAACCCTATTTATTAGGTTGGACGAGAAAAAATGCAATTCCAACATAGTTTTACGTGTTTCATATTTACTTGCCTTCCCTATGCAGTAAAACTGACCTATTGCCTTCATTCACTAAATCAGTATGATTCCAGTAATTACAAAATATATAGTTTTTCTGATCTCCTACATCATTTGAGTGGTGATTATTTAAAAAATTTTTTGCAATCTGTAGTTCATATTGATACCATAAAAAAGCAAATCAGCCATTTTGAGTTTTTCCCCAATAATGGCATTCACTGTAGAGGATAAATATTTTTAAATTTTAATAGTACCGTGTTTTGTTATATGGAAATATTTCTGATTATTATTTTTTTTTTTTTCATTTTTTATATGGGGAAAGACATTTGAATGTTTATATTTTAGTTTTTTTATATTGTAAAAACCTTTTTCTTTTTTCCTTTTTTTGGCACTTTTTATAGTTCCCCTAGGGATCTTTATATTCCTGTGGAGCCCTACATCTGAGAGATTAAATGACAGTGATTGGTGTCTGGCTGTGTAAGAGATTAAGAAAAAAATCCAAAAATGATCACTTATTGTGGCAGATGTTTGCTGGTGTTTATTCACACAAGGTAGTATTAGAAGAAGCATTATTTTGCTCTGAACAAGCGGTTAAAAAAATATTACTTTAATGAGGGTAGTTGCCTGCCTGTCCAAAGAAAAAGTCACCACCTTGATTTAACTAAGCAAATAGTTATCAGCCTCTTATTGGATAATTAATTCATGGGCAATTATCTTTCAGCTGGCAATAAGTTATTTAACCCCAACTGGTGCAATGAGTTGCTTCTCATTTCTTAAACAACCATGTCGAAAGACACATCTTGTGGTCATTGAAAAGATGTTAGTCTGTTTGAGAAGGGTCAAATCATTGGCATTCATCAAGCAGAAAAAAACATCTAAGGAGATTGCAGAAACTACTAAAATTGGGTTAAGAACTGTCCAACGCATTATTAAAAACTGGAAGGATAGTGGGGACCCATCGTACTTGGGGAAGAAATATGGCGGGAAAAAATCCTGAATGATCGTGATCGGTGATCACTTAAACGTTTGGTGAATTCCAATCGAAGAAAAAAAACAGTAGAATTTAGGGCTATGTTTAATAGTGAAAGTAAGTGCATTTACACACGCACAAGGCAAAGGGAAATCAAGGGATTGGGACTGAACAGCTGTGTAGCTGTAAGAAAACCACTAATCAGTGAAGCAAACCAGAAAAAAGGCTTCAATTTGCTAGGGAGCAGAAAGATTGGACTCTGAAGCAATGGAAGAAGGTCATGTAGTCTGATGAGTCCAGATTTACCCTGTTCCAGAGTGATGGTCGCATCAGGATAAGAAGAGAGGCAGATGAAGTGATGCACCCATCATGCCTAGTGCCTACTATACAAGCCTGTGGGGGCAGTGCTATGATCTGGGTATGCTGCAGTTGGTCAGGTCTAGGTTCAGCAACAGAATGTGCTCTAAGAATGAGGTCAGCTGACTACCTGAACATACTGAATGACCAGGTTATTCCATTAATGGATTTTTTCTTCCCTGATGGCACAGGCATATTCCAAGATGACAATGCCAGGATTCATAAGGCTAAAATTGTGAAAGAGTAGTTCAGGGAGCATGAGACATCATTTTCACACATGGATTGGCCACCACAGAGTCCAGACCTTAACCCCATTGAGAATCTTTGGGATGTGCTGGAGAAGGCTTTGCACAGCAATCAGACTCTACCATCATCAATGCAAGATCTTGCTGAAAAATTAATGCAACACTGGATGGAAATAAATCTTGTGACATTACAGAAGCTTATCGAAACAATGCCACAGCGAATGTGTGCCGTAATCAAAGCTGAAGGCGGTGTGACCTTATTTTTTTTTTGGTGGCGACTTTTTTTTGGACAGGCAGTGTATATACTCGGTAGTATTGGAAAAATCAGTCCAAAAATTATTCCTTAACTGGGGCAGGCACCTTTCCTTATTTGTACACCAACACTTATATCACAAAAGGTAGAATCAGAAAAAGCAATGGTTTGTTCTAAGCAAGCATTCCAAAAATTCAGAAGCAGCAGAAGTACATTATTAAATGCAGAACATGTCCAACTTTCTAGGACAGTAGTAATGGCAGTAGTAGCTGTGACAGCAGAAGTACAGTATGGAACCAGATGGACAGGAGATGAGTGGCTGTGTAGAGCTACTACTAGTGGAAGTATTAAACAATATCGGTCACAAAATACACATAGATTTGAGTTCACATATAGTGATCCTACGTGAAAAGAACACCCTACAGTAACGTACCCACTCAGTGTACATCAACATACACAAACAAAAGGATAAACTGAGACAAAACGGGTTTAGTAGCAAAATGCAAATATACTTTATTCAATAATTCTCATAAAAAATATATATGATGTAATACATCAGATAAAAAAGTGGACTACACCTGAGGGGACATAACTAGAGTTGAGCGGACAATGTGGTTAAGAGCATGGCAAGTGCTCTGCAAACAAATGTGGATAGGGAAATGACTTTAAATAACATAAAATACATAAAAATAAAAAAATAATAATCTTGATCTAGGAGGATGAGGTCCATATGGAGTAGGAGGATGAGGAGGCGGTGTAGGTGGAAGCGGCGGTGGAGGAGGACGAGGTAGCCAACACAGGTTTTTGGTTTTAATTTTATTTTTTAAAATTAGGGTACACTCTAAAAGAATGTGAAATTTCCAAAATACAAGAATGAGCAATTGCACTGCAGTATAACAATGGCTGGCTAGTGCTGGTATACATATCTATTATGCACAAGGTACGGACAAGTCCTGAGGGATCCATGCCTGGTTCATTTTCATGAACGTGAGCTTGTCCACATTGGCTGTGGACAGGCGGCTGCGCTTGTATGTGATGACACCCCCTGCCGTGCTAAACACACGTTCAGATAATACACTGGCTGCAGGGCAGGCCAGCACCTCCAAGGTGTAAAGAGCAAGCTCAGGCCATGTGCCCAATTTGGAGACTAAGAAGTTGAAGGGGGCATACCCGTCATTTAGTACGTGTAGGCGTGTGCACACATACTGCTCCACCATGTTGGTGAAATGCTGCCTCCTGCTAAGACGTTCCATATCAGCTGGTGGTGCTGGTTGTTGTGGCGTGCTGACAAAGCTTTTTCACATTTTCGCCATGCTAACCCTACCTTCTAAGGTGCTGGTTGTGCCCCAGCTACGTTGGTGACCTCTTTCTCTGCCTTCACCTTGTGCTTCCACTGTCCCCCCGCTGTCAGGTGGGAATGCCACCAGCAGTGCATTTACCAGTGTGCGCTTGAACTCGCGCATCTTACGATCATGCTCCAGTAAGGGAATTAAGGACAATACGTTGTCCTTGTAACGGGGATCCAGCAGCGTGGCCACCCAGTAATCAGCACAAGTTAGAATGTGGGCAACTCGGCGGTCGTTGCGGAGACACTGCAGCATGTAATTGCTCATGTGTGCCAGGCTGCCCATAGCCAACAAAAAGCTGTCCTCTGTGGGAGATGTATCGTCTGTGTCCTCTGTATCCCCCCAACCACGCACCAGTGATGGCCATGAGCTGGTCTGGGTGCCACCCTGCTGTGAACATGGTTCCTCCTCCTCTATCTCCTTCTCCTCATCCTCCACCTCGTCATCCTCCAGTACTGTGCCCTGGTTGGACAATTGTGTACCTGGTGTTTGTGGGTGCAGGAAACCACCCTCGGAGCCACTTGTGAGTGACTGGCCGGAAACCCTACGAAATGATCCCTCTTCCTCCTCCTGTGCCACATCCTCTTCCATCATCGCCAGGAGCGTTTTTTCAAGGAGGCATAGAAGTGGTATAGTAACGCTGAGAACGGCGTGATCGGCACTGGCCATGTTGGTGGAGTACTCGAAACAGCGCAACAAGGAACATAGGTCTCGCATGGAGGCCCAGTCATTGGTGGTGAAGTGGTGCTGTTCCGCCGAGCGACTCACCCATGCGTGCTGCAGCTGAAACTCCACTATTGCCTGCTGTTGCTTGCACAGTCTGGCCAGCATGTGCAAGGTGGAGTTCCACCTTGTGGGCATGTTGCATATGAGGCGGTGAGCGGGAAGGCCGAAGTTACGCTGCAGTGCTGACAGGCGAGCAGCAGGGTAAGAACGCCGAAAGTGCGCACAGACGGCCCACACTTTATGCAGCAGCTCTGACATATCGGGGTAATTTTTAAGGAATCTCTGCACCACCAAATTCAGCACATGCACCAGGCAAGTGATGTGTGTCAAACCGGCTAGTCCCAGAGCTGCTACGAGATTTTGCCCATTATCGCACACCACCAGGCCGAGCTTGAGGCTGACTGGCACAAACCACTCAATGGTCTGTTGTTCAAGGCAAGTCCACAGCTTCTGCGCGGTGTGGGGTTTGTCCCCCAAACAGATAAGTTTTAAAACTGCCTGCTGTCGTTTGCCCCTGGCTGTGCTGAAGTTGGTGGTTAAGGTGTTACGCTGACTGGATGAGGAGCCGGTAGAGGAGGAGGAAGCGGAGTAGGAGGAGGAAGCAACTGGAGGCAAACTGAAGTACCCTGCAATCCTTGGTGGTGGAAGGACATGCGCAAAACTGCTATCCGCCTAAGGCCCAGCCGCCACTGCATTTACCCAGTGTGCTGTTATGGAGATATAACATCCCTGACCTTGCTTACTGGTCCACGTGTCCGTAGTGAGGTGCTCCTTGCCACAGATGGCGTTGCGCAGTGCACACCTGATTTTGTCCCCCACTTGGTTGTGCAGGGAAGGGATGGCTCGCCTGGAAAAGTAGTGGCGGATGGGCACGACGTACTGTGGGACAGCCACCACCATAAGGCCTTTAAAACTACCAGACGGAATGACAGCATTTCAAAGGCCAGTAATTTTGAAATGCTGGCATTCAGGGCTAGTAATCGCAGGTGGGTAAAGGGGTACTTTCTCTTCCTCTCTAGCGTTTGGGAGATGGAGAGCTGAATGCTTCCGTGGGACATTGTGGAGATGCTTGGTGACCCAGGTGTTGGTGTTGCTGGCAGATCCTCTGTTTGCGGGGTGACAGGTGGCATTGTCACTCCAGAGGTGGAAGAAGAGGCCACGACTGCAGCAGAAGAGGAAGCAGGAGGAGCCAGAGACCTTTCTTGGTTTTTGAGGTGTCTACTCCACTGCAGCTCATGCTTAGCACTAAAATGTCTGGTCATGCAGGTTGTGCTCAGGTTGATAATGTTTATGGCTCGCTTCAGGCTCTGATTGCAAAACGTGCAAACCACTGGTGTCTTATCGTCAGCACATTGTCTGAAGAACTGCCACGCCAGGGAACTCCTTGGAGCTGGCTTTGGTGTGTTCCGTCCCTTGCTGCGGAGGGCAGTAGCAGGCGTACTGTCTAGAGGACGGCCACTCCGCTTTTGCACCCTGCTCCCTCTTCTGCTGTGCTGGTGGCTCTGTGCGACCACCGCCTGATTGTCCTCCACATCATCTTCCACCTAGTCTTTACCCCTGCCTTCCTTGTCGGTCTGCACATTTTCGAAAGCCACATCAGTTGGCACCTGTGTTTCGTCATCATCCGAGACGTGCTGCGATGGACATCGGTGCACTCATTCTCTTCCACTTCTGGGGCAGGGCTAGGTGAATGGCCCTGGGAAACCCTGCTAACAGAGTCATCAAAAAGCAGAAGAGACTGCTGCATGACTTGGGGCTCAGACTGCTTGGCTGATTTGCAAGGGGGTGAGGTGAAAGACTGATGGACATCGGCTGCAGGAGCCAACTGTTGTCTTTCAGCAGGAGACTGAGTGTGAGACAATGTGAAGGAACTCGATCCACTGTCAGCAACCCAATCTACAATCGGCTGTATTTGTTTAGGCCTCACCATTCGTAGAGCCGCATTAGGCCCGACCAAATACCGCTGCAGGTTCTGTCGCCTACTCACACCTGAGGAAGGGGTTTCACTTGTGCGTGTAGCTGGCACAGATCGATCAAGTCCTCTCCATGCAAAACAGGAGCTCCACCAGCAGCACCACGACCTGGGTCACGACTCTTATTTAACACTCTCCTCATATTTCTCGAATTTAGGATCTTGCCCTAAATGGGTGTTTAATTAATAGTAGAATAGAACAACATTATGTACAGGGTGTATATCACACACCCTGGCCCACAGTAGGCCGCAATTAAAGATTTGTGCACAAAATGGCTGTATTTCAAATAACTGAATATAACCTGCTGCCAAATATTTTTTTTTTGCCCAAACGGGTGTTTGTTTAATAACTGAATAGGACAGCAGTATATAACCCTGGAATTTCAAATGTCTTGATGCTGCAAGGGCAGAACAATTGTGTATTTTGCCCAAAAAAGGATGTTTTATTAATAGAAGAATATAACCCCTGTATATAAAGGGTGTATCTCACACGCCCTGACCCACACTAGGCCGCAATTAAAGATTTATTCCCAAAATGGCTGTATTTCAAATACCTGAAAAGAACCCCTGTATATAAAATGTGTATCTTACACGCCCTGACCCACACTAGGCCGCAATTAAAGACTTATGCCAAATATGGCTGTATTTCAAATACCTGAATAGAACCCCTGTATAAAAAGGTTGCATCTCACACGCCCTGACCCACACTAGGCCGCAATTAAAGATGTTATGCCCAAAATGGCTGTATTTAAAATACCTGAATAGAACCCCTGTATATAAAGGGTGCATCTCACACGCCCTGATCCACACTAAGACGCAATTAAAGATTTATGCCCAAAATGGCTGTATTTCAAATACCCGAATAAAACCCCTGTATATAAAGGGTGTATCTTACACACCCTGACCCACACTAGGCCGCAATTAAAGATTTTTGCCTTAAATGGCTGCATTTCATATACCTGAATAGACCCCTGTATATAAAGGGTGCATCTCACACGCCCTGACCCACACTAGGCCGCAATTAAAAATGTATGCCCAAAATGGCTGTATTTCAAATACCTGAATAGAACCCCTGTATATAAAGGGTGTATCTCACTCGCCCTGACCCACACTAGGCCGCAATTAAAGATTTATGCCCAAAATGGCTGTATTTCAAATACCTGAATAGAACCCCTGTATTAAATGGGTGTATCTCACACGCCCTGAAATACACTAGGCCGCAATTAAAGATTTGTGCACAAAATGGCTGTATTTCAAATGACTGAATATAACCCAAATATATAAAGTGTGTATCTCACATTCACATCTGCAGCAAAGGCTGCCAAATATTTTTTTTTTTTGCCCAAACGGGTGTTTGTTTAATAACTGAATATGACAGCAGTATATAACCCTGGAATTTCAAACGTCTTGATGCTGCAAGGGCGGAAAAAATGTGTATTTTGCTGAAAAAAGGATGTTTTATTAATAGAAGAATATAACCCCTGTATATAAAGGGTGTATCTCACATGCCCTGACCCACACTAGGCCGCAATTAAAGATTTTTGCCTTAAATGGCTGCATTTCATATACCTGAATAGACCCCTGTATATAAAGGGTGCATCTCACACGCCCTGACCCACACTAGGCCGCAATTAAAAATGTATGCCCAAAATGGCTGTATTTCAAATACCTGAATAGAACCCCTGTATATAAAGGGTGTATCTCACTCGCCCTGACCCACACTAGGCCGCAATTAAAGATTTGTGCACAAAATGGCTGTATTTCAAATGACTGAATATAACCCAAATATATAAAGTGTGTATCTCACATTCACATCTGCAGCAAAGGCTGCCAAATATTTTTTTTTTTTGCCCAAACGGGTGTTTGTTTAATAACTGAATATGACAGCAGTATATAACCCTGGAATTTCAAACGTCTTGATGCTGCAAGGGCGGAAAAAATGTGTATTTTGCTGAAAAAAGGATGTTTTATTAATAGAAGAATATAACCCCTGTATATAAAGGGTGTATCTCACATGCCCTGACCCACACTAGGCCGAAATTAAAGATTTATGCCCCAAATGGCTGTATTTCAAATACCTGAATAAAACCCCTCTATACAAAGTGTGTATCTTACACGCCCTGACCCACACTAGGCCGCAATTAAAGATTTATGCCCAAAATGGCTGTATTTCAAATACCTGAATAGAACCCCTGTAGATAAAGGCTGTAACTCACACACCCTGAAGCACACTAGGCCGCAATTAAAGATTTATGCCCAAAATGGCTGTATTTCAAATACCTGAATAGAACCCCTGTATATAAAGGGTGTATCTCACACTCCCTGACCCACAGTAGGCCGCAATTAAAGATTTGTGCACAAAATGGCTGTATTTCAAATAACTGAATATAACCTGCTGCCAAATTTTTTTTTTTTGCCCAAACAGGTGTTTGTTTAATAATTGAATAGGACAGCAGTAAATAACCCTGGAATTTTAAATGTCTTGATGCTGCAAGGGCGGAACAATTGTGTATTTTGCACAAAAAAGGATGTTTTAATAATAGAAGAATATAACCCCTGTATATAAAGGGTGTATCTCACACGCCCTGACCCACACTAGGCCGCAATTAAAGATTTATTCCCAAAATGTCTGTATTTCAAATACCTGAAAAGAACCCCTGTAAATAAAATGTGTATCTTACACGCCCTGACCCACACTAGGCCGCAATTAAAGATTTATGCCAAATATGGCTGTATTTCAAATACGTGAATAGAACCCCTGTATAAAAAGGTTGCATCTTACACGCCCTGACCCACACTAGGCCGCAATTAAAGATTTTTGCCCAAAATGGCTGTATTTCAAATACCTGAATAGAACCCCTGTAGATAAAGGCTGTAACTCACACACCCTGAAGCACACTAGGCCGCAATTAAAGATTTATGCCCAAAATGGCTGTATTTCAAATACCTGAATAGAACCCCTGTATATAAAGGGTGTATCTCACACTCCCTGACCCACAGTAGGCCGCAATTAAAGATTTGTGCACAAAATGGCTGTATTTCAAATAACTGAATATAACCTGCTGCCAAATATTTTTTTTTTGCCCAAACAGGTGTTTGTTTAATAATTGAATAGGACAGCAGTAAATAACCCTGGAATTTTAAATGTCTTGATGCTGCAAGGGCGGAACAATTGTGTATTTTGCACAAAAAAGGATGTTTTATTAATAGAAGAATATAACCCCTGTATATAAAGGGTGTATCTCACACGCCCTGACCCACACTAGGCCGCAATTAAAGATTTATTCCCAAAATGTCTGTATTTCAAATACCTGAAAAGAACCCCTGTAAATAAAATGTGTATCTTACACGCCCTGACCCACACTAGGCCGCAATTAAAGATTTATTCCAAATATGGCTGTATTTCAAATACCTGAATAGAACCCCTGTATAAAAAGGTTGCATCTTACACGCCCTGACCCACACTAGGCCGCAATTAAAGATTTTTGCCCAAAATGGCTGTATTTCAAATACCTGAATAGAACCCCTGTATATAAAGGGTGCATATCACACGCCCTGACCCACACTAGGCCGCAATTAAAGATTTGTGCACAAAATGGCTGTATTTCAAATGACTGAATATAACCCAAATATATAAAGTATGTATCTCACAATCACATCTGCAGCAAAGGCTGCCAAATATTATTTTTTTGCCCAAACGGGTGTTTGTTTAATAACTGAATATGACAGCAGTACAGGGAGTGCAGAATTATTAGGCAAGTTGTATTTTTGAGGATTAATTTTATTATTGAACAACAACCATGTTCTCAATGAACCCAAAAAACTCATTAATATCAAAGCTGAATATTTTTGGAAGTAGTTTTTAGTTTGTTTTTAGTTTTAGCTATTTTAGGGGGATATCTGTGTGTGCAGGTGACTATTACTGTGCATAATTATTAGGCAACTTAACAAAAAACAAATATATACCCATTTCAATTATTTATTTTTACCAGTGAAACCAATATAACATCTCAACATTCACAAATATACATTTCTGACATTCAAAAACAAAACAAAAACAAATCAGTGACCAATATACCCACCTTTCTTTGCAAGGACACTCAAAAGCCTGCCATCCATGGATTCTGTCAGTGTTTTGATCTGTTCACCATCAACATTGCGTGCAGAAGCAACCACAGCCTCCCAGACACTGTTCAGAGAGGTGTACTGTTTTCCCTCCTTGTAAATCTCACATTTGATGATGGACCACAGGTTCTCAATGGGGTTCAGATCAGGTGAACAAGGAGGCCATGTCATTAGATTTTCTTCTTTTATACCCTTTCTTACCAGCCACGCTGTGGAGTACTTGGACGCGTGTGATGGAGCATTGTTCTGCATGAAAATCATGTTTTTCTTGAAGGATGCAGACTTCTTCCTGTACCACTGATTGAAGAAGGTGTCTTCCAGAAACTGGCAGTAGGACTGGGAGTTGAGCTTGACTCCATCCTCAACCCGAAAAGGCCCCACAAGCTCATCTTTGATGATACCAGCCCAAACCAGTACTCCACCTCCACCTTGCTGGCATCTGAGTCTGACTGGAGCTCTCTGCCCTTTACCAATCCAGCCACGGGCCCATCCATCTGGCCCATCAAGACTCACTCTCATTTCATCAGTCCATAAAACCTTAGAAAAATCAGTCTTGAGATATTTCTTGGCCCAGTCTTGACGTTTCAGCTTGTGTGTCTTGTTCAGTGGTGGTCGTCTTTCAGCCTTTCTTACCTTGGCCATGTCTCTGAGTATTGCACACCTTGTGCTTTTGGGCACTCCAGTGATGTTGCAGCTCTGAAATATGGCCAAACTGGTGGCAAGTGGCATCTTGGCAGCTGCACGCTTGACTTTTCTCAGTTCATGGGCAGTTATTTTGCGCCTTGGTTTTTCCACACGCTTCTTGCGACCCTGTTGTCTATTTTAAATGAAACGCTTGATTGTTCGATGATCACGCTTCAGAAGCTTTGCAATTTTAAGAGTGCTGCATCCCTCTGCAAGATATCTCACTATTTTTGACTTTTCTGAGCCTGTCAAGTCCTTCTTTTGACCCATTTTGCCAAAGGAAAGGAAGCTGCCTAATAATTATGCACACCTAATATAGGGTGTTGATGTCATTAGACCACACCCCTTCTCATTACAGAGATGCACATCACCTAATATGCTTAATTGGTAGTAGGCTTTCGAGCCTATACAGCTTGGAGTAAGACAACATGCATAAAAAGGATGATGTGGTCAAAATACTCATTTGCCTAATAATTCTGCACGCAGTGTATATAACCCTGGAATTTCAAACATCTTGATGCTGCAAGGGCGAAACAATTGTGTATTTTGCTGAAAAAAGGATGTTTTATTAATAGAAGAATATAACCCCTGTATATAAAGGGTGTATCTCACACGCCCTGACCCACACTAGGCCGCAATTAAAGATTTATGACCAAAATGGTTGTATTTCAAATACCTGAATAGAACCCTTGTATATAAAGGGTGTATCTCACACGCCCTGACCCATACTAGGCCGCAATTAAAGATTTATGCCCAAAATGGCTGTATTTCAAATACCTGAATAGAACCCCTGTATATAAAGGGTGTATCTCACACTCCCTGACCCACACTATGCCGCAATTAAAGATTTGTGCTCAAAATGGTTAATTAAGTATTTTAATTAACCTTATATAACCCAAATATATAAATTGTGTATCTCACAATGACATCTGCAGCAAAGGCTGCCAAATATTTTTATATTTTTGTTTCAAACGGGTGTTTGTTTAAAAACTGAATATGACAGCAGTATATAACCCTTAAATTTCAAACGTCTTGATGCTGCAAGGGTGCAACAATTGTGTATTTTGCCGAAAAAAGGATGTTTTATTAATAGAAGAATATAACCCCTGTATATAAAGGGTGTATCTCACATGCCCTCACCCACACTAGGCCGAACTTAAAGATTTATGCCCCAAATGGCTCTATTTCAAATACCTGAATAGAACCCAAATATATAAAGTGTGTATCTTACACGCCCTGACCCACACTAGGCCGCAATTAAAGATTTATGCCCAAAATGGCTGTATTTCAAATACCTGAATAGAACCCCCATATATAAAGGGTGTATCTCACACGACCTGACCCACACTAGGCCGCAATTAAAGATTTATGACCAAAATGGCTGTATTTCAAATACCTGAATTGAACTCCTGTATATAAAGGGTGTATCTCACACGCCCTGACCCACACTAGGCCGCAATTAAAGATTTATGCCCAAAATGGCTGCATTTCAAATACCTGAATAGAACCCCCTTATATAAAGGGTGTATCTCACACGCCCTGACCCACACTAGGCCACAATTAAAGATTTATACCCAAAATGGCTGTATTTCAAATACCTGAATTGAACCCCTGTATATAAAGGGTGTATCTCACACTCCCTGACCCACACTAGGCTGCAATTAAAGATGTGTGCTCAAAATGGCTGTATTTTAATAAACTTAATATAACCCCTGTATATAAAGGGTGTATCTCACAATGACATCTACAGCAAAGGCTTTTTTTTGCCCAAAAGGGTGTTTGTTTAATAACTGAATATGACAGCAGTATATAATTCAGGAATTTCAAACGTCTTGATACTGCAAGGGCGCAACAATTGTGTATTTTACCCAAAAATGGGTGTTTTATTAATAGAAGAATATAACCCCTGTATATAAAGGGTGTATCTCACATGCCCTGTCCCACTCTAGGCCGCAATTAAAGATTTGTGCCCAAAATGGCTGTATTTCAAATAACTGAATGTAACCCCTGAATATAAAGTGTGTATCTCACACGCCCTGATCCCGAATAGGCCTCAATTAAATTGGTTTGCCCAAAATCGATGTATTTAAAATACCTGAATAGAACCCCTGTATTTAAGGGTATATCTCACAATTACATATGCAACAAAGGCTGCCAAATAATTTTTTTTTTCCCAAACGAATGTTTGCTTAATAACTGAATATGACAACAGTATATAACCCTTGAATTTCACACGTGCTAATGCTGCAAGGGCTGTAAAATGGTGTATTTTGGCAAAAAAGTGTGTTTTTAAAAACCCTGAAAATTATGGCTGGATTTCTAGCTTAAATTGCACACTGACTAATCCAGATGTTGTATATTGCCAAAAAAGTGTGTTTTTCTACTAACAGAATATGAAAGCTGTATATATTAAACTTGAATTTCACACTTGCTGTAAAATAGTGGATTTTGGCAAAAAAAAGTGTGTTTTGAAAAATCCAGAAAATTATAGCTGTATTTCTAGCTTAAATTGCACACTGACTAATCCAGATGTTGTATATTGCGAAAAAGTGTGTTTTTTTATAACAGAATATGAAAGCTGTATATATTAAACTTGAATTTCACACTTGCTGTAAAATTGTGGATTTTGGTCCAAAAAAGTGTGTTTTGAGAAACCCAGAAAATGATGGCTGTATTTCTAGCTTAAATTGCACACTGATTAATCCAGATGTTGTATATTGCCCAAAAAGTTTTTGTTTTTTTTCACTAACAGAATATGAAAGCTGTATATAACGTTTGAATTTCACTCGTCCAGATGTAGCTAGGGATGTAAAATAGTGTATTTTGCACAAAAAGGGTGTTTTAAAAAACCCAGAAAATTATTACTGTATTTCTAGCTTAAATTGCACCCTGACTAATCCTGCAAATGCACCAGATGTTGTATATTGCCAAAAAAGGGTGATTTTTTACAACCAGATTATTAGTGCAGTTTTCCAAGATTGGATTTCAATGTCACAAAAGCTTAGATGTTGTGCTGGTGCACTGAGCTTGCATAAAATGTCCTCCGCAGCCCACCTAACTAACAGATGGATAAAAGTAATTTTTTTCGGTCACTTGTCTCAGGGCAGGGTAAAAAGGGTGTACCCACACAACTAAATGTATGTCGATCACTGAGTTAGATTCACATTCTGAACCATAGATTCTCTCCTATTCTCTCCCTGAAATCACCAGCAGCATCCTCTCCCTACACTAATACTAATAACAGCAGAGTGACGTGCAGCGCTACGTGACTCAAGCTTATATAGAGCCTGGGTCACATGCTGCACTGGCCAATCACAGCCATGCCATTAGTAGGCATTGATGTGATGGCTTCTAAGGGCACAGAGTTAAACGTTTGTTGATTGGCTGCTCTGCAGCCTTTCAAAAAGCGCCAAGAATGCACCGAACACCGAACCCAAACTTTTACTGATATGTTCGGGTTCAGGTCCGGGGTCCAAAAATCCCAAAGTTCGGTATGAACCCGAAGTTTACAGTTCGGGTTCGCTCAACCCTAGTAAATACCTGTTCTGGGCAGAAAAATTTAGGGTTGGTTTACTGCCAAGGTTAATGCATGGTGTCATCATGGTGAGGGATTTCCCACATTTCTGGCAGCTATGGGAACATCAACCTTCAAATGCCCGTCAGGAAGGGGATGACCTACCACCGGGTATCGAAGGGAGTGGAGTTTTAAGAAGGTTTTTTGTCGATGAATCATTTCCCTTGTCTGTCCTGGTGGGAAAGCCTGAGGTCTCTAACCATAGTGATGGGGTAGAAGTGGGTCAGAGCAGTCCTGCGAGAAAAGATGACAATTTTCCAGACCTTGCAGTAAGGAAAGAGCAATTTGGTGCTGATCAATTAAAAGATCTCACCCTTACTAGAGCCAGGGAAAATGTGAATTCTATCGATGGTAAACTGGTGGAACCCGACAGCAGACTTTGCTTCCCACATATGGCTGTGAAAAAGAAAATTATTGTACCAGGTGGTAAAAAGGGAAGAGGATCTGGTGGAACAACTATTGGTTCCTAAAGTTCCTAAATGTTAAAGACTCCTGCCCAGAATGCCAAATTTAGGCTCCTATGACACACTACCGTAGTCCCCTGGTACCTCTACCAATCATTGAGATACCATTTGAGATAATAGCCATGGACCTGGTGCAGTGGCGGATCCAGAGCCTGGTCTCTGGAGGGGTACTTCCAGATTATTTTCTGTCCGCCGCCACAAAACAATGGTGCTTATAGAACAGACTACACAGTGTAGAGGTATACTGTATATTGTGTGGCACAGTGTATGCTATATGTGTATAACAAACATATTTCACATGAAAACTTAAAGTTACTTGGCTTGGCCCTTGGGGATCTCGGACACCACTTCAACACTTTGGCTGAGGGGCTCGGTTGAGCTGATGTTGTGTTTTATCCTAATTAAAACTCACACACAAAAAAGTTGAACTACGGCTCCACCATGTAAATAAATAGAAGATTCTTTATTCAATAAGCATTAGACAGACATTATTACATGTAAAATCGGCAGTAAAAAGACATACTTCGGTGAGGAATAAAACCCTAGAGGGGACTGGGGGATCGACACACAGGGGCTTTTAGAGTCAAAAGAAAAAGCCACACATAGAACCAACAAGGAACAAGTGGCTTCCGGACATAAAGGTCCGCTAAGAAAGTTAGTAAACTAAATGTGGAAATAAACAGGCAATAGTAAATTCCCCAAAGGTGCGCACCGATCCCTCAGTCTCCTCCTCCCAGCGTTGTTTCGCCAGTGGACTGGCTTCTTCCGGGGATAAGAAACTCATAAAACACTCCGTTTTTGATAGCATCCTCACAGGTGCAGATTGGTAATACCATCATCATTAGGTGTGTCGTGGAGACTAACTCTCCAATAGGAACCCGCATAGTGGGTCAGGTGGTCACAAAAGGGGGGCCGGTTTAGCACAGTAGTGTGAAGCTGGACGCGCGGCCGCTGTGACGCATCGGTCATGTGGGAAACACGTGACCGATACGTCAGTGCAACGTCACGCCAGCCACACCTACCAGTACTAGAATAATATATAGAAATAAGCCACTTAGATATCATATACAAACAAGTAACAGGAGCAGCAATATTAGTAATCAAGTACCCCTGGAAGGTGAAATGTCTCAAAAACATCATAATATATACGGACATCCCTAAATACAAGAAGAGGAGGGGAGGAAGGGGGAGGAGCTGATCCTGAGCAAAATTACTAATTCGGTCACATGGATAATGACGCCGCCGAGCGCGTAGATCACGTGATCGGAACATCAACATGCAAATGACCTCCCATAAATGCCGCAAAGCATAAACCACAAGATTGCATGATGTATGAATTAGGACCAATGAATAGAGTTGAGCGAACACCTAGATGTTCGGGTTCGAGAAGTTCGGCCGAACTTCCCGGAAATGTTCGGGTTCGGGATCCGAACCCGATCCGAACTTTGTCCCGAACCCGAACCCCATTGAAGTCAATGGGGACCCGAACTTTTGGGCACTAAAAAGGCTGTAAAAGAGCCCAGGAAAGAGCTAGAGGGCTGCAAAAGGCAGCAACATGTAGGTAAATCCCCTGCAAACAAATGTGGATAGGGAAATGAATTAAAATAAAAATTAAAAAAATAAAAATGAACCAATATCAATTGGACAGAGGTCCCAAAGCAGAGAATCTGGCTTCACGTCAGCAGAGAATCAGTCTCTTCATGCCATAGCAAAGAATCTGGCTTCATGTCAGCAGAGAATCAGTCTCTTCATGCCATAGCAGAGAATCTGGCTTCATGTCAGCGCAGAATCAGTCTTCATGTCATAGCAGAGAATCAGGCTTCACGTCACCCACCACTGGAACAGGCCACTGTCACACATTTAGGCCCCGGCACCCAGACAGAGGAGAGAGGTCCTGTAACAGAGAATCTGGCCTTATGTCAGCACAGAATCTGTCTTCATGTCATAGCAGAGAATCAGGCATCACGTCACCCACCACTGGAACAGGCCACTGTCACACATTTAGGCCCAGGCACCCAGGCAGAGGAGAGAGGTCCCGTAACAGAGAATCTGGCCTTATGTCAGCGCAGAATCTGTATTCATGTCATAGCAGAGAATCAGGCTTCACGTCACCCACCACTGGAACAGGCCACTGTCACACATTTAGGCCCCGGCACCCAGACAGAGGAGAGCGGTCCCGTAACAGAGAATCTGGCCTTATGTCAGCGCAGAATCTGTCTTCATGTCATAGCAGAGAATCAAGCTTCACGTCACCCACCACTGGAACAGGCCACTGTCACACATTTAGGCCCCGGCACCCAGGCAGAGGAGAGAGGTCCCGTAACAGAGAATCTGGCCTTATGTCAGCGCAGAATCTGTATTCATGTCATAGCAGAGAATCAGGCTTCATGTCACCCACCACTAGAACAGGCCACTGTCACACATTTAGGCCCAGGCACCCAGGCAGAGGAGAGAGGTCCCGTAACAGAGAATCTGGTCTTATGTCAGCGCAGAATCTGTATTCATGTC
This sequence comes from Bufo bufo, assembly GCF_905171765.1. Classification (NCBI taxonomy): domain Eukaryota; kingdom Metazoa; phylum Chordata; class Amphibia; order Anura; family Bufonidae; genus Bufo; species Bufo bufo. The sequence continues at coordinate 327,340,281 of NC_053393.1, forward strand.
ATAGCAGATAATCAGGCTTCACGTCACCCACCACTGGAACAGGCCACTGTCACACATTTAGGCCCAGGCACCCAGGCAGAGGAGAGAAGTCCCGTAACAGAGAATCTGGCCTTATGTCAGCACAGAATCTGTCTTAATGTCATAGCAGAGAATCAGGCTTCACGTCACCCACCACTGGAACCGGCCACTGTCACACATTTAGGCCCCGGCACCCAGGAAGAGGAGAGAGGTCCCGTAACAGAGAATCTAGCCTTATGTCAGCGCAGAATCTGTATTCATGTCATAGCAGAGAATCAGGCTTCACGTCACCCACCACTGGAACAGGCCACTGTCACACATTTAGGCCCAGGCACCCAGGCAGAGGAGAGAGGTCCCGTAACAGAGTATCTGGCCTTATGTCAGCGCAGAATCTGTATTCATGTCATAGCAGAGAATCAGGCTTCACGTCACCCACCACTGGAACAGGCCACTGTCACACATTTAGGCCCCGGCACCCAGACAGAGGAGAGCGGTCCCGTAACAGAGAATCTGGCCTTATGTCAGCGCAGAATCTGTCTTCATGTCATAGCAGAGAATCAAGCTTCACGTCACCCACCACTGGAACAGGCCACTGTCACACATTTAGGCCCCGGCACCCAGACAGAGGAGAGAGGTCCTGTAACAGAGAATCTGGCCTTATGTCAGCGCAGAATCTGTATTCATGTCATAGCAGAGAATCAGGCATCACGTCACCCACCACTGGAACAGGCCACTGTCACACATTTAGGCCTAGGCACCCAGGCAGAGGAGAGAGGTCCCGTAACAGAGAATCTGGCCTTATGTCAGCGCAGAATCTGTATTCATGTCATAGCAGAGAATCAGGCTTCACGTCACCCACCACTGGAACAGACCACTGTCACACATTTAGGCCCCGGCACCCAGACAGAGGAGAGCGGTCCCGTAACAGAGAATCTGGCCTTATGTCAGCGCAGAATCTGTCTTCATGTCATAGCAGAGAATCAGGCTTCACGTCAGCCACCACTGGAACAGGCCACTGTCACACATTTAGGCCCAGGCACCCAGGCAGAGGAGAGAGGTCCCGTAACAGAGAATCTGGCCTTATGTCAGCGCAGAATCTGTCTTCATGTCATAGCAGAGAATCAGGCTTCACGTCACCCACCACTGGAACAGGCCACTGTCACACATTTAGGCCCCGGCACACAGACAGAGGAGAGAGGTCCTGTAACAGAGAATCTGGCCTTATGTCAGCACATAATCTGTCTTCATGTCATAGCAGAGAATCAGGCTTCACGTCACCCACCACTGGAACAGGCCACTGTCACACATTTAGGCCCAGGCACCCAGGCAGAGGAGAGAGGTCCCGTAACAGAGAATCTGGCCTTATGTCAGCGCAGAATCTGTATTCATGTTATAGCAGAGAATCAGGCATTTACGTCACCCACCACTGGAACAGGCCATTGTCACACATTTAGGCCCAGGCACCCAGGCAGAGGAGAGAGGTCCCGTAACAGAGAATCTGGCCTTATGTCAGCGCAGAATCTGTATTCATGTCATAGCAGAGAATCAGGCTTCACGTCACCCACCACTGGAACAGGCCACTGTCACACATTTAGGCCCCGACACCCAGACACTGGAGAGCGGTCCCGTAACAGAGAATCTGGCCTTATGTCAGCGCAGAATCTGTCTTCATGTCATAGCAGAGAATCAAGCTTCACGTCACCCACCACTGGAACAGGCCACTGTCACACATTTAGCCCCCGGCACCCAGGCAGAGGAGAGAGGTCCCGTAACAGAGAATCTGGCCTTATGTCAGCGCAGAATTTGTATTAATGTCATAGCAGAGAATCAGGCTTCACGTCACCCACCACTGGAACAGGCCACTGTCACACATTTAGGCCCAGGCACCCAGGCAGAGGAGAGAGGTCCCGTAACAGAGAATCTGGCCTTATGTCAGCGCAGAATCTGTATTCATGTCATAGCAGAGAATCAGGCTTCACGTCACCCACCACTGGAACAGGCCACTGTCACACATTTAGGCCCAGGCACCCAGGCAGAGGAGAGAGGTCCCGTAACAGAGAATCTGGCCTTATGTCAGCACAGAATCTGTCTTAATGTCATAGCAGAGAATCAGGCTTTATGTCACCCACCACTGGAACAGGCCACTGTCACACATTTAGGCCCCGGCACCCAGGCAGAGGAGAGAGGTCCCATAACAGAGAATCTGGCCTTATGTCAGCGCAGAATCTGTATTCATGTCATAGCAGAGAATCAGGCTTCACGTCACCCACCACTGGAACAGGCCACTGTCACACATTTAGGCCCAGGCACCTAGGCAGAGGAGAGAGGTCCCGTAACAGAGAATCTGGCCTTATGTCAGCGCAGAATCTGTATTCATGTCATAGCAGAGAATCAGGCTTCACGTCACCCACCACTGGAACAGGCCACTGTCACACATTTAGGCCCCGGCACCCAGACAGAGGAGAGCGGTCCCGTAACAGAGAATCTGGCCTTATGTCAGCGCAGAATCTGTCTTCATGTCATAGCAGAGAATCAAGCTTCACGTCACCCACCACTGGAACAGGCCACTGTCACACATTTAGGCCCTGGCACCCAGACAGAGGAGAGAGGTCCTGTAACAGAGAATCTGGCCTTATGTCAGCACAGAATCTGTCTTCATGTCATAGCAGAGAATCAGGCATCACGTCACCCACCACTGGAACAGGCCACTGTCACACATTTAGGCCCAGGCACCCAGGCAGAGGAGAGAGGTCCCGTAACAGAGAATCTGGCCTTATGTCAGCGCAGAATCTGTATTCATGTCATAGCAGAGAATCAGGCTTCACGTCACCCACCACTGGAACAGGCCACTGTCACACATTTAGGCCCCGGCACCCAGACAGAGGAGAGGTTCATTCAACTTTGGATTGCCCCACAATATAATGGTAAAATGAAATTAAAAATAGTATTGAATGAGGAAGTGCCCTGGAGTAGAATAATATATTGTTAAGGGGAGGTAGTTAATATCTAATCTGCACAAGGGATGGACAGGTCCTGTGGGATCCATGCCTGGTTCATTTTTATGAACGTCAGCTTGTCCACATTGGCTGTAGACATGCGGCTGCGTTTGTCTGTAATGACGCCCCCTGCCGTGCTGAATACACTTTCAGACAAAACGCTGGCCGCCGGGCAGGCCAGCACCTCCAAGGCATAAAAGGCTAGCTCTGGCCACGTGGACAATTTGGAGACCCAGAAGTTGAATGGGGCCGAACCATCAGTCAGTACGTGGAGGGGTGTGCACAGGTACTGTTCCACCATGTTAGTGAAATGTTGCCTCCTGCTAACACGTTCCGTATCAGGAGGTGGTGCAGTTAGCTGTGGCGTGGTGACAAAACTTTTCCACATCTCTGCCATGCTAACCCTGCCCTCAGAGGAGCTGGCCGTGACACAGCTGCGTTGGCGACCTCTTGCTCCTCCTCTGCCTTCGCCTTGGGCTTCCACTGGTTCCCCTGTGACATTTGGGAATGCTCTCAGTAGCGCGTCTACCAACGTGCGCTTGTACTCGCGCATCCTCCTATCACGCTCCAGTGTAGGAAGTAAGGTGGGCACATTGTCTTTGTACCGGGGATCCAGCAGGGTGGCAACCCAGTAGTCTGCACACGTTAAAATGTGGGCAACTCTGCTGTCGTTGCGCAGGCACTGCAGCATGTAGTCGCTCATGTGTGCCAGGCTGCCCAGAGGTAATGACAAGCTGTCCTCTGTGGGAGGCGTATCGTCATCGTCCTGTGTTTCCCCCCAGCCACGCACCAGTGATGGGCCCGAGCTGCTTTGGGTGCCACCCCGCTGTGAACATGCTTCATCCTCATCCTCCTCCACCTCCTCCTCATCCTCGTCCTCCTCGTCCTCCAGTAGTGAGCCCTGTCTGGCCACATTTGTACCTGGCCTCTGGTGTTGCAAAAAACCTCCCTCTGAGTCACTTTGAAGAGACTGGCCTGAAAGTGCTAAAAATGACCCCTCTTCCTCCTCTTCCTCCTGGGCCACCTCCTCTTCCATCATCGCCCTAAGTGTTTTCTCAAGGAGACATAGAAGTGGTATTGTAACGCTGATAACGGCGTCATCGCCACTGGCCATGTTGGTGGAGTACTCGAAACAGCACAACAGGGCACACAGGTCTCGCATGGAGGCCCAGTCATTGGTGGTGAAGTGTGTCTGATCCGCAGTGCGACTGACCCGTGCGTGCTGCAACTGAAACTCCACTATGGCCTGCTGCTGCTCGCACAGTCGGTCCAGCATATGCAAGGTGGAGTTCCACCTGGTGGGCACGTTGCATATGAGGCGGTGAGCGGGAAGGCCGAAGTTACGCTGTAGCGCAGACAGGCGAGCAGCGGCAGGGTGTGAACGCCGGAAGTGCGAACAGACGGCCCGCACTTTATGCAGCAGCTCTGACATGTCGGGGTAGTTGCGAATGAACTTCTGCACCACCAAATTCAGCACATGCGCCAGGCAAGGGATGTGCGTCAAACCGGCTAGTCCCAGAGCTGCAACGAGATTTCGCCCATTATCGCACACCACCAGGCCGGGCTTGAGGCTCACCGGCAGCAACCACTCGTCGGTCTGTTGTTCTATACCCCGCCACAACTCCTGTGCGGTGTGGGGCCTGTCCCCCAAACATATGAGTTTCAGAATGGCCTGCTGACGTTTACCCCGTGCTGTGCTGAAGTTGGTGGTGAAGGTGTGTGGCTGACTGGATGAGCAGGTGGAAGAAGAGGAGGAGGAAGCTGAGTAGGAGGAGGAGGAGACAGAAGGCAAAGAATGTTGCCCTGCGATCCTTGGCGGCGGAAGGACGTGCGCCAAATAGCTCTCTGCCTGGGGCCCAGCCGCCACTACATTTACCCAGTGTGCAGTTAGGGAGATATAGCGTCCCTGGCCGTGCTTACTGGTCCACGTATCTGTGGTTAGGTGGACCTTGCCACAGATGGCGTTGCGCAGTGCACACTTGATTTTATCGGACACTTGTTTGTGCAGGGAAGGCACGGCTCTCTTAGAGAAGTAGTGGCGGCTGGGAACAACATACTGTGGGACAGCAAGTGACATGAGCTGTTTGAAGCTGTGTGTGTCCACCAGCCTAAATGACAGCATTTCAAAGGCCAGTAGTTTAGAAATGCTGGCATTCAGGGCCAGGGATCGAGGGTGGCTAGGTGGGAATTTACGCTTTCTCTCAAATGTTTGTGAGATGGAGAGCTGAACGCTGCCGTGTGACATGGTTGAGATGCTTGGTGACGCAGGTGGTGGTGTTGGTGGTACATCCCATGTTTGCTGGGCGGCAGGTGCTAACGTTCCTCCAGAGGCAGAGGAAGAGGCCGAGGCGGCGGCAGCAGCAGCAGAAGAGGCCGAGGCGGCGGCAGCAGCAGAAGAGGCCGAGGCGGCAGCAGCAGAAGAGGTAGCAGGGGGAGCCTGAGTGACTTCCTTGTTTTTAAGGTGTTTACTCCACTGCAGTTCATGCTTTGCATGCAGGTGCCTGGTCATGCAGGTTGTGCTAAGGTTCAGAACGTTAATGCCTCGCTTCAGGCTCTGATGGCACAGCGTGCAAACCACTCGGGTCTTGTCGTCAGCACATTGTTTGAAGAAGTGCCATGCCAAGGAACTCCTTGAAGCTGCCTTTGGGGTGCTCGGTCCCAGATGGCGGCGGTCAGTAGCAGGCGGAGTCTCTTGGTGGCGGGTGTTCTGATTTTGCCCACTGCTCCCTCTTTTGCTACGCTGTTGGCTCGGTCTCACCACTGCCTCTTCCTCCGAACTGTGAAAGTCAGTGGCACGACCTTCATTCCATGTAAGGTCTAGGACCTCATCGTCCCCTGCATCGTCTTCCACCCAGTCTTGACCCCTGACCTCCTGTTCAGTCTGCACACTGCAGAAAGACGCAGCAGTTGGCACCTGTGTTTCATCATCATCAGAGACGTGCTGAGGTGGTTTTCCCATGTCCTCATCATCAGGAAACATAAGTGGTTGTGCGTTAGTGCATTCTATCTCTTCCACCCCTGGTGAAGGGCTAGGTGGATGCCCTTGGAAAACCCTGGCAGCAGAGTCTTCAAACAGCATAAGAGACTGCTGCATAACTTGAGGCTCAGACAGTTTCCCTGATATGCATGGGGGTGATGTGACAGACTGATGGGCTTGGTTTTCATGCGCCATCTGTGCGCTTTCTGCAGAAGACTGGGTGGGAGATAATGTGAACGTGCTGGATGCACTGTCGGCCACCCAATTAACTAATGCCTGTACCTGCTCAGGCCTTACCATCCTTAGAACGGCATTGGGCCCCACCAAATATCCCTGTAAATTCTGGCGGCTACTGGGACCTGAGGTAGTTGGTTCACTAGGACGTGTGGCTGTGGCAGAACGGCCACGTCCTCTCCCAGCACCAGAGGGTCCACTAACACCACCACGACCATGTCCACGTCCGCGTCCCTTATTAGATGTTTTCCTCATTGTTCCCGTTCACCACAATTTTGAGAATGGCAAATTTGGGAATGCTTTTTCAACCTAGAACAAAAAGTCTGCTTTGACGGTCACTACAAATAACTTGACCAGCTAAAACTGTGCAGATTTGGTTGAATAGAAATGTCAGGTCTATTTTTTAGGCGCTGGGTGACAGGCTCAACTTGCCCCTGATGTAATATATGGCCAAAAAATAACCAGACTGTTGATGGTTAAATGCACTTCGGTGACACAGGCTCAGCCTGCAGCTGATGTAGTATATGGCCAAAAAATAATCAGACTGTTGATGGTTAAATGCACTTGGGTAAAACAGGCTCAGCCTGCAGCTGATGTAGTATATGGCCAAAAAATAACCAGACTGTTGATGGTTAAATGCACTTCGGTGACACAGGCTCAGCCTGCAGCTGATGTAGGATATAGCACAAAATAACCACACTATCGATGGTTAAATACACTTGGTGATAGCTCGTGCTGGCGCACCACAAGTCACAAAATGGCCGCCGATCACCCCAGAAAAAAAGTTATCTAAAAACGCTCTGGGCAGCCTCAAAAAAGTGAGCAAGTCAATAATAGCACTTCAATGATCCACAGCTGCAGAGCGATCACAGAATGAAGTCTTTTGGAGGAGTTAATCTGCCTAATCTCGCCCTATAGTCGCAGCAGCAACCTCTCCCTATACTGATCATAGCAGAGTGACGTGCAGCGCTATGTGACTCCAGCTTAAATAGAGGCTGGGTCACATGGTGCACTGGCCAATCACAGCCATGCCAATAGTAGGCAAGGCTGTGATGGCCTCTTGGGGCAAGTAGTATGACGCTTGTTGATTGGCTGCTTTGCAGCCTTTCAAAAGCGCCAAGAAAGCGCCGAACACCGAACCCGAACCCGGACTTTTACGAAAATGTTCGGGTTCGGGTCCGTGTCACGGACACCCCAAAATTCGGTACGAACCCGATCTATACAGTTCGGGTTCGCTCATCCCTACCAATGAATTAAGACCAAGACAAATGAAAGATATGTGAAAAAGGGTGACAAGAGTGAATATAGTGAGGAAAGAAAAAGGAAAATGAAAAAGGTGAGTCGGAAGGAAATTGAAAATAAATATTAATCATAAAAATAAAAAAAATCATACCATAAGTATATATTAAATATATGCAAGTGAATTAAATACGATCATGGGAAATCATGAAATCACTTATAAACCTATATGATTATATTTATATGTAGTGAATGCATAAGACCTTATTATAAATAACGTGACCAAGAATAATTTACACATAAAATATATAACAGTTCGTGTATCAAAATAAAAAATTAAGAATTAAGAAAGTATTCTTATATATTTAAAAAAAAAAGTGAATTAATAAATTAATAAATAAATAATTAATTGAAATTGAAAAAATTGAAATCCCTAAGAGTACAAAATTATATATCATATATCGTATATATTTTTTTATATATATATGTTTTTAAACGTATGTTTAAATTGGTAATAATTGCTCTCGGCTCACTAGAACATTCTCTCTGCAGGGAGAGAAAGGGAGAAAGAATTCCCAAATCCTCCAGTCAGCACGAAAAACTCTCCACGTAAGTAAGGAAAGCTCCACCACCCTAGATGGAACCAGTGCAGTAGGTGCCGCCCACTTGACCCACCAGGACACACCACAGGTACGTAGACACTCCTTTTGTGCCATTTACACTCCATTTGTACCTTTATGTCCAGGGGCCACTTGTTCCTTGTTGTTTCTATGTGTTCCTTTTTTTTTTTACTTTGGATGTCCCTGTGTGTCGATCCCCCAGTCCCCTCTAAGGTTTTATTCCTCACCGAAGTATGTCTTTTTACTGCCGATTTTATATGTTATAATTTCTGTCTAATGCTTATTGAATAAAGAATCTTCTATTTATTTACATGATGGAGCCGTAGTTCAACTTTTTTGTGTGTGAGTTTTGATTAGTGGAGGCTCTTCTTAGTATTTTTTTATGACCCGGTGTTAAAATTGGTGGGCGTTTTATCCTAATGAGATAGATTTCATAATAAAGATTTGGAGAAGGGGCAGAGGGATAGCAGAGCAGAGAGAGGCTGGTGCTGCTACTAGGGGGCTCATACCATGGGGGAGTAATAAAGCCCACCATAATGCCCCCCCAGGTAGAAATAATTCTCCTTATAATGTGACAGCGAAAAAAATACCCCCGTGTAATGCCCCCAGTTGAGCTGATGTCCCCATAGTACCCCCATAATGTGCCAGTATAAAATGCCCCTATATAGTCCCCCCAGTAAATACCCCCATAGTGCTCCTCTGCCCCTAGTGCGACCCCATAATGTACCAGTATAAAATGCCCCAGTAGATGCCCTTAGTGTCCCCCATAATTTGCAAGTATAAAATACCCCTTCTTAGTGCCCCCCTTAGATGACCGCATAGTACTCCTCTCCCCACTTCCCCATAGTACCCACCATAATGTGTCCCAGTATAAAATGCTACTGTACAGAGCCCCCCCATATAAAATACCACTTCTTTGTGGCCTCAGTAGATGCCCTTATAGTGTAACCATTAATGTGCCAGTAATAAGTGCCCCCAATAATGTGCCAGTAATAAGAGCCCCCCCAATCATGTGCCAGTAATAAAAACACTCCCCCCATCATGTGCCAGTAATAAAAGCACTACCCCCATCATGTGCCAGTAATAAAAGCACTCCCCCTATCATGTGCCAGTAATAAGATCCCCCCATCATGTGCCAGTAACAAGAACTCCCCCCATCATGTGCCAGTAACAAGAGCTCCCCCCATCATGTGTCAGTAATAAAAGCACTCATCCCATCATGTGCCAGTAATAAAAGCACTCCCCCATCATGTGCCAGTAATAAAAGCACTCCCCCATCATGTGCCAGTAATAAGAGCCCCCCATCATGTGCCAGTAATAAGAGCCCCCCATCATGTGCCAGTAATAAGAGCCCCCCCCATCATGTGCCAGTAATAACAGCCCCCCCCAATGTGCCAGTAATAACATCCCCCCCAATGTGCCAGTAATAACAGCCCCCCAATGGGCCAGTAATAACAGCCCCCCAATGTGCCAGTAATAACAGTCCCCCCAATGTGCCAGTAATAACAGCTCCCCCAATGTGCCAGTAATAACAGCCCCCCCAATGTGCCAGTAAAAGTATTGTATATATATAAAAATAAAAAAAAACACTTATATTTACCTCCATGTCAGCGATGCGATGCAGGCCTCTTCCGGCCTGTGTCCCGCGCTGTACGGCTAGTGCCTGCAGCCTATCAGAGGAAGGGAAATGGACACACCTCTCCCTCCCCTGCTGCAGCACAGCCATCTGTATTGCTGTCCTGAGGACTGCGATACAGGTGACTATGGAAGCGCTCATCTCCCTGTGCCCTGCCGCCGCTCCCCACTTCTAAGCAGGGCCGCGCCGCCAGCTCGGGGGGGGGGGGGGCAATTGCCCTGTTGCCCACCCCTGGATCCGCCAGGGACCTGGTGGGCCTATTGTAAGATCTGCGCGAGGCCACCAACATATTCTCGTAATCATGGACTACGCTACTCAAAACCCAGAAGCTATACCCTTACGCAATACGTCATCCAAGGCCATAGATAAAGAGTTGGTTCAGGTGTTTAGTCGCATGGGACTACCAAAGAGATCCTAACCGATCAGGGTACCCCCTTTATGTCAAACATCATGAAGGAGTTATGTAAACTATTCCAAGTTAAACAGCTGCGTACCTCTGTCTACCATCTACAGACTAATGGACTGGTAGACAGATTTAATAAAACTCTAAAAGCCATGCTTAAGAAAGTAGTGGACAAAGATGGGAAAAACTGGGATTTCCTTCTCCCCTATCTCATGTTTGCCATCCGTGAAGTCCCTCAGTCATCTATGGGCTACTCCCCGTATGAGTTGCTATATGGTTGCCACCCTAGGGGTCTGCTAGACATAGCAAAAGAAACCTGGGAAGAAGAAGCTAACCCCTATAGAATTGTCATTGAACATGTGGAAAAAATGCAAGATCGTATAGCTGCGGTGATGCCTATTGTACGAGAACATATGGCCCAGGCCCAGGGGGCACAACAAAGGGTGTATAACCGCAGTGCCCGTGTACAGGCCTTTGTGCCAGGGGACCGATTGCTGGTGCTGATCCCTACAATTCTACACACTTAATGTACATTGTAATTTTATGACTATATACTGTAGGTGTACCTTTTGTGTTATTGCACCCATTCACTCACATCCTGTGACGTTTTTCATTTTGTATCTCTCTCTACGTGGCGTTTGAACCACCAGAGAATCATGTGACTGCAATTTACGATCACGTGACCTGCCCGCATGATCTCCGTTGTAACACCGGTTACTATGTGACTATCTCGCGTGATCATGACGTTTTTTACGTTATGAAAGGCCCTTGCACAATAGGCGCGGCTGTAATACCGCGTGATTATGACGTTTTTTACGTCATGAAAGGTCCTTGCGCAATAGGCGCGGCCGTAATACTGGCCATGGTAAACGCTGAATATCTCGCGAGAACATGACGTTTTTGACGTCATGGAAGGTCCTTGAGTAATAGGCGCAGCTGCACCTGCGCGATTGGCCACCGCGCGGTTCACCTGCGCCTTAGAACTCCCGGCTTTACAGATATCACGTGTCCGATTAAGTGGACTTTGATTGGCGGAATATATGTTTAAAGGGGACTACTCCAGTGGGAAGACTGTACCCCCAGAGGAAGGTTTCAAATCGAAACGCGCGTCGGGGTGTGCAGTCTTCCTGTGGACTTACTATTGCTTCATATACGGTATGTGACCTCATTTAGCTTACTTGCTCACCTGTTATACCTTGTGCGGCTGTTTTGCTTTTTTGATCAAACACTTATCCTGTGTTTTTTCTTGCCATTATTGCGTATTTGCACATGCACCTTATTATCCGCCTAGATTTATTGTATAGGTATAGACAGATATATATATTCAAGGACCCACATTGGAGGGTTACCTCTCCTTTTTTGCTTATATATATATAAGCTTGCACTTGCACTTTATATTTGATGATATCACCTGTATCCCTACCAATAGTGGGTGTCCTTTTAATATATATCTTACAGGACAGCTTCTCTTTATTTGGACGTATTTATATTTGGGTCACTTCTGTTTTTATATACATTTTTTGTACTCTACCAACTCTCCCAGGATTGTGCTGCACTTTGTGCATTTGTCTGTCATCTCTTTGCATTCTTTTAAATCATGTAATTAATAAAACAATATTTTTATAGCTTATTAGCTCTCAGTGTCCTTTTGTCGGTTCTCCCTACAGTAGAGAGTAAGTTCCTGGCTAAGTGGCAAGGCCCCTTTGAGGTGAGAGAGTAAATGAGGTAAACTATAAAATCTGTCAACCAGGTAATAGGCAGAGGCAGCCTAAGCAAGTATACCACGTCAATCTTATAAAACCGTGGAAAGATCGACTATCCCTTACTGCCGACACCTCCTACCCGCCAGAGCAGCGGTGGTCTGGGAAGCCCCTGTTGCCAGAGGTAACCGTACCAGACAACCTGGCCAAGACATAAGAAGTGCAGGGGTTCCTCTTTAAGAATAGGGATTTCTTCTGGGAGATCCCAGGTCGCGCCTCTTTCATAAAACATGACATCCTTACAGACCCAGGAAAATGGGTTAAGCTGCGACCCTATAGAATACCCGAGGCTAGGAGAGGGATAATCTCTGAAGAAGTGAGGAAAATGTTGGAACTTCGGGTAATTAAAGAGTCCCATAGCCAGTGGTCCAGTCCCATAGTTCTGATCCCCAATCCAGATGGCAGTTGGAGGTTTTGCAATGACTTCCAGAAGTTGAACGCCATATCTAAGCTTGATGCTTACCCAATGCCACGTGTTGATGAGATCATTGACAGGCTCGGAAATGCCAGGTATATAACCACTGTAGACCTAACCAAGGGATACTGACAAATTCCCCTGACAAATGAGGCCAAAGAGAAAACTGCATTTGCCACTCCTGATGGGTTGTTCCATTATACTGTCTTGCCATTTGGTTTGCATGGAGCCCCTGCAACCTTCCGGAGGGTGATGGATAAGATATTAAGACGGTAAGCAGCAGCATATCTGGATGACATCATCATCCAAAGTCCAGACTGGGAATCCCATCTACCTAGGGTGCAGGCGGTTATCAATTCACTGTAGGAGGCAGGCTTCACAGCCAATCCCAAAAAATGTGTAATTGGTCTTAAAGATGCTAAGTATCTAGGTTACATAATAGGCCCAGGCCTAGTAAAGCCCCAGTTAAACAAAATTGAAGCCATACAAAGATGGCCTCAACCGGTAAACAAGAAACAAGTCCTTGCCTTCTTGGGGATTACAGGCTATTGCCGGCGATTTAAACCTAATTTTGCTTCCCTTGCAGCCCTGTTAACTGACCTGTCAAAAGGAAAAGACTCTGTCATGGTCAAGTGGTCACAAGAAGAAAGGGTTTGTCCTACAGATGGATGTGTCTGAGGAGGGAATGGGGGCAGTACTGTCACAGGTACGGGATGGGGAAGAACACCCTGTACTATATCTGAGCAGGAAACTTAATGACAATGAGCAAAAGTATGCAATTGTAGAAAAAGAGTGCCTCGCTATTAAATGGGCCCTGGAAGCACTCCGCTACTATTTGCTGGGCCGTCACTTTGAATTGGTCACGATCATGCTCCCTTAAAATTGATGTGTGAGAATAAGTAAAAAAAATAGGAGGGTAACAAGATGGTTCTTAGCCCTAAAAGAATACTGGTTTACGGTAAAGCACAGGCCAGGGACCCAAATGGGAAATTCAGATGCCTTGTCGCGGGTACATTGTCTGACGTTCATATGTGTTCCAGCCCCGGGTCTGAAACAGGGGGGGAGATATGTGACAGAGTGTCTGGAGAAGTAGTGGACGGGGTCTATGTGTGCCCAAGGTTCCTCACTTCTGTCATTTAAAAAGCAACCTGGCAACCTGCCGAAGTGAACCAAGAATATATTTTTCTTTTTGTACTGAAATACAAAATAACACATGTAACCGCCGTACTGACTGACTGCTACTGCTGCTACTTCTGTGAACCCCTGCACCACTACTATTTCAAGGGCAGGTAGGCTGCTGTGAAGCAGGTGGTCTACCCCGGACACGTTTGGCTCCCAACCTCCCACTGCTGCCACTCTGCTGACTCCCAGCCATGCTTTTAACATATAACCGCCGACTTGAACTGAGAATATATTATTCTTTTTGTACTGAAATAGGCCAGTAACGCTTTCAGCAGAAATAAATGCACCAGTGAAGTGCGTATATATTTTTCTTTTTTTACTGAAATACGCCCCTATACGCTTTCATCAGAAATAACTGCAACAGTGCAGTGCGTACATATTTTTCTTTTTTTACTGAAATATGCCCTTATATGCTTTCAACAGAAATAACTGCAGAAGTGAAATGCGTATATATATTTTTTCTAGTACTGATATAAGATACTAAAGATACTAAGATATAAGCCTAAAGGCTTTTCAACATAGCACTTGCAGCCCAAATAGCTGGAATGACAGAGCTGTCTAATGGCTATTTGGATCCCCAAATAATCTTTCCCTGCACTTGTAAATCACTTTCCTATCAATTTTCCTAGCACCTTCTGTCATCTCTCCCTGCACTAAGATGCTGTGAAATAATCCTCCCTATGCTTTCCTTGCACTTGTAAATAATTTTTTCTGTCTTTTTTTTCTACAATCAGGTTTTCCAATTGCTCTCCCTAGCGCCTTCACATGTCTGTACCTGCACTCTGAACACTGGAAAATGTCTGACTGCAAGATGGCCGCCGTATTTATAGAGCTGTGACATCACAGGACTGGCTGGCTGCTGATTGGCTGAATGCAGACATATCAATCTGGGTCATCCCGCCTCCCCAGAGTCCTCACACGTGTATCCACCATTTTAGGAAAAATGTGATTCATTACCACAAAGCGTGAGGAATTCGCATTTATTGCGAATAGAATTTTTCCTGAATTTCTAAATGAATTCCACTTCGTCAGCTTCGATTCGCTTAACTCTAATTAGAAGGTTTAGAAGCAAATTTTAAGAATATTTCTAAAACCCATTTTTCAAAGGAACAGTTCAGTTTTGAAGTCACATTGTCGGGAATATATAATAGAAACCAACCATAAATGATTCAGTTTTAGAAATTACACCACTCAAATTTTTTAAAACTGCTGTTAGAAACTATTTTAATCCTTTAGGTGCCCCACATGAATATAGAGGATACATTTCAAAATGTCACTTTTTTGCAAATATTCATGAAAACAGAAAAGTTTTACAACCAAACAAACCTCAATAGTTATTACCCTGATTCCTCAGTTTATAGAAATATACCATATGTAATTATAAACTGCTTTATGGGCACACAACAGGGTTCAGGAGGGAAGGAGTGTCATATGGTTTTTGGAGGGCAGATTTTGCTTGAATAATTTTCTAAGCCTATGTTGTATTTGAAGACCACCTCATGCACCCCTACAGCGAAAACCCTCAAAAAATTACATTATGTTGGAAACTACTTTGTTTCATAGAAAAAATAAACGCTTAGATGTGAAAATGAAAAATTACATATTTTACAAGAAAATGTCACTTTAGGCCCACATTTTTTATTTTAACAAGGGGTAACAGGAGAAAATGCACCCCACTATTTGTTATCATTTTCTCCTGAATACAGCAGCACCCCATATATGGTCATAAACTGCCGTATGGGCACACTGCAAGGCTCAGAAGGGAAGGAACACCATATGGATTTTGGAGGAAAGATTTTACTGAGATTGTTTTTGGATGCCATTTCACATTTGAAGAGACCCTGAGGTACTCCTAAAAAGAAAACCACTCAATTTTGGAAACTATTATAAAATATAGAAATACTTGGCTGTGAAAATGAAATATTTTTTTTTTTTCCAATAAAATGTTCCTTTAGCCCGATTTTTTCCCCACAAGGGATAACAGGAGAAAATGCACCAATAACTTGTTATGCATTTTTTCTTGAATACGGAAACACCCTGTTTGTGTCAACTGCTGTTTGCGGACATGTCAACGTTCAGAAGGGAAGGAGCAACACATAGATTTTCTAACATGGAATTTGCCTAAATTGTTTTTACTTTTTTTTGGTTGACAGAGCTGTGTGATAGCTTGTCTTTTGCGGGAGAAGCTGTAAATTTTTTTGTACCATTTAAGTGTACATACAGTCTGCCTTTTTAAATCACTTTTTATACTATTTTTGGGGAAGTGAGATGGGCAAAAATTGCAATTCTGTCAGTGTTTTTAATTTTTATTGAGTTCTCCATGCGGTATATATTATATGATAACTTTATTCTGTATGTCGATGTGGTTATGGCGATACCACATTTATTTTATTTTTTTCGGGTTTTACACATTTTTCAGCGTAAAACCATTTTTTTAATTAAAAATAAGTTATATTTTGCATTGTCACATTTTTATTGGTACCATTTTGGGGTACATATGACTTTTTTAATCACTTTTTATACCATTTTTTGGAAGGTGAGTGTCACGGGTAAGGAAGGTAGAGAGGAAGTGCACCCCCTTGACTGCCACCCTCAATCCTGTCCCTGCCTACTTGCACCACCCGCCCTAGAGACAGAGAGGAACCGGACAGCAAGGCAGAGGGCGTACACGAGACGTAGGCAAACGAACAGATAGGGAAGTAGACAAGACAAAGGTACCCAGTAATTGGAGAGGCGATGGCGGGTCAAGGGAAGAGGCAGGAGACAAATCTGAGAACGAGCCGATGTCAAATCCGAGAGATAGCGTCAGTACCAAGGGAGCAGGCAGAAGGGAGGTCAGGAAACGATCAAGGTCAAATACCAGAGGTCAAGTAAGATAAAAGTATATAATACACACAGCCCAAGAGATGAAATCACAGGAAACCTGTGACCAGCAGGTTGCCTGTTTAAATAGTGGAGGAAAAGGAGCATGTGACGTGGCCAGCATCACATGACTCCTCCTCCCTGACAGTAGCCGAGCGCTGAGTGCCTAGCTCGGAGCTCAGCCCCACCTGGTTCCTATGGTGACGGGGAACGCTGACCGCCCCTGCAGGACGAGTGCGGGCGGACGTACCGAGTGCCCCGTCACCATGATGACGGAGACGCCGGGAGCTGGGAAGCGCAGCGGGAAGCGCAGCGGGACGCAGCGAACATCCAGGCTGCCGTGAGATCGGGGACCGCCGGCAGCGCAGGGGGACAGAAGCCCGCCGCCTGCCTCTCATGACAGTACCGCCACTTCCACGAGGGGCCTCTGGACCCACCAATCACGGACAGGGCTTCTCAGGGTGTTCCCGGTGAAACTTAGCAATTAACCTGGAAGCAGGCATCCTAGACAGTGGTACCAAGGACCTCTCCTCAGGTCCAAAACCTTTCCAGTGGACCAGGTATTGAAAGGAGTTTCTAACCTTTCTAACATCCATGATTCTAGAGATGACAAATTCCTCCTGATCTTCAACCTCCACAGGTGGGGGAGGTTTTTTAGAAGGGACCACTGGTGACACATATCTCTTGAGTAAAGACTTATGAAACACATCATGTATACGAAGGGAGTCGGGTAGTTTTACTCTAAAAGACACCGGGTTAATAACCTCAATAATATCATATGGTCCTATGAAACGCGGAGAGAATTTCCTAGAACAATGTTTCAAAGAAAGATTCTTAGTCGACAACCACACTTTATTGCCGAGTACAAAATTTACTCCCTTGGAACGTTTCTTATTGGCATGTTTACGCTGAATCTCCTGAGCCTTTTCTAGGTTCGCTTGACATGCAGGCGTACCACATGTTCAATAAACAAGGATGCTAAGGTTTTCGCATTAGGGAGCTTACTTAAGGGAACAAAATGCACCATCTTGCTAAAACGGTCAACCACTACCCAAACCACTGACTTCCCCTCGGAGGGGGGCAGGTCAGAAATAAAATCCATGGAAATGTGTGACCATGGTTTGCAGGGAATGGGTCCACGGCGGGATGTGTCCACGGGGTTTTAGATCTGGCACATACCTCTCAAGCCAAAACATAAGATCGTACATCCTTAGACAAAGTGGGCCACCAGAAAGACCTCAACAGCAATTCCTTAGTGGGAGCGATGCCCGATTGACCACACAGAACGGAGTCATGACACTCAGCCTATAGTCAAAAACGAAAATGCTCGGGAACGAACAACTTATCTGAAGGTGTTTGTGGAGGAGCAAGTTGCTGAGCCCGTTGAATCTCAGAGGAAAGATCCGAAGATATCGCTGCCACAAAGATGCTCGCCGGCAAGATGGGCTCAGGAGGGGTGTCAGGAGATTGGACGGCATTAAAACTCTGGGACAGGGGGGGGCGGAGCCAACAGCCGCAATGTGAAGACATGCTTGGCTGAGCTCCGTACACTTCCTTGCTAAAGGGACAAGCTAACGTTAGCTACCAGACTTCAGGATGGTAAAAATCGGGGGACAGAAACCCACTGAACCCGCCGTAATCCCCAAAGGTCCAAATCCGGGATCTGGGATGGCAAAATACCTGAAAAATCAAGCTGCAGCATCTGTGACCAAGATTGCGCCGGCTGACGAGTGTGCTGCAGCGGTCTCAGATAACGGCTGGTCTGAAGGCGACAGCGATGGGGGTGAGTCAGAATGCTCCCGGACACTACCGGTGTCCAGAAAATTCATCAAACAGGCATTAGCAGAAGCCCTGTCACCCCTCAAGCACGAGATCGCAGTGCTAACACAAGAGATACAACATATAGGCCATAGGGTTGAATCCCTGGAGGTTGTACAACAGGCCACCTTAGAACACAGCTCAGCGGTCTCCAACTCCCTCGCCTCATGTCAGCATCACATAAACCTCCTCCATGCTGCAATGGAGGATCAGGAAAATCGAGGAAGGAGGAACAATCTCCGGTTCAGAGGCATACCTGAGTCGGTACCTAATGGCGATCTTAAGGACACTATCATACAGATTGCTGATTCCCTCTTGAATAACAGTGAACCCTCCCAGATGGTGATAGAAAGAGCTCACAGAGCTCTCAAACCAAAGCCTTCAGACACCGAACCTCCCAGAGATGTAATTTGTTGATTCCTGAGCTTTGCAGAGAAAGAAAAGATCCTCTATGCAGCCAGAGCCTCAAACAACATCATCTTTGGCGAATCATTAATTGCTATATATCAAGACTTCTCTCCGATCCTATTAAAAAAGAGAAGAAACCTAAAACCTCTCACTGATCACCTTCGCTCCAAACAAGTTCCCTACAGATGGACTTTTCCCTTTGGTCTTACATTCAAATATTCTGGCAAACAGATAAAGATCACCTCCTACTCAGATCTAATGGAAGCGTTCTCCATCATGGACATCTCTCCACTGGACATTGTGGATTGGGACGCAGTATCTGATATAGCCACGCTGCCGATTCTACCCAAAGTGACCTACATTTTCACTCCCAAAGACCAAATACACCTCTGTACAGAGGCGAGAATCGGAAATATCACAATATCAGACCATGCTCCGATTTTTTGCCTTCTACGCTCCCCTTCAGTGCCATGTAAGCCCCCAACCTGGAGATTAAACGAGTCCATACTGAGCAATGAGGACCATAAGAAACATTTCTCATCTCTCTTAGATGAATATTTCACCATTAATAATACACCAGACATTTCCCCTCAAACCCTATGGAATGCTCACAAAGTGTTTATCAGGGGCCACTTTATTAGCAAATGCTCTTTTTTAAAGAAACAATCGGATAAGCACATTTCCTCCTTACTAGACGATATTCACAATCTAGAATCTTTTCATAAAAGTTCTCTAGCAGCCCAGCACCTGTCTAAACTAACTGCCCTTAGAACAGAACTTAAAAACCTTTTAAATGCAAAATCAGCAAAATACTACTTATCCTCTCAACAAAAATGTTTTGCCCACGGCAATAAAGCATCTAAATTCATGATGCAACGCATAGGACGTAGACGACTAGCGAGATATGTAACTTCCATCAAATCCCCTCTGGGCCACCAACTCTTTTCATCAGAGGCTATCACTGAGCAATTCAGACTGTTCTACGAAGCCCTGTATAATCTTTCACAAAAGAAAGGAGTTGAAGGTGAACTAGACAGGGACCCTGCTATTACTAAATTTTTTGACTCTTTAAATCTCCCCACCTTGTCCAAAACCCGGCACAACGCTTTTGCCAAACCTTTCTCACTCTTAGAACTTAAAAATGCTCTCAAGTCAACCCCCAAAGACAAGTGCCCTGGCCCTGATTGCTTCCCAACCACATATTATTCCTCTTTCCAAGATTCTCTGCTCCCTCACTTACTTTCCGTATGCAACTTAGCATTAAAAGAACAGCCCTTGTCATCTGACATGACCAAAGCATTAATCACAATAATCCCCAAAGATGGGAAAGATCTAACGTCTTGCGCAAATTACCATCCCATATCTCTATTAAATAGCAAAATCCTAGCAAAAATGTTGGCCATTAGACTTCAATCCTTACTTCCTAACCTGATCCATTCTGACCAGGTAGGATTTGTGAAAGGTCGTGAAGGTAAAGATAACACCACCAAGATCCTGGATGCCCTCTTCTTTGCCTCATACAAAAAAATACCCCTAGTTTTACTTGGCACTGATGCCGAAAAAGCATTTGACCGTATCGATTGGTCCTTTATCAAACACACCCTTCAAAGGTTTCACTTTCCTACGCCATATATCCATGCAGTATTTGCTATGTATGTGAATTCTTCGGCCTCGGTGTTAGTGAACAATCTCATCTCAGATCGATTTTCTATTAATAATGGAACACGTCAGGGTTTCCCACTTTCCCCCTTACTATTTGTCCTCGTAATGGAAACTCTATTACAAGCCTTGAGGCAAGAGGAGGCAATCATTGGACTTAAAATTGGAGTACAGGAGTACAAGTTAGCAGCCTTTGCTGACGACCTTCTAATTCTTACCACCAATCCTACCAAAATTTTTGCCAATAATAACCTCCCTCCTACAAAAATTTGGTTCCTTTCCAACTTCAAAATAAACCCACAAAACTTATAAAAGATCTCCAAAGAGATTCCCCTTTCAATTGGTCATCCCGACATTTAACTTATCTGGGCATCAAATTAACATCTCATCTACCGGATTTATTCCATCTTAATTACACCCCTCTCTTAGCAGCCATAGTTGCTCAGTGGAACTCCCTGGATCTTCCTTACCTCTCTTGGTTCGGTAGGAAAAATATGGTTATGTCCCTAGTAATTCCCAGACTTACATATCTCTTTCAAGTCCTCCCTATAGCCATTCCGAGATCTTTTTTTTAGATCTTTAAACTCCTGCATCTGCCAATTTATTTGGCAGAAAAGGAGACCCAGACTCTCTTTATCAACCCTAACTAAGCCCAGACATTTAGGTGGCATAGGCCTTCCGGACCCCGAACTATATATGAAAGCTATCCACCTAAGTAGGGTGGTGGATTGGCTCAGACCTCCTCCCCACAAGCAATGGCTTTCAATAGAGTCTGCGTTTCTTCCCAACTCCTTTAGGGCTCTCTTGTTGGTGGACAAGCCACCCCCCGCTAGCTCTTCTATTCCAAACCCTATTATTCGCTCCACCTTAAAAGTGTGGGGGTGGTTCTCCTCCAATCATCGAGCCTTGACCCTACCCTCACCCCTCCTTCAAATCAGAGACATCATATCCCTTGCTCCCAAGGAAATAAGAGATACATGTCCCTCAGTGATCAAATACTCTCAGCTCCTAATTACTGACTTACTAGATCCTGATGGGTGCGTCCCACCAGAATTCTCACTAAGTACTCACTTTAATATCTCTAGCCCTCATGTTTTGCTCCTTAACTTCCTTAAAAAAGAGATTGCTTTCTGGAATAAAACATTAAGTGCTGGATCTCCCAACAGTGGTTTGAGAAACTTATATTTAATACTAAATACCCCCCCAAATTGATCTCCACTTTGTATAAAAAATTTAATCTCCCCGCGGTGGATACCAAACCTGCAATAATAGGTTTATGGGAGAAAGATCTGGGAAGACAATTTTCTCAACAATAAATTACTAAAGTTTTTACCATTCCTCATAAACTTTCACGTTGTGTCCGGGTACAAGAAAACGGATACAAAGTGCTGTCTAGATGGTATAGAACTCCAGACAGAATAGCTCTTTTCTACCCCAGCGTTTCGGACCAATGCTGGAGATGCGGAAAAAGTAGAGGTACATTCCTCCATATTTGGTGGAGTTGTCCTTTGATTATTAACTCGTGGACAAACATCTTCCGCATAAGTAATACTATTTGTAGATCTAAATTCCCATGTACACCTGAGAAATAGGAGAAAAGCTTTTCTTTTCTCCTATTTGATAGCCGCAGCTCGCATCCTGATTCCCACTATGTGGCGTTCAATTGAGACCCTCTATAGAACAATGGACCAACAAAGTGGATCAATTTTATAAATTAGAGGAGCTTTCGCACTGGGAACTTAAAACTAGAAGCACCTTCATCCATATTTGGTCTCTCTGGAAAAACTTCAGACAATTTACATAAAACTATATGCACATCCTATTGTATTTACATCCTATTGTATTTACCCATATACTACTCTTACCAAACTTTTACACGTGTTCCTGTATAAGTTGTCTATGCAATGTATCTGTGATTTACATGCTATATGTTTTATTTCTTTCAGCATTGTATACTTGATTCTTTCACCTCAAAGAAATTAGATTTATCAGCAATATAAATAACATTGCTCTTAATCATAAAAACAATAAAAATGTTAATTACAAAAAAAACAAAACTCTGGGACAAGGCATCCGCTTTAATACTGTATTTTTACTTCCTAGTATGAAAGTAACAGAGAAGTTAAAACGAGTAAAAAATAGGGCCCACCTGGCTTGCCTAGGATTAAGGCATTTGGCCGCCTCAAGAAACACTAAATTCTTATGATCAGTGAGGACCGTAACACAGTGTTTTGCCCCTTCTAAAAAATGCCTCCATTCCTCAAATGCCCATTTTATGGCCAGCAACTCGCGGTTTCCAATATCGTAATTTCTCTCCGAAGGAGATAACTTGCCAGAGAAGAAGGCACACAGTCTTAAATTTGTGAGGTTGGGAGACCCCTGGGAAAGGATGGCCCCCACGCCATCCTCCGAGGCATCCACCTCCACCACAAAAGGTCCCTCAGGATTAGGCTGAACCAAGACTGGGGCCATTTGAAAGCAATTTTTCAGAGTCCCAAAGGCCTGACAGGCTTCTAATGACCAGTTGGCAAGATCAGACCCTTTCTTAGTTAAATCAGTAAGGGGCTTGGCAATAACAGATTTTTTTTTTATGAATTTATGGTAAAAGTTGGCAGAGGATGGTCTTACCCAGTCTTGGATAGCCTGAACCTTACTGGGATCCATTTTAAATGAATGTGGAGTAAGAATATACCCAAGATAGGGAATCTCTTGAAATCCAAACACAAATTTTTCCAATTTAACAGACAGATGATTCTCCCTGAGGATTTTAAGAACCAATCTGATGTGAGACACATGGGTATTCCAGTCAGGTGAAAAGACAAGAATATCATCAAGATAAACAATCATAACTTTGCCGATAAGTTCTCTGAAAATGTCATTCATAAAGTTCTGAAACACAACTGGGGCATTGCAGAGACCGAATGGCACAACAAGATATTCAAAGTGTCCCTCTGGAGTATTAGGCTAGGTTCACACGGGCGTTGCGGGAAAATGTGCGGGTGCGTTGCGGGAACACCCGCGATTTTTCCGCGCGAGTGCAAAACATTGTAATGCGTTTTGCACTCGCGTGAGAAAAATCGCGCATGTTTGGTACCCAAACCCGAACTTCTTCACAGACGTTCGGGCTTGGGATCGGTGTTCTGTAGATTGTATTATTTCCCCTTATAACATAGTTATAAGGGAAAATAATAGAATTCTGAATACAGAATGCATAGTAAACTAGCGCTGGAGGGGTTAAAAAATAAAATTTTAACTCACCGTAGTCCACTTGATCGCTTAGCCCGGCATCTCCTTCTGTCTCCTTTGCTGAACAGGACCTGTGGTGAGCATTCATTACAGGTAAAGGACCTTTGGTGATGTCACTCCGGTCATCACATGATCCATCACCATGGTAAAAGATCATGTGATGGATCATGTGATGACCGGAGTGACGTCACCAAAGGTCCTTTACCTGTAATTAATGCTCACCACAGGTCCTGTTCAGCAAAGGAGACAGAAGGAGATGCCGGCTACGCGATCAAGTGGATTAAGGTGAGTTAAATTATTTGTATTTATTTTTTAACCCCTCCAGCGCTAGTTTACTATGCATTTTGTATTCAGAATGCTATTATTTTCCCTTATAACCATGTTATAAGGGAAAATAATAATGATCGGGTCTCCATCCCGATCGTCTCCTAGCAACCGTGGGTGAAAATCGCACTGCATCCGCACTTGCTTGCGGATGCTTGCGATTTTCACGCAACCCCATTCACTTCCATGGGGCCTGCGTTGCGTGAAAAACGCAGAATATAGAGCATGCTGTGATTTTCACGCACCGCACAAGTGATGCGTGAAAATCACCGCTCATCTGAACAGCCCCATTGAAATGAATGGGTCGGGATTCAGTGCGGGTCCAATACGTTCACCTACCGCATTGCACCCGCGCGGAAATCTTGCCCGTGTGAACGCAGCCTTAAAGGCAGTTTTCCACTCATCACCCTCCTTAATACGAATCAGGTTATAAGTCCACCTCAAATCGAGTTTAGAAAACCAAGAAGCACCCAAGATCTGGTTGAATAAATCAGGAATCAGCGGGATGGAATATTGATTCCTAATAGTGATCTTATTCAAGTTTCTGTAATCAATACAGGGTCTGAGACCACCGTCCTTCTTCTTAACGTAAAAGAACCCTGCTCCCAAGGGAGAGGTGGAGGGCCTAATATGCCCCTTCTTAAGACTCTCCTGGATGTAGTCTCTCATGGCAGTGCGTTCAGGGCCGGAATGATTGTAAATCCGTCCCTTAGGAAATTTGGACTCGGGAACCAACTCAATAACACAGTTATAAGACTTATGGGGAGGGAGAGTGTCGGTCTCAGCAGTGGAAAAAACATCATGAAAATCAGCAATAAAGTGAGGAATGGCATCTAAAGAAACCCCAGCTTGAACTACAGTTAAGCAAGAACTACAGTCGGGACCCCATTTCTCTAACTCATGTTGCTGAAGCCAGGGCATGCCAAGGACTACCTGAACAGGAAGATTCTCTAGAACAAAGAAAGAACATTTCTCAGAGTGGCAGATCCCTACAGACAGGGAAATCTCGGGAGTACGAAGTTTTACCGTGCCCCCCAGCAGGGGGGTGGAGTCGATGGCGACCACCTGGCTCGGGGTGGACAATTTTAGTATTGGGATCCCCACCCGTTCTACAAATTTGAGATCAACAAAACTAAATGCTGACCCTGAATCCTCAAAAGCACTTCCTGACTCTTTAAGACTCCAAAGGCAATTGAGACAGGCAGCAATAGTTTGTTTCTTACCACCTCCGGGAGTACCTTGTCCTTGGATCCCTCTGACTTGAACGATCTTCCGGAAGGAGGAGACTTGGGACACTGACAGACCCAGTGGTCGGAATCGCCACAATAGAAACAAGAGCCCCGACAACAGCGTAGTTCTCTTCGCGTCATCCCAAGCTGCATGGGCTCGTCCAACTGAGCCTCCATCTTGGGTTCGATAGGAGAAGCCTCAGGTTTAAGAAGGGTGTGAGGGGAAAACTAATTCTCCCGCTGTCTCTCTCTAATCCGTCTGTCTATACTGATGGCTAACGTCATGGTCTCTTCTAAAGAGTCAGGACTGGGGTAACAGACCAGCATATCCTTTAACCTCTCTGTCAACCCTGCCCTAAACTGGCATTTGAGCGCTGGTTTGTTCCATCCCAAGGGAACTCACCACTTGCGGAACTGGGTGCAATAATCTTCCATGGGACAATCCCCCTGGGTAAGGGCCTTTAGATTAGACTCAGCCACAGATGCTCGGTCAGGCTCATCGTAAAGGACCCCTAGCGCCTGGAAAAAGAAGTAGACAAGGGGAATCAGGTGACAAGGAAAAGTCCCATTCCTGGGGGTCCCCTTGAAGCAGAGAGATGATTATCCCCACCCTCTGTTGGTCTGGACTAGAGGAGTGAGGTCGTAGTCGGAAATAAAGTTTGCAGCTCTCTTTGAAAGCTAAAAAACTCCGGTGATCACTCAAGAACCGATCGGGTAACTTAATATGCGGTTCCACCTGAATGGCGGCGGGCGCGGGAATGGGGGTGCTCGGGCGGTCTCCTGTTCTTGTAACCTTTCCCCTAACTCTTGCATAATTTGAGAAAAATCCTGCACATGCTCGGTGAGACTCTGTAGAGGGTCCATGCTAATCTGGCCTGTGATTCTGTCACGGGTAAGGAAGGTAGAGAGGAAGTGCACCTACTTGCACCACCCGCCCTAGGTGACAGGGAGCAACTGGGTGACGGTCCCTGCCCTACGTAAGTGCAAAGTAGAAAGAATAGAGACAGAGAGGAACCGGACAGCAAGGCAGAGGGCGGTACACGAGACGTAGGCAAACTGACAGACAGGGAAGTAGACAAGACAAAGGTACCCAGTAACAGGAAAGGCAATGGCGGGTCAACTAGCCGAGGTCGGTCCGGGAGGTCATGTCAATACAAGGGAAGAGGCAGGAGACAAATCCGAGAATGAGCTGAGGTCAAATCCGAGAGATAGCGTCAGTACCAAGGGAGCAGGCAGAAGGGAGGTCAGGAAATGATCAAGGTCAAATACCAGAGGTCAAGTAAGATAAAAGTTTATAATATACACAGCCCAAGAGACGAAATCACAGGAAACCTGTGGCCAGCAGGTTGCCTGTTTGAATAGTGGAGGAAAGGGATCATGTGACGTGGCCAGCGTCACATGACCTCTCCTCCCTGACAGTAGCCGAGTGCCTAGCTTGGCGCTCAGCCCCACCTGGTTCCTATGGTGACGGGGAACGCCGACCGCTCCTGCAGGAGGAGTGCGGCCGGACGTACCGCGTGTCCCGTCACCAGGACGACGGAGACGCCAGGATCTGGGAAGCACAGCTGGACGCAGCGAACATCCGGGCTGCCGTGATATTGGGGACCGCGGGCAGCGCAGGGGGACAGAAGCCCGCCGCCTGCCTCTCATGACAGTGAGGTGGGCAAAAATTGCAATTTTGTATTTTTCTTTTTCTTACAGCATTCACTGTGCGGGATAGGTAACATGATCATTTTATAGATAGGTCATTACGGATGCGGTGATACCAATCATGTGTATTTTATTTTTATTTTTTTTTTCATTTTTTACCAACTATAAATGTGCAGATACAGGAAAAAGCTATATTTTTAATTGAAATTTATTTTATTTTTTTTGTACTACTTTAAATCCTTTTGTACCCAGACCCACTTGGTTTTTGAAGATCCAGTGGGTCTGATGGCCTTACAATACATTGCAATAGTGTATTGCAGTTTATTGTCACTGAAACTAAATCTGATCAGGCTCTTGCAGGACTTGTCAAGCTTAGTGTACATGGCAAGCCTGGGTGCCTTTGTAAGGCATCCAGTTGCTATGGTCCCTCCTCTTGTTAACCTCTTTCATACAGCGATCTAGAGACATGGAAGGGGTTAAACAGCCAACATCGGCCAGCCAGCATCGATGTCGGCCGTTGCAGAAGAGTGTCAGCTGTATGTTACAGCTGACACTCACTGCTACCATGCAGAAATCCTGAACAGCATTGGGGGCCCGATTGGGGACATGGCACTAAGCTATCCTGAACCAAATTGGGAGAACATTGGTGCTACAGGGACTGGATCGGAGAACAATGGGGGCTGCGGGGGAAAGAGCATCTATACATTTTACCACTAACTGTGTGGGCCAGAACCTGTAACTGTATTACTATCCTCTGATTGGCTAGATCGCCCTCATTGGTCCCTGACCCATTAGCTGAGATTGTGGACTGTGTGTACCAACCACAATCTCAGCACTGTCTCAGTATAAACATGGTGACAGTTTAATGCCATGACAAGTATATCATCATGCAGCATTAGAGGGGTTATCCAATCCTATAAAAAGCCCCCCTATATGCCAGACCCCCCCCACTGAATATACTTACCTGGGTCCCCGCTCCCTGCGCCACTCCTGGTCTTCACACCACCGCTGCTGCTTCTCCCAGTGCGCAGATGAAAACATTACCTGCGATTCTAGGGAGGCTCGTCCCCATCACTACCTACCAGTGACTGCTCCCCCCGACATTGGATGTCGCAGCGGCGGTGCAGGGAACAAGAGCGGCGCAGGGAGCGGGGACCCAGGTAAGTATATTCGGGGGGGGGGGGGGGGGGGGCGCGGCATATTGAGAGGCTTTTTATAGGATTGGATAACTCCTTTAAGTAGTAGTGCTCCATAATGGGTATATACATAATATAGTGTTAAGGGATTAAAAAAAAAAATTAGCACAGGGCTGCAAAATAAAATGTGAAAAAAGTTAAAGGGTCTGGAGATTTTCCAAATGCATTATATCTACAGTATATGATACAACCCTTGCTTCTCATTGTTTCATATATAACATTGAGCCTGCCATTATTCTTCTGTATAAAAGACTTCAAGAAACAATTTGTGTCCATATGTTACTTTTACATTATTTTCTGTATTATGATTACAGTAAGAACATACAGTTTCAGAATATTTTGAAACATGGTATTGTGGAAATTATTAAATAGTTGTACTCAAAAGATTTTTAGTATATTGCTAATGATTTTGAAAATCAATTCCTTAATTGTCATCACCAATCTTTACACAGTTATATTGTGTATGTAGAAAAGAAAGCTTAAATGTGAAAAGTTCTACCATCTGTTTGTACATTTGCTAATTAGAAGGAAACATAGACTTTGATGGGTGAAGTTCCCAAGCACTCGCATGAATCAAACTGAAGGAACAGTGAAATCTGTTTGATCTTACATAGTCAGACATTTCTTTTGGGACTGATTAAAGTCAAAGGTAAATAGGTTTACATTCCCACAGTATGTTCCATCATCAAACAGTGTTTAAACAGATCTATGAAAGGAGATAGTATATTAAGTAATAATTCTCTATTATCAGCACATTTTCTTTAAAGGAAATGTGCTACCAAAAATGTTATCTGCCAGTTAAAACCAGAGTAAAACATCCCCTTTTTCCGAATCTTTTTTTATTTTCTGATTGTAGATTTTTTAAATTCTATTTCCTGAATATTATTATTGGGGCGGCCATCTTGCCTGAGCTTTTCTTAACAGCATTTACTCACCTTTAAAAAAATTGCTTTACGGCAGCCCCATGGGTCATAGACACAATGGACAGGAGGCAACCTAATTGACTTCTATGGGAGAGTTTTCTAGGCATTCTCTGTGACCTGGGCAGTGATCATTGTACAAGGAAATAATAGATAAGCTCTGACAATCACCTATTCTAAATGGAGCATCCTGTCTTTTCTATACACAGAGGTAATATCAATATAGGCAGGATTAGAATGAGTTAACTGCAGTAAAGGGATATGTACAAACAAAGAAGTGGCTACAATTATTAGACATAATCGCCAGTGCAAAAACTGCAGGATTTTTGGTTTTCGTTTAAATATAAAAAGTGACATAAAAATTTAAAATAACATCATCAAAAATTATTTAAAAATATGTTAAACATAAAAAAGTGACTTAAGCAGCAGGTCATTTTCTGATAACACATGCCCTTTAAATATAGTAGTGCTTGAAATTTTGTAAACCCTTCAGAATTTTCTAAATTTCTGTATAATTTGACCTAAAACTACATCATATTTTAGCAAAAGTGCTTAAAGTAGATAAAGATGACCAAATCAAGTAAATGAGTCAAAAATATTAGACTTGGTAATTTATTTATTCATGGAAATGATCCAATATCATAGGTGTGTGAGTAGAAAAAGTAAAGATTTAGCCAGGTTATCTTTAACCACCTCAGCCCCTATAGCTTGAACACCCTTAAAGACCAGGCCACTTTTTACACTTCTGACCTACCCTAATTTCACCGTTTATTGCTCGGTCATGCAACTTACCACCCAAATGAATTTTACCTCCTTTTCTTCTCACTAATAGAGCTTTCATTTGGTGGTATTTCATTGCTGCTGACATTTTTACATTTTTTGTTATTAATCGAAATTTAGCGATTTTTTTGCGAAAAAATGACATTTTTCACTTTCAGTTGTAAAATTTTGCAAAAAAAACGACATCCATATATAAATTTTGCTCTAAATTTATTGTTCTACATGTATTTGATAAAAAAAATGTTTGGGTAAAAAAAAAAATGGTTTGGGTAAAAGTTATAGCGTTTACAAACTATGGTACAAAAATGTGAATTTCCGCTTTTTGAAGCAGCTCTGACTTTCTGAGCACCTGTCATGTTTCTGAGGTTCTACAATGCCCAGACAGTACAAATACCCCACAAATGACCCCGTTTTGGAAAGTAGACACCCTAAGGTATTCGCTGATGGGCATAGTGAGTTCATATAACTTTTTATTTTTTGTCACAAGTTAGTGGAAAATGATGATTTTTTTTTTTGGATTTTTTTTTTCTTACAAAGTCTCATATTCCACTAACTTGTGACAAAAAATAAAAACTTCTATGAACTCACTATGCCCATCAGCGAATACCTTGGGGTGTCTTCTTTCCAAAATGGGGTCACTTGTGGGGTAGTTATACTGCCCTGGCATTCTAGGGGCCCAAATGTGTGGTAAGTAGTTTGAAATCAAAATGTGTAAAAAAAGGACCGGTGAATTCCGAAAGGTGCTCTTTGGAATGTGGGCCCCTTTGCCCACCTAGGCTGCAAAAAAGTGCCACACATGTGGTATCTGCCGTACTCAGGAGAAGTTGGGGAATGTGTTTTGGGGTGTCATTTTACATATACCCATGCTGGGTGAGATAAATATCTTGGTCAAATGCCAACTTTGTATAAAAAAAATGGAAAAGTTGTCTTTTGCCAAGATATTCTCTCACCCAGCATGGGTATATGTAAAATGACACCCCAAAACACATTCCCCAACTTCTCCTGAGTACGGAGATACCACATGTGTGACACTTTTTTGCAGCCTAGGTGGGCAAAGGGGCCCCTATTCCAAAGAGCACCTTTCGGATTTCACCGTCATTTTTTACACATTTTGATTCAAACTTCTTACCACACATTTGGGCCCCTAGAATGCCAGGGCAGTATAACTACCCCACAAGTGACCCCATTTTGGAAAAAAGACACCCCCAGGTATTTTGTGATGGGCATAGTGAGTTCATGGAAGTTTTTATTTTTTGTCACAAGTTAGTGGAATATGAGACTTTGTAAGGGAAGAAAAAAAAAAATCATCATTTTCTGCTAACTTGTGACAAAAAATATAAAATTCTAGGAACTCGCCATGCCCCTCATGGAATACCTTGGGGTGTCTTCTTTCCAAAATGGGGTCACTTGTGGGGTAGTTATACTGCCCTGGCATTTTCCAGGGGCCCTAATGTGTGGTAAGTAGGTAAATGACCTGTGAAATCGAAAGGTGCTCTTTGGAATGTGGGCCCCTCTGCCCACCTAGGTTGCAAAAAAGTGTCACACATGTGGTATCGCTGTACTCAAGAGAAGTTGGGCAATGTGTTTTGGGGTGTCATTTTACATATACCCATGCTGGGTGAGATAAATATCTTGGTCAAATGCCAACTTTGTATAAAAAAATGGGAATAGTTGTCTTTTGCCAAGATATTTCTCTCACCCAGCATGGGTATATGTAAAATGACACCCCAAAACACATTCCCAACTTCTCCTGAGTACAGGCGATACCACATGTGTGACACTTTTTTGCAGCCTAGGTGGCGCAAAGGGGCCCACATTCCAAAGAGCACCTTTCGGATTTCACCGGCCATTTTTTACAGATTTTGATTTCAAACCACTTCTCACAGCATTCGGCCCCTAAAATGCCAGGGCAGTATAACTACCCCACAAGTGACCCCATTTTGGAAAGAAGACACCCCAAGGTATTTCGTGATGGGCATAGTGAGTTCATGGAAGTTTTTATTTTTTGTCACAAGTTAGTGGAATATGAGACTTTGTAAGGAAAAAAAAAAAATAAAAAATCATCATTTTCCGCTAACTTGTGACAAAAAATATAAATTCTAGGAACTCGCCATGCCCCTCACGGAATACCTTGGGGTGTCTTCTTCCAAAATGGGGTCACTTGTGGGGTAGTTATACTGCCCTGGCATTTTCAGGGGCCCTAATGTGTGGTAAGGTTTGAAATCAAATCTGTAAAATGACCTGTGAAAATCCGAAAGGTGCTCTTTGGAATGTGGGCCCCTTTGCCCACCTAGGCTGCAAAAAAGTGTCACACATGTGGTATCGCCGTATTCAGGAGAAGTTGGGCAATGTGTTTGGGGTGTCTTTTTACATATACTCATGCTGGTGAGAGAAATATCTCGGCAAAAGACAACTTTTCCAATTTTTTTATACAAAGTTGGCATTTGACCAATATATTTATCTCACCCAGCATGGGTATATGTAAAATGACACCCCAAAACACATTGCCCAACTTCTCCTGAGTACGGCGATACCAGATGTGTGACACTTTTTTGCAGCCTAGATGCACAAAGGGGCCCACATTCCTTTTATGAGGGCATTTTTAGACATTTGGATCCCAGACTTCTTCTCACGCTTTAGGGCACCTAAAATGCCAGGGCAGTATAAATACCCCACATGTGACCCCATTTTGGAAAGAAGACACCCTGAGGTATTTAATGAGGGGCATGGCGAGTTGATAGAATTTTTTTTTTTTTGGCACAAGTTAGCGGAAATTGATTTTATTTTATTTTTTTCTCACAAAGTCTCCCTTTCCGCTAACTTGGGACAAAAATTTCAATCTTTCATGGACTCAATATGCCCCTCACGGAATACCTGGGGGTGTCTTCTTTCCGAAATGGGGTCACATGTGAGGTATTTATACTGCCCTGGCATTCTAGGGGCCCTAAAGCGTGAGAAGAAGTCTGGAATATAAATGTCTAAAAAATTTTACGCATTTGGATTCCGTGAGGGGTATGGTGAGTTCATGTGGGATTTAATTTTTTGACACAAGTTAGTGGAATATGAGACTTTGTAAGAAAAAAATAATAATTTCCGCTAACTTGGGCCAAAAAAAGTCTGAATGGAGCCTTATAGAGGGGTGATCAATGACAGGGGGGTGATCAATGACAGGGGGGTGATCATGGAGTCTATATGGGGTGATCACCCCCCTGTCATTGATCACCCCCCTATAAGGCTCCATTCAGATGTCCGTATGTGTTTTGCGGATCCGATCCATGTATCCGTGGATCCGTAAAAGTCATACGGACATCTGAATGCAGCCTGACAGGGGGGGTGATCAATGACAGGGGGGGTGATCCAGGAGTCTATATGGGGTGATCACCCCCCCTGGAAGGCTCCAGGGAGACGCCTGTATGTGTTTTGCGGATCCGATCCATCTATCAGTGGATCCGTAAAAATCATGTGGACGTCTGAATGGAGCTTTACAGGGGGTGATCAATGACAGGGGGGGTGATCAGGGAGTCTATATGGGGTGATCACCACAGTCATTGATCACGCCCCTGTAAGGCTCCATTCAGACGTCCGTATGCGTTTTGCGGATCCGATCCATCTATCAGTGGTTCCGTAAAAATCATGCGGACGACTGAATGGAGCTTTACAGGGGGGTGATCAATGACAGGGGGGTAATCTCAGTGGGGTGATCAGGGAGTCTATATGGGGTGATCACCACAGTCATTGATCACGCCCCTGTAAGGCTCCATTCAGACGTCCGTATGCGTTTTGCGGATCCGATCCATCTATCAGTGGATGCGTAAAAATCATGCGGACGTCTGAATGGAGCTTTACAGGGGGGTGATCAATGACAGGGGGGTGATCAATGACAGGGGGGTGATCAGGGAGTCTATATGGGGTGATCACCACAGTCATTGATCACGCCCCTGTAAGGCTCCATTCAGACGTCCGTATGCGTTTTGCGGATCCGATCCATCTATCAGTGGATCCGTAAAAATCATGCGGACATCTGAATGAGCTTTACAGGGGCGTGATCAATGACAGGGGGGTAATCAATGACAGGGGGGTGATCAGGGAGTCTATATGGGGTGATCACCACAGTCATTGATCACGCCCCTGTAAGGCTCCATTCAGGCGTCCGTATGCGTTTTGCGGATCCGATCCATCTATCAGTGGATCCGTAAAAATCATGCAGACATCTGAATGGAGCTTTACAGGGGGGTGATCAATGACAGGGGGGTGATCAGGGAGTCTATATGGGGTGATCAGGGGCTAATAAGGGGTTAATAAGTGACGGGGGGGGTGTAGTGTAGTGTAGTGGTGTTTGGTGCTACTTTACTGAGCTACCTGTGTCCTCTGGTGGTCGATCCAAACAAAGGGGACCACCAGAGGACCAGGTAGCAGGTATATTAGACGCTGTTATCAAAACAGCGTCTAATATACCTGTTAGGGGTTAAAAAAATCACATCTCCAGCCTGCCAGCGAACGATCGCCGCTGGCAGGCTGGAGATCCACTCGCTTACCTTCCGATCCTGTGAACGCGCGCGCCTGTGTGCGCGCGTTCACAGGAAATCTCGCGTCTCGCGAGATGACGCATATATGCGTGACTCTGCGCAGGGCTGCCGCCTCCGGAACGCGATCCTGCGTTAGGCGGTCCGGAGGCGGTTAAATCAGCTGCACCAGAATAGTCGCATTAAGGGTCCATATGTATAACCGTAAGTGTTTTGCGGTCCGCAAATTGCATTTTGCGGAACGCAAATGGCCAACCCGGATTTGGTCCGTTCGCCGAATTTTACGAAAAGATTTGATTTGATCCAAATTTATTTGTGGCAAAACGCGTTAAAAAACAGCTATTTCCTGGCTGCAGTGAGCCTGTAAAGTGGTGTAGAACACTGTGTCTTGCAGTAACACGCATAGGGAGTCTGCTGTGGTAGTGAAACAATTCTGTGAGTCAGTATGGCATGTAGATGACAGGCGTCACTCTTAGAATCACTGCACACTTCACTTATTTGGGCAGTCACGGTGCCAAAACTGACCAAATAACTCAAGTGTGAACTCACCCTTACAGGTAAAAGTTAGCTCCAGGTATAAAGAACCATGCTGAGGCTCAAGGTCCTACTATAGCGTGAAAGAGTGAACTCCATTTACACAGTCGTCAGTTGATTCCACATAGATATCTACTGTTTTCTTACCTCATATCACGGGTAGCGATCCTGGTGTCCATTGGTGCGCCCCTCCTACGTCTGAACTCCGGTAGTAAAGGAACAGGGGGTCCAACCTTCGAGCCCCACGCTGGGCGCCAAAATATTCTGGTTCTGATCAATAGTCAGGTAGGTTGATACACTGCTCCAAATTAGATAGATAGATACGTGCATGCACGGTGAGAGAAATAACACTGATACTCTATATAAGGTCAAAGCATTACTCTAATTTATTAGGTGGGGGCTTCACATTATATACCCTCCATATTAGTGAGAGGAGTGGGCTCACATGATTGGTCTTTTAGCAAGAAGGAATGTGAACAGGAAATAAGTTTAAGGCATATGTATGATAGACTCAGAGGAATTCCTGACAGTTTCAAGTTTTTGCAGCAAATAGTTTCAATCATATAATGCATACTGGGGGTTGTCTCTCGGATCGGTGGCCCCCTGGATATTGCTTTGGATAAAATGGTCTCATTTGCATATCTAAAAAATTCTGACTGTTCTCCTGCCACATTCTTCATCTGTTCTTTAATCTCATGTAACTCATAATGTATCCGCCGCTCCTCCTCGGTCAAGTCTGACCGCCGTTTTGGAGTGCTAATATCTGCATGAGAAGGGAAAGTTGTATGCACGGGGGGTTCTGCTGGGTTCTCATCCCCATCATCCTCTTCCCCATCCTCCTCCTCCTTCTTCCCGACCATCATTTGAACAACCTGATGTGGCAGACTGAATGCGCCATCAGGATTTATCATGGGAGAGTGCTTGAACTTGTGGGCTTACAGGCAGGATGGAGGGATCTGAGTTACCGGGGGTTAACAGTCCAGTCGTGGGCGTTGACTGGGAATATGACGGCATCTCATGCAGAGCTGTGGGTAGGAGGTGCTGGGGAGCTACAGGAATGTGGCTATGTGAGCGTGAAGCACCACATGCGAGGCACGTAACACTGAAGGGAGGATTCTGTTGCCCACATACGGCACAGGTCCACCCCCCCTTCTTCTTGATGACACCATAATTATAAGGTGGCTGCCCGGGCATACAGTAATATCTTCCTGTCTTTTCATTATATGTCTGTTCTTCCCCCGTCCATTCAAATTCTTTCCTGCAGTCAACCCACTGTCACGTCTGTATGTGAGCAACAAGAGCATACACAGTGAATAAGCTACTGACCGGACCCAAACTAGGGAGGATAAAGGGTGACCCCTGTCAGACCCTAAAAGCTCTCCCTATGCTGCTAAGCACATGTCCAGATCCAAATGGTGGATCGAGACATGCCCGCGTACCTAAGGCTGATGACCACTGTAACCCCTACAATAGTGGAAGGGGCACGGCCACCGGTGCCCTGCTCAGAATATGGACGGAACCGGGGTCGCCTCGGATCCAGTCAGAAAACAAACAGAAACACACAATGTCTGGACACTTAACTGAAGGAGCTGCAGCAGCAGTGAAGACAGATCCAAAGTCAGCAGACACTATCCGAAGTACTTGCTTCAGCAGAACTCAGGTCCATAGAAAGATAACACACAAGTGAAGATACTCAAGCGAGAGATACAGCTCAAATGAAAAGTATAATCCACACCCTACAAAGGAGGAGGTGTGATTTAAAGGCAGAGAAATCAAACACAGGAGGGACAGCTGGGAGGAAGTAAAGACCTCAACACAGGGGCGGATAAACAGAACAGAGGGAACTCCTCCAAGCTCTAGTAGTGACATCATCACAGGGGTGGAGAAACAGAGCTGTGAGAACGTCTCAAAGCTCTGGTAGTGACACCCACACCTCCACTGCTCTTATTATCTTTTCATCAGCAAGTTTTTTGCTTCTCATTTAACAATGCTCTCCATGTATCAGCACAAAGAGTGCCACCTTTACAAATCTCATAATGTTTCTCCAACCTGGGTAAACACTTTACGAAGCGTTTACCTCTCTTGACCGCTATATACTGCTCCGGTGAGCAACATCCATTAGGGACACTTTTAAACATTTCCCATAATGTAATATCTCCTGGAGCCGTTTAGTCCATAACCTGTGCTTGCACCCTGTGTTCCTGAACTATCTGAGTTTTTCTTTGAGTCAGACACGTAGTACACCTTTGGACCAGTTCTGACCCCCTCCTCCTCTTCTACTATCCGGACAGACGCCTCTGGCTGTACCGCGATGTAGGCAAATGAGGTAGGCTTCCTTATTTTGTAACTCGGTAATTTATACACAGGTGCTCAAGGTCATAACTACGTCAGAACAACACATAAAACACAGTATATCAAAATCTCATTAATTACTGTGTGTTACTTGCGTGCCCTAAAAGGCGCCCCAACTGCTTCCACACCCCTTCCTCAGTCAGATGACAAGAGGCTACACCAGGGAACACAGTACAGGCAAGATTACTCTGTTTTCTTACCTCATATCACGGGTAGTGATCCCGGTGTCCGTTGGTGCGCCCCTCCTACGTCTGATCTCTGGATAGTACAGGAACAGGGGGTCCAACCTTCGAGCCCCACGCTGGGTGCCAAAATGTTCTGGTTCTGATCAATGGTCAGGTAGGTTGATACACTGCTCCAAATTAGATAGATAGATACGTGCATGCACGGTGAGAGAAATAACACTGACACTCTATATAAGGTCAAAGCATAATTCTAATTTATTAGGTGGGGCTTCACATTATATACCCTCCATATTAGTGGGATGAGTGGGCTCACAAGAAGGAATGTAAACAGGAATTAAGTTTAAGGCATATGTATGTCAGGAATTCCTGACAGTTTCAAGTTTTTGCTGCAAATAGTTTCAATCACAGAATGCATACTGGGGGTTGTCTCTCGGACAGACACCATTTTGTAAGTGACAAGCAAGTGTCCATTATATACCATAACAATAGTAACACACATAGGATGTCTGCTGTGGTAGAGAAATAATACTGTTAGTCAGTATGACATGCAGATGACAGGCGTCGCTCTTAGAATTACTGCACACTTCACTTATTTCGGCAGTCACGGGGCTAAAACTGACCAAATAACTCAAGTATGAACTCAGCCTTTCAGGTAGATGTTAGCCCCACCAAGACGCTCACTCTTTTTACACTGTCGTCAGCTGATTCAACATAGATGTCTACAGAACTTGTTCTATTTAAACGCTTATACCAGTAGAACCCCCCGACACAGTTACTGTCAGCAGTAAGTTTGTGTTGACGTCACTGATTATTTTGCCCTTCCTCTGTTCCATCTGAACAATAACCCCCACAACACAGATCCTGCCTGTTGAGCATCCACCTTCACTCGGTCAGCATTTGGTCAGTAATCCATCAGTATTGCTAAAGCAAAAAAAAAAAAAACAGGAGTGAATCCAAAACAGAGATTACACGCGAATGCAATATTTGCATATCTTCTGTGTTTTGTACCCACTCCTGCTTTTGTCTACCAAATCATAAGCCAATTCTGATGCAAAATAGGGACCATGTCATACAGGCCTTACAGCTGCTTCATAGGTAGGATCCATTTTGCATCTCATTTTTCCTTCCTTCTGACAGATCAGAAGAAGGGTCAAATAAATGATGATGTCAACCAGGCCAGAAAGGCAAAATAGTAGCCCAGTCATGGAGTAGGGAGGGTGGGAACAGCATGATAAGTCCTCAGAGTGGCCCAGAGACAGAGTGGTGAGGTAGCAGCAGCATAAGGAGACCAAAGAGTGGCCCAATGACAGAGTGGTGAGGTGGCAGCAGCAAGAGGAGACCACAGGGTGGCCCAGTGACATAGTGGTGAGGTGGCAGCAGCATGAGGAGACCACAGCGTGGCCCAGTGACATAGTGGTGAGGTGGCAGCAGCATGAGGAGACCACAGAGTGACCCAATGACATAGTGGAGAGGTGTTAGCAGCATGTGGATACCACAGAGTGGTGAGGCGATATCAGCATAAGGAGAACACAGAACATAGAGTGGCCCAGTGACATAGTGATGAGGTGGCAGCAGCATGTGGAGACCACAGAGTGGCCCAGTGACATAATGGTGAGCTGGCAGCAGCATGAAGAGACCACAGAGTGGTGATGTGTCAGCAGCATGAGGACACCACATAGTGGTGAGGTGGCAGCAGCATGATGAGACCACAGAGTGGCCCAATGACATAGTGATAAGGTGGCGGCAGCATGAGCAGACCACAGAGTGGCCCAGTGACATAGTGGTGAGGTGGCAGCAGCATGATGAGACCACAGAGCGACCCAATGACATAGTGGAGAGGTGTTAGCAGCATGTGGATACCACAGAGTGGTGAGGTGATATCAGCATAAGGAGAACACAGAGTGGCCCAATGACATAGTGGTGAGGTGGCAGCAGCATGTAGAGACCACAGAGTGGCCCAGTGACATAATGGTGAGCTGGCAGCAGCATGAAGAGACCACAGAGTGGTGAAGTTGGAGCAACATGAGAAGACCACAGAGTGGTGAGGTAGCAGCATTCATGAGGAGACCTCAGAGTGGCCCAGTGACATAGTGGTGAGGTGGCAGCAGCATGAGGAGACCACAGAGTTGCCCAGTTACATGGTGTTGAGATGGCAGCAGCATGAGGAGACCACAGAGTTGCCCAGTTACATAGTGGGGAGGTGGGGGGCAATATCAGTACCAGCTGAAGATGGTGGATGGCTGTAGGACCATCTGGCAGCAGGTCTGGCATCAGGCAGGTGACAGGATCAGAATAGTAGGTGAAGCAGGTAGCCAGAAGAAACATTTCTCTTTTGTCAAAAGTGTGGGTGTGGCACCACGGATGATCTAGTCTGATGCATCAGGCACTGGTGTTTGAAAATTCTGGCTGATTCACGCTTGATTCATCATCACAAAGGTCAGTTTCTCCACATTTTGGGTGGACAGGCGAGTTCTCATTGGGGTCACTATGGCCCCCGCAGCACTAAACATCTGCTCTGATGCCACACTGCTGGCAGGGCAGGAAAGCTTGTCTAGGGCAAACTCGGCCAGTTGCGGCCACAAATCAAGTTTGGCTGCCCAGTAGTCCAGGAAATTTTCGATGTGGGGTGGCAGGGTGCACTCCAAGTATGCCACAACCTGCTGGTTCAGGATATGCTCTATGTCTACCTGCTGTTGCTGGTGAGTAGTTTCTTCAGTAGGCGGGTAAAGAAAACTGTTCATCAGCGACTCTAGACTTAAGTTGCTGCTGATGGAGCTGGTATTGCTCCTGCTCCCTCAACCCCCCCAGGAGCCATGGCAGTGGAACATGAGCGCAGAGGGCCCCCCTAGTCAGACCTGCGTGAGGATGGGCGATGGCGCACATAGGCAGTGGCCAACTGACTACATAGGATGTCTCGATAGTAGTTCAGTTTGTCCTCCCTTTCAGCGGGTGTAAAAAAGGCCCCCATTTTGGACCGGTAGCGAGGGTCTAACATGGTGGAGAGCCAGTAGTCACCCCTCTGCCTAATGGTGACAATTTGGCTGTCACTACACAAGCGAGCATGCATCGGGTCATTTGCACAAGTGACTCGGAGGGACTCCCTGCCTCCATCTCCACTGCATAGTGCCATGGTGTGTCTGGGTCATCTGCCTCGTCTTCTTCTTCATCTAGCTCCTCCGGCTGCTCTTGCTCCTCCTCTCCTGTCACCTGTGTAGAAAAACAAGCCATTTCTCTATGCATTGCTTGTGCTCGAATGTCCTCCTACTCCTTCTCCTCCTCCTCTAGTTCCGCCCTCACAAGGCTCATGAGGCCGTGAAATCTAGGTGCCACGTCTCCTGTCCTCTCGCCAGCCAGATTTAGCAGCATCTGTTCCAGGACATGAAGCAATGACGTTGTTCATCCCGTAGTCCTGGCGACTGACAAATAAAGTGGCCTCCTTAAAGGGCCCAAGCAAACAGCAGGTGTCACACATGAGCTGCCACTGGCTAACATTGAAGTTACACAGGATAGTTCCTCTGTCCACCTGTATCATCAAGAAATTGTTTGTGGCCTTTCTCTATTCATATAATAGGTCCAAGATATTAAGGTTGTAATTCCAACGGGTGGAAACGTCGCATATCAGCCTATGTTGGGGACGCCATACTGCCGCTGCAGCTCAAGGAGGATGTGCTTTGTAGGGCTGAGCACGAATATTTGAATCGCAAATATTAATCGTGAATATCGCCACTTTGAGAATTTGAGAATATTTTGAATATAGTGCTATATATTCGTATTCGCGAATAGTGTTGAATATTCTAATCGCAAATTTATCACAAATATATTACATTGCCGATTTTTGCAATCAAGTAAACAATGACTGGATATCACAAATTCTCAAATTTGCGAATTTATGGTGAATAATCGGGCAAAAATTCGCGAAATATTGCAAATCCGAAAATTGCCTATGCCGCTTATCACTAATGCTTTGAGGTGTACGAGTGGCTGAAGTGCATGCAAAGTTTCCTGGCCATTTTCAGTATGTCTTTACGATGGGTTGAGGACTTTAGGAACTGCTTTATAACCATATTGAACATGTGCGCCATGAAATGCGCATGGCTCAGCCCTCCTTGACGCGGCACCAACACCATGTTCTTCCCTTTGTCGGTCACCATGGTTCCAATTTTGAGTTGTCGAGGAGAAAGCCAGGATTTAATTTCTTGATGAAGGACTTTGAGCAGTTCCTCCCCTGTGTGACTCCGTTCTCCCAAGCAAACTAGGGGCAAAACAGTGTGACACCGCCATGCTCTGCACATGTGGTATGCTGGAGGAGCACTGTGAATTGTCCCTGCAGTGGAGGCAGAGGACACGGTGGTGGATGAGGAGGCTGAGGCGGAAATTATCACAGGACCAACGGCATGAGAATGTGGAGGCCGAAGCGGCATCACCTGGCCTAGTTGCTGGTTTGGCTGGACAGGAATCATATTTACCCAGTGAGCCCTAAAGGATATATATTGTCCTTGACCGTAGTTAAAGCTCCACACATCGGCGCTGCCATGCACTTTGGCACACACCGACAGGCTCAAGAACTGCCCACCTTCTGTTCTACATATGTGTGCAAGGCTGGTACTACCTTTTTTGCACAGAAATGATGGCTTGGGACTCTTCAACTCGGCTCGGCACAAGCCATCAGTTCTCTGAAAGGTGCAGAGTCCACCACTTGGAAAGGGAGGGACTGCAGCACAAGTAACTTGGGCAGGAGCACGTTTAAGTTCTGCGCCGTTGGATGAGTGCACGCATACTGTTGTCTCTTGGCAATCGCTTCGGTGATCAATTGCTGATGGAATAATTGACGAGGAGTAGAAGGACGTGGAGCAGGAGCATCAGGACCAGCAGATGATGGGAAGGACAGACAGTTCCCTTCAGCGGAGGTGTTAGAGCCTTGAATGCATGAAATTTGGTGCATGCCACTGGGTGATGCAGTGGTTGCTGCAGCAGGCTGGACCACAACATCGGAGCCACGGTTCTACCAGGCCACTTTATGGTGATGCTGCATATGTTGACGCAGGGCAGTGGTGCCAACATTGGCACCCTGGCCACGCTTCACCTTCTGCCCACAAATTCGGCAAATGGCCATGTTCACCTCCTCAAATACAAATGTATTTGCCTAGCATCTCTAATTTATAAGCATAGCATTAGCAATAGAATACATTTTTGTACTTTATTTGGTTTTCAGAGGGCTATTGCATTGTATGTTTTGTTCTCTGTTGTGTTTTCAGCCATAGCAAAGTGCACCTGCGCATTGGGATGTGCTGACTAACCACCACCCCCCCCTTGTTTTCTTTGCAGAAGTTGGCAGGCTAGCAGTTCCGACAAGCCAGCGGTCAGTCATTGGGTAAGAGGGTTATCGGCGTCATCAACTTTTTACGCTCGAACATCTGGGGCACAGAAGCCTTCTGCCAGATGAACGTAACAACGGCACAGGGGAAGGTGCAGTGGAAGACAAATGGATGGAGAGAGGAGAAGAAGAAGAGGCAGGACGTTGATCGCCGGGAGTGTGGCTTCGTGGGTTCTGATGGCGTTGCTCCCAATGGGCTCTGTGATGGAAGGCCAAGTGCTTTCTTAAGGTGGTAGTCCCTAGGTGAGTGATGGGCTTATCGTGTCTTATGTGTTGACAGCACAGGCTGCAGATGGCAACACTATTGTCATCAGCTGATACGTTAAAAAAAGCCCACACTGCGGAGCCATGTGCTGGCATCCTGGGAGTGCAAGATGTGACTGTGCATGGTGAATGGCTTGCTCCAGATACATTTGCAGTCTGCTTTTTGCCTCTTGTGCACTG
Organism: Bufo bufo; assembly: GCF_905171765.1. Classification (NCBI taxonomy): domain Eukaryota; kingdom Metazoa; phylum Chordata; class Amphibia; order Anura; family Bufonidae; genus Bufo; species Bufo bufo. The sequence continues at coordinate 327,383,265 of NC_053393.1, forward strand.
TAAGTTCTGCATGCTTCTCCTCCGTATCCTCCCTATCTTCTGCTCCGTCTCTCCCCCTGAACTCCCCTCCTCTTCATTTCTTGTGGGCACCCACGTGACGTCCATCGACACGTCATCATCGTCAACTTCACCACCACTGACATTAGATATCTCGGAGTAGGCAGCAACAGCGGGGACCACCCTCCTTGGACTGATCTATGTACTGCTACCTCCTCTTCTCATCCGATTATAAGAATGTGGAAGCAGGTGTATTGCATGCCTCAATCAATATTTTGTAGAAGCAGGTATATCGCATCCCTCAATCAGTATTTTGTGAAAGCAGGGGTATCGTAGGCCTCAATAATTATTTTGTCGAAGCTGGTATATCAATCCCCTTAATCAGTATTTTGTGGAAGCAGGTGTATTGCAGGCCTCAATCAATATTTGGTGGAAGCAGGTATATCAATCCCCTTATTCAGTATTTTGTGAAAACAGGTATATAGAAGCCCTTAATCAATATTTGGTGGAAGCAGGGATGTCGCAACCCTCACTCAGTATTTTGTGGAAGCAGGGATATCAAACCTCTTAATCAGTATTTTGTGGAAGCAGGTATATCGCACCCCTCAATCTGTATTTTGTGGAAGCAGGTATATAGAACCCCATCATCAATATTTGGTGGAAGCAGGTATATTGCACCGTTCAATCTGTATTTTGTGGAAGCAGGTATATCAAACCCCGTAATCAGTATTTTGTAGAAGCAGGTATATCAAAACCCTTATTCGGTATTTTGTAGAAGCAGGTATATCGCACCCCTCAATCTGTATTTTGTGTAAGAAGGTATATCAAACCTCTTAATCAGTATTTCACGGAAGCATATATATTGCACCCCTCAATCAGTATTTTGTGGAATTAGAACAAATATGTTACCAGCCAACAAAAAATACTTCAATCCAATCTCAACGTTATATATGGTACAATAACCCCTCATGAACCCCTCACAATAGGCCAACTCATGAAAATACATAAACCTACAAAAAAACGGAGTCTTTAAATAGCCATACAGTGGATATAAAAAGTCTACACACTCCTGTTAAAATGTCAGGTTTCTGTGCTGTAAAAAATGAGACAAAGATAAATCATTTCAGAACTTTTTCCACCTTTAATGTGACCTATAAACTGTACCACTCAATTGAAAAACAAACTGAAATCCTTTAGGTGGAAGGAAGAAAACAAAAAAAAGCTAAAATGATGTGGTTGCATAAGTGTGCACACCCTCTTATAACTCGGGAATCGGGATGTAGCTGTGTTCAGAATTAAACAATCACATTCAAAATCATGTTAAATAGGAGTCAGCATATACCTGCCATCATTTAAAGTGCCTCTGATTAACCCCAAATAAAGTTCAGCTGCTCTAGTTGGTCTTTCCTGAAATTTGGCAAAAGCCATGGTCCACAGAGAGCTTCCTAAGCATCAGAGGGATCTCATTGTTAAAAGGTATCAGTCAGGAGAAGGGTACAAAAGAATTTCCAAGGCATTAGCAATACCATGGAACACAGTGAAGACAGTCATCATCAAGTGGAGAAAATATGGCACAATAGTGACATTAACAAGAACTGGACGTCCCTCCAAAATTGATGAAAAGACGAGAAGAAAACTGGTCTGGGAGGCCACCAAGAGGCCTACAGTAACCTTAACCTCTTAAGGACCCATGACGTACATGTACATCATTTCTTTGCGGGACCCGTGATGTACATGTACTTCATGGGGATCGGGCGGGTGCAGGAGCTGCGCCTGCCCAATCCGCAGCAGGGGTACGGCAGTCACTGATAGCTGGACCCCTGCTGCATGCGCCTGCATCGGTGAAATCACCGATGTCGGCGCATTAACCCTTCATGTGCCACGGTAAACGCTGACCGCGGCACGTGCGATGTCGAGCGGGGATCGGAGCTACCATCGGGTCCCCGTGCTGCTATGACAGGGACCCGAAGGCATGGAAGGCAGCCTGATGCCTTCCTTAGGCATGGGGGCTGCCTTCCGGTGCAGAGCCTGTAAGATCCAGCACCCTGGCTCTCATAGGCAGGAAGCTGTATGAGTAATACACACTGTATTACTCATACAGCCAATGCATTCCAATACAGAAGTTTTCCCCCCAAAAAATTAAAAGTTTCAAGTAAAAAAAAAAAAAAAAACTTCATTTTCAACAAATAAAGTTAAAAAATCACATGACCTAACCCCTCAGATGAACACCGTAAAAAAACTAAAATAAAAACTGTGCTAAATTGAGCAGACTAGATGGGCCAAATGGTTCTTATCTGCCGACACATTCTATGTTTCTATGTTTCTAAAAAAAAAACGTTTTTTTGTCACCTTACATCACTAAAGTACAACACGAAGTGATCAAAAAGGCGTATGCCCGCCAAAATAGTACCAATCTAACCGTCACCTCATCCCGCAAAAAATTAGCCCCTACCTAAGACAATCACCCCAAAAAAAAACTATGGCTCAAAATATGTTTTTTTTTGTTTTAAAATGCTGTTATTGTGTAAAACTTAAGTAAAAAATAAATAAAAGTATACATATTAGGTATTGCCACGTCCGTAAGAAACTGCTCTATAAAAATATCACATGACCTAACCCCTCAGGTGAACACCGTAAAAAAATTAAAATAAAAACGGTTTAAAAAAAGCTATTTTTTGTCACCTTACATCACAAAAAGTGTAATAGCAAGCGATCAAATAGTCATATGCACCCCAAAATAATGCCAATAAAACCATCATCTCATCCCGCAAAAATCATACCCTACCTAAGATAATCGCCCTAAAACTGAAAAAAAACTATGGCTCTCAGACTATGGAGACACTAAAACATGATTTTTTTTGTTTAAAAAATGAAGTCATTGTGTAAACTTACATAAATAAAAAAAAGTAGACATATTAGGTATCGCCACGTCCGTAAGAACCTGCTCTATAAAATTATCACATGACCTAACCCCTCAGGTGAATACTGTAAAAAAATACAAATAAAAACTGTGTAAAAAAAAGGCATTTTTTTGTCACCTTACATCATAAAAAGTGTAATAGCAAGCGATCAAAAAGCCATATGCAATCTTTAATAGTATAAATCAAACCGTCATCTTATCCCGAAAAAACTGAGCCCCTACACAAGACAGTCGCCCAAAAAATCAATAAAACTACGGCTTTCAGAATGTGGAGACACTAAAAAATCTTTTTCTTTTCAAAAATGCTTTGTTATGTAAAACTGAAACAAACAACCAAAAGAAGTAGTCATATTTGGTATTTTTGCGTCCATGACAACCTGCTCTATAAAAATACTACATGATCTAACCTGTCAGATGAATGTTGTAAATAACAAAAAATAAAAACGGTACCAAAACAGCTATTTCTTGTTACCTTGCCTCACAAAAAGTGTAATATAGAGCAATTAAACATCATATGTACCTTAAAATAGTACCAACAAAACTGCTACCTTATCCCATAGTTTCCAAAATATTGTCACTTTTTTGGAGTTTCTACTCTAGTGGTGCATCAGGGGGTCTTCAAATATAACATGGCAGCTTAAAATTATCCCAGTGAAATCTGCTTTCCAAAAAAACATATGGCGTTCCTTTCCTTCTGCGCAATGCCGTGTGCCCGTAAACCAGTTTACGACCACATATGGGGTGTTTCTGTAAACTACAGAATCAGGGCCATAAATATTGAGTTTTGTTTGGCTGTTAACCCTTGTATTGTAACTGGAGAAAAATGGATTAAAATGGAAAATCTGCCAAAAAAGTGAAATTCTGAAATTGTATCTCTATTTTCCATTAATTCTTGTGGAACACCTAAAGGGTTAACAAAGTTTGTAAAACCTGTTTTGCATACCTTGAGGGGTGTAGTTGGAGTTTCTACTCTAGGGGTGCATCAGTAGGCTTCAAATGGGACATGGTGTTGAAAAACCAGTCCAGCAAAATCTGCCTTCCAAAAACCGCATGGCATTCCTTTCCTATTGTGCCTTGCCGTGTGCCCGTACAGCAGTTTACAACCACATATGGGGTGTTTCTGTAAAGTACAGAATCAGGGCCATAAATATTGAGTTTTGTTTGGCTGTTAAATGGATTCAAATGGAAAATCTGCAAAAAAAAGTGAAATTTGGAAATTTTATCTCTATTTTCCATTAATTCTTGTGGAACACCTAAACGGTTAACAAAGTTAGGAAAATCAGTTTTAAATACCTTGAGGGGTGTAGTTTGTAAAATGGGGTAATTTTTGAGTGGTTTTTATTATGTAAGCCTCACAAAGTGACTTCAGACCTGAACTGGTCCTGAAAAAGATTTGCTTCTAAACGTCTAGGCCTTCTAACGTCCCCAAAAAATAAAATGGCATTCACAAAATGATCCAAACATGAAGTAGACATATGGGGAATGTAACATAATAACTATTTTTGGAGGCATTACTATCTATTAATTTGCAAATTTTTCCACATTTTTGGTAAATTTTGAATTTTTTTTATAAATAAAAATCTTTTTTTTTTTACTCAATTTTACCACTGTCATGAAGTACAATACGTGACGAGAAAACAATCTCAGAATGGATTGGATAAGTAAAAAGCATTTAAAAGTTATCACCACGTAAAGTGACACATGTCTGATTTGCAAAAAAATGGCCTGGTCCTTAAGCCCTATTTCACCTTAAGGACCAGGCCATTTTTTGCAAATCTGACCAGTGTCACTTTAAGTGCTGATAACTTTAAAACGCTTTGACTTATCCAGGCTATTCTGAGATTGTTTTTTCGGCACATATTGTACTCCATGACACTGGTTAAATGAAGTAAAAAAAAAATCATTTTTATTTATGAAAAAATACAAAATTTACCCAAAATTTGTAAAAAATTGCAAATTTCCAAGTTTCAATTTCTCTACTTCTATAATACATAGTAATACCTTCAAAAATAGTTATTATTTTACATTCCCGATATGTCTACTTCATATTTGGATCATTTGGGAATTATATTTTATTTTTTGGGGATGTTACAAGGCTTAGAAGTTTAGAAGCAAATCTTGAAATTTTTTAGGAATTTTCAAAAACCCAATTTTTATGGACAGATTCAGGTCTGAAGTCACTTTGCGAGGCTTACATAATAGAAACCACCCAAAAATGACCCATTCTATAAACTACACCCCTCAAGCTATTCAAAACTGATTTTACAAACTTTGTAAACCCTTTAGGTGTTCCACAAGAATTAATGGACGCAGAAGGCAGGGCGCAGAAGGAAAGGAATGTCATACGGTTTTTGGATGGCAGGTTTTGCTGGACTGGTTTTATTGACACCATGTCCCATTTGAAGCCCCCCAATGCACCCCTAGAGTAGAAACTCTATAAAAGTAACCCCATCTAAGAAACTAAACCCCTCAAGGTATTCAAAACTGATTTTACAAACGTCGTTATCCCTTTAGGTGTTCCACAAGAGTTATTGGCAAATGGAGATGAAATTTCAGAATTTCAATTTTTTGGCAAATTTTCAATTTTAATCCATTTTTTCCAGTAGGAAAGCAAGGGTTAACAGCCAAACAAAACTCAATATTTATGGCCCTGATTCTGTAGTTTACAGAAACACCCCATATGTGGTCGTAAACCGCTGTACGGGCACACGGCAGGGCGGAGAAGGAAAGGAATGCCATACGGTTATTGGAAGGCAGATTTTGCTGGACTGTTTTTTTGACACCATGTCCCATTTGAAGCCCCCCTGATGCACCCCTATAGTAGAAACTCCAAAAAAGTGGCCCCATTTTAGAAACTACGGGATAGGGTGGCAGTATTGTTGGTAATAGTTTAGGGTACATATGATTATTGGTTGCTCTATATTACACTTTTTGTGAGGCAAGATAACAAGAAATAGCTGTTTTGGCACAGATTTTATTTTTTATTATTTACAACATTCATCTGACAGGTTAGATCATGTGATATTTTTATAGACCAGGTTGTCACGGATGTGGCGATACCTAATATGTGACAAAAAATGGTTTATTTAGCACAGTTTTTATTTTAAATTTTTTACGGTGTTCATCTGAGGGGTTAGGTCATGTGATATTTTTATAGAGCGGGTCGATATGGACGCGGCGATACCTAATATGTATACTTTTTTTTATTTATGTAAGTTTTACACAATTATTTAATTTTTGAAACCAAAAAAATCATGTTTTAGTGTTTCCATAGTCTGAGAGCCATAATTTTTTCAGTTTTTGGGCGATTACCTTGGGTAGGGTATGATTTTTGCGGGATGAGATGACTGTTTTATTGGCACTATTTTGGGGTGCATGTGACTTTTTGATCGCTTGCTATTACACTTTGTGTGATGTAAGGTGACAAAAAATTGTTTATTTAGCACAGTTTTTATTAAAAATAGGGGTTAGGTCATGTGATATTTTTATAGAGCCTGTAGATACGGACGTGTCGATACCTAATATGTATACTTTTTATTTATTTATGTAAGTTTTACACAATAATATAATTTTTGAAACAAAAAAAAAATCATGTTTTAGTGTCTCCATATTCTGAGAGCCATCGTTTTTTTCAGTTTTTGGGCGATTATCTTAGGTAGGGTCACATTTTTTGCAAGATGAGATGACGGTTTGATTGGCACTATTTTGGGGTGCATATGACTTTTTGATCGCTTCAAATTACACTTTTTGTGATGTAAGGTGACAAAAAATGGTTTATTTAGCACAGTTTTTATTTTTTACGGTGTTCATCTGAGAGGTTAGGTCATGTGATATTTTTATAGAGACGGTCGATACGAATGCGGCAATACCAAATATGTATACTTTTTTTATTTATATAAGTTTTACACAATAACAGCTTTTTTCAAACAAAAAAAAATATGTTTTAGTGTCTCCATATTCTGAGCCGAATTTTTATTTATTTTTTGGGTGATTGTCTCAGGTAGGGACTCATTTTTTGCGGGACGAGGTGACGGTTATATTGGTACTATTTTGGTGGGCAAACGCCTTTTTGATTGCTTGCTGTTGTACTTTTTGTGATGTAAGGTGACAAAAAAAATGGTTTATTTAGCACAGTTTTTTTTTTTTTTTTTACGGTGTTCATCTGAGGGGTTAGGCGGTGATATGTTTATAGAGTCGGTCGATACAGACGCTGCGATACCTAATATGTATACTTTTTTTCCCCCCTAATTTTTACCAATTTTTTTAAACTTTATTTGGGGAAAATTATGTTTTTGTTTATTTTTACTTGAAACATTTATTTTTTGGGGGGGAAAACTTTACTTTTTAAACTTTTTTTTTCACTTTATTTTTTGTCCCACTTTGGGACTTGAACTTTTGGGGGCATATTTCTTTACAATGCATTCCAATACTGTGTGTATTACTCATACAGCTTCCGGGGCCTTTGAGATCCAGGGGGCTGGATCTTATAGGCTCTTCACCGGAAGGCAGCGCAGATGCCTCAGGAAGGCATCGCGCTGCCTTCCATGCCATCGGGTCCCCCCCACAGCCCCATGGGGACCCGATGGCACCGCCGCACCAGGTAACAGCCGCAAACTGCAGGTCTGAATTGACCTGTGGTTTTTATGGCGATCGCCGACACGGGGGGGTCACGGGACCCCCCGCGCATTTAGCCGAGGTGCCTGCTCAATCCTATAACGATAGTAAGCAATACACCCAGTTCACGGGTATCACACAGTATGAGTAGTCACTGGTATGTCTCAACAGCAGACAGGCAGCATATGGATGTGCTCCTCCACTTGTCAATACAGTCCATGTGTTTTTCCAAACACTCTAGAGGTGGTTATTAGAGGACTGTTCACAAAATTTTGCACAAACTTTCGTATGGATTATCGTTTTGAAATCCACATAAAAATCACATGAAACAATTGCATTGTCAAGTTGAAAATTCAATGTAGATGGTATTCACAGGATATGTGTTCAGAGTCGATATTGGTGACCCACATTCGTGGGCTTACCTTCCCTTGTACCCAGCTGGTTTTTCGAGTCGTTTGTTGAATCCGCCTGCAGGCCGGCGTCCCGGCTTCTGCTACGTCAGCGTCTCAATATTAAGTAGGTCACGTGGGTTGTGTTTCCAGTCATAGCTTCCAGCAGGTTTAAGGTAGGTTATGCGAAGCGTCTATTTTCATATCCTCGAAATCCTTTTAAATGACAGTGCACTGTTCAGTTGGGGTTCAAGTCCTTGTAGGGTGAAGCATTTACCAGACGCGTTTCGGGGATGGCTCTCCCCTTCCTCAATGGCAACACCCCTTACAAGTGGATTGTGGGTTTTTATACCCTTTAATGATCTTGTGGAAAAAGAGAATGTGGATTCCTTGAATGTGGATTTTTCACATATATAATTATTTGATCGGTTTTCTGGCATTTCTTATTACTGTGAGTACCTATATTCGCCTATATATTTTATAATCAATGCGATTTTGTTGTTTTTCGAATATTTTTGTACATGCGGTTTTTGATGCGATTGTTGTGCGATTTTTCTTTTTTGATGCGTTTTTTTTTTTTTTGGTGTGTTTTTTTTTTTCAGATTGTTTGCATTTGTCTATGCTGGGTTGACTGTTTGTAATATTTCTTTAAAATCACATTACTCTTCTCAGTTATACACAAATTATTCAATACATTCTATATTTCTGATGATTATTTTGTTAAAATTGATGTATTCGAAAGTGACATCTTTAAAATTAGTGACATCTTTAAAATTAGGCAGTATCTTGGTCATATTGCTATAAGTCTGACACGTTCAGGGAAGAGTCAGGTGACATACACCCACAATCCAGGGAGGATCGCAGTGCTGATAAACAGCCAGACATGCGATCCTCCATGAATACATGGGCGGACGACCCTACATCTACAGAAAACCAAAAATCTCCAATTCTGAATTTAACCCCATTGGTATCAGACTTCCAAAATCGTAGATATGTCTAGATTCGGCTCTCGACATCTTCTCTATGTGATTTCCCCCCCTCCAGTGTATGCCTATCTTCTCCAGCGCCATAAATGATAGGCCCATACAGCTCTTATTTTGCATCTCTTTGAAATGTTTAGATAGTGGGTTGTTTTCACAAACTTTTGTGATATTGTTGAGATGTTCTGATATTCAAATTTTTAACTGTATTTTGGTTCGACCAATATACTGTTTGGGGCAGGGGCACTGGATTAGATAGACCACACTGGAGGAGTTACATGTAAGGGATTGTTTTACAGTCATTGAGAAGGCATTCTGAGTCGAGGAAATCTCCGTTGTCTTCTTAGGAAACTTAGTTTTTTTTGCATCCTATGCATATTCCGCATCTAAAAAAGCCATGGGGATTTGTTTTCTCTCTTTATTTTTTATTGATGGGGCTATCTGTATGCCCAAATTTGGAGCCTTAGTATATGTGATGAGTGGTTGGGCCGGTAGTATAGGGCCAATGGTTTTATCATATAGAACATGATGCCAATGTCGATTAATCAACTGCGTTATTTGCCTTGATTGGGCATTGTAAGGCAAAATTAGTCTGAATTCAGATTTTTTAGCGGTTTCCTGTGGGGGTTTTACTTCAAAAAAGGATTTTCTTTCCAGCTGTCTGACCTTTCCTAGTGCTTCTTCCAGTATTTTTTCTGGATAGTATTTCTCTCTAAACTGTGAAATCATTTTTATGGCTTCCTCCTTGAAATTTTCATTCTCGGTACAGTTTCGCCTAATATGGCGAAACTGTCCGAAAGGAACATTTATGAGCCATTTTGGCAGATAACGGCTAGAGAAAAGAATAAACCCATTTTTGGAGGCTGGTTTGTGATAGGTATTACACAAATATTTATTTTCTTTTTTGTTATTTGTATGTCCAAGAAGTCCACCTTCTCTCCACCAGTGCCTGCCGTGAAACGGAAGTTATATGGGTTCTTGTTGTAATCCATCTTCACCATTTCTCCAAATGAAAATCACATTGTCGATGTAGCGCCGCCATAGGACCAGGTCACCCCCCAGCTTGGGATCTATATGTTCGTGTTCCCACTGGGCCAAAAATAAATTGGCATAGCTGGGGGTGAACCTGGTACCCATGGCGGTGCCCCTCAACTGCAAATAGTAATCATCATTGAAGAAAAAATAATTGTGATGAAGAATGTGGTCTCATAATATATCTGTGTTCTTGTTCAGTCAGATGAAGGTCTACGGTGAAATATTCTGACTAAACAAGAACACAGATATATTATGGGAACACCAGGCAGACTACCAATCTTCTATTGCCTGCCGAAGATACATAAGGACATAATAAACCCTCCAGGACGCCCTATTATATCGGGCATAGGTTCCTTAACAGCTAACCTATCACAATATATTGATATCCTTCTGCAGCCATTGGTAAAAACCACCAAATCCTATCTAAAGGACACAACCCAAATTATTGGAGTGTTAGAGGGACTGGACGTCCAACCAGAATGGATCATCAACACACTGGAAATGCAGTCCCTCTACACTGTAATAGATCATATACAGGGAATCTCAGCTTTGAGAAAACAACTCAATGCCAGTGGTATTCTGCAGCAGGAACAAATAGAATTTATAGTGGATGGGGTAGACCACATTCTTCATCACAATTATTTTTTCTTCAATGATGATTACTATTTGCTGTTGAGGGGCACCGCCATGGGTACCAGGTTTGCCCCCAGCTATGCCAATTTATTTTTGGCCCAGTGGGAACACGAACATATAGATCCCAAGCTGGGGGGTGACCTGGTCCTATGGCGGTGCTACATCGACGATGTGATTTTCATTTGGAGAAATGGTGAAGATGGATTACAACAATTAATGGATGAAATTAATAAGAAACCATATAACTTACGTTTCACGGCAGGCACTGGAGGAGAGAAGGTGGACTTCCTGGACATACAAATAACAAAAAAAGGAAAAAATTTTTTGTGTAATACCTATCACAAACCAACCTCCAAAAATGGGTTTATTCTTTTCTCTAGCTGTCATCTGCCAAAATGGCTCATAAATGTTCCTTTCGGACAGTTTCAAATTTTGCCTTACAATACCCAATCAAGGCAAATAACGCAGTTGATTAATCGACATTGGCATCATGTTCTATATGATAAAACCATTGGCCCTATACTACCGGCCCAACCACTCATTACATATACTAAGGCCCCAAATTTGGGCATACAGATAGCCCCATCAATAAAAAATAAAGAGAGAAAAACAAATGCACAAAGCTGGTTGAATCCCCATGGCTTTTTTAGATGCAGAATATGCATAGGATGCAAAAAAACTAAGTTTCCTAAGAAGACAACGGAGATTTCCTCGACTCAGAATGCCTTATCAATGACTGTAAAACAATCCCTTACATGTAACTCCTCCAGTGTGGTCTATCTAATCCAGTGCCCCTGCCCCAAACAGTATATTGGTCGAACCAAAATACAGTTAAAAATTAGAATATCAGAACATCTCAACAATATCACAAAAGTTTGTGAAAACAACCCACTATCTAAACATTTCAAAGAGATGCATAATAAGAGCTGTATGGGCCTATCATTTATGGCACTGGAGAAGATAGGCACACACTGGAGGGGGGGGGGGAAATCACATAGAGAAGATGTCGAGAGCCGAATCTAGACGTATCTACGATTTTGGAAGTCTGATACCAATGGGGTTAAATTCAGAATTGTAGATTTTTGGTTTTCTGTAGATGTAGGGTCGTCCGCCCATGTATTCATGGAGAATCGCATGTCTGGCTGTTTATCAGCACTGCGATCCTCCCTGGATTGTGGGCGTACGTCACCTGACTCTTCCCTGAACGTGTCAGACTTATAGCAATATGACCAAGATACTGCCTAATTTTAAAGATGTCACTAATTTTAAAGATGTCACTTTCGAATACATCAATTTTAACAAAATAATCATCAGAAATATAGAATGTATTGAACAATTTGTGTATAACTGAGAAGAGTAATGTGATTTTAAAGAAATATTACAAACAGTCAACCCAGCATAGACAAATGCAAACAATCTGGAAAAAAAAAACACACCAAAAAAAAAAAAAAACGCATCAAAAAAGAAAAATCGCACAACAATCGCATCAAAAACCGCATGTACAAAAATATTCGAAAAACAACAAAATCGCATTGATTATAAAATATATAGGCGAATATAGGTACTCACAGTAATAAGAAATGCCAGAAAACCGATCAAATAATTATATATGTGAAAAATCCACATTCAAGGAATCCACATCCTCTTTTTACACAAGATCATTAAAGGGTATAAAAACCCACAATCCACTTGTAAGGGGTGTTGCCACTGAGGAAGGGGAGAGCCATCCCCGAAACGCGTCTGGTAAATGCTTCACCCTACAAGGACTTGAACCCCAACTGAACAGTGCACTGTCATTTAAAAGGATTTCGAGGATATGAAAATAGACGCTTCGCATAACCTACCTTAAACCTGCTGGGAGCTATCACTGGAAACACAACCCATGTGACCTACTTAATATCGAGACGCCGACATAGCAGAAGCCGGGACGTCGGCCTGCAGACGGATTCAACAAACGACTCGAAAAACCAGCTGGGTACAAGGGAAGGTAAGCCCACGAATGTGGGTCACCAATATCGACTCTAAACACATATCCTGTGAATACCATTTACATTGATTTTTCGACTTGACAATGCAATTGTTTCATGTGATTTTTATGTGGATTTCAAAACGATAATCCATACGAAAGTTTGTGCGAAATTTTGTGAACAGTCCTCTAATAACTAACTCTAGAGTGTTTGGAAAAACACATGGACTGTATTGACAAGTGGAGGAGCACATCCATATGCTGCCTGTCTGCTGTTGAGACATACCAGTGACTACTCATACTGTGTGATACCCGTGAACTGGGTGTATTGCTTAATATCGTTATATGTGAGAATTAGAAATAGGAGCAACATAGTATTTAACAAGATAGAAGCCATAATTTATGTGCAATAGTAGTTTTCTGCATACCAGCAGAGCAGTCTATGTATCAAATGGAACTCTGAGCTTCACATGCTAGCTCATCTCCTGGAACAAAAGCCAGCTGTTTTACTATCTGCTTATGACCTAAATTTTCATGTAGATCTTAGTGCTCGGCAGTGGACAATTATAGAAGAAGTGATACGAATCCTTGATGTGTTTGATAGAGCTACTTTTGTGGCCAGTACAAGCCAAGTGACAATCTCTGAATTAATTCCTTCAGGCTACTTTCACACTAGCGTTCGGGTGTCCGCTCGTGCGCACCGTTTGAAGGGGCTCACGAGCGGCCCCGAACGCATCCGTCTGGCCCCAATGCATTCTCAGTGGAGGCGGATCCACTGAGAATGCATCCGCCTGCCAGCGTTCAGCCTCCGCTCCGCTCAGTGAACGGACACCTGAACGCTGCTTGCAGCGTTCGGGTGTCCGCCTGGCCGTGCGGAGGCGAGCGGATCCGTCCACACTTACAATGTAAGTCAATGGGGACGGATCCGCTTGAAGATGACACTATATGGCTCAATCTTCAAGCGGATCCGTTCCCCATTGACTTTTAATGTAAAGTCTGAACGGATCCGCTCAGGCTACTTTCAGACTTAGAAAATTTTCTAAGTAATAATGCAGACGGATCCGTTCTGAACGGATGCAAACGTCTGCATTATCGGAGCGGATCCGTCTGATGAAACATCAGACGGATCCGCTCCGAACGCTAGTGTGAAAGTAGCCTAAGTCAACAATACAATTCGTGCTTTGCAGAATTTCAAATCCACTGTAGCTTCCATACAGAAATGATTTGCTTGCATCAATGAAAAGGCGCTATTACTCTGTTGAGTCTGAAAAATTCTATGCTCTTGGTACTTTACTGGATCCCTGATTCAAGGAAACTGTGTTTATCAATAGAGAAAATCTTGAGGAAGCTAAATCCACACTGGCCATTGAGATTACAGATTCAGATCTAAGTATGCAAGGCGAGGTCACTGATCTTCAGCACAAGGACTAGACAGAGATAACAGTCAAACATCACAAACTGAACAACAAGGAGGTCATAGCATGTGGAGTGATTATTCTCAATTGATGGTACCATCTTCCAGCAGCAGCGAGCATTCTCTATTTCAGGAGGAAGAAATAAATGCCTACTTAGCAGAACCACTGATTCAACCATCCTCTGATATTTTCAAGTACTGGAAGGAAAACAAAAAATATCAGAATTTGAGAACACGCTAAAAGTTCTTAATTACACCACCTTCCACTGTAATTTCAGAAAGACTATTCAGCACATCATAGTTGATAGGAAACGAAGTAGACTGGACCCAGAACGAGTTCGTATGCTGGTTTTCCTGAACAAAAATCTTCCTTGAACGAACAACTTTAGTAAATAGAGATATGGAGGAGGGTGCATTGTTTTAGCTTAAGGCTGGGATATGGAGTGTGCCATGTTTATATACGGGTTGCCTGTTATCCTGTTGATCTTTCCTGCATCTCTTAATCACATACAATCAGGACATTGCGCGGCCCGGCCGGGAGAGAATCTTTAGTCTTCTGCGCAAGCGCGGCACTGCAGGATTCAACAGGAGAGGTGGCCATAACCAGGGGAGACCAAAGACAACATCAGGTAAGAGGGGACTTATTTTCTAAAAAAGGGTGTAAAATGTATTTAGAAAAATTATCACTGTCAAATCATTAACAGATTTAACAGTGATCATTAAGATGGGAATACCCCTTTAACCATTGTTCAGAGAATATGAATGATAACACGGACACTTTTCTCTCGCTCATGGTTAGTGGTCGGCTGAAGCCATTTATGTCAAACAACTGTGTTTACTCTTTATAAATCATAATCACAACACAAACTCTCCAAATGACCCTGATCAGAAGTTTACACACCCCAGTTCTTAATACCATGTATTGCCCCCTTTAACATCAATGACAGCTTGAAGTCTTTTGGATGAGGCTTTTTATTTTCTCAGATGGTAAAACTGCCCATTCTTCCTGTTGAAAAAAAAAAAGCAATTCCACCACAGTTTTACGGGATTTTTATTTACGGCATTTGATGTGCGATAAAACTGACTGGTTACTGTTATTCTACAGGTCAGATCGAATCCGGCGATACCTTATATGTATAGTTTTTCTTGCATTTTAATAGTGATAAAAAACTTTTTTTTTTAATCTGATTTATTTATTTTTAGCCATATTTTGACCCCTATAACTTTTTTTTAATTATGTGTACGGAGCTGGGTGGGGGCTCGTTTTTTGCGGGGCAATCTGAACTTTTCACTGATACCATTCTGGGGTGTTTAAGTCTTTTTAATCACTTTTTATAAAAAAAATTGTAGCAAATGAAGCGACCAAAAAACTGCAAATCGGACATTTGGACTCTTTCTTTTTTCTGTTTTGCTGTTTGCCATATGGGAAATTTTTACACATTGCGACACCCATGATGTGTATTTTTTTAGTTCTTTTATTTTCATTTTGGGAAAAGGGGTCTTTTGATCTGAATTTTTATGTTTTTTTTTTTACACTTTTTTATAGTTCCCAGGTTACACACACATCTCAGTAACACAGTACACAGCTCTGCTACATGCAGTTACACACACTGCTCTATATACACAGTACACAGCTCTGCTACATATAGGTTACACAAACATCTCTGTAACACAGTACACATCTCTACTACACAGTACACAGCACTGCTACATGCAGGTTACACATACAGCTCTGATACACAGTACACAGCTCTGCTACATGCAGGTTACACATACAGCTCTGCTACATGCAGGTTACACATACAGCTCTGCTACACATTACACAGCTCTGCTACATGCAGGTTACACATACAGCTCTGCTACACAGCAAACAGCACTGCTACCTGCAGGTTACACATACATCTCTGTAACACAGTACACAGCTCTGCTACATGCAGGTTACACATACAGCTCTGCTACACAGTACACAGCTCTGCTACATGCAGGTTACACATACAGCTCTGCTACACAGTACACAGCCCTGCTACATGCAGGTTACACATACATCTCTGCTACACAGTACACAGCTCTGCTACATTCAGGTTACACATACAGCTCTGCTACACAATACACAGCTCTGCTACATTCAGGTTACACATACAGCTCTGCTACACAGTACACAACTCTGCTACATGCAGGTTACACATTCAGCTCTGCTACACAATACACAGCTCTGCTACATGCAGGTTATACATACAGCTCTGCTACACAGTACACAGCTCTGCTACATGCAGGTTACACATACAGCTCTGCTACCCAGTACACAGCACTGCTACATGCAGGTTACACACACATCTCTAGTACACAGCTCTATTTGATGGCTACAGTTCTGTACACTCTACCAGCTGCTGTGCACATCTGACCCCTCCCACACACGTGACTCGTCACATGATCATGACGTCATCACAGGTCCTTTGCCTCTCCAGCAGCTAGCAGCTCCGTCAGGTGAAGAGTGTGTGTAGTAGGGCATATTTTGAGTTAGGGAGGACGGAGTTTTAGATGAGGGAGGACGGAGTTTTGGCTGATGTCTGACGGAGTTTTGGATGAGGGAGGACAGAGTTTTGGCTGATGTCTGAGGGAGAACGGAGTTATGTATGAGGGAGGACTGAGTTTTAGCTGATGTCTGACGGATTTTTGGATGAGGGAGGACGGAGTTTTGTCTGATGTCTAAGGAAGGACGGCGTTGTGGATGAGGGAGGACGGAGTTTTGTCTGATGTAGGACGGAGTTTTGGATGAGGGAGGACAGAGTTTTGGCTGATGCCTGAGGTCTGATTGAGTTTTGGATGAGGGAGGATGGAGATTTGGCTGATGTCTGAGGGAAGAAGGAGTTTTGGATGAGGGAGGACGGAGTTTTGGCTGATGTCTGAGGGAGGACGGAGTTTTGGATGAGGGAGGACGGAGTTTTGTCTGATGTCTGAGATAGGATGGAGTTTTGGATGAGGGAGGACGGAGTTTTGGCTGATGCCTGAGGTCTGATTGAGTTTTGGATGAGGGAGGATGGAGATTTGGCTGATGTCTGAGGGAGGACGGAGTTATGGATGAGGGTGGATGGAGTTTTGGCTGATGTCTGAGGGAGGAAGGAGTTTTGGATGAGGGAGGACGGAGTTTTGGCTGATGTCTGAGGGAGGACGGAGTTTTGGATGAGAGGGGACGGATTTTGGCTAATGTCTGACGGAGTTTTGGATGAGGGAGGACAGAGTTTTGGCTGATGTCTGAGGGAGGACAGAGTTATGGATGAGGGAGAACGGAGTTTTGGCAGATGTCTGATGGAGTTTTGGATGAGGGAGGACGGAGTTTAGGCTGATGTCTGAGGGAGGACGGCGTTTTGGATGAGGGGGAACGGAGTTTTGTCTGATGTCTGAGATAGGACAGAGTTTTGGATGAGGGAGGACGGAGTTTTGGCTGATGCCTGAGGTCTGATTGAGTTTTGGATGAGGGAGGATGGAGATTTGGCTGATGTCTGAGGGAGGAAGGAGTTTTCGATGAGGGAGGACGGAGTTTTGGCTGATGTCTGAGGGAGGACGGAGTTTTGAATGAGGGAGGACAGTGTTTTGTCTGAGGTCTGATGGAGTTTTGGATGAGGGAGGACAGAGTTTTGTCTAAAGTCTGAGGTAGGAGGGAGTTTTGCCTGATGGAGGATGGAGTTGTGGATGATGTCTGACAATGTCCTAATATGTATGCCGTACGCCCCCTGCCATGCTAAATACACATTCAGATAATACACTGGCTGAAGGGCAGGTCAGCACCTCCAAAACATAAAGGGTAAGCTCAGGCCATGTGCCCAATTTGGAGACCCAGAAGTTGAAGGGGGCAGACCCGTCATTCAGTACGTGTAGGCGTGTGCACACATACTGCTCCACCATATTGGTGAAATGCTGCCTCCAGCTAAGACGTTCCATATCAGCTGGTGGTGCTGGTTGTTGTGGCATGCTGACAAAGCTTTTCCACATTTCGGCCATGCTAACCCTTCCTTCTGAGGTGCTGGCGGTGCCCCAGCTGTGTTGGTGACCTCTTCCTCCTTGTCTGCCTTCGCCTTGTGCTTCCACTGTGCCCCCGCTGTCAGGTGGAAATGCCACCAGCAGCGCATCTAACAGTGTGCGCTTGTACTCAAGCATCTTACGATCACGCTCCAGTGACGGAATTAAGGACGGTACATTGTCCTTGTAACGGGGATCCAGCAGCATGGCCACCCAGTAATCAGCACAAGTTAGAATGTGGGCAACTCGATGGTCGTTGCGGAGACACTGCAGCATGTAATCACTCATGTGTGCCAGGCTGCCCAGAGGCAACGAAAAGCTGCCCTCTGTGGGAGGTGTATCGTCTGTGTCCTCTGTATCCTCCCAGTCACACACCAGTGATGGCCATAAGCTGGTCTGGGTGCCACCCTGCTGTGAACACAGTTCCTCCTCATCCTCCACCTCGTCATCCTCCAGAACTGTGCCCTGGCTGGACAAAAGTGTACCTGGCGTTTGTGGGTGTAGGAACACACCCTCGGAGCCACTTGTGAATGACTGTCCGGAAACCCTACGAAAGGATCCCTCTTCCTCCTCCTCCTCCTGTGCCACATCCTCTTCCATCATCACCAGCAGCATTTTTTCAAGGAGGCATAGAAGTGGGATAGTAACGCTGAGAACGACATTATCGGCACTGGCCATGGTGGTGGAGTACTCGAAACAGCGCAACAAGGAACACAGGCCTCGCATGGAGGCCCAGTCATTGGTGGTGAACTAGTGCTGTTCTGCAGAGCGACTCACCCGTGCGTACTACAGCTGAAACTCCACTATCGCCTGCTGCTGCTCGCACAGTCTGGCCAGCATGTGCAAGGTGGAGTTCCACCTTGTGGGCACGTCGCATATGAGGCGGTGAGCGGGGCGGTTAAAGTTACGCTGCAGCGCTGACAGGCGAGCAGCAGCAGGGTGAGAAGCCGAAAGCGCACACAGACGGCCCGCACTTTATGCAGCAGCTCTGACATATTGGGGTAATCTTTAAGGAACCTCTGCACCACCAAATTCAGCACATGCTCCAGGCAAAGGAAGCGTGTCAAACGGGGTAGTCCCAGAGCTGCTACGAGATTTCGTCCATTATCGCACACCACCAGGCCGGGCTTGAGGCTCACTGGCACCAACCACTTATCGGTCTGTTGTTCAAGGCCCGTTCACAGCTCCTGCGCGGAGTGGGATTTTCCCCCCAAACAGATAAGTTTTAAAACTGCCTGCTGTCGTATACCCCTGGCTGTGCTGAAGTTGGTGGTGAAGGTGTTACACTGACCGGATGAGGAGCCGGTAGAGGATGAGGAAGCGGAGTAGGAGGAGGAGGCAACAGGAGGCAAACTGGAGCGCCCTGCAATCCTCGGTGGTGGAAGGGCATGCGGCAAACTGCTATACGCCCCAGGCCCAGCCGCCACTGCTTTTACCCAGTGTGCTGTTATGGAGATATAACGTCCCTGACCATGCTTACTGGTCCACGTATCCGTAGTGAGGTGTACCTTGCCACAGATGGCGTTGTGCAGTGCACACCTGATTTTGTCCCCCACTAGGTTGTGCAGGGAAGGGATGGCACAGCTTGTAAAGTAGTGGCGGCTGGGCACGACATACTGTGGGACAGCCACCGCCATAAGGCTTTTAACCACCTCCGGACCGCCTAACGCAGGATCGCGTTCCGGAGGTGGCAGCCCTGCGCACAGTCACGCATATATGCGTCATCTCGCGAGACGCGAGATTTCCTGTGAACGCGCGCACACAGGCGCGCGCTCACAGGAACGGAAGGTAAGAGAGTTGATCTCCAGCCTGCCAGCGGCGATCGTTCGCTGGCAGGCTGGAGATGTGTTTTTTTTAACCCCTAACAGGTATATTAGACGCTGTTTTGATAACAGCGTCTAATATACCTGCTACCTGGTCCTCTGGTGGTCCCCTTTGTTTGGATCGACCACCAGAGGACACAGGTAGCTCAGTAAAGTCCCACCAAGCACCACTACACTACACTACACCCCCCCACGTCACTTATTAACCCCTTATTAGCCCCTGATCACCCCTGATCACCCCTGATCACCCCATATAGACTCCCTGATCACCCCCCTGTCATTGATTACCCCCCTGTCATTGATCAACCCCCTGTAAAGCTCCATAAGACGTCCGCATGATTTTTACGGATCCACTGATAGATGGATCGGATCCGCAAAACGCATCCAGACGTCTGAATGAAGCCTTACAGGGGCATGATCAATGACTGTGGTTATCACCCCATATAGACTCCCTGATCACCCCCCTGTCATTGATTACCCCCCCTGTAAAGCTCAATTCAGATGTCCGCATGATTTTTACGGATGCACTGATAGATGGATCGGATCCGCAAAACGCATCCGGACGTCTGAATGAAACCTTACAGGGGCATGATCAATGACTGTGGTTATCACCCCATATAGACTCCCTGATCACCCCCCTGTCATTGATTACACCCCTGTCATTGATTACCCCCCTGTAAAGCTCCATTCAGACGTCCGCATGATTTTTACGGATCCACTGATAGATGGATCGGATCCGCAAAACGCATCCGGACGTCTGAATGAAGCCTTACAGGGGCATGATCAATGACTGTGGTTATCACTCCATATAGACTCCCTGATCACCCCCCTGTCATTGATTACACCCCTGTCATTGATTACCCCCCTGTAAAGCTCCATTCAGACGTCCGCATGATTTTTACGGATCCACTGATAGATGGATCGGATCCGCAAAACGCATCCGGACGTCTGAATGAAGCCTTACAGGGGCATGATCAATGACTGTGGTTATCACCCCATATAGACTCCCTGATCACCCCCCTGTCATTGATTACCCCCCTGTAAAGCTCCATTCAGATGTCCGCATGATTTTTACGGATGCACTGATAGATGGATCGGATCCGCAAAACGCATCCGGACGTCTGAATGAAGCCTTACAGGGGCATGATCAATGACTGTGGTTATCACCCCATATAGACTCCCTGATCACCCCCCTGTCATTGATTACCCCCCTGTAAAGCTCCATTCAGATGTCCGCATGATTTTTACGGATGCACTGATAGATGGATCGGATCCGCAAAACGCATACGGACGTCTGAATGAAGCCTTACAGGGGCGTGATCAATGACTGTGGTTATCACCCCATATAGACTCCCTGATCACCCCCCTGTCATTGATTACACCCCTGTCATTGATCAACCCCCTGTAAAGCTCCATTCAGATGTCCGCATGATTTTTACGGATCCACTGATAGATGGATCGGATCTGCAAAACACATACAGGCGTCTCCCTGGAGCCTTCCAGGGGGAGTGATCAATGACTGGGGTGATCACCCCATATAGACTCCCTGATCACCCCCCTGTCATTGATCACCCCCCCTGTCATTGATCACCCCCCCTGTCATTGATCACCCCCCTGTCATTGATCACCCCCCTGTCATTGATCACCCCCCTGTCATTGATCACCCCCCCTGTCATTGATCACCCCCCCGTCATTGATCACCCCCCTGTAAGGCTCCATTCAGAAATTTTTTTGGCCCAAGTTAGCGGAATTATTATTTTTTTCTTACAAAGTCTCATATTCCACTAACTTGTGTCAAAAAATAAAATCTCACATGAACTCACCATACCCCTCACGGATTCCAAATGCGTAAATTTTTTTTGACATTTATATTCCAGACTTCTTCTCACGCTTTAGGGCCCCTAGAATGCCAGGGCAGTATAAATACCCCACATGTGACCCCATTTCGGAAAGAAGACACCCCCAGGTATTCCGTGAGGGGCATATTGAGTCCATGAAAGATTGAAATTTTTGTCCCAAGTTAGCGGAACGGGAGACTTTGTGAGAAAAAAATTAAAAATATCAATTTCCGCTAACTTGTGCCAAAAAAAAAAAATTTCTATGAACTCGCCATGCCCCTCATTGAATACCTTGGGGTGTCTTCTTTCCAAAATGGGGTCACATGTGGGGTATTTATACTGCCCTGGCATTCTAGGGGCCCCAAAGCGTGAGAAGAAGTCTGGTATCCAAATGTCTAAAAATGCCCTCCTAAAAGGACTTTGGGCACCTTTGCGCATCTAGGCTGCAAAAAAGTGTCACACATCTGGTATCGCCGTACTCAGGAGAAGTTGGGCAATGTGTTTTGGGGTGTCATTTTACATATACCCATGCTGGGTGAGAGAAATATCTTGGTCAAATGCCAACTTTGTATAAAATAATGGGAAAAGTTGTCTTTTGCCAAGATATTTCTCTCACCCAGCATGGGTATATGTAAAATGACACCGCAAAACACATTCCCCAACTTCTCCTGAATACGGCGATACCACATGTGTGACACTTTTTTGCAGGCTAGGTGGGCAAAGGGGCCCATATTCCAAAGAGCACCTTTAGGATTTCACAGGTCATTTACCTACTTACCACACATTAGGGCCCCTGGAAAATGCCAGGGCAGTATAACTACCCCACAAGTGACCCCATTTTGGAAAGAAGACACCCCAAGGTATTCCGTGAGGGGCATGGCGAGTTCCTATAATTTTTTATTTTTTCTTCACAAGTTAGCGGAAAATGATGATTTATTTTTTATTTATTTTTTTCCTTACAAAGTCTCATATTCCACTAACTTGTGACAAAAAATAAAAACTTCCATGAACTCACTATGCCCATCAGCGAATACCTTGGGGTCTCTTCTTTCCAAAATGGGGTCACTTGTGGGGTAGTTATACTGCCCTGGCATTCTAGGGGCCCAAATGTGTGGTAAGGAGTTTGAAATCAAATTCTGTAAAAAATGACCTGTGAAATCCGAAAGGTGCTCTTTGGAATATGGGCCCCTTTGCCCACCTAGGCTGCAAAAAAGTGTCACACATCTGGTATCTCCGTACTCAGGAGAAGTTGGGGAATGTGTTTTGGGGTGTCATTTTACATATACCCATGCTGGGTGAGAGAAATATCTTGGCAAAAGACAACTTTTCCCATTTTTTTATACAAAGTTGGCATTTGACCAAGATATTTATCTCACCCAGCATGGGTATATGTAAAAAGACACCCCAAAACACATTCCTCAACTTCTTCTGAATACAGAGATACCAGATGTGTGACACTTTTTTGCAGCCTAGGTGGGCAAAGGGGCCCATATTCCAAAGAGCACCTTTCGGATTTCACAGGTCATTTTTTACAGAATTTGATTTCAAACTCCTTACCACACATTTGGGCCCCTAGAATGCCAGGGCAGTATAACTACCCCACAAGTGAACCCATTTTGGAAAGAAGAGACCCCAAGGTATTCGCTGATGGGCATAGTTAGTTCATGGAAGTTTTTATTTTTTGTCACAAGTTAGTGGAATATGAGACTTTGTATGAAAAAAAAAAAAAAAAAAAATCATCATTTTCCACTAACTTGTGACAAAAAATAAAAAATTCTAGGAACTTGCCATGCCCCTCACGGAATACCTTGGGGTGTCTTCTTTCCAAAATGGGGTCACTTGTGGGGTAGTTATACTGCCCTGGCATTCTAGGGGCCCAAATGTGTGGTAAGGAGTTTGAAATCAAATTCTGTAAAAAATGACGAGTGAAATCCGAAAGGTGCTCTTTGGAATATGGGCCCCTTTGCCCACCTAGGCTGCAAAAAAGTGTCACACATCTGGTATCTCTGTATTCAGGAGAAGTTGAGGAATGTGTTTTGGGGTGTCATTTTACATATACCGATGATGGGTGAGATAAATATCTTGGTCAAATGCCAACTTTGTATAAAAAAATGGGAAAAGTTGTCTTTTGCCAAGATATTTCTCTCACCCAGCATGGGTATATGTAAAAAGACACCCCAAAACACATTCCCCAACTTCTCCTGAGTACGGAGATACCAGATGTGTGACACTTTTTTGCAGCCTAGGTGGGCAAAGGGGCCCATATTCCAAAGAGCACCTTT
Organism: Bufo bufo; assembly: GCF_905171765.1. Taxonomy (NCBI): domain Eukaryota; kingdom Metazoa; phylum Chordata; class Amphibia; order Anura; family Bufonidae; genus Bufo; species Bufo bufo. The sequence continues at coordinate 327,407,173 of NC_053393.1, forward strand.
CGGATTTCACAGGTCATTTTTTACAGAATTTGATTTCAAACTCCTTACCACACATTTGGGCCCCTAGAATGCCAGGGCAGTATAACTACCCCACAAGTGACCCCATTTTGGAAAGAAGACACCCCAAGGTATTCCGTGAGGGGCATGGCAAGTTCCTAGAATTTTTTATTTTTTGTCACAAGTTAGTGGAAAATGATGATTTTTTTTTTTTTTTTTTTTTTCATACAAAGTCTCATATTCCACTAACTTGTGACAAAAAATAAAAACTTCCATGAACTAACTATGCCCATCAGCGAATACCTTGGGGTCTCTTCTTTCCAAAATGGGGTCACTTGTGGGGTAGTTATACTGCCCTGGCATTCTAGGGGCCCAAATGTGTGGTAAGGAGTTTGAAATCAAATTCTGTAAAAAATGACCAGTGAAATCCGAAAGGTGCTCTTTGGAATATGGGCCCCTTTGCCCACCTAGGCTGCAAAAAAGTGTCACACATCTGGTATCTCCGTACTCAGGAGAAGTTGGGGAATGTGTTTTGGGGTGTCATTTTACATATACCCATGCTGGGTGAGAGAAATATCTTGGCAAAAGACAACTTTTCCCATTTTTTTATACAAAGTTGGCATTTGACCAAGATATTTATCTCACCCAGCATGGGTATATGTAAAAAGACACCCCAAAACACATTTCTCAACTTCTTCTGAATACAGAGATACCAGATGTGTGACACTTTTTTGCAGCCTAGGTGGGCAAAGGGGCCCATATTCCAAAGAGCACCTTTCGGATTTCACAGGTCATTTTTTACAGAATTTGATTTCAAACTCCTTACCACACATTTGGGCCCCTAGAATGCCAGGGCAGTATAACTACCCCACAAGTCACCCCATTTTGGAAAGAAGAGACCCCAAGGTATTCGCTGATGGGCATAGTTAGTTCATGGAAGTTTTTATTTTTTGTCACAAGTTAGTGGAATATGAGACTTTGTATGAAAAAAAAAAAAAAATCATCATTTTCCACTAACTTGTGACAAAAAATAAAAAATTCTAGGAACTTGCCATGCCCCTCACGGAATACCTTGGGGTGTCTTCTTTCCAAAATGGGGTCACTTGTGGGGTAGTTATACTGCCCTGGCATTCTAGGGGCCCAAATGTGTGGTAAGGAGTTTGAAATCAAATTCTGTAAAAAATGACCTGTGAAATCCGAAAGGTGCTCTTTGGAATATGGGCCCCTTTGCCCACCTAGGCTGCAAAAAAGTGTCACACATCTGGTATCTCCGTACTCAGGAGAAGTTGTGGAATGTGTTTTGCGGTGTCTTTTTACATATACCCATGCTGGGTGAGAGAAATATCTTGGCAAAAGACAACTTTTCCCATTTTTTTATACAAAGTTGGCATTTGACCAAGATATTTATCTCACCCAGCATCGGTATATGTAAAATGACACCCCAAAACACATTCCTCAACGTCTCCTGAATACAGAGATACCAGATGTGTGACACTTTTTTGCAGCCTAGGTGGGCAAAGGGGCCCATATTCCAAAGAGCACCTTTCGGATTTCACTCGTCATTTTTTACAGAATTTGATTTCAAACTCCTTACCACACATTTGGGCCCCTAGAATGCCAGGGCAGTATAACTACCCCACAAGTGACCCCATTTTGGAAAGAAGAGACCCCAAGGTATTTCGTGATGGGCATAGTGAGTTCATAGAAGTTTTTATTTTTTGTCACAAGTTAGTGGAATATGAGACTTTGTAAGAAAAAAAAAAAAATCATCATTTTCCGCTAACTTGTGACAAAAAATAAAAAGTTGTATGAACTCACTATGCCCATCAGCGAATACCTTAGGGTGTGTAATTTCCGAAATGGGGTCATTTGTGGGGTGTTTGTACTGTCTGGCCATTGTAGAACCTCAGGAAACATGACAGGTGCTCAGAAAGTCAGAGCTGCTTCAAAAAGCGGAAATTTACATTTTTGTACCATAGTTTGTAAACGCTATAACTTTTACCCAAAGCATTTTTTTTTTACCCAAACATTTTTTTTTTATCAAAGACATGTAGAACAATAAATTTAGAGCAAAATTTATATATGGATGTAGTTTTTTTTGCAAAATTTTACAACTGAAAGTGAAAAATGTCATTTTTTTGCAAAAAAATCGTTAAATTTCAATTAATAACAAAAAAAGTAAAAATGTCAGCAGCAATGAAATACCACCAAATGAAAGTTCTATTAGTGAGAAGAAAAGGAGGTAAAATTCATTTGGGTGGTAAGTTGCATGACCGAGCAATAAACGGTGAAAGTAGTGTAGGTCAGAAGTGTAAAAAGTGGCCTGGTCTTTCAGGGTGTTTAAGCACTGGGGGCTGAGGTGGTTAAAACTCTCAGTCTCCACCAGACGGAATGACAGCATTTCAAGGGACAGTAATTTTGAAATGCTGGAATTAAGGGCCAGGAATCGTGGGTGGGTAGGGGGGTACTTTCTCTTCTGCTCCAGTGTTTGGGAGATGGAGAGCTGAACGCTTCCGTGGGACATTGTGGAGATGCTTGGTGACCCAGATGGTGGTGTTGCTGGCAGATCCTCTGTTTGCGGGGTGGCAGTTGGCACTGTCACTCCAGAGGTGGATGAAGAGGCCGAGACTGCAGCAGAAGAGGAAGCAGGAGGAGCCAGAGACCTTTCTTGGTTTTTGAGGAGTCTACTTCACTGCAGCTCGTGCTTTGCACTTAGATGCCTGGTCATGCAGGTTTTGCTCAGGTTGAGAACGTTTATGCCTCGCTTCAGACTCTGATTGCACAGCGTGCAAACTACTTGTGTCTTGTCATCAGCACATTGTCTAAAGAACTGCTACGCCAGGGAACTCCTTGGAGCTGGCTTTGGTGTGCTCGGTCCCTTGCTTCGGTGGGCAGTAGCAGGCGTACTGTCTAGGGGACGGCCGCTCCGCTTTTGCACCCTGCTCCCTCTTCTGCTGTGCTGGTGGCTCTGTGCGACCACCGCCTCTTCCTCCGAACTACACAGGTCACTCGCATGACCTTGATTCCATGTGGGGTTGAGGACCTGATTGTCCTCCACATCATCTTCCACCCAGTCTTCACCCCTGCCCTCCTTGTCAGTCTGCACACTTTCGAAAGCCACAGCAGTTGGCACCTGTGTTTCGTCATCATCCGAGACGTGCTGCGATGGTCCTCCCATGTACTCATCTTGAAACATATGTGGTTGGGCATCGGTGCACTCAATCTCTTCCACTTCTGGGGCAGGGATAGGTGGATGGCCCTAGGAAGCCCTGCTAAAAGAGTCATCAAAAAGCAGAAGAGACTGCTGCATGACTTGCGGCTCAGACTGCTTGGCTGATTTGCAAGGGGGTGAGGTGAAAGACTGATGGACATCGGCTGCAGGTGCCAACTCTGATCTTTCAGCAGGAGACTGGGTGGGAGACAATGTGAAGGAACTGGAGGCACTGTCAGCAACCCAATCTACTATCACCTGTACTTGTTCTGGCTTCACCATTCGTGGAGCTGCATTAGGCCCAACCAAATACCTCTGTAGGTTCTGTCGCCTACTCGCACCTGAGGAAGGGGTTTCACTTCTGTGTGTAGCTGGCACAGATCGACCACGTCCTCTCCCTGCAACAGGAGCTCCACTAGCAGCACCACAACCTGGGCCATGTCCCTTATTTGACGCTCTCCTCATATTTCTCAAATTTAGGATCTTGCCCTAAATGGGTGTTTTATTAATAGCAGAATAGAACAACAGTATGTAAAGGGTGTATCTCACACGTACAGATGCAGACTAGGCCGCAAATCAAGATTTTTGCCCAAAATGAGTTTTTATTAATAGCAGAATAGAACCAGAGTATCTAAAGGGTGTATCTCACACGTACAGATGTAGACTAAGCCGCAATGAAAGATTTTTGGCCAAAATGGGTGTTTTTCTAATAGCAGAATTGATCCACAGTATCTAAATGGTGTATCTCACAATGACATATGCAGCAAAGGCTGCAAAATAGAAAAAAATGCCCAAAAAGGGTGTTTTTCTTTTAATAGCAGAATAGAACCACAGTATCTAAGGTGTGTATCTCGCATGTACAGATGCAGACTAGGCCACAATTAAAGATTTTTGCCCAAAATAGGTGTTTTATTAATAGCAGAATAGAACCACAGTATCTAAAGGGTGTATTTCACTATGACATATGCAGCAAAGGCTGCAAAATTAAGTTTTTTGCCCAAAATGTGTGGTTTTTTTTATAACAGAATATGACAGCAGTATATAACGCTTGAATTTCACACGTGAAGATGCAGCAAGTGCTGTAAAATTATGTATTTTGCCCAAAAAGGGTGTTTTTACTAACAGTATATGACAGCTGTATATAACGCTTGAATTTCACACGTGAAGATGCAGCAAGGGCTGTAAAATTGTGTATTTTGCCCAAAAAGGGTGTTTTTGAAAACCCAGAAAATTATAGCTGTATTTCTAGCTTAAATTGCACACTGACTAATGCGGCAGAGGCCCAAGATGAAGGTTATTGCCGAAAAAAAATTTTTTCAAAGCCAGAAAATTATTTAAGTATTTCAAACTTGTTTTTAACAATAACAGATGCAGCAAGGGCTGCCATATTAAATATTTTGCCCAAAAAGATGAAGGATATTGCCAAAAAAGGTTTTTTAAAAAAAACAAAAACAAAAAAAAAGATTATTATTGCAATATTTCAAGCTTGGATTTGAATGTCACAAAAGCTCAGATGCAGTGCTGGTGCACTGAGCTTGCATAAAATGGCGGCCGCTGCCCACCTAACTAACAGACGGATAAAAGTTATTTTTCTCTGTCACTGGGCTCAGGGCAGGGTAAAAAGATTGTGCACTGCATCCACACAACAAAATCTATGTAGATCGCTGAGTTCAATTGGAGTGCTGATTAAAGATTCTGTCCTATTCTCTCCCTCACAGCAGCAGCATCTTTTCCCTACACTAAGCACAGCAGAGTGACGTGCAGCACTACGTGACTCCAGCTTCTATAAAGGCTGGGTCACATGCTGCACTGGCCAATCACAGCCATGCCATTAGTAGGCATGGCTGTGATGGCTTCTAAGGTCACACAGTTAAACGCTTGTTGATTGGCTGCTCTGCAGCCTTTCAAAAAGCGCTAAGAAATCCCCGAACACCGAACCCGAACTTTTACTGAAATGTTCGGGTTCAGGTCCGGGGTCCAAAAAACCCGAAGTTCGGTACGAACGCGAACTTTACAGTTCGGGTTCGCTCAACCCTAGTGACGCGACATCTAAGACAGTTCAAGCGTTTGTGTGTGTGTAGGGGGAACTTTAAATGCAAGGGTGCAATGCATGTTCTACAATCCAGAGAGTACTCTTTTTAATCTCTGTGTTAACACACAGCAGGCCCAACTTTTTTACAGGGCATCTCCAGACAGTTAATGTGTTGATGTGGTGGGAATAATCCCATAATAGGTTGGCAGCTTGTGTTTTTCACTAGAGAAAATGTATTTCTGAATTTGCATATTTCAATGCACATAAGACATTAGGCCTACATCAGTTACAAGTACTGCATTATTCCCAAAGTAAATTGTCAATAGCAGTGTCTTCAGTGTGTTTTTTTTTTAAAGGGACAGACATTTAATTGAACCTTGTAGATAGAACAAAGTCCAGTTCTCAAGTGGTAAAGGTGCTCTGACCTGCTCTGCATGGATCCGGGCTATGTTTACACCCAAAGTAGATGCAGCAAAAAAGTCCAAATGGATCCAGTGAATAAAATTTATGATTCTTTATTTCTTCATTTAAAAAAAGTATAAACAAGTAATCCTCCTGCATAAAAAAATCAACCATAAGACAGGTCTTCTTCATGGATTCAAAGTATAAAGTATTCAGTTACAGGCATGTAACTGCTTTTTAAGCAAAAAGGGAGGAATTAAATAAATTGAAAATGTTAAGGAACGTCCGCAGTGCAGGTGTGGGGTAAAATGTAGATAATATTAACTCTTGATGTACATGCCTGTGGCTGAAGACTGACTTGCACATAACAATATATATTTGTGGCAGGGGCTGAGGTGTACATTGGCGTGGAGTCGGGAGGGATGCCTATCACCCTCCAAGATCTATCTGGCTGAACTGTGCCTGGAGCCAGTGCGGGGTAGGCCTGAATAAATGGGCCACCCAAGAGAGTGGAATGAAAGAAAGAAGGGTCGGGAGGGTGGGGCATGAAGCGACCGTCCTCAGGGTGAGTATGCGAGGGAAGATATAGTCAGCAGCCCCGCCCACAAATACAGGCTGTAACCAGCCTTAATACTTGTGGCAGGGGCTGAGGTGTACATTGGCGTGGAGTCGGGAGGGATGCCTATCACCCTCCAAGATCTATCTGGCTGAACTGTGCCTGGAGCCAGTGCGGGGTAGGCCTGAATAAGTGGGCAAGAAGACTACTCACGTTGTAGGAGGGAAATAGTTAATTGAACCGAACGACACGGGAGATAACAAGGGCCTGAGGGATTCAGGCCGGAGCTGGGTTGTTAAATGACCTGAGTGATTCGGGAAGGCACTGGGTAGTTAGTAACGTGACGGTCCAGGATGACAGCGGAAGAGCAAGCTTGGGTGATCCCGGATGAGAGAGGCAACGTGGGCCTGGGCGATCCAGGGTGAGAGAGGCTACGCGGGCCTGGGAGATCCAGGACGACTGAGGTAGAGCGAGCCTGGGCGATCCAGGATGGCAGAGGCAGAGCGAGCCTGGGCGATCCAGAATGACAGAGACAGCGCGAGCCTGGGCAACCTAGAATAACCAAGATGGAGCGAGCCTGGGCGAACCAGGAAGACAGGAGCAGCGCGAGCCTGGGTGATCCAGGATGACAGGAGAAGAGCGAGCCTGGGCGATCCAGGATGACAGGAGCAGAGCGAGCCTGGGCGTTCCAGGATGACAAGAGCAGAGCGAGTCTGGGCGTTCCAGGATGACAAGAGCAGAGCGAGCCTGGGCGTTCCAGGATGACAAGAGCAGAGCGAGCCTGGGCGTTCCAGGATGACAGGAGCAGAGCGAGCCTTGGCGATCCAGGATGACAGGAGCAGAGCGAGCCTGGGCGAACCAGGATGTCAGGAGCAAAGCGAGCCTGGGCGATCCAGGGGGACAAGAGCAGGGCGAGCCTGGGCGATCCAGGGGGACAGGAGCAGGGCGAGCCTGGGCGATCCAGGGGGACAGGAGCAGGGCGAGCCTGGGCGAACCAGGATAACAGGAGCAGGGCGAGCCTGGGCGATCCAGGATGACAGGAGCAGGGCGAGCCTGGGCGATCCAGGATGACAGAGACGGAGCGAGCCTGGGCGGTCCAGAATGACAGGCGCGGAGCGAGCCTGGGCGATCCAGGATGACAGAATGAGCCAGGGCGATCCTGGATGACAAGGGTAGAGCGAGCCTGGGCGAACCAGGATGATAGGGACAGAGCGAGCCTTGGCCAGCCAGGATAACGAAACAGAGAGAGCCTGGGCGATCCAGGAAGACAGAGGCAGGGCGAGCCTGGGCGATCCAGGACGATCCTGGATGGCAGAGGCAGAGCGAGCCTAGGCGATCCAGGATGACAAGGACCTCAGGTGACGTGAGAGTGAGTCAAGAAGCAGGTTAGACAGACAGAAGGCGTATGCATGATACCTGAAGAATTCAGGAAGCAAATGAGCAGCAACTTGGCTGATCAGGAGGACTGAATATCAGAGAGTACCGCAGCCCTGTCTGTTTTAAAAAAAGATTGCCCAAAATTGCACATTAGGAAACCGGAAAATAGCACAGCAACAAAACCCCACTACTAAAACAACATTCATGGAGTTAGCTACACTGGAGGGGATAACTTGTGTAACACCTGTTAGCAGCAGTGGAAGGTGCAGTTTCTGGCCCCAGTCGAGGAGGCATAGAGCGATTGTGCAGCAATTGATTGGCACCCGTGGGTATAGGGGTCCACCGAAGGCTCCAACCTAAACTCAACCTGGGCTAGCGGTGGCACAGGCGATGGGAATCCGAGCAGCAGTCCCTGACCCCGCAGCAGTGTCCGCAAGGCAGCACCCTACTGATCACACTGGTGTCTGGACCTTCCGCTGCGTACTTTTTTTTTTTTTTTTCTTTTTTACCTGAATGGAGACACAGGCCGGCAAGCCCCGTGCCTGCCGACCATGGCTTCTCGGCTGGAATGTACTGCAAAATAAAACAAAAATAGAAAACAATACATGCAATTATACCTAATTACAGTTGTAGATACCCCCAGGTCCGGTGCACTGAAGAAGTACTTGTACCAATTAGGTGGACCTGAGTGAATCGAGTGGACGGGGAGCAATAAAGGGAGACAGAGGCAGCGTGAACCTGGGCGATCCAGGACGACAGAGGCAGAATGGGCCTGGGCGATCCAGGACGACAGAGACAGAACGAGCCTGGGCGATCCAGGATGACAGAGGCAAAATGAGCCTGGGCGCTCCAGGATGACAGAGGCAGAATGAGCCTGGGCGATCCAGGACGACAGAGGCAGAACGAGCCTGGGCGATCCAGGATGACAGAGGCAAAATGAGCCTGGGCGATCCAGGATGACAGAGGCAAAATGAGCCTGGGCGATCCAGGATGACAGAGGCAGAACGAGCCTGGGCGATCCAGGATGACAGAGGCAGAATGAGCCTGGGCGATCCAGGATGACAGAGGCAGCGTGTACCTGGGGAAGCATGGAAAACAGACCAAAAAGACGTGTGCGTGATACGGGAAGACTGGATATCAGACGGTACTGCAGGCCTGTTCATATCGGAAGCACCTAAATAAAGACAACAAGCTAATAAATTAAGTTCTGAGCCCGAAATGGTACATTAGACAACCGGAAAAACAGCATCTCCCCCAACCTGGAAAGAGAAGGACCTGTTTAAGGGACATCCCATCCCCCACATATGCGTCAGCCAAGCGGAGATGCTGCTCGCCAGGCGACCGGAGAACTCCCTGAAGTGTACGGCAGCACCTCCACCTAAGCCCAGGCCCAGTATGGGATGGGTCAGAGACCCACCGGAGCAATGCTGAGGACCCAATCCATGAAAACTCTAGTAAAGCCCCTTTAAAAATAAATAATATATGTAGAGCACACTGCTCTATGGGTGAATACCCCTGCAAACAATGGAAAACCTGTAAAGCCCTCTTGAAAAGCTTTGTAATAACTATGACACAGGGTGGACCCTTCACCTAGTAATTACACTCTGGTTGCACCTGCACACATGAAGGCAGAACCCTGCACAGGACTTCTGATGACTGTCCACTGACATCGACATGCCAGATACTGAATAAGAATAATGAGAATGTAAGAACACCTGCAATGATAACAAAACTGTTTGGAAGATAACCTCATTAGAGGGCAGCTGACACATTTAAGTTCATTTATGCCACTGCTTTGCTGTATGCATATTATAGACAGAGCCCTGCAGTAAGCATGCTATATACACTCAGCAGTGCAGAACGCATGCTACACACACAGCTCTGAAGCACACATCATGTACATGCACACAAACACATTATAAATACACGCACTCAGTATTGCTGCATGCACAGCTGACACATTACACAGCTCCGATGCAAATACATTTTATCTATGATAAAACTCACATTTATGTGCGCTGACTGATGCCCCTGAAGAAACGCGAGAGCGAAACCCGGTTGGGCGTTGCTGTGCATGCGGTTTTAAGACTTGACGTGCGGGAGCAGTCAGCCCTACCTGAAGCGCCGAGGACGCCGGCCCTGCCGACAGGGCCCAAACAGACAAAGAGGATTGCACGCTGCAGAGGAGGCTTCCCAGGAGCTGAAGGAGAGAGGGAGCCCCGGCCGGAGAGAGGGAACCCCGGCCGAGCCCAGCTGGGCAGGCCGGGCAGACGCTGCCCCCAGCCGATGAAGCTGGAGAGCCGTACCTTACCCGGAAGTGACGTAGGCTGGGAACCCCGGAAGTGACGGAACGGGCTGGAGGTACCTGCATGAAGCGACCGTCCTCAGGGTGAGTATGCGAGCGAAGATATAGTCAGCAGCCCCGCCCACAAATACAGGCTGTAACCAGCCTTAATACTAGTAAATAATATAATGACACAATGTACAATAATGCAGAATTGAGAAACAATCATATATTAATAATGTAATAAAATATCTGTATGATAATTCATTCCATAAGGCCTCATGCACACGACCGTTGTTTTGGTCCGCATCCGAGCCGCAGTATTTGCGGCTTGGATGCGGACCGATTCACTTCAATGGGGCCGAAAAAGATGCTGACAGCACTCCGTGTGCTTTCCGCATCCATTGCTCCGTTCCGTGGTCCGCAAAAAAAATATAACCTGTCGACGATTGTGTGCATGAGGCCTAAGGTGAGCTGTGTTTAAGGTAAAATTCCAGAAAGCTTCTCTCTCCAATAATAATTTTTTGAAACTGCCCCCTCGCTTGTATAATTTTACTTTTTCTATACCAATTAAACCGAGGAACCCAACCTTACCATTATGTTGTTGCAAAAAGTGTTTAGATGCGCCAGAGATGTTATGATTTAAATTTTTGTTGGTGATATCATTCAGATGCTCAAGAAAACGCACCTTCAGTTTTCTGGTTGTACTGCCTATGTAAGCTAAATTGTATAGTGTGCACATGATCATATAAATGATGCCTTCTGTGTTGCAATTTATGTAGCTTTTTATTTTGTATTTTATTTCTTTTTGGGTGTGCGGGAATTCTTTGAGTGAACGTAACAGCAAGTTTTCCAGGGAGGATTCCCACAGAGATAAAATCCTAAAGTGGATAGCCATGTGAGCGATTTAGAATAATTTGTTTTAAAATTACTATGTGCGATTTTTGGGCCTATTGTTGGAGCTTTCCTGTAAGAGACACTAAATCCTTCTGATAATATGTGATGTAATTTTTCATCTTCATAAAGTATTGGTATATATTTGTAAATTAAAGAGCGTACTTGATTAAAAAGAGGATTATATTGTAAAGTAAGTGTTGGTGTGAACTTTTTGTTCCTGTTTTTACTATGTTCTTTTGTTAAAAGCTCATGTTGTGTTAACTTGTTAACACGGACAGTGGCTTGCTTTAGCATCCAATTAGGGTTACCCCTGGCTGACAATCTATTGTGTATAGCTTTCTGTTCACATTGGTAGTTTTTTTCTGTGCTGCAAATACGTTTGGCTCTGATTAATTCACCAGTGGGAATAGCGTTCAATGTATGTTTTGGATGGAATGTACCTGCATGAAGAATTGTATTACCTGAGATGGGTTTTCTATATGTAGTTGTGATGATCTCCTGATTTGGTATACCAGGTCTAAAAATTTAATTTCATTTTCATTTACAGTAATGGTAAATGCAAGATTGTGGTTATTATTATTTAAATCGGATATAAAGGGGGGTATGGCAGACACATTTCCATGCCAGATAAATAGCAGGTCATCGATGTATCTGCTGTACCACCTAATATTATCCAACAAAGGATTATTTTCATTGTAAATATACATTGTATCCCAGTAAGCCATGGCCAAATTGGACAGGGTAGGAGAGTATTTCACACCCATAGGGACACCAGTTTTTTGTAGAAAAAACTTTTTGTCAAACTGAAATAAAGGACACAAAAGAAGTATTGCGCAATATGGAACATAGAATTTGGCACTGTAATAACTGATGGATTAGCTGTGATGTAACAGCTCTGTATCTGTCATTGCCAAATGGGTTTATAATGGAAGCTCTGGAATTTCATTTGAGAGCTTATACAGAATACTCATTGGATCTCATATACTTTATTTTAGAAATTACTGTTTTTCTAATTAAAAACTATTTTTTCAGTTTGACAAAAAGTTTTTTTCTACAATTTGGCCATGGCTTACTGGGAGACAATGTATATTTACAATGAAAATAATCCTTTTTTGGATAATATTAGGTGGTACAGCAGATACATTGATGACCTGCTATTTATCTGGCATGGAAATGTGTCTGCCATACCCCCCTTTATATCCTATTTAAATAATAATAACCACAATCTTGCATTTACCCATACTGTAAATGAAAATGAAATTACATTTTTAGACCTAAAATTACAGGGTATACAAAATCAGGAGATCATCACAGCTACATATAGAAAACCCATCTCAGGTAATACAATTCTTTATGCAGGTACATTCCAACCAAAACATACATTGAAAGCTATTCCCACTGGTGAATTAATCAGAGCCAAACGTAATTGCAGCACAGAAAAAAACTACCAATGTGAACAGAAATCTATACACAATAGATTGTCAGCCAGGGGTAACCCTAATTGGATGCTAAAGCAAGCCACTGCCCGTGTTAACAAGTTAACATGACATGAGCTTTTAACAAAAGAACATGGTGAAAACAGGAACAAAAATAAAAGCAAGTTCACACCAACAGTTACTTTACAATATAATCCTCTTTTTAATCAAGTACGCTCTTTAATTTACAAATATATACCAATACTTTATGAAGATGAAAAACTACATCACATATTATCAAAAGGATTTAGAGTGTCTTACAGGAAAACTAAAACAATAGGCAAAAAAATCGCACCTAGCGATTAAAAAAAAAAATGTATTCCAAATCGCTCACATAGCTATCCACTTTAGGATTTTATCTCTGTGGGAATCATCCCATAAAAACTTTTACGTTCATTTAACCAAAGAATTCCCGCACACCCAAAAAGAAATGAAATACAAAATAAAAAGCTACATAAATTGCAACACAGAAGGCATCATTTATATGATCATGTGCACACTATGCAATTTAGCTTACATAGGCAGTACAACCAGAAAACTGAAGGTGCGTTTTCTTGAGCATCTGAATGATATCACCAACAAAAAAAAAATCTCTGGCGCATCTAAACATTTTTTGGAACAACATAATGGTAAGGTTGGGTCTCTCAGTTTAATTGGTATAGAAAAAGTTAAATTATACAAGCGAGGGGGCAGTTTCAAAAAAATATTATTGGAGAGAGAAGCTTTCTGGATTTTTACCTTAAACACAGCTCACCCTTATGGAATGAATTATCATACAGATATTTTATTACATTATTAATATATAATTGTTTCTCATTCCTGCATTATTGTACACCGTTTCATTATACACTGCTCAAAAAAATAAAGGGAACACTTAAACAACACAATGTAACTCCAAGTCAATCACACTTCTGTGAAATCAAACTGTCCACTTAGGAAGCAACACTGAGTGACAATCAATTTCACATGCTGTTGAGAAAATGGGATAGACAACAGGTGGAAATTATAGGCAATTAGCAAGACACCCCCAATAAAGAAGTGGTTCTGCAGGTGGTGACCTGACCACTTCTCAGTTCCTATGCTTCCTGGCTGATGTTTTGGTCACTTTTGAATGCTGCCGGTGCTTTCACTCTAGTGGTAGCATGAGACGGAGTCTACAACCCACACAAGTGGCTCAGGTAGTGCAGCTTATCCAGGATGGCACATCAATGCGAGCTGTGGCAAGAAGGTTTGCTGTGTCTGTCAGCGTAGTGTCCAGAGCATGGAGGTGCTACTAGGAGACAGGCCAGTACATCAGGAGACGTGGAGGAGGCCGTAGGAGGGCAACAACCCAGCAGCAGGACCGCTACCTCCGCCTTTGTGCAAGAAGGAACAGGAGGAGCACTGCCAGAGCCCTGCAAAATGACCTCCAGCAGGCCACAAATGTGCATGTGTCTGCTCAAACGGTCAGAAACAGACTCCATGAGGGTAATATGAGGGCTCGACGTCCACAGGTGGGGGTTGTGCTTACAGCCCAACACCGTGCAGGACGTTTGCCATTTGCCAGAAAACACCAAGATTGGCAAATTCGCCACTGGCGCCCTGTGCTCTTAACAGATGAAAGCAGGTTCACACTGAGCACATGTGACAGACGTGACAGAGTCTGGAGACGCCGTGGAGAACGTTCTGCTGCCTGCAACATCCTCCAGCATGACCGGTTTGGCATTGGGTCAGTAATGGTGTGGGGTGGCATTTCTTTGGAGGGCCGCACAGCCCTCCATGTGCTCGCCAGAGGTAGCCTGACTGCCATTAGGTACCGAGATGAGATCCTCAGACCCCTTGTGAGACCATATGCTGGTGCGGTTGGCCCTGGGTTCCTCCTAATGTAAGACAATGCTAGACCTCATGTGGCTGGAGTGTGTCAGCAGTTCCTGCAAGACGAAGGCATTGATGCTATGGATTGGCCCGCCCGTTCCCCAGACCTGAATCCAATTGAGCACATCTGGGACATCATGTCTCGCTCTATCCACCAACGTCACGTTGCACCACAGACTGTCCAGGAGTCGACAGATGCTTTAGTCCAGGTCTGGGAGGAGAAACCTCAGGAGACCGTCCGCCACCTCATCAGGAGCATGCACAGGCGTTGTAGGGAGGTCATACAGGCACGTGGAGGCCACACACACTACTGAGCCTCATTTTGACTTGTTTTAAGGACATTACATCAAAGTTGGATCAGCCTGTAGTGTGTTTTTCCACTTTAATTTTGAGGGTGACTCCAAATCTAGACCTCCATGGGTTAAAAAATTTGATTTCCATTTTTTTTTTTTTTTGTGTGATTTTGTTGTCAGCACATTCAACTATGTAAAGAACAAAGTATTTCAGAAGAATATTTAATTAACTCAGATCTAGGATGTGTTATTTTTGTGTTCCCTTTATTTTTTTGAGCAGTGTATTATTTACTCATATACACTCACCTACAGGTAGTGCAGAATTTTTAGGCAAGTTGTATTTTTGAGGATTAATTTTATTATTGAACAACAACCATGTTCTCAATGAACCCAAAAAACTATTAATATCAAAGCTGAATATTTTTGGAAGTAGTTTTTAGTTTGTTTTTAGTTTTAGCTATTTTAGGGGGATATCTGTGTGTGCAGGTGACTATTAGTGTGCATAATTATTAGGCAACTTAACAAAAAACAAATATATACCCATTTCAATTATTTATTTTTACCAGTGAAACCAATATAACATCTCAACATTCACAAATATACATTTCTGACATTCAAAAACAAAACAAAAACAAATCAGTGACCAATATAGCCACCTTTCTTTGCAAGGACACTCAAAAGCCTGCCATCCATGGATTCTGTCAGTGTTTTGATCTGTTCACCATCAACATTGCGTGCAGCAGCAACCACAGCCTCCCAGACACTGTTCAGAGAGGTGTACTGTTTTCCCTCCTTGTAAATCTCACATTTGATGATGGACCACAGGTTCTCAATGGGGTTCAGATCAGGTGAACAAGGAGGCCATGTCATTAGATTTTCTTCTTTTATACCCTTTCTTGCCAGCCACGCTGTGGAGTACTTGGACGCGTGTGATGGAGCATTGTCCTGCATGAAAATCATGTTTTTCTTGAAGGATGCAGACTTCTTCCTGTACCACTGCTTGAAGAAGGTGTCTTCCAGAAACTGGCAGTAGGACTGGGAGTTGAGCTTGACTCCATCCTCAACCCGAAAAGGCCCCACAAGCTCATCTTTGATGATACCAGCCCAAACCAGTACTCCACCTCCACCTTGCTGGCGTCTGAGTCGGACTGGAGCTCTCTGCCCTTTACCAATACAGCCACAGGCCATCCATCTGGCCCATCAAGATTCACTCTCATTTCATTAGTCCATAAAACCTTAGAAAAATCAGTCTTGAGATATTTCTTGGCCCAGTCTTGACGTTTCAGCTTGTGTGTCTTGTTCAGTGGTGGTCGTCTTTCAGCCTTTCTTACCTTGGCCATGTCTCTGAGTATTGCACACCTTGTGCTTTTGGGCACTCCAGTGATGTTGCAGCTCTGAAATATGGCCAAACTGGTGGCAAGTGGCATCTTGGCAGCTGCACGCTTGACTTTTCTCAGTTCATGGGCAGTTATTTTGCGCCTTGGTTTTTCCACACGCTTCTTGCGACCCTGTTGACTATTTTGAATGAAACGCTTGATTGTTCGATGATCATGCTTCAGAAGCTTTGCAATTTTAAGAGTGCTGCATCCCTCTGCAAGATATCTCACTATTTTTGACTTTTCTGAGCCTGTCAAGTCCTTCTTTTGACCCATTTTGCCAAAGGAAAGGAAGTTGCCTAATAATTATGCACACCTAATATAGGGTGTTGATGTCATTAGACCACACCCCTTCTCATTACAGAGATGCACATCACCTAATATGCTTAATTGGTAGTAGGCTTTCGAGCCTATACAGCTTGGAGTAAGACAACATGCATAAAGAGGATGATGTGGTCAAAATACTCATTTGCCTAATAATTCTGCACGCAGTGTAAAGAATTATTAGGAACACCTTACTAATACGGTGTTGGACCCCCTTTTGCCTTCAGAACTGCCTTAATTCTACGTGGCATTGATTCAACAAGGTGCTGATAGCATTCTTTAGAAATGTTGGCCTATATTGATAGGATAGCATCTTGCAGTTGATGGAGATTTGAGGGATGCACATCCAGGGCACAAAGCTCCCGGTTCACCACATCCCAAAGATGCTCTATTGGGTTGAGATCTGGTGACTGTGGGGGCCATTTTAGTACAGTGAACTCATTGTCATGTTCAAGAAACCAATTTGAAATGATTCGAGCTTTGTGACATGGTGCATTATCCTGCTGGAAGTAGCCATCAGAGGATGGGTACATGGTGGTCATGAAGGGATGGACATGGTCAGAAACAATGCTCAGGTAGCCCGTGGCATTTAAACGATGCCCAATTGGCACTAAGGGGCCTAAAGTGTGCCCAGAAAACATCCCCCACACCATTACACCACCACCACCAGCCTGCACAGTGGTAACAAGGCATGATGGATACATGTTCTCATTCTGTTTACGCCAAATTCGGACTCTACCATTTGAATGTCTCAACAGAAATCGAGACTCATCAGACCAGGCAACATTTTTCCAGTCTTTAACAGTCCAATTTTGGTGAGCTTGTGCAAATTGTAGCCTCTTTTTCCTATTTGTAGTGGAGATGAGTGGTACCCGGTGGGGTCTTCTGCTGTTGTAGCCCATCCGCCTCAAGGTTGTGCGTGTTGTGGCTTCACAAATGCTTTGCTGCATACCTCGGTTGTAACGAGTGGTTATTTCAGTCAACGTTGCTCTTCTATCAGCTTGAATCAGTCGGCCCATTCTCCTCTGACCTCTAGCATCCACAAGGCATTTTTGCCCACAGGACTGCCGCATACTGGATGTTTTTCCCTTTTCACACCATTATTTGTAAACCCTAGAAATGGTTGTGCGTGAAAATCCCAGTTACTGAGCAGATTGTGAAATACTCAGACCGGCCCGTTTGGCACCAACAACCATGCCACGCTCAAAATTGCTTAAATGACCTTTCTTTCCCATTCTGACATTCAGTTTGGAGTTCAGGAGATTGTCTTGACCAGGACCACACCCCTAAATACATTAAAGCAACTGCCATGTGATTGGTTGACTAGATAATTGCATTAATGAGAAATAGAACAGGTGTTCCTAATAATTCTTTAGTTGAGTGTATATTTTTAAGTGCAAGTCAGTCTTCAGCCACAGACATGTACATCAAGAGTTAATATTATCTACATTTACCCTACACCTGCACTGCTGGCATTCCTTAACATTTTCAATTGATTTAATTCCTCCCTTTTTGCTTAAAAAGTTGTTACATGCCTGTATCTGAATACTTTATACTTTGAATCCATGAAGAAGACCTGTCTTATGGTTCAAACGTGTTGATTTTATGCAGGAGGATTACTTGTTTATACATTTTTTTTAAATGAAGAAATAAAAAATCATTGATTTTACTCGCTGGATCTATTTGAACTTTTTTGCTGCATTTCATTGAACCTCTGTCTTAAAGTTCCAGAAAACATATATAAGAGCTAGGCCTTGTCCTTCCAGAGCTACAATGTGGGTGGTAGCTGCACTAACAAGAAGTAGTAGTAGTAGTAGTAGTAGTAGTAGTAGTAGTAGTAGTAGTAGTAGTAGAAGTAGTAGGACACCATTTTCCCTGGCTTCAAAAAGATGCAACATTATCATTGAGGAGAAAGAGGTTGGGATTGGATGGCTCACTCCTTCTCTCAGTCACAGCAAGATGATGTGGAGGTCACTTCTGAGTCTGACATTGTGTAATGGAGCCAGGGGTCATAGCATTACTCCTGCTCCTCACAGTCCCAGAGAAGCTTGTCAGTGGCACCCTCTCTGTCTTCACTGCTCCCTCCTAGTAGGGTGCCTTCTTATTTCCTAAGAAGAAGCAACTAAACCCCACCAGCCACTCCAACAGATAGTCAAGAGAGTCTCCCTGTTGATGACTTAAATCAGTCAGTGTTTAGACTGGTTCAGGGGGTGGCTGGGGACCCTATGCATAGCTGAGTTGGTAGTGGTAATGGTGGTAATAGGATTGGTGGTGGGGAACTGGTAATGACTGTAGTTTTCTGGACAAGTAAATAGCAGGGAGTCGGTAGGGGGAACAAATAGCTTACCATGATATATCTGATAAAAGTGCCTGGGAGGATGAGGACTATGATGACAATTTTGTGTTGGACAGGACCTTGGAGCTCAATCAGAGTGCTGAGGAGGAGACATCATAGAAGAAGGGTGGTGGTCATAGCAGCAGTAAAGTGTGAAGGAAATGTAAGGCCAAAACCACCCAAAGAACTGGCAGGGCAAAATCTGCTTCTTGTGTGGTTAGCTCAAGAGCTTGTGATGTCGCTTATACTGGTGGGTTCAGGCTCAAAACATGCCAGAATTATAAAAACCTATATATTAGATATTGCCCTTTACCCTTAAAATAAAAACACCTTTAAAAAATCCTTAGTTAAAAGTAATATAAGAGTGTATGAATAAAGGTAGTAGTGGCTACACTTGGTGAGTGAAAAAAAAAAAAATATATATATATATATAGGTGCTCACTCCACAACCCACCCCAGGTTGTAGGCAAGAAAAAAATTATTGTGTATGGATGGAGGGCACACAAAATATCTGGGGCAATGTGGACTAAACAATAAATATTTATTAATATATATAAAACCTATTTATATATAGATAAAAAGTCAGCAATCCATACCATAAGGAATAAATAGTAAATCCAGAGTCATATATCTGCAGAATAAATATGATACTTCAATAGTTGGTCAATGTCAAATAATTGCACTTGGTTATAAATAAACAGATCGTTCATATGAAGCAGCGTATCTGTAAAGAAAATGTCCTGCTCAGCAGATCCACACCTCTTCAAGATCTCAAATGAAAGCACCTATTTTGCTCACAACTTTAACAGCACTCCGTGAGACCGTCGCAATAGGTGCCTTCGGAGTAAACTGTGTTAGTCTGCTGTCTAGGACAGCAGCTATCACAGCTCTAGCATGTTTCTATGGAAAACTTCACCATGTTAAGGCCATGACATATTATTATTTCACCTTCCTGCTATGATGTAATAGTATGTCACTGAGCAGGAAATGATTAAAGAGCAAATGCATCAAAGCAGCACAATTTCATCCAATAATACCACAGTTTTTTCTGCAAAACCCTGTGACCATCAACATGATTGTCACTACAGGCAAACAGTTTTTATTGGAAAAACTGTGCAACCAAATAACAATCTATTTTAAAACCCTGGTCCTGGTTTTGGCCACAAACAGATGTACCCTAAGACTTAACAAGTCATTTTGTATTCCAGGAATGTACAGAATTAAGGCACTCATAAAAGAACAATGCTCCAATTCCATTAACTGTGTATTGAGTATATTGCAACACTAGATGTATACTATACCTGAAAATATCAATATCATTGCACGTGCAATATAATAATGCATCTGGCATTCATTTGCATCTAAAAGCGGTCTTAGTAATAATGAGATGCAACTTCTTTGTTTTCCAAATAATATATATGCAAATTCCTTAACCTTCTAAATTTATGACTATGAAACTGTTACAACAAATTGCACTTTTTAAAACAATAGACTTAAAAATGCTATGAAAATCTCTTATCTCAGCACAGCCATTAAATTGATTATTATATAGTAACCTTTTTACTAAATTATATGTCTAGAATACAGCTGATGCAATGCTAAATTTGCAAGTATGATGCTAAATGTGTTTAACCTGTACAAAATTAATGACGTGATGACAATAAGATGGAATAATTGCTTTGCTTAAGCAATTTACATGCTTCAAAGTGGACAGCTTCTGGATGTTAAATTAGTATAATTTGCATAGAGAGTTAGAAAATTGCAGAATTTAAAATTTGGAGAGTATATTAATCCGTATGGAGAATTACAAAGATTTTCAATACATAAGTCATTATAAGAAATAGCATCTGTCAAAACACTAACTTGATTGAAAGTGTAAAAATGTCTGGGAAAAATGATTATAAAGCATTGCATGAAGAACGTCATTTTTACAGGGTCAACACAAACCAAAAAGCGCTACAACAGACTACAAAAAAGCCTCATGTGCTTATGTTATAACAAGGCGCAAAACATGGCGCAAGGGGAACTTGGAGGTTTAAAGGGCATCTGTCAGCAGATTTGTACCTATGAAACTGGCTGACCTGATGCATGTGCGCTTGGCAGTTTGAAGGCATCTGTGTTGGCCCCATGTTCATATGTGTAGCATTGCTGAGAAAATGAGATGCTTTAATATATGCAAATGAGCCTATAGGAGCAACGGGGACGTTATCGCTACTACAAGAGGCTCTGCTTTCTCTGTAACTGCCACACCCTCTGCCCTTTGATTGACATGGACAGACATAATGATGTTTACACTACCTGGACCTGTTAATCAAAGTGGAGAGGGACACTTTAAGGCCGTGTAACCACAATAGGAAAATGTAAACATATGTTCATTTAAATACATTATTTTATTGTTTATATTTATAGCAGAATTAATTTACTGATGTGTCCACCTTTTTTTTTTTTATAACACAGAATTATGTAAAAAAAAGAAGTTTGACAGTGGCGAGTCTAAAATAGGTCTGAACAAATTCTGCCAACATGACAGACATAGTACCTTAGATATAACATTATACAGATAATAGAACATGAATCCAATACATAGTCAATAATCAAATTAAAACATTCACAAATCTTCCCATTTTCTTCCATATTCCATTAAATTAGTTCTCCCACTGTCAATCCGAACTTATCACCCTTATTCGTCGCCCCCCGAGGTGGTTGTCTTGGTGGTCTTTACCATTGGTCAAGTCAAATTCTGCAATATTACTATTGCCCCACAAAGGTGAAAAATTTAAAGTGTTAGAGATCTCCAATTTTTTTTTTTATCTTGCCCCAGGACAAATCCACCATTCGACAAATTGGGTATTTTTTCCCTTTGTTTTTTTTATTTTTATTTTTTAAATTTTTCAAAGCTTTATTGAAAACGTAATTCAGCAGTACAAGTAATTCCACTTCAATGGACAGTAGTGGGCAGTACACAGCCGTATACATTATCATTGTACTACTTAGCTATCAATAAAATAACCAAGTTAACAAAATTAACATAGTAGATGTCATTTCCAGTCATATTGCATAGGTTAGCATAGGTAACATAGAATGCAGATGAGAAACAATATATCCTAAAACCATTAATGGATCTCGTTAAAGTGCCTGAAATCAATCCAGGGTTTCCAAAGGGCGGTGAATTTGTCATGAGAACGGTTTTCCCAAGCGGACAGTTCTTCAAATCTATATATGGAGTCTACCTTGTTTATCCAGTAGTCAGGTGGTGGGAGATCTGATGAGAGCCAGAATCTGGGGATTAAGAGGCGTGCTGCAGATAACAATTTCTTGAACAGTGGAGTGACACCGGTGGATGTGTGGGAGGGGGGAGGCCTAAGAGAGCAAGTTGAGGAGAAAGCATTACCTTGGATTTGCAGATTGTATTGCATTGTTTAAAGATCTCGGACCACCAATTATACAAAGGTGAGCCGGACCACCAAATGTGAAGGAATTTACCACCCCCCTCACCACACCTCCAGCATGCGTCAGAACCAGTACTACAGGTGATATCAGGCATTTTGTACCATCTGGTGAGTACTTTGTAGCCATTTTCCTGTATCCTAACACATCTAGAGGAGCTATGAGGTTCTCTAAAAAGTCTCAGTTGATCCTCATTAGAGAATAGAGTATCTAGATCTTTTTCCCATGCACCAATGAATGCCAACTTAGGAGGGCATATAGGGAGGCTAAATTTTCTATATAGTTGAGAGATTAATTTTTTAGGGGGATGTTTAGCATTAATGAGGCTTTTAAACCAGGTAAGAGGTCTTAAAAGCGCATGGTAGGGGACAAACTTTGTCAAGCTGGTTTGTATAAATGAATAGAGAGAAGGGAATACCTTAGTTTCGGGAAAAAGGGAGGCAAATTGATCTTTATGGATCATGCTGCCGTCTTCCCCAAAAAGAGAGAGAGCCGGAGTTTCAGAATTACGGATATATGTAAGAAGACTTTGTTTCAGCTCTAATGGAGCCAGATCTATTAAATCTTTTATTTGAATAAGTGGAGAGGGAAGTGGGATTCCATTATCAGATCTTTGGAATTTATCCCATGCTTCGAGGGTGGCTGTTATGGTTGGGCTAGTGTACTTATATTTAACTCGGTTTTGCTGAGGATAAATCAGAAGGGTTCTGAATGAGACGTTAGCTAGGGCAGCTTCCATACTAGGCCAAGATTTGTATGTAGAGTCTCTGAACCAATCAACAACCCTGGTTAACAAGGTAGCTAAGTTATATAGAGAGGGATTCGGGAGGTGGATGCCGCCAAAGGTTTTGGGGTTCTGTAGTATAGAGAAACGTATGCGGGCTTTCTTACGACTCCATATAAAAGAGCGAATTTCCTTATCAAGGGATTGGAAGAAGGATTTGGGAATAGGGAGGGGGAGGACTTGTTGTAGATAGTTTAGTTTAGGGAGGACTAATGAGGTAAATATATTTTTACGGCCAAACCAGGATAGTGTGTGAAGGTGGAGGTTGTTTAGTTGGTCTTGCATGTTTTGTAGCAGTAGGGCAAAATTAAGTTGAAATAATTTGGAAAGATCAGTGCCAATTTTAACTCCTAAATATGTTATAAAAGGGGTATCCCAGTTAAACGGGGATTGGGCTGCTAGGTCTAATTTAGTACGAGCATTTAGGCCTAGGCTCAAGATATGGGACTTTTTCATATTTATTTTGAGGTTAGATAGGGGACTAATTTTTTCAAGGGTCTCATATATTAATGGGAGGGATGTTTTCGGGTTAGATGTAAGAAGAAGAAGGTCGTCCGCAAATGCTGCAACTTTATGTTTGTGGTTTCCAAGTTTAATACCTTTGATTTTGTCATTTTGTCAAAAGGATTGTAGGAGTGGTTCCATAGTTAATATGAAAGCTAGGGGGGAAAGTGGACACGCCTGGCGCGTACCATTTCTAATGGGGAAGGAAGGGGAGGTAGTTTTATTCACCAGCACCGACGCCGAGGCATTGGAATACATGGAGAAGACTGCGTCTATAAAAGATATTGGTAATCCAAATTTAATCAATGTAAGGCGCAAAAAGTCCCAACTGATCCTATCAAAAGCCTTTTCGGCGTCGGTGCTGAGGAGAACTAGGGGATGAGAAAACTTGGTGGCATATTGGATAGCATTGAGGATTCTGACCGAGTTGTCTTTACCCTCTCTACCAATCACAAAGCCTGTTTGGTCACCATGAACCAATGAAGGGAGAATAGGGGAGAGGCGGTTTGCTAACATCTTAGCTAGAAGTTTTAGGTCAAGGTTCAACAGAGAAATGGGACGATAATTTGCGCAGTGTGCTGGGTCTTTACCTTCCTTAGGTATGATGGTTATTAAAGCTCTCGTCATGTCTATGGTGAGAGGAGTGCCCTTGAGTGATTGATTACAGATATTAAGAAGGTAAGGAGAGATAGATTCTCTGAATGTGTTATAGTATAGGGCTGTGAGACCATCAGGGCTGGGGCTTTATTTTTTGGGAGCTGTTTGATGGCATTTTTCAGTTCATCTATAGAGAAGGGGGATTCTAATATTTTTTTATTAGAAGTGTTGAGCTTAGGGAGGGAGACAGTATCCAGGAATCTGCTGATGGCTTCTATAGTGGATGGGGCACTGATTGAGGGAGTAGGTTGGGGTAGATTATAAAGGGATTGGTAGAAGGCTTGAAATTGGGAGGTTATTTCTTTGGACGTTGTGACTGTTTCTCCTTTGTTATTATGGATCTTACAAATATAGTTGTGATTTCTCCTTTTTTTTATCCTATTCATGACAAACTTGGACGCTTTATCGCCATGGGCAAAATATTTGAATTGGGAATTGAGAAAGTATTTGGCCGATATGGAGTTTAAGGTGTTTTTAAGTTCAGAGCGAAGTGAGTTGAGTTTAGGGAGGTGCTGGTCAGAGAGGGATTTTTTGTGGATCGCTTCAATTTTCCGAATTTCAGATAGAAGGCCATTAATTTGGGCTTTTCTAAATTTTTTAAGATGAGCACCTAGGCTGATAAATTGGCCCCTTATGTATGCCTTGTGGGTGTCCCATAGGATGTGGGGGGAGGTTTCTGGAAGGGCATTTAGGGAAAAGAAATCGTTGAGGGATTTCTGAATTTTAGCTTTGTTTTCTTTTGAGGAGATCAATTGTTCATTGAGTCTCCAGTTAGTTGTTTTGGGAGCTAGTTGGGGGATGGAGATAGTGACAAATATTGGAGAGTGATCGGATAAATGAATGGAGTCTATGTGGGTTTTGGAGCATAACTGGAGATGTGGTTTAGAGATAAATAGGTAGTCTAACCTTTGGTATGAGCCATGAACGTTTGAAAAAAGGTGTAGTCCCTTTCAGTGGGATTAAATGTTCTCCAGGTGTCAACCAGGTTTAAATTGTGAAATTTGTTGCATAGGAAGTTAAGCTTTTTCCGTGAGAGGACAGATTTTTTTGTTGAGGAGTCTAGAGTGGTATTTAGGGCGACATTAAAGTCCCCTCCCATGATAACTGTACCTTCTTGGAAAGATTATATGATTGGGCAAATATTATCAAACCAAGAAGCCTGGTTAACATTAGGGGCGTATATGTTTATCAATGTATAGATATGGTTAGCTATAGTTCCCTTTAGCATTATATACCTTCCTTCTGTGTCTTGAACATGTGAAACATATTGGAAAAATGTGTTTTTGTTAAATCCGATGCTAACCCCCCTGGAAGCGGAGGAGTCTGAGCCGCAGTGGAACCACACTGGAAAGCTGGAATGGGAAAGGTCTGGGTAGTGGTTGAACTTAAAATGGGTTTCTTGTAAAAATAATATGGAGGTATTTCTTTTTTTTAAAAGTGAAAAAATGTGGCACCTTTTAGAAGGGGTATTGAAGCCTTTGACATTAAATGATGCTACTGTGAGATCTGCCATAACTTTTTAATTTGTGGGGTGGACCACTGCGATTCAGGCTTCCCCACGCAAGAAGTAAACACAAGATATAAGGTATCTATTGGTTTGTGCATTGGTAGTAGGAGCATAAATATACGGTGTCTTGACTGAGAAAAGGCTAGGTCACAATATGAAAGGCATCTACAAAACAAATATAAGTGGTAAAACCTTAAACATGAAAATAAACTTATATAGGAGAATAATTGCGCCAGTGCGCAAGAAACTCGTCGGTGGATTAGAGGGGGAATTTCAAATATGAGAAAAACATCACCCTATTTTGAGATATAGATCCAGAACATTGCAAAATAATTATAGATGTACGAAAGGAGGAGGGGGTGAAGGGGTTAAGTAGTAGGTACAGGTATAAGGGTGGGAGGATGAAGGTAGAGATAGTGATGAGAGGGTTAAAGCTTGGAGAGAGGGAGTGATAATGGAAGGCAAGTAGATGACTGTCCAGCTCACTCTCCTAATGGAAGTCTTCTTGGTGTGGACTGTGAGACATCCTTTCTGGTCCTAGTAGATCTTGGGGTGCGTTGTTTTTCCCATGGAACCGGGATAGGTAGATCCGGTAAGGAAGATAAGTTCTGAACTAGGTCCCAGTTTTGAATGTTCATAGGTTCAATGTTAAGGTGGTCATAGACTTGGTTGAGGTCTGTGAAAGTAGATATATTCATTCTACGACCTTCGTGAAAGAAAGACAGGCCAAAAGGAAATGTCCATCTATATGGGATATTGTGTGATCTAAGCCAGTCTGTCAGTGGCTTCAAAGATCTCCTCTTCTTTAGTGTGGATTGGGAAAGATCCTGATATATGGTAATGTTGTATCCATCCCAAGAGATCTCTCCTGCAGAACGAGCTTTAATCATGATGGCTTCTTTAACTTGGAAGCTTAGGAATCTACAGATAATGTCCCTTGGTGGGTCTGTTGCGGCTGGTTTGGGTCTTAGAGCTCTGTGCGCTTTTTCAATTAACACTTCGTGGGCTGAGTCAGGGCCCAAGATGGAGAGGCAAATTTGGGTGTTGTTTTCCGGCACCCCCCGAAATCGCAAATTATTGCGTCTGCCGCGATTTTCTTGGTCTTCAAGAGCACAATAGAGGGTGTTTAGATTGCTTTGTATGAAGACCAGATTATTGGTTACCCCGATTTGGTGACTCACCAGGGCCGCTTGTGATTCCTCTAGGACCTCGACTCTCCTGCCAATTTGCCTAACATCCTGCTTGATCGCTGTGAGGTCTGTGCTCAGAGGCTCCAGAGCTGCTGTTAGAGAGGAGGTAAGAATATCTTTGAGATACGATCTTGAGATAGGTAAGTTGTCTGTCTCTATCTCCGCATCTTGAGACGAATTAGACGGGTCTTTCTGTGGGCGGCCTGTAGTGCGTGGTGAGGTCGGCGCCATCTTGCTTTCCCACGCCACATAAGCAGAAGCCGCTTTTTTGATGAATTTGTCCATGTCCCCTTTGCAAACAGGGGCTTTGTGTTGATCGGCGGTGTCACCGGCCTTGGATCCTCCGATTTTGACCATGGCTGAATCTCCAGGCATTAAATCCAAGCTAGTTAGGGTAATTTGTGTTCGGAGCTATTCACTCATGCAGCCATCTCCTGCCGGCGCTAGCTCCGCCCCCCCCCCCCCCCTTTGTTTTTAATATATCCTGTCTCCAATAGGCTAAAGATGCCATATTTTGGGCCATTAAAGCCCCATTCCAAGAATTATTTTATATTATTTCCCCCTGACTTTATCCACTGAACATGACCAGCCAAATAATATCCCTGAAAAAACGGGACTGATAACCCTCCATCCTCTTCTGCTAACCAGAGATATTTTTGCTTAAGATTTACCCTTTTTCTTCCCCAGATTAGGTCATTCAGCAGTCGTTCCAAATGGTTGAAGAAATAATCCTCTATCCAAATCGGACATGATGCCAAAATATACAAAATCTGGGGAAGCAATATCATTTTTATCAATGCAATTCTATCCGCTTGTCCTATGGGTAGTTTCCGCCAAACACCAATTTTGCTTTTACATCTAGATATCAAAGGAGTGACGTTCAATCTAGCAAAATCTAATATATTTGCACTTAGCTTTATACCCAGATAGTTCATAGATTTCGTAGTTTTTAGTACCCTAATACCTAAGGGGTTCAGTGGATCTTTCTGGTCCAATGGTAACAATACTGATTTTGGCCAGTTGACTTTATATCCCAAAATATCACTGAACTTATTTATTAGCTCCATAAGATAAGGCAGCTGCAATGTTGGGTTCTCCAAGAAGACAAGAATGTCATCTGCATACATACTTATATTATCAGATGCCCCATTCATACCAAAACCTGAGATCCCATCGTCCGACCTAATTTTAACAGCCAATGGTTCTATGAATTTGGCAAAAAGTAAGGGTGAAAGGGGGCTTCCCTGTCTTGTTCCTCTATGCAACTCCACTTGTTCTGACCATACCCCATTGATGTTAATTCTGGCCTTGGGGTGATTATATAAGATCTGGATCCATTTAATGAAATAATTACCCATGTTCATCCTATACATTACTTTCCACAGAAATTCCCACTCCACCCTGTCAAACGCCTTCTCAGCGTCTAATGACAGGATGGAGCAGGATCCACCCCCCCCCCCGATCGACCTGGATGTTTAAGAAGGCTCCGCGTATGCTAGATTGTACCAATCTCTTGGGTATAAACCCAGTCTGGTCTGGATGAATTAACCTGTCAATTAACCACCTTAATCTCTTGGCAAATATTTTAGCGCAGATTTTATAGTCTGTATTTAAGAGACAGATGGGGCGATATGCACCGATCTCTCTCTCATCCTTGCCTTTTTTTAAATAAGTGTAATTACTGCCTTGGATAAAGATGCGGGCAACTGACCTGTCTGATAGATATTATTCAAGACCTGTAATAGCATTGGCAGGATCACATCCCCATATTGACAACATATTTTGAACGAGAGCCCATCAGTCCCTGGGGAGGAGTTTCCCTGAATGGTCCCAAGGACCTCAAGTACTTCCTTTAATTCTATAGGTCGGTTTAATATTTTGCATTCCTGCTCCGTTAATTTAGGAAGGTCAATGCTCTCCAAAAACTTTTCCACTTTTCCATCCTGCTGGTTTTTATTACTAGTATATAAAATATTATAATACTCAACAAATTCTCGCTCAGTGTCCTTCGGGGACGTGAGTATCTCTCCACGTCAACTTTTTATATTATTTATTCTGTTTTCCTTTTTTTGATTTTGGATCAGAAGTGACAAGAGGTTTCCTGGTTTCCTAGCTTGAGAAAAGTATTTAGCTCCTGTAAAAAAGACCCTGTGCTGTGCTTTTTCGTATAGATAATTTTTGTATTCTAATCTAGCTTCCTTGAGGCATGATTGTACAGTGATATTGTTATTAAGTAATTCTCCCTGTAGGTGCTGAACCCTTTTTTTAAGAGCAAGTTTTTTTGAAGCATATTCTTTCTTTTTTGGCTATGAATACCCCGCGCAAAAACGCTTTATAAGAGTCCCATACGACCTTTAATTATTTTAATCCAATAAGGGTTTAATCTGAAACTCCATGTTTTCTTTTTAGCATTCACCATTTTTATCATGATGAGAATAGCTAAATCTATTCTAGACATGACAGTATTTACCTGACTAAAACAAGAAAATGCTTTTTTTTTCCCGTAAAGGTGTCGCCAGACATCTATCAATGCCATTTCCCGGGAAACCCTTCTTAATGATGTTGATTTATTCTTACCTACTTTATAGGGATGATCCTGGGAGTATCTGTCCACCTCCAAGTCCATGACATCATTGAAGTCACCAGTTACCAAAACCGGGGAACTTGCTCTAGAACCTATAAAGTCTGCTAAGTGGGACATGATACACATGGAGAAGGGAGGAGGAACATGTACAAATATATAAGCATTGCCCTCTAAGTAACAGTACAGGAAAACAAATCTACCTTCTTTATCAATTCTATTGGCAATTGGGATATAATCAATAGTTCCATGGACATAGACACTAACACCCCAGGAATGCGCCGAGAAGCAATATTTTTGTTTGAAAAAACACGATTTTTGTGCTAGATACTACATTTGCGGCCTTTGCTGCATTTCTGACAGTCAAATAAAACTGTTAAACACTGCTGTTAAATTTTTGTTTGAAAAAAACACCCATTTTGTGCTAGATACTACATTTGCGGCCTTTGCTGCATTTCTGACAGTCCAATAAAGCAGTTAAATACTGCTGTTAAATTTTTGTTTAAAAAAAAAACCATTTTGTGTTAGATACTACATTTGCGCCTTTTCTGCATTTCTGACAGTCCAATACAACCGCTAAATACTGCTGTTATATTGTGGTTTTAAAAAACACCCATTTTGTGCTAGATACTACATTTGCGGCCTTTGCTGCATTTCTGACAGTCCAATAAAGCTGTTAAATACTGCTGTTAAATTTTTGTTTAAAAAAAAAAACATTTTCTGCTAGATACTACATTTGCGGCCTTTGCTGCATTTCTGACAGTCCAATACAACCAGTCAATACTGCTGTTACATTGTTGTTTGACAAATTCTCATTTTTTGTGATCATGAAGTAATTGTATAAAATTCGCCTGTCGTGTGACCTCAAGAAATGTTTTCTCTTTATGACATCAGCACAGCCTTACTGTCAGTGAACTTAATTGTTGACTATTGGCGGTTACATTGTCGCCTGACATAAACCATCTGTTAGTTTGGTGGGTGAACGCAAAGAATTAGGAGAGCGTCAAATAAGGGACGTGGCCCTGGTCCTGGTGCTGCTGGTGTTGGTGGAGCTCCTGTTGCAGAGAGAGGATGAGGTCGATCTATGCCAGCTACACGCACAAGTGAAACACCTTCCTCAGGTGCGAGTAGGCGACGAACCTTCAGCGTTATTTGGTCGGGCCGAATGCGGCTCTACGAATGGTGAGACCAGAACAAGTACAGGCGATAGTATATTGGGTGGCTGACAGTGCCTCCAGTTCCTTCACATTGTCTCCCAACCAGTTCCTTGCTAAAAGATCAGAGTTGGCACCTGCTACCCATGGCCATCAGTCTTTCACCTCACCCCCTTGCAAATCAGCCAAGCAGTATGAGTCTCAAGTCATGCAGCAGTCTCTTCAGCTTTTTGATGACTCTGTTAGCAGGGTTTCTCAAGGCCACATAGCCCTGCCCCAGAAGTGGAAGAGATTAAGTGCATCGATGCCCAACCACTTATGTTTCAAGATGAGTACATGGGAGGACCACCGCAGCACGTCTTGGATGATGACAAAACATAGGTGCCAACTACTGTGGCTTTCTGCAGTGTGCATACCGACAAGGAGGGCAGGGGTGAAGACTGAGTGGAAGATGATGTGGAGGACAATGAGGTCCTCGACCCAACATGGAATCAAGGTCATGCGAGTGACCTGTCTAGTTCGGAGGAAGAGACAGTGGACGCACAGAGCCATCAGCATAGCAGAAGAGGGAGCAGGGTGCAAAAGCGAAGCGGCCGTCCCCTAGACAGTACGCCTGCTACTACCCACTGCACCAAGGGACCGAGTACACCAAAGCCACCTCCAAGGAGCTCACTGGCATGGCAGTTCTTTAGACAATGTGCTGACTAGAGTTGAGCGGACACCTGGATGTTCGGGTTCGACGGGTTCGGCCGAACTTCAGAAAAAAGTTCGAGTTCGGGACCCGAACTTGACCCCAAACCCGAAATCCATTGAAGTCAATGTGGACCCAAACTTTTGAGCACTAAAATGGCTGTAAAAATGTCATGCAAATGGCGTCAAAATGTGGTTAAGAGCATGGCAAGTGCTCTGCAAACAAATGTGGATAGGGAAATCACTTAAAATAACATAACATACGTAAAAATAAAAAATAATAATCTTGCTCTAGGAGGACCAGGTCCATATGGAGTAGGAGGTTGAGGAGGCGGGGGATGTGGCGGTGTAGGTGGAAGTGGCTGTGGAGGAGGAGGAGGTAGCCTACACTTCTTTTTGGTTTTAAATGTATTTGTATTTTTTTTTAATTAGGGTACACCCCAAAACATTGGGAAATATAACATGTGATAACCCCCTCCAGTCATGCTAAACACACGTTCAGACAATACACTGGCTGCAGGGCAGGCCAGCACCTCCAAGGGGTAAGGGGCAAGCTCAGGCAATGTGCCCAATTTGGTGTCACGGCGGACAGGATATAGAAACACAGATAAATAAACAAACAAGTTTCTAGGCGAGAAGCTGGGGATCAAGTTCACCTCCTGATAAATCCCTACCAGCTCTCTCTATACTGCTAAGCCCACGTTCAGACCCTTAAGGTGGGAATAACGTGTCCTTGTGCCTGGGCTGAGAATACCCTAAGAATCCCAAAAATGATGAAAGGGGAATAGAGGCAGCCTGCTCCCTCCGAACCTGGAGGGGCAGGCGTCTCTCTAACAGCCTAGACAGCAAACCACAAGAGAACAAAAACCAACTTATCTTTTGAGCAGGGACAGCCAATCCTTCCTTCCTTGCAAACACAGAGCCAGACAGAAGCTATAACCCGCAGGGAACACTGGGAGTGGGTGTGATTTAAACTGAAACCAACGACCCCACCCAGGGCACCTGAAGGGAGGCGGATCTAGCTTGACTCTAAAACAAAACAAAAGGCTAGACACGTGCTGCTAATCTTGAAGACCTCCGCACATAGCCTGAGCAGGGCATGACATTTGGAGACCCAGAAGTTGCAGGGGCTGACCCCTGTCAGTCAGTTCGTGTAGGAGTGTGCAAACTTACTGCCCCACCATGTCGCACGTCCCCGTATTGTTCACGATTTAATTTGATATCTGCTCTATCAACTTTCAATGTTCTTTTATGCGCCTACCATGTTGATCACGGGTGGCGGGGAATCAGGGTTCCAGGCCAGAGAGGAAGCATGAGAAAGAGAGACCACATCCAAGGGAGGATTCATTTTTTCAAATTTAAAATTATAGAGTTGAAATATGGGAGAAATTATTAAAGCGTAAAAGTGTGAAAACTTTTAAAAGTTTAAGCATTGAATGAAAGGATGTGGCGCGCATTAATTACTGAATAATATATAAAATGTTATTCCCTGTCACCTATGCATAGCAGGTGTTTATTCACGTCTAAAATTGTATAATGTCAACCCAAGAATGTAAAAGAAAAATTATTGAAATTTATTAAGCTGTCAACTAGGTAGAGGAGGGGTATATTACACCAAAAAATTGGTGAATTTCACCAGAAAATGTAACTGACAATTTTTTTTTTAAAACCTGTCTAGCAGTGGTACATCACACCCAAATATTGCTGAATTTCACCAGAATATATAACTGACATTTTTTGTTTTGTTTAACCTATATACTAAGTATAGCAGTGGTACTATACACACCAAAATTGTTGAATTTCACCAGAATATATAACTGACATATTTTTTTTTTTTTCCGGTCTACTAGGTATAGCAGTGGTACTATACACACCAAAATTGGTGAATTTCACCCTAAAATGTTAATGACAGTTTTTTTTTTTTAACCAGCCTACTAGGTATAGCAGAGGTACTATACACCCAAAAATGTGTGAATTTCACCCGAAAATGTTAATGCCAATTATTTTTTTTTTAAACGGCCTACTAGGTATAGCAGTAGTACTATACACACCAAAATTGGTGAATTTCAGCCTAAAATGTTAATGACAAAGTAGTAAAATGATATAAAATAAAACACAAATGAAAAAAAAAAATTGATTTATGAGGTGGAGTTCCATATAGAGTAGGAGTTTGAGGAGG
The DNA here is from genome assembly GCF_905171765.1 of Bufo bufo. Classification (NCBI taxonomy): domain Eukaryota; kingdom Metazoa; phylum Chordata; class Amphibia; order Anura; family Bufonidae; genus Bufo; species Bufo bufo. The sequence continues at coordinate 327,440,279 of NC_053393.1, forward strand.
CGGTGGACGTAGCGGTGTAGGTGGAAGCGGCGGTGGAGGAGGACGAGGTAGCCAACACAGGTTTTTGGTTTTAATTTTATTTTTTTTAATTAAGGTACACTCCAAAAGAGTGTGAAATATCCAAAGTACAAAAATGAGCAATTGCGCTGCAGTATAACAATGGCTGGTTAGTGCCGATATACATGTCTATTCTGCACAAGGTACGGACAAGTCCTGAGGGATCCATGCCTGGTTCATTTTAATGAACGTGAGCTTGTCCACATTGGCTGTGGACAGGCGGCTGCGCTTGTCTGTGAAGACGCCCCCTGCCGTTCTAAACACACGTTCAGATAATACACTGGCTGCAGGGCAGGCCAGCACCTCCAAGGAGTAAAGGGCAAGCTCAGACCATGTGCCCAATTTGGAGACCCAGAAGTTGAAGGGGGCAGACCCGTCATTCAGTACGTGTAGGCATGTGCACACATACTGCTCCACCATGTTGGTGAAATGCTGCCTCCTGCTAAGACGTTCCATATCAGCTGGTGGTGCTGGTTGTTGTGGCGTGCTGACAAAGCATTTCCACATTTCGGCAGTGCTTACCCTGCCTTCTGAGGTGCTAGCGGTGCCCCAGCTGCGTTGGTGACCTCTTCCTCATCCTCTGCTGCGTTGGTGACCTCTTCCTCATCCTCTGCCTTTAACTTGTGCTTCCACTGTGCCCCCGCTGTCAGGTGGGAATGTCACCAGCAGCGCTTCTACCAGCGTACGCTTGTACTCACGCATCTTACGATCACGCTCCAGTGAGAAAATTAAGGACAATACGTTGTCCTTGTAATGGGGATCCAGCAGCGTGGCCACCCAGTAATCAGCACAAGTTAGAATGTGGGCAACTAGGCGGTCGTTGCGGAGACACTGCAGCATGTAATCGCTCATGTGTGCCAGGCTGCCCAGAGGCAACGAAAAGCTGTCCTCTGTGGGAGGTGTATCGTCTGTGTCCTCTGTATCCCCCCATCCACGCACCAGTGATGGCCATGAGCTGGTCTAGGTGCCACCCTGCTGTGAACATGGGTCCTCCTCCTCCACCTCTTCCTCCTCATCCTCCACCTCGTCATCCTCCAGAACTGTGCCCTGGCTGGAAAATTGTGTACCTTGGGTTTGTGGGTGCAGGAACCCACCCTCGGAGCCACTTGTGAATGACTTGCCGGAAACCCTACAAAATGATCCCTCTTCCTCCTCCTTCTCCTGTGCCACATCCTCTTCCATCATCTCCAGGAGCGTTTTTTCAAGGAGGCACAGAAGTGGGATAGTAACGCTGAGAACGGCATTATCGGCACTGGCCATGTTGGTGGAGTACTCGAAACAGCGCAACAAGGAACACAGGTCTCGCATGGAGGCCCAGTCATTGGTGGTGAAGTGGTGCTGTTCCACTGAGCATGCTGAAGCTGAAACTCCACTATCGCCTGCTGCTGCTCGCACAGTCTGGCCAGCATGTGCAAGGTGGTGTGCCACCTTGTGGGCACGTCGCATATGAGGCGGTGAGCGGGAAGGCCGAAGTTACGCTGCAGCGCTGACAGGCGAGCAGCAGCAGGGTGAGAAAGCCGAAAGCGCACACAGATGACCCGCACTTTATGCAGCAGCTCTGACATATCAGGGTAATTTTTAAGGAATCTCTGCACCACCAAATTCAGCACATGCACCAGGCAAGGGATGTGCGTCAAACTGGCTAGTACCAGAGCTTCTACAAGATTTTGCCCATTATCGCACACCACCAGGCCGGACTTGAGGCTGACTGGCACAAACCACTCATTGGTCTGTTGTTCAAGGCCCGTCCAAAACTCCTGCGCGGAGTGGGGTTTGTCCCCCAAACAGATACGTTTAAAACTGCCTGCTGTCGTTTACCCCTGGCTGTGCTGAAGTTGGTGGTGAAGGTGTTACGCTGACCGGATGAGGAGATGGTAGAGGATGAGGAAGCAGAGTAGCAGGAGGAAGCAACAGGAGGCAAACTGAAGTGCCCTCCAATCCTCGGTGGTGGAAGGACATGCGCCAAACTGCTATCCGCCTCAGGCCCAGCCGCCACTGCATTTACCCAGTGTGCTGTTATGGAGATATAACGTCCCTGACCATGCTTACTGGTCCACGTATCCGTAGTCAGGTGCACCTTGCCACAGATGGCGTTGCGCAATGCACACCTGATTTTGTCCCCTACTTGGTTGTGCAGGGAAGGGATGGCTCGTCTTGAAAAGTAGTGGCGGCTGGGCATGACGTACTGTGGGACAGCCACCGCCATAAGGCCTTTACAACTATCCGTCTCCACCAGACGGAATGACAGCATTTCCAAAGCCAGTAATTTAGAAATGCTGGCATTCAGGACTAGGGATCGCGGGTGGGTGGGGGGTACTTCCTCCTTCTCTCCAGCATTTGGGAGATAAAGAGCTGAACGCTTCTGTGGGACATTGTGGAGATGCTTGGTGACCCAGGTGTTGGTGGTGCTAGCAGATCCTCTGTTTGTGGGGTGGCAGGTGGCACTGTCACTTCAGAGGTGGATGAAGAGGCTGAGTCCTCTGTATCCCCCCATCCACGCACCAGTGATAGCCATGAGCTGGTCTGGGTGGAACCCTGCAGTGAACATGGGTCCTCCTCCTCCACCTCTTCCTCCTCATCCTCCACCTCGTCATCCTCCAGAACTGTGCCCTGGCTGGAAAATTGTGTACCTTGGGTTTGTGGGTGCAGGAACCCACCCTCGGAGCCACTTATGAATGACTGGCCGGAAACCCTACAAAATGATCCCTCTTCCTCCTCCTGTGCCACATCCTCTTCCATCATCGCCAGGAGCATTTTTTCAAGGAGGCATAGAAGTGGGATAATAATGCTGAGAATGGCGTTATCGGCACTGGCCATGTTGGAGGAGTACTCGAAACAGCGCAACAAGGAACACCGGTCTCGCATGGAGGCCCAGTCATTGGTGGTGAAGTGGTACTGTTCCACCGAGCATGCTGCAGCTGAAACTCCACTATCGCCTGCTGCTGCTCGCACAGTCTGGCCAGCATGTGCAAGGTGGAGTGCCACCTTGTGGGCACGTCGCATATGAGGCGGTGAGCGGGAAGGACGAAGTTACGCTGCAGCGCTGACAGGCGAGCAGCAGCAGGGTGAGAACGCCGAAAGCGCACACAGACGGCCCGCACTTTATGCAGCAGCTCTGACATATCGGGGTAATTTTAAAGGAATCTCTGCACCACCAAATTCAGCACATGCGCCAGGCAAGGGATGTGCGTCAAACCGGCTAGTACCAGAGCTGCTACGAGATTTTGCCCATTATCGCACACCACCAGACCGGGCTTGAGGCAGACTGGCACCAACCACTCATCGGTCTGTTATTCAAGGCCCGTCCACAGCATCTGCGCGGAGTGGGGTTTGTCCCCCAAACAGATACGTTTTAAAACTGCCTGCTGTCGTTTACCCCTGGCTGTGCTGAAGTTGGTGGTGAAGGTGTTACGCTGACCGGATGAGGAGCTGGTAGAGGATGAGAAGGCGGAGTAGGAGGAGGAAGCAACAGGAGGCAAACTGAAGCGCCCTGCAATCTTCGGTGGTGGAAGGACATGCGCCAAACTGCTATCTGCCTCAGGCCCAGCCACCACTGCATTTACCCAGTGTACTGTGTCCCTGACCATGCTTACTGGTCAACATATACGTAGTAAGGTGCACCTTGCCACAGATGGCGTTGCGCAGTGTACCTGATTTTGTCCCCTACTTGGTTGTGCAGGGAAGGGATGGCTCTCCTGGAAAAGTAGTGGTGGCTGGGCACGACGTACTGTGGGACAGCCACCATCATAAGGCTTTTAAAACTATCCGTCTCCACCAGACGGAATGACAGCAATTCAAAGGCCAGTAATTTAGAAATGCTGGCATTCAGGGCTAGGGATCGTGGGTGGGTAGGGGTGTACTTTCTCTTCCTCTCCAGCGTTTGGGAGATGGAGAGCTGAACGCTTCCGTGGGACATTGTGGAGATGCTTGGTGACCCAGGTGTTGGTGTTGCTGGCAGATCCTCTGTTTGCAGGGTTTTACTGTCACTCCAGAGGTGGATGAAGAGGCTGCGACTGCAGCAGAAGAGGAAGCAGGAGGAGCCAGAGACCTTTCATGTTTTTTGAGGTGTCTACTCCACTGCAGCTCATGCTTTGCACTAAAATGCCTGGTCATGCAGGTTGTGCTCAGGTTGAGAACGTTTATGCCTCGCTTCAGGCTCTGATTGCACAGCGTGCAAACCACTCGTGTCTTGTCGTCAGCACATTGTCTGAAGAACTGCCACGCCAGGGAACTCCTTGGAGCTGACTTTGGTGTGCTCGGTCCCTTGCTGCGGTGAGCAGTAGCAGGCGTACTGTCTAGAGGACGGCCGCTCCGCTTTTGCACCCTGCTCCCTCTTCTGCTGTGCTGGTTTCTCTGTGCGACCACCGCCTCTTCCTCCGAACTACATAGGTCACTCGCATGACCTTGATTCCATGTGGGTTCCAGGACCTCATCGTCCTCCACATCATCTTCCACCCAGTCTTTACCCGTGCCTTCCTTGTCGGTCTGCACACTTTCTAAAGCCCCAACAGTTGGCACATGTGTATCGTCATCATCCGAGACGTGCTGCGATGGTCCTCCCATGTACTCATCTTGAAAGATAAGTGGTTGGGCATTGGTGCACTCAATCTCTTCCGCTTCTGGGGCAGGGCTAGGTGGATGGCCCTGGGAAACCCTGCTAACAGAGTCATCAAAATGCAGAAGAGATTGCTGCATGACTTGGGGCTCAGACTGCTTGGCTGATTTTCAAGGGGGTGAGGTGAATGACTGATGGACATGGACTGCAGGTGCCAACTCTGATCTTTCAGCAGGAGACTGGGTGGGAGACAATGTGAAGGAACTGGATCCACTGTCAGCAACCCAATCTACTATTGCCTTTACTTATTCAGGCCTCACCATTCGTAGAGCCACATTAGGCCCGACCAAATACCGCTGCAGGTTCTGTCGCCTTCTCGCACCTGACAAAGGGTTTTCACTTGTGCGTGTAGCTGGCACAGATCGACCATGTCATCTCCCTGCAACAGGAGCTCCACCAGCAGCACCACGACCTGGGCCACGTCCCTTATTTGATGCTCTCCTCATATTTCTCGAATTTAGGATATTGGCCTAAATGGGTGTTTAATTAATAGTAGAATAGAACGACAGTATGTAAAGGGTGTATCTCACACGGCCTGAATCAGACTACGCCTTAATTAAAGATTTGTTTGACCAAAATGGCTGTATTTCAAATACCTGAATCAAGCCCCTGTATTTAAAGCGTGTATCTTACACGGCCTGAACCAGACTAGGCCTCAATTAAAGATTAGTTTGCCCAAAATGGCTGTATTTCAAATACCTGAATCAAACCCCTGTACTTAAAGGGTGTATCTCACACAGCCTGAACCAGACTAGGCCTCAATTAAAGATTTGTTTGCCCAAAATGGCTGTATTTCAAATACCTGAATCAAACCCCTGTATGTAAAGGGTTTATCTCACACGGCCTGAACCAGACTAGGCCTCAATTAAATTTGTTTGCCCAAAATGGCTGTATTTCAAATACCTGAAACAAGCCCCTGTATTTAAAGCGTGTATCTTACACGGCCTGAACCAGACTAGGCCTCAATTAAAGATTAGTTTGCCCAAAATGGCTGTATTTCAAATACCTGAATCAAACCCCTGTATTTAAAGGGTGTATCTCACACAGCCTGAACCAGACTAGGCCTCAATTAAGTTTGTTTGCCCAAAATGGCTGTATTTCAAATACCTGAATCAAACCCCTGTATCTAAAGGGTGTATCTCACTCGGCCTGAACCAGACTAGGCCTCAAATAAAGATTTGTTTGCCCAAAATTGCTATATTTCCAATACCTAAATCAAACCCCTGTATTTAAAGGGTGCATCTCACACGTCCTGAACCAGACTACACCTCAATTAAAGATTAGTTTGCACAAAATGGCTGTATTTCAAATACCTGAATCAAACCCCTGTATTTAAAGGGTGTATCTCACACAGGCCTGAACCAGACTAGGCCTCAATTAAAAATGTGTGCACCAAATGGCGGTATTTAAAATATAGGAATATAACCCAAATGTATAAAGGGTGTATCTCACAATGACATATGCAGCAAAGGCTGCCAAATAAACTTGTTTTGCCCAAACTGGTGTTTGTTTAATAACTGAATATGGCAGCAGTATATAACCCTGGAACTTCAAACGTCAAGATGCTGCAAGGCCTGAAATATTGTGTATTTTCGCCCCCAAAAGGGTGTTTTATTAATAGAAGAATATAACCCCTGTGTATACAGGGTGTATCTCACACGGCCTAAACCCACACTAGGCCTCAATTAAAGATTTGTGCACCAAATGGCGGTATTTCAAATATCTGAATATAACCCCTGCATATACAGGGTGTATCTCACACGCCCTGATCCACACTAGGCCGCAATTAAATTTGTTGGGCCAAAATGGCTGTATTTTAAATACCTGAATAGAACCCCTATATTTAAAGGGTGTATCTCACACACCCTGATCCACACTAGGACGCTATCAAAGAATTGTGCCCAAAATGGCTTTATTTCTAATAACTGAATGGAAAGACAGTATGTAAAGGCGGTATCTCACAATGACATCTGCAGCAAAGGCTGCCAAATAAACTTGTTTTGCCCAAACTGGTGTTTGTTTAATAACTGAATTTGACAGCAGTATATAACCCTGGAATTTTACACGTGCTGATGCTGCAAGGCCAGAGAAATAGTGGAATCTGGCAAAAAAAAATTGTTTTTAAAAATCAAGAAAATGATGGCTGTATTTCTAGCTTAAATTGCACACTGACTAATACAGATGTTGTATATTGCCAAAAAAGTGTTTATTTGGTAACAGAATATGAAAGCTGTATATATTAAACTTGAATTTAACACTTGCAGATCTGGAAAATAGTGGTTTTGGGCAAAAAAGTGTGTTTTTAAAACCCCAGAAAATGATGGCTGTATTTCTAGCTTAAATTGCATACTGACTAAGCCTGCAAATGCACCAGATGTTGTAAATTGCCCCAAAAATTTTGATTTTCAATGTCCCAAAAGCTCAGATGCAGTGCTAGTGCACTGAGCTTGCCGCCGCCCACCTAAATGACTTATAAAAGTTGAGGTTTTTTTTCGGTCACTGGGCTCAGGGCAGGATAAAAAAATTGTGCCCTGCACCCACAAAACACAATGGGCCAGATTTATCATTAGCTCAGGTCAGAATAATGGAGTGAAAAAGTCCCAAAAAAAGTCTCAAACGCTAAAACTGCGCACAAATTTGCGACTTTTTTCTGCTCTGCACTATGCTCGCCAGTTTTCTGAAAGTGGGCGTGTTTTCTTATGTAAATGAATCTCTAGACAGATTTACTATTGGGATTATTTAAAAAGTCACAAAAAAGTCGCAAAAAAGTCGCAATTTCACTCCAGTGAGGACCATGCTTATCTTATGAGACTTTTTAATAGAACATGCGACTTTTTCATAAAAACATGCAACTTTTTCGTAAAGATGTGCGACTTTTGTAAAGCTGCTTACTGACAGATAAACTGCTACCGTCAAACCACATTTATTACAGTCTTAAAGGGCCGATCATAAATCTGACTTGGCTAAAACTGACTTTAGCCATAAGTAAAAGTGGAGTGAGCTGTCAGAGTCATGATAAATCTGGCACAATGTATGTAGATCGCTGAGTTAGATTCAGGTTTTGAGCAAAGATTCAGTCCAATTCTCTCCCTGAAATAACCAGCAGCATCCTCTCCATACACTTAGCACAGCAGAGAGACGTGCAGTGCTACGTGACTCCAACTTATATAGAGGCTGGGTCACATGCTACACTGGCCAATCACAGCCATGCCATTAGTAGGCATGGCTGTGATGGCTTCTAAGGTCAGACAGTTAAACGCTTGTTGATTGGCTGCTCTGCAGCCTATCAAAAAGCGCCAAGAAAGCGCCGAACACTGAACCCGAACTTTTACTGAAATGTTCGGGTTCGGGTCCGGGGTCCAAAAATCCTAAAGTTCAGTACGAACCCGAACTTTATAGTTCGAATTCGCTCAACCTTAGTCATAATCTAACAAAAAGTCACCTTGCGGTGTTGGTGGTAATGCACACCATGAGGCATTTCTGCCTCAAAGAGTCATTGACCATAGCAGCACCAACCTGTTTTCATGCCAAACAGGTAGCAAGCCTTCATCCAGACACAAGGCTCCCAGATACCAACACAGAGACCTGGCTTCTGAGCCCAGCTGCCTATTTAAGGACAGCCCAGGGCTGCCTAAACCCGGACCGGCACTTAAAACCCTGTCCAGTATTTGACCTCACCTGGCTGTAAATCAGTCTAGCAGCACATGCTGTGTAGAAAATACCTGTTTTCCCAGACAAAACCTCTCACTGTGTCACGTACCCCCCCCCCCTTTGTTCAACGCTGAGGGGGGTGAACACACGACAGACAGTGTACCCAGAACAAGGCATACGCGTTTCCCTGTAACCGGCCTACCCTGAGTTCCACTGAAAACTTAAAGTTTTGTAGGCAGAGAAACCATTGGGTGACCCGGGCATTTCTGTCCTTTGCCTGGCTCATCCACTTGAGAGGGGAGTGGTCAGTCACCAGGCAGAATTTTCTCCCTAATAAATAATAGCAGAGAGATTCTAGTGCCCACTTGATAGCCAGGCTGGGGTGAGCTTAAGGCTGAGGAAGACAACAGGATGCTCCTCCCCACTGACTTCCTGAGACAGTACAGCACCGAGGCCTACTTCGGAGGCATCGGTCTGTACTATAAACTCCCTTTTGAAGTCGGGCATCACCAAAACCGGGGACCTGCACAGGGCCGACTTCAAAGCAGAGAAAGCCTCTACCTCCCGATCATCCCAGCGAACCATCATTGACTTGTGTCCCTTGAAGAGTCCTGTCAAGGGCACGGCTAGAGTAGCAAAGTGGGGAACAAACCTCATGCAATAGCCCACCATTCCCAGGAATGACTTTATTTGCCTACTGGTGACAGGTCGGGCCAATTCCGTATCGCCTCTATTTTGTTCACTTGGGGTTTTATGACTCCGCGCCCAATAACATACCGCAGGGACTTAGTCTCTTCTAATCCTATCGCACATTTTTTTGGGATAACGGTTAGGCCAGCTTTCCGAAGGGAGTCTACTAAAGCCTGTACTTTGGGTAGGTGACTTTTCCAGTTGGTACTGTGGATGACAATATCGTCCAGGTAAGCCGAAGTGTACCGATGATGTGGATGAAGCACAATGTCCATAAGTCGCTGAAAAGTGGCGGGGGTGCCATGCAGACCAAAAGGTAAGACCTTATAGTGATACAGCCCCTCATGTGTGACGAAGGCAGTTTTCTCTTTGGCAGCATCCGTTAAGGGCAGCTGCCAGTACCCTTTCGTGATGTCCAAAGCAGAAAAGTTCTGTGCTTGTCTTAACTTCTCAACTAACTCAACCACATGGGATACGCGTTGAAATTATAAATATTGTTAAGTTTACGAAAGTCATTACAAAACAGCAACTTCCCATCCGCCTTGGGTATCAATACTATAGGACTGGCCCACTCACTTTTTGACTCCTCAATGACGTCTAGCTGCAACATTAGCTGCACCTTCCCTTAGATGGCTTAATGTTGAGCTTCAGTACCCGGTATGGTTTTAACCAGACTTTTGCCTAAGGCTCAGTGACAATGTCATGCTGGATTATGGAAGTGCGTTCAGGGAGGTCCGAGATCACATCCATGTTCCGACTAACAAGCTCCTTGGCCTCCTGAATCTGTTTAGAGGAGCGGATGTCAGCAATTTTTACTCTGGCAGCCACCTCTCTTGCATCAGAGAGAGGGGCTGGTACCTCCTCTCCTAGAAAACCTGTCTGTCTTCTGTACAGGTTTCCCTATCTTTCCACGGTTTGAGTAAATTCACATGGTAAACCTGCTCCGGCTTTCGCCGCCCTGGCTGGTGTACCTTGTACTTTACATCTCCAATTTTCTTGAGTACCTCGTCGTGCTCCTGCCACCTAGCCAGGAACTTACTGTCCACGGTTGGCACCAGCACCAAAACCACGATCACCCAGGTTAAAGATCCGGACCCGAGCCTGCCGATTATATACCCGACTCTGGGCTCGCTGAGCTGCTTCCATATGCTCCCTAACAAGAGGCAACACTGTCTCTATCTGATCTTGCATCTGGGTAACGTACTTAATGACACTTTTATGTGGAGTGGGTTGTTGTTCCCACGCCTCTTTGGCCACGTCCAAGAGACCACCATATAGCAGTTCAAAGGGCTGAGAACCCAGTAGAGGCCTGGGTTACCACTCGCACTGCGGACATGAGATAGGGCAGAAAGAGGTCCCAGTCCTTCCCATCTTTAGCCACCACCCTTTTCTACATATTTTTAAATGTTTGGTTAAACCTTTCTACCAGACCCTCCATTTGCGGATGGTAAATGGATGTCTGTAGCTGTTTTATGTGCAGCAACTTAAAGAGTTCCCTCATTACCTTGGACATAAAAGGGGTTCATTGGTCGGTCAGAACCTCTTTAGGTAGTCCAACTTGGGAAAACATCTCCATTAATTTCTTAGCTATGAGTTTGGTCGAGGTATGTCGCAGTGGCACCGTCTCCAGGTACCGAGTGGTGTAGTCTAGAATGACCAAGATGTGTTGATGCCCTCTGGCGAACTTCGGTACTGGGCCTATGAGGTCCATAGCTATTCGGTCAAACGGTACTTCGATAATCGGGAGAGGTACTAGGGGACTATGGAAATGTGGCTGGGGGCTAGTTATCTAGCAGGTCGGGCAAGACTTACAAAACTCTTCCACTTCTTTAAATATGTTGGGCCAGTAAAACCGCTGTAGAATACGATCCTGAGTTTTCTGCAGCTCCAGGTGACCCCCGAGAACGTGTAGGTGGGCTAGATCTAACACAAGCTTGCTATAAGCCTTGGGGACCACCAACTGTTCAATAGGCTCACCCCGTAGTTGGTTTACCCAAAACAACATATCCTGATGACCCACAAAACGGGGAAACACTGACTCTGTCCCGGGTTGTTGTGGTTCTCCATCTACTATTAACACATTTTCGCAGGCGCGGGATAGGCTTGGGTCCTGACATTGGGCGGTATCAAAATTATCCACGGAGACATTGAGGTCTGACAATTCAGGACCCGGCGGCGAGTCCTCCATGTCTCCCACCATCACACTTAGCGGGGTTGTCTCCCCCTCTTCCACCGAAGTGGCGGTCACCCGTACTGCTGACCCTTCAGTCTCAGGTTAAGTACATCTACCGACCAGGAGGAAAAATCTACCCCCTGTTTAGTCATATCAGTGAGTGGCTTAACAACAGAGGAATAATTCAAAATGAACTTTCTGTAATAATTGGCAAAACCCAAAAACCGCATCAGCGCCTTCTGATTCTCAGGAAGCTCCCAATCAAGCACAGTGCAGACCTTCTCAGGGTCCATGCGAAAACCAGAAGCGGAGAGAAGAAAACCAAGAAATTGAAACTCCGGTACCGCAAACACACATTTTTCCAGTTTAGCGTACAATTTATTCTCCCGCAGAATCAGCAAGACCTGACGTAGGTGGTCCAGATGAGTTTTGAAATCAGGAGAAAAAAATCTAAATGTCATCTAGATACACCAGTACAAATTTCTTCCCATTAAATGATAAAAAATGCTGTTTACAAAATGTTGGAAGATGGCCGGAGCATTCATCAAACCAAAGGGCATAACCAAATTCTCGAAATGACCCTCAGGGGTATTGAAGGCCGTCTTCCACTCGTCCCCTTCCCTGACTAGGTTGTATGCCCCTCCTAAATCCAACTTAGAAAAAACTTTAGCCACAACAATCTGGTTAACCACCTCCGGACCGCCTAACGCAGGATCGCGTTCCGGAGGCGGCAGCTGCAGGCAGAGTCACGCATATACGCGTCATCTCGCGAGACGGGATCGGAAGGTAAGCGAGTAAATCTCCAGCCTGCCAGCGACGATCGTTCGCTGGCAGGCTGGAGATGCGATTTTTTTAACCCCTAACAGGTATATTAGATGCTGTTTTGATAACAGCGTCTAATATACCTGCTACCTGGTCCTCTGGTGGTCCCTTTTGCTTGGATCGACCACCAGAGGACACAGGCAGCTCAGTAATAAGTAGCACCAAACACCACTACACTACACCCCTCCTGTCACTTATTAACCCCTTATTAACCCCTGATCACCCCTGATCACCCCATATAGATTCCCTGATCACCCCCCTGTCATTGATCACCCCCCTGTCATTGATCACCCCCTTGTAAGGCTCCATTCAGACGTCCGTATGTTTTTTACGGATCCACAGATACATGGATCGGATCCGCAAAACACATACGGACGTCTGAATGGAGCCTTACAGGGGGGTGATCAATGACAGGGGGGTGATCACCCCATATAGACTCCCTGATCACCCCCCTGTCATTGATCACCCCCCTGTCATTGATCACCCCCCTGTAAGGCTCCATTTAGACATCCGTATGTTTTTTACGGATCCACGGATACATGGATCGGATCCGCAAAACACATAAAGACGTCTGAATGGAGCATTACAGGGGGGTGATCACCCTATATAGACTCCCTGATCACTACCCTGTCATTCATCACCCCCCTGTAAGGCTCCATTCAGACGTCCGTATGTTTTTTACGGATCCACGGATACATGGATCAGATCCGCAAAACACATACGGACGTCTGAATGGAGCCTTACAGGGGGGTGATCAATGACGGGGGTGATCACCCCATATAGACTCCCTGATCACCCCCCTGTCATTGATCACCCCCCTGTCATTGATCACCCCCCTGTAAGGCTCCATTCAGACGTACGTATGTTTTTTTACGGATCCACGGATACATGGATCGGATCCGCAAAACACATACGGACGTCTGAATGGAGCCTTACAGGGGGGTGATCAATGACAGGGGGGTGATCACCCCATATAGACTCCCTGAACACCCCCCTGTCATTGATCACCCCCTGTCATTGATCACCCCCCTGTAAGGCTCCATTCAGACGTCCGTATGTGTTTTGCGGATCCGTGGATCCGCAAAACACGGACACCGCGGATCCGCAAAACACATACGGACGTCTGAATGAAGCCTTACAGGGGGGTGATCAATAGGGAGGTGATAACCCCATATACACTCTCTGATCACCCCCCTGTCATTGATCACCCCCCTGTAAGGCTCCATTCAGACATTTTTTTGGCCCAAGTTAGCGGAAATTGTTTTTTTTTTTTTTTTTTTTTTCTTACAAAGTCTCATATTCCACTAACTTGTGTCAAAAAATAAAATCTCACATGAACTCACCATACTCCTCACCGAATCCAAATGCGTAAAATTTTTTAGACATTTATATTCCAGACTTCTTCTCACGCTTTAGGGCCCCTAAAATGCCAGGGCAGTATAAATACCCCACATGTGACCCCATTTCGGAAAGAAGACACCCCAAGGTATTCCGTGAGGAGCATATTGAGTCCATGAAAGATTGAAATTTTTGTCCCAAGTTAGCGGAAAGGGAGACTTTGTGAGAAAAAACAAAAAAAAAAATCAATTTCCGCTAACTTGTGCCAAAAAAAAAAAATTCTATGAACACGCCATGCCCCTCATTGAATACCTTGGGGTGTCTTCTTTCCAAAATGGGGTCACATGTGGGGTATTTATACTGCCCTGGCATTTTAGGGGCCCTAAAGCGTGAGAAGAAGTTTGGGATCCAAATGTCTAAAAATGCCCTCATAAAAGGAATTTGGGCCCCTTTGCGCATCTAGGCTGCAAAAAAGTGTCACACATCTGGTATCGCCGTACTCAGGAGAAGTTAAGCAATGTGTTTTGGGGTGTCATTTTACATATACCCATGCTGGGTGAGATAAATATCTTGGTCAAATGCCAACTTTGTATAAAAAAATGGGAAATGTTGTCATTTGCCGAGACATTTCTCTCACTCAGCATGGGTATAGTAAAAAGACGCCCCAAAACACATTGCCCTACTTCTCCTGAGTACGGCGATACCAGAGGTGTGACACTTTTTTGCAGCCTAGCTGGGCAAAGGGGCCCACATTCCAAAGAGCACCTTTCGGATGTCACAGGGCATTTTTTACAGATTTTGATTTCAAACTACTTCTCACGCATTAGGGCCCCTAAAATGCCAGGGCAGTATAACTACCCCACAAATGACCCCATTTTGGAAAGAAGACACCCCAAGGTATTCCGTGAGGGGCATGGCGAGTTCCTAGAATATTTTATTTTTTGTCACAAGTTAGCGGAAAATTATGATTTTTTTTTTCTTACAAAGTCTCATATTCCACTAACTTGTGACAAAAAATAAAAACTTCCATGAACTCACTATGCCAATCACGAAATACCTTGGGGTGTCTTCTTTCCAAAATGGGGTCACTTGTGGGGTAGTTATACTGCCCTGGCATTCTAGGGGCCCTAATGTGTGGGAAGTAGTTTGAAATCAAAATGGGTAAAAAATGACCTGTGAAATCCTAAAAGTTCTCTTTGAATGTGGGCCCCTTTGCCCACCTAGGCTGCAAAAAAGTGTCACACATCTGGTATTGCCGTACTTAGGAGAAGTTGGGGAATGTGTTTTGTGGTGTCATTTTACATATACCCATGCTGGGTGAGAGAAATATCTCGGTCAAATGCCAACTTTGTTTAAAAAAATGGGAAAAGTTGTCTTTTGCCGAGATATTTATCTCACCCAGCATGGGTATATGTAAAATGACACCCCAAAACACATTGCCCAACTTCTCCTGAGTACGGAGATACCAGATGTGTGACACTTTTTTGCAGCCTAGGTGGGCAAAGGGGCCCACATTCAAAGAGAACTTTTAGGATTTCACAGGTCATTTTTTACACATTTTGATTTCAAACTACTTCCCACACATTAGGGCCCCTAGAATGCCAGGGCAGTATAACTACCCCACAAGTGACCCCATTTTGGAAAGAAGACACCCCAAGGTATTTCGTGATTGGCATAGTGAGTTCATGGAAGTTTTTATTTTTTGTCACAAGTTAGTGGAATATGAGACTTTGTAAGAAAAAAAAAAAAAAATCATAATTTTACACTAACTTGTGACAAAAAATAAAAAGTTCTATGAACTCACTATGCCCATCAGCGAATACCTTAGGGTGTCTACTTTCCGAAATGGGGTCATTTGTGGGGTGTTTGTACTGTCTGGCCATTGTAGAACCTCAGGAAACATGACAGGTGCTCAGAAAGTCAGAGCTGCTTCAAAAAGCGGAAATTCACATTTTTGTACCATAGTTTGTAAACGCTATAACTTTTACCCAAACATTTTTTTTTTATCAAAGACATTTAGAACAATAAATTTAGAGAAAAATTTATATATGGATGTCTTTTTTTTAAAAAAAAATTACAACTGAAAGTGAAAAATGTCATTTTTTTGCAAAAATTTCGTTAAATTTTGATTAATAACAAAAAAAGTAAAAATGTCAGCAGTAATGAAATACCACCAAATGAAAGCTCTATTACTGAGAAGAAAAGGAGGTAAAATTCATTTGGGTGGTAAGTTGCATGACCGAGCAATAAACGGTGAAAGTAGTGTAGTGCAGAAGTGTAAAAACTGGCCTGGTCATTAAGGGTGTTTAAGCTAGGGGGGCTGAGGTGGTTAAACAGGTCCGGGATCAGAGGAAGCGGATATGGGTCACGACTTGTGATACGGTTCAGCTCCCTGAAATCCAGACAAGGTCTTAAAGAACCATCTTTTTTTTTAACAAAAAAAAAAAACTGTGGCAACAGGTGACTTCGAGGGTCGGATGTGTCCCTTTCTCAGGCTCTCAGAGATATAAGTACGCATAGCGACTCTTTCAGGTTGGGAGAGATTGTATAAACGTGATTTTGGCAGCTTGGCGCCTGGGATGAGATTAATAGGGCAATCGTACTCCCGGTGAGGGGGCAACTCCTGGACACCACTCTCGGAAAACACATCCGAAAATTCAGAGAGAAAAGATGGTACAGTCTTGGTAGAAACCTCTGAAAGAGACGCCGTGAGGCAATTCTCTCTGCAAAAGTCACTCCAACCATTTATTTGCCTTCCTTGCCAATCAATGGTGGGGTTATGTTTAATGAGCCAGGGTAGCCCCAACACTAGAGGAGTAGGTAATCCACTTAGGACGAAACATGACATATCCTCAACATGAGCGTCACCCACAGTCAAACGGATATTGTGGACTATGCCCTTTAACGATCTTTGAGAAAGTGGAGCGGAATCGATAGCAAAAACAGGTATATCCTTTTCCAAAGTGCATACCTGGAAACCATGCGTTATAGCAAATTGATTATTAATGAGATTGACAGCTGCTCCACTATCTACAAAAATCTCACAAACAATGTTCTTGCTGTTTAGCGCCACCCTGGCAGGTAGGAGAAAACGGGAACTACAAGCAAACGGCAAACCTTCAATTTCCGCATCAACCTTGCTAATAGTAGGAAATGGAAAGTTTTTAGAGGGTTTTTTCTTTTTGTTTCTTTTTTATTACCCTCAGAAAACTCCATGAATCTCCTACAAGGGCAAACATTAGCCAAATGATTTTTACCCCCACAACAGAAACAAACCCTCCTCTGAGAGCTGAATACTCAGAGACTGAGACCCATGCGTACTGATTGAGACAGCCCCACTGTCCTTGGGCTGAATATGACAGGAAGGAGTGGTCTCTCCTCTCTCTCTAAGACGCCTGTCAATACGAACAGCTAGAGACATGGCAGACTCCAACGAGGCTTGTCTCTCATGAAAAGCAAATGCATCTTTCAATCCCTCCGAAAGACCATGGCAAAATTGACTTCGGAGTGCAGCATCGTTCCAACCAGTATCAGCTGCCCATCTCCGAAAATCAGAACAATATATCTCTGTGGACTGTTTACCCTGGCATAAAAGACGCAGTTTAGATTCAGACAGAGCAATAAGATCTGGGTCATCATATATCTGCCTCAGGGCTACAAAAAATTCATCCACCAATCGGAGGGGCCGTGTCCCCACTGGCAGCATAAAGGCCCAAGACTGAGCGTTATTCCTGAGCAGCGACATGATGATCCCCACCCTCTGCTCCTCATCACCAGAGGAATGGGGAAGTAGGCGAAAATGAAGTTTGCAAGCCTCTCTAAAGCGAACAAAATTATCACTATCCCCGGAGAACGTATCCGGAAGTGAGATCTTAGGCTCGGAACAAACTCCATGAACGCAAGCAGAACCGGTCACCTGAAACTGAGGCACAGTTTTACAGAGATCTGCTACCTCCAGTGAAAGACCCATCAAGGCTGAAACCGGATCCATGCTTAAGACGGTTATGGCGGTTTATAATGTCACGGACGATGTTGCAAATAGCTGGAAGTTATGAATAAACGCCTGACTGGCTTGATCCCAAACTAAGGAGCATATAGGTGACCCCTATAAAACCCTAAGAGCTCACCCTGACTGCTAAGCACATACAAGGGTCTCAAAGGTAGACGATTGTATGCCCCCGTACCTAGACTGTGTGACACCTGAAAACCCTATAATAGTGAGGGGACACAACCACCGGCTCCCTGCACTTCATACGGAGGGAGTCAGGGTCACCTAGAATCAAGCCAGCAAGGAAACACAATACATGAAAGGACTTATCTGAACAAGCAGTAGCAGAAGCCTCCATCAGTGAACACTTCAATCCAGGAAGTAGTATAAACCGCAAAGTGAGGCAGTATGGGAGGGAATATAAAGGAAAGAGGATTAGTCTAAATAGGTGACACCTGGGAGAAGAAAATGAGATGAGAAAGTGAAACCAAAACAAAGAACATCATGCAAGAGGTAGAGAAGGACGTCTGTCAGACCTTCTCACAGAAGTGGTGGTGACAACAGCCTACTGGCATATAGCGACTGACGGTAGCCATAGTTAGTGTTCATGGGCTTAACCCGATGGGGACAGTCAGCCCTTACATGGCCAGGCTCCTGACACTGCCAGCAGACTATCGGAGCCAGGTATGCCATGGGTACATCCCAGGTGGGCTCAAATCTCCAGGCCTGGGGTGGAGATTTCCAGGGTTTGCCAACCCCCCTCCTGAAAGAACCCTCCTTTAGATTCCTGGTAGCTTCATAGCGTTCCACCAGGTCCACCATCTGAAGGGCAATGCCAGGAGACTCCTTACCGATCCAGTGCTGGAGAGGGTATGGCAAAGCCCTCCAGAACATATCGGTTAACATACGATCCAGCACGTCAGACTTTATCCACTTTTGCAAGAGGTGAAGTAAGTTATAATACTGGGGTCTTGCAGGCCCAGCTGGGTTGAACCCCCACTGATTCACTCGCTGGGCCCGGACCAACACATTCACCCCCAGTCTTGCCAGAATCTCACCCTTTACTTTCTGGTAGTCGGCCACTTGATCGTCTGGCAAGTCGAAATACACCCGCTGGGAATTGGATGCCAGGAACAGAGCGACAACCTCAGCCCACTGGTCACGGGTAGTGATGAGCGGCAGGGGTCATATTCGAATTTGCGATATTGCGCAAATATTTTGGAGAATATTCGTTGAATATTCGCAAATTCGAAAATTTGCGGGTTTTTTTCACTCGAAAAATTTGAAAGGTAATGATTGTGTAATATGCAAATTTTTGGAATTCGAATTTCCGGATTCAAATTTTTTATTGCAAATTTTTCAACTTACAACTATTAGACAAAGAAGATTATAGCACTATGTTAGCTAAATTGCTCTATATTCGATTTTTTCGTAATATTCGTAATATTCTAAAACAAGAATATATAGCAATATAGCGAATATTCAAAAAAAACGAATATAGAGCAAAATTCGCAAACACTACTACTCCTAAAGTCAAGTATATTGCAGCCTTCTTATTGGCCCACAAGCTAGAAGCAGTGAGGGATCATGTGTACTGATAAAAAAAAAAAAAAATGAAAAAATAATCGCATTTTCGAAATTACGAATAAATATAAAAATATTTGAAATATTCTCGAATTTTCGAAGTACCTATATTCGCAATAAAAATTCGAAATTTGAATATTCGTGATCAACACTAGTCACGGGATAGCTTTTCCCTGATGGCCACTTTGTCGTACATCGCCAGGTAGGTTTCGATGTCGTCTGCAGGGATCATCTTAGGAATTGTGCCACGGACTGCTTTCCGGGCATAGTGAACGCTCGAGGGGAACTGGTTGTAATACAGCTGGTTTAATGTACGACATACAACCGTGCCTGAAAAATCGGCGTTCACGCCAGCCTCACTGCTCATGCACGCATCCTCCACCAATTGTGGGATTTCGCTCCGGTAGACAGGATTAGCGGACGCAGTATAGAGGCAACAACAAGTTCTTTGGATCAAACAGTTCAGTGTTTTATTCAAACTTTAGGCAAGTGAAAAAACAAGCAGTCATAATCAAACAAAAATTCACTATGCGGTGTTGGTGGCAATTCACACCATGCGGCAATTGTGCCTCAAAGAGCCCTTGACCATAGCAGCACCAACCTGTTTTCACGCCAAACAAGTAGCAAGCCTTCATCCAGACACAAGGCTCCCAGATCCCAACACAGAGACCTGGCTTCTGAGCCCAGCTGCCTATTTAAGGACAGCCAGGTGCTGCCAAAACCCAGACCGGCACTTAAAATCTGGTCCGGTATTTGACCTCACCTGGCTGTAAATCAGCCCAGCAGCCTATTCTTGGAGGAAAATATCTGTTTTCCCAGACAAAACCTCTCACTGTGTCACATTATATATACCATGAACAAAAATATAAACGCAACACTTTCGGTTTTTCTCCCATTTTGCGTGAGCTGAACTCAAAGATCTGAAACATTTTCTACATACACAAAAGACCCATTAATCTCAAATATTGTTCACAAATCTGTCTAAATCTGTGTTAGTGAGCACTTCTCCTTTGCCGAGATAATCCATCCCACCTCACAGGTGTGGCATATCAAGGTGCTGAATAGACAGCATGAATTTTGCACAGGTGTGCTTTAGACTTCACACAACAAAAGGCCACTCTGAAAAGTGCACAGTTTTGCCTTACTGGGAGGGGGGGCTGGGGGTTGTCATAAAACCAGTCAGCATCTGGTATAGCCACCATTTGCCTCACGCAGTGCAACACATCTCCGTCGCATAGAGTTGATCAGGTTGTTGATTGTGACCTGTGGAAACTGCTCACTAACACAGATTTAGACAGATTTGTGAACAATATTTGAGAGTAATGGGTCTTTTGTGTATGTATAAAATGTTTTAGATCTTTGAGTTCAGCTCATGCAAAATGGGAGCATTCAACCCATTCAAATCCCAATGTCAAAAATTGTGGTGATAAAATATCAAAGCCGTCACAATAGAGACATTTTGCACACTTTGCTCAATGTTGCTTGCGGGACATCTAAAGGGTTATAACTAGAGTTGAGCGAACACCTGGATGTTCGGGTTCGACGAGTTCGGCCGAACTTTCGAAAAATGTTCGGGTTCGGGATCCGAACTCGACCCGAACTTCATCCCGAACCCGAACCCCATAGAAGTCAATGGGGACCCGAACTTTTGGGCACTAAAAAGGCTGTAAAACACACCCGGAAAGGGCTAGAGGGCTGCAAAAGGCAGCAAAATGTAGTTAAATCCCCTGCAAACAAATGTAGATAGGGAAATGATGAGTTAACATAAAATAAATAAAAATTAAACAATATTAATTGGAGTGAGGTCCCATAGCACAGAATCAGGCTTCAAGTCACCCACCAATGGAGAAGGTCACTTACTATTATTTTGACCACAGCACCCAGACAAAGGAGAGAGGTCCCACAGCAGAGAACCAGGCATCATATCACCCACCACAGGAGTAGGCCACCATTTAGTTACTTTGACCCCTACACCCAGACGGAGGAGAGAGGTTACACAGCAGAGAATCAGGCATTTAGATCACCCACCACAGGAGTAGGCCACCATTGAATCAGACCCCGGCAACCATGTCAGATGGCACAAGCATAAGCTTTATATCAATCAGCACAGGAGAAGGCGACTTTGACAGACTTTGACCCCTACACCCGGACGGAGGAGAGAGGTTTCAAAGCAGAGAATCAGGCATTTAGATCACCCACCACAGGAGTAGGCCCCAATTTAATGGGACCCCGGCAACCATGTCAGATGGCACAACCATCAGCTTCATATCAATCAGCACAGGAGAAGGCGACTTTGAAAGACTTTGACCCCTACACCCAGACGGAGGAGAGAGGTTTCACAGCAGAGAATCAGGCATTTAGATCACCCACCACAGGAGTAGGCCCCCATTGAATCAGACCCTGGCAACCATGTCAGATGGCACAACCATCAGCTTTATATCAATCAGCACAGGAGAAGGCGACTTTGAAAGACTTTGACCCCTACACCCAGATGGAGGAGAGAGGTTTCACAGCAGAGAATCAGGCATCATATCAACCACCACAGGAGAAGCCACCATTTAGTTACTTTGACCCCTGCACCCAGGAAGAGGAGAGAGGCACCACAGCACATATTCTGGCATCATATCAGCCACCACAGGAGAAGCCACCATTGAGTTACTTTGACCCCCGCACCCAGGAAGAGGAGAGAGGCACCACAGCACATATTCTGGCATCATATCAGCCACCACAGGAGAAGCCACCATTGAGTTACTTTGACCCCCGCACCCAGGAAGAGGAGAGAGGCACCACAGCACATATTCTGGCATCATATCAGCCACCACAGGAGAAGCCACCATTGAGTTACTTTGACCCCTGCGCCCAGGAAGAGGAGAGAGGCCCCACAGCACATATTCTGGCATCATATCAGCCACCACAGGAGAAGCCACCATTTAGTTACTTTGACCCCTTCACCCAAACAGAGGAGAGAGGTTCCACATCAGAGAATCAGGCATCATATCAACCACCACAGGAGTAGGCCACAATTTAATGGGACCCCGGCAACCATGTCAGATGGCACAACCATCAGCTTCATATCAATCAGCACAGGAGAAGGCGACTTTGAAAGACTTTGACCCCTACACCCAGACGGAGGAGAGAGGTTTCACAGCAGAGAATCAGGCATTTAGATCACCCACCACAGGAGTAGGCCCCCATTGAATCAGACCCTGGCAACCATGTCAGATGGCACAACCATCAGCTTTATATCAATCAGCACAGGAGAAGGCGACTTTGAAAGACTTTGACCCCTACACCCAGATGGAGGAGAGAGGTTTCACAGCAGAGAATCAGGCATCATATCAACCACCACAGGAGAAGCCACCATTTAGTTACTTTGACCCCTGCACCCAGGAAGAGGAGAGAGGCACCACAGCACATATTCTGGCATCATATCAGCCACCACAGGAGAAGCCACCATTGAGTTACTTTGACCCCCGCACCCAGGAAGAGGAGAGAGGCACCACAGCACATATTCTGGCATCATATCAGCCACCACAGCAGAAGCCACCATTGAGTTACTTTGACCCCTGCACCCAGGAAGAGGAGAGAGGCCCCACAGCACATATTCTGGCATCATACTAACCACCACAGGAGAAGCCACCATTGAGTTACTTTGACCCCTGCACCCAGGAAGAGGAGAGAGGCCCCACAGCACATATTCTGGCATCATATCAGCCACCACAGGAGAAGCCACCATTGAGTTACTTTGACCCCCGCACCCAGGAAGAGGAGAGAGGCACCACAGCACATATTCTGGCATCATATCAGCCACCACAGGAGAAGCCACCATTGAGTTACTTTTACCCCCGCACCCAGGAAGAGGAGAGAGGCACCACAGCACATATTCAGGCATCATATCACACACCACAGGAGAAGGCCTCTTTCAGTGATTTAAGCCTTTGGACCCAGACAGAGGAGAGAGGCACCACAGCACATATTCTGGCATCATATCAGCCACCACAGGAGAAGCCACCATTGAGTTACTTTGACCCCTGCACCCAGGAAGAGGAGAGATGCCCCACAGCACATATTCTGGCATCATATCAGCCACCACAGGAGAAGCCACCATTTAGTTACTTTGACCCCTGCACCCAGGAAGAGGAGAGAGGCACCACAGCACATATTCTGGCATCATATCAGCCACCACAGGAGAAGCCACCATTTAGTTACTTTGACCCCTTCACCCAAACAGAGGAGAGAGGTTCCACATCAGAGAATCAGGCATCATATCAACCACCACAGGAGTAGGCCACAATTTAGTTTATTTGACCCCTGCACCCAGGAAGAGGAGAGAGGCCCCACAGCACATATTCTGGCATCATATCACACACCACAGGAGAAGGCCTCTTTCAGTGATTTAGGCCTTTGGACCCAGACAGAGGAGAGAGGTCAGAGATTAGCTTCATATCCCCCAGCACAGCAGAAGACCGCTTTATTTGACTTAGGCCTCAGCACCCAGACAGAAGACAGAGGTAGCATGGCAGAGGTTATGGCTTCATGTCACCCGTTAGTTTAACCGGCCACTTTCATCTGGTTAGGCCCCGGCGCCCAGACAGAGAAGAGTTTCATTCAACTGTGGGTTTCATAAAATTTGTATCAAATAAAGAAGTGGCCCGTAGCACAACAAGACATGTTTTAGGCAGTTAATAAGGACTACTCTGCACAAGGGAGGGACAGGTCCTGTGGGATCCATGCCTGGTTCATCTTTATGAAGGTCAGCTTGTCCACGTTGGCTGTGGACAGGCGGCTGCGCTTGTCAGTAATGACGCCCCCTGCCGTGCTGAATACGCGTTCAGATAAAACGCTGGCCGCCGGGCAGGAAAGCACCTCCAAGGCATAACATGCTAACTCTGGCCACGTGGACAATTTCGAAACCCAGTAGTTGAATGGGGCCGAACCATCCGTCAGGATGTGGAGGGGTGTGCAGACATACTGTTCAACCATGTTAGTGAAATGCTGCCTCCTGCTAACACGTTCCGTATCAGGTGTCGGTGCAGATAGCTGTGGCGTGGAGACAAAACTTTTCCACATTTCTGCCATGCTAACCCTGCCCTCAGATGAGCTGGCCGTGACACAGCTGCGTTGGCGACCTCTTGCCACTCCTCTGCCTTCACCTTCCACCTGTTCCCCTGTGACATGTGGGAATGCTCTCAAGAGCGCCTCTATCAGCGTGCGCTTGTACTCGCGCATCTTACGGTCGCGCTCCAGTTCAGGAATTAAAGTGGGCACATTGTCTTTATACCGGGGATCCAGCAGGGTGGCCACCCAGTAGTCTGCACACGTTAAAACGTGGGCAACTCTGCTGTCGTTGCGCAGGCATTGGAGCATATATTCGCTCATGTGGGCCAGGCTACCCATGGGTAAGGACAAGCTGTCCTCTGTGGGAGGCGTATCGTCATCGTCCACCGTATCCCCCCAGCCACGCACCAGTAATGGGCCTGGGCTGCCACCCCGCTGTGAACTTGTGTCATCCTCGTCCCCCTCCACCTCCTCCTCCTCCTCGTCCTCCAGTACAGTGCCTTGGCTGGCGACTTGTGAACCTGTCCTCTGCTTAAACAAACCTCCCTCTGAGCCACTTCGAACAGACTGGCCCGAAAGTGTTAGAAACGAGCCCTCATCCTCCTCCTCCTCCTCCACCTGGGCCACCTCCTCTAACATCATTGCCCTAAGTGTTTTCTCAAGGAGACATAGAAGTGGTATTGTAACGCTGATAACAGTGTCATCGCCACTGGCCATGTTGGTGGAGTACTCGAAACAGCGCAGCAGGGCACACAGGTCTCGCATGGAGGCCCAATCATTGGTGGTGAAGTGGTGCTGTTCGGCAGTACGACTGACGCGAGCGTGCTGCAGCTGAAACTCCACTATGGCCTGCTGCTGCTCGCACAGTCTCTCCAGCATGTGCAAGGTGGAGTTCCACCGGGTGGGCACGTCGCATATGAGGCGGTGAGCGGGAAGGCCGAAGTTCCGCTGTAGCGCAGACAGGCGAGCAGCGGCAGGATGTGAACGGCGGAAGCGCGCACAGACGGCCCGCACTTTATGCAGCAGCTCTGACATGTTGGGGTAGTGGTGAATGAACCTCTGCACCACCAAGTTCAGCACATGCGCCAGGCAAGGGATGTGCGTCAAACCGGCTAGTCCCAGAGCTGCCACGAGATTTCGCCCATTATCGCATACCACCAGGCCTGGCTTGAGGCCCACCGGCAGAAACCACTCGTCGGTCTGTTGTTCAATACCCCGCCACAACTCCTGTGCGGTGTGGGGCCTGTCCCCCAAACATATGAGTTTCAGAATGGCCTGCTGACGTTTACCCCGGGCTGTGCTGAAGTTGGTGGTGAAGGTGTGTGGCTGACGGGATGAGCTGGTGGAAGCAGTGGAGGAGGAAGCCGAGTAGGAGGAGGAGGCTACAGGAGGCAGAGAATGATGCCCTGCGATCCTAGGGGGCGGAAGGACGTGCGCCAAGGAACTGTCCGCCGGGGGCCCAGCCGCCACTACATTCATCCAGTGTGCAGTTAGTGAGATATAGCGTCCCTGGCCGTGCTTACTGGTCCACGTATCTGTGGTTAGGTGGACCTTGCCACAAATGGCGTTGCGCAGTGCACACTTGATTTTATCGGACACTTGCATGTGCAGGGAAGGCACGGCTGTCTTGGAGAAGTAGTGGCGGCTGGGAACCACATACTGCGGGACAGCCATGGCCATCAGCTGTTTGAAGCTGTCTGTGTCCACCAGCCGGAATGACAGCATTTCAAAGGCCAGCAGTTTAGAAATGCTGGCGTTCAGGCCAAGGGCTCGAGGGTGACTCGGGGGGAATTTGCGCTTCCTCTCTAAGGTTTGAGATATTGAGAGCTGAACGCTGCTGTGTGATATAGTGGAGACGCTAGTTGACGGTGGCGGTGGTGGTGGTGTTGTTGGCACATCCTCTGTTTGCTGCTCGGCAGGTGGCAACATTCCTCTCGAGGCGGAAGCCGAGGCAGCAGCGGTAGAGGGAGCAGGGGGAGCCTCAGCGAGTGCCTGGTTTTTAAGGTGTGTACCCCACTGCAGTTCATGCTTTGCATGTAGATGCCTGGTCATGCAGGTTGTGCTGAGGTTCAGAACGTTAATGCCTCGCCTCAGGCTCTGATGGCAGAGCGTGCAAGTCACTCGGGTCTTGTCGGTAGGACATTGTTTAAAGAAGTGCCATGCCAGGGAACTCTTTGAAGCTGCCTTTGTGGAGCTGGGTCCCTGTTGGCGATGTCCAGTAGCAGGCGAACTCTGGGGGCGGCGGCTCGTCTGCTTTGGCCCCCTGCTCCCTCTTTGGCTTCGCTGTTGTCTCGGTCTCACCACTACCTCTTCCTCTGAACTGTGAAAGTCATCGCCACGACCTTCAGTCCATGTGGGGTCTAAGACCTCATCGTCCTCTGCATCGTCTTCCACCCAGTCTCCCTCCCTGACCTCCTCCTGTTCAGTCTGCACACTGCAAAAAGACGCGGCAGTGGGCACCTGTGTTTCGTCATCATCAGAGAGTCGGTGACTCTGCTGTGGTGGTATTCCCATGTCCTCTTCATCTGGAGACATAAGTGGTTGTGCGTCAGTGCATGGTATGTCTTCCTCCACTGGGGAAGGGCTAGGTGGACGCCCCTGGGAAACCCTGGAAGCAGAGTCTTCAAACAGAAGAAGAGACTGCTGCATAACTTGTGGCTCAGACCATTTCCCTGATATGCTTGGGGGTGATGTGACAGACTGATGGGCTTGGTTTTCAGGTGCCACCTGTGCGCTTTCCGCAGAAGACTGGGTGGAAGACCATGTGGTGAACGTGCTGGAAGCACTGTCGGCCACCCAATCGATTAATGCCTGTACCTGCTCAGGCCTTACCATCCTAAGAGCGTCATTGGGCCCCACGAGATATTGCGGTACATTCTGCCGGCTAGTTGAGGGAGTTCGTTCCCTACTGTGTGCGCCTGGGGCCGAACGGCCACGTCCTCTACCAGCAACAGAGGCTCCACGGACACCACCACGACCGCGTCCTCGTCCCTTAATAGTATTTTTCTTCATTGTTGCGATTCAACTCGCACCACAATGAAATATATTATTTTTTATAAGCAAAATCCCCTCACTGGAATACTTTCAGTCTTTTGACTGTATGGATTACAGATGGAATGACTGTTATATGTGAGTACCGCTTTCTTTGACAGATTCTAGTATGGGTACATATATGTTTTCCCAACCCCAGCACATTAGTTTGCTAATTCCAGATGTATGAAACGCAGGCCTAACTGCATCTAGTATATTGAACGCCAGATAAACTAACTTGGCCTTTTTTAAATAAAAAAAATTCCCTCACTGGAATACTTTCAGTCTTTTGACTGTATGGATTACAGATGGAATGACTGTTATATGTGAGTACCGCTTTCTTTGACAGATTCTAGTATGGGTACATATATGTTTTCCCAACCCCAGCACATTAGTTTGCTAATTCCAGATGTATGAAACGCAGGCCTAACTGCATCTAGTATATTGAACGCCAGATAAACTAACTTGGCCTTTTTTAAATAAAAAAAATTCCCTCACTGGAATACTTTCAGTCTTTTGACTGTATGGATTACAGATGGAATGACTGTTATATGTGAGTACCGCTTTCTTTGACAGATTCTAGTATGGGTACATATATGTTTTCCCAACCCCAGCACATTAGTTTGCTAATTCCAGATGTATGAAACGCAGGCCTAACTGTATCTAGTATATTGAACGCCAGATAAACTAACTTGGCCTTTTTTAAATAAAAAAAAAATTCCCTCACTGGAATACTTTCAGTCTTTTGACTGTATGGATTACAGATGGAATGACTGTTATATGTGAGTACCGCTTTCTTTGACAGATTCTAGTATGGGTACATATATGTTTTCCCAACCCCAGCACATTAGTTTGCTAATTCCAGATGTATGAAACGCAGGCCTAACTGTATCTAGTATATTGAACGCCAGATAAACTAACTTGGCCTTTTTTAAATAAAAAAAAAATTCCCTCACTGGAATACTTTATGGCTTTTCACTGTATGGATTACAGGTGGACTGGTATTAGTAGGGGGGACACAAGCACACCCAAGTCCCTGATGTAGGATTTCTATGGCACAGACCACTATTACAAGTGATTAATGGACGTTGGGAGAGATTGTGCTGCAGCACTAGTCCCAAGATGGCCGCCGCCTATCAGCCCAGTAACATGTGCCACAAAATGGTCTGCACAACCTTTAAAAAAAATAGCCTTGGACTGTGCTGCTAAATCGCTATTGGTCTGAATCCCAGGTGTAGATGTCTGACTTGTTTGGAGCTTTGGAATGCACACTGTGGCAGCTTCTGCTGCAGCACTACAAGTCGCAAAATGGCGGCCGGCGGTCAGCCCAGGTACATGTGGATGGAAAAATCACTCTGGCCACTCTAAAAATAGCCAATCCCTATCAAAAAAGCAGCTCAGCTGCAGTTGTTCAGATGAATCACAGGTGGAGGAGAGAAATTTGCTTCCAGTTATTCAATTATCCCTGCCTATTCTCGCCCTAGCATCAGCTGCGTCTATCCCTGTTCTATTCACATCGGGAGTGAGCACGTCCCGACGTGCGCACAAGCTTATAAAGAGGCTGAGTCACATGCTGCACTTGGCCAATCACAGCCTTGCCAATAGTAGGCATGGCTGCGATGGCATCTTAGGGCAAGTAGTATGATGCATGTTGATTGGCTGCTTTGCAGCCTTTCAAAATGCGCCAAAATACATGCCGAACGACGAACCCGAACCCGAACTTTTACGAAAAAGTTCGGGTTCGGGTCCGTGTCACGAACACCCCAAAATTCGGTACGGACCCGAACTATGCTCGAACTGTTCGCTCAACACTAGTTATAACAAGTAAAAAACCAAAAAGTTATTTCCCCAAAAGAGTTATACATTAAGCGACATGTATATCACTCAGCTACACAACCTACAAAAAATAAACGAGTCTCCATGTAAAGAACTATATCAACACCATATACATATCACAAAATATATTTTATTGGCACAATACTTCATGTGCACTGAGCAGTGTATTTACTGACCATGATAAATTTGCACTAGCACTTTATTATCCTGCTAACAGTCATGTACTATCAGTCATTTTTGTTTTAATGTTTTAATTGTTGTGTATTGTCAATCATGTGAATCAATATTATTAAGTGATTTACCAATACAATATATTTTGTGATATGTATATGGTGTTGATATTGTTCTTTACATGGAGACTTGTGTATTTTTTGTAGGTTTTAACAAGTAAAGCCATGGTGTTACAATCGTGAAGTTGTCATCTTAAAGAATGCACTAGAGACATCATGCCCACATTGATTTATATTACTTGCAGGACATAGCAGTTAGAACTAATATCTGTGTGTTTGAGGGGTATGTAGAATGTGCAAGTACTATTATATTGGCTAGATCCAGAGGACCTTTCACCGCTCCTGTATGACTGTTTTAATAGCTACATGCATTCCCCGTGTAATAGCTAGAAGTTAAGATTGAATTTCTAGCAGTCTGCAGTAGGGGTACAGAGGGGTGGTAACAAGTTGGGGGGGGGTGTAGCTGCACAGACTCACTTTACCCAATCAGTTCTGCCATTTTCAGACTATGCATGTACACCCCCCCAACCTGTTACCACCCCTCTGTACCCTTACTGCAGACTGCTAGCAATTCATTCATAACTTCTAGTAAGAATAATAAAAGAATGGCACAACATAGAGAAATAAAAATAGATGCTCAAGAATTGGAAATGCATGAAACTATTAAAACAGGCATGTCAGGAGTGGTGAAAGGTCCTCTTTAATGCCACCTCTAGGGATGAGCAAATCGACTTTGGATGCTTCATACGAAGTCGATTTGCATAAAACTTTGTTGTAATACTGTACGGAGTGGGAGTATCCAAGTAAATCGTGTACATTTATAGGTGGAGCCATAGCAGTCATTAGATAAAGCATGTATAGGATATAAAATCATTTAACCCCATTGGTTTAACCGTATTCAACATAAATGTCCATTGGGCCTCCTTTCGCAATAGCAAATTGTCAATGTTCCTCCCTCTTGATCATTATCATTCTGACATGTTCTATGCCCTGGAAACTGATACTGGATGATATTTAGATACGTGTTGTATCTGCGTATGTGTA
The DNA here is from genome assembly GCF_905171765.1 of Bufo bufo. Lineage (NCBI taxonomy): Eukaryota > Metazoa > Chordata > Amphibia > Anura > Bufonidae > Bufo > Bufo bufo. The sequence continues at coordinate 327,470,395 of NC_053393.1, forward strand.
TATGTTGTATTTGTGTATGTAAATGTTATATCTATTTAAAACTCCAACAAAAAAATTGGGATGCTGTGTAAAATGTATATAAAAACAGAAAGCCATGATTTTCAAATCTCATAAAGCCGTATTTTATTCACAATAGATCACAGAACACATATCAGATGTAGAACTTTAGATTTTTTTTTCCATTTTACCATTTTATTAAAAAAAAAAAAAAAACCCTGCTTTTATAAACAGCATGACAATGTTTGAATAGTGAGGAGACCAATTGCTGGAGTTTGGGTAGAGGAATGTTGTCCCTTTATCTAAAATTCGATTTGGCTGCTTCGCCAAAGTTCACAAATAAATTTGATTTGTTACTAATTACTTTGTCATGAATCGCATTCTATTGTATGTAACAGATGCAATGACTTGGAACGACGATCACGCTGCCTCCCATCATTGAACCCCTCAGATGCCACGTTCATTGCGATCGCGGCATCTGACATTAATTAACTGAGGTTGTAGACAAAAAAAAAAGAAAAGAGAAGGCGCTCATAGGGTGAATATGTAAAGGATTATTTCCCCTTTCAGACGGGAGGTAATATGCTCACCTGTTAGAGTTGCACCAATTGGGTGCAACTACAATGAGAGCTGAGTACTCGTGAGGGTTGGTTGGTGCCGCCGGGTTTGTCCAAACACCCTTCGGTCGGTGCCGAACCGCCGAATGGGTGAGCATGGGAACTGTGGGTTTGGTGGACCAAGAAAGTCCAAGAAAAATGGACAGAGTAACAGGCGCAAATCCACAGCCAATGGTAGAAAACAAATTGGTTTATTCAGGACAACGCGTTTCGGGGTGCATGACCCCTTTATCAAGTCTACAGAAAGAAATGTATCGATCACATACATGAACTTGGGTGAAAATAAATAAGTGTGGATAATAAACCGTAGCGAGAGTAAATATGCATATACATGTATAAAAGAGTAGATGCGTAAATCTGCATTCGAATAATGAATTAACTTAAAGGGAATAGAAGATATTAAAAATATAAATATTTGCTGGCTTGCATGGAGGTAACTGACCTGGTGGATCACAGTGGAGCCGCTCGTATCCCAGCACGTGGGGTGTCTGGAGCGATCGATTCACAAAAAAGGCGCGCACTGTCAGTGTTTTTGAAGGGGCCGGCGTTGGATCGCTGGACACGTGGGGTGGGCGGGGCTGTGGTGGTGACGCTGGTCGCAGGGCGGACGGAGGGCGGGGATGGCGAGAGGTACTGGAGGTGGGCGGGTGCGGTATTGGTGACGCTGGCCAGAGGGCGGGTGGAGGCGGGGCATGGTGCTGCCGGAGTTGGAGCGCTCATCGCATGGGGTGGGTGGAGCTGCAAAAGTGATGCAGGCCGGAGGGCGGGCGGGGAGCAGGGACGGCGAGAGGCACTGGCGGTGGGTGGGTGTTTTGTTAGTGACGCTAGCTCAGGGGGCGGGGCGAGGCGCTGCCGGCATCTCGGCTCTGATGGTGCGTCGTGGGGAGGGTGGAGCAGCCAGGGGGCTGGCCGGGGAGTATAGGGGGGAGAAGGGAAAAATGGGTGACGGGAGGGACCGCTAGGGGATGAATGTATGCTGGGAATTTTACTTGTTTGGTGTAAAATGGTGGACTTGTGTCCTGCTGAAGTCGATTAAATAATTTCCGTCACTTGTGTCCTGCTGGAGTGGATTAAATATTGCGGTCATGCAAGTAGGAGTATATGGGGAAATGATTACTAGCCAAGGGGCGTGGGTGAAGGGATATGTATATATATATATATGTATGTATACATATACATATATATATATATATATATCTGCAGGGTCCAGGGGGCGGGGATTTAAATGTCATGTATGTGTTAGTAGGGTGTGGGGTGAAGTGTTGGCGTGGTGGAGTGGAGATGGGATGTGTGTGTGTGGTGGTGGGGTGTGGAATGGAACGATTATTTAATGAATTGGGAAAAAGGTATATTAAATTCGGGGTAATGGTGTGGGGGGAAGGGTTACATGGTGGTGGGATGGGGGTGATTCGCTGAAGTGGGATGCCAAGGCGAAAGATGGGGGGGGGGGGAGGGGATGGGAAGTCAAGGGGGGGGGGGGAAGAAGGAAAAAAGAAAAGGGAATTAAAAACAAGAGGGGGAGGAAAAACAGGTTTTTAGAGTCAGAAGCACCTGTTCTCCAGACTCTCGTTGAGACCATAAGGTTATAGCGTCTGCAATTTGAAAATCCAGAACATCTCCCTTTTTTGGAGTGTTCTGAATCTATCTGGGCAGGTTTCGTTAATAGATTCGATCGGTATGATGTGGAGTTTGGCAGGGTCTTTGTCGTGACGCGATAAGAAGTGTCTTGAAACGCTATGCTTCTGGAATCCGGGTACAATGTTCCACCGATGTTTATTTAGGCGTTCCCTGAGTGTCTGTATGGTTCGACCCACATATTGCAGTCCGCATTCACATTCCGCCAGATATACTATAAATGAGGAGGAGCAGTTCATGAAGCTCTTTATTTGGAACTCTTCTCCTGTGGCATTGCTTCTGAATTTTTTTGTTCGGTTGGTGATACTCATGCAGCATTTGCATTGAGCGTGACTGCATTTGTAACTTCCTATTAAATCTGGGAAAAAGGCTGGAGTGGTTGTTGCTGTGGGTTTTTTCTTTTTCAGTTTGCTGGGGGCTAGTATGTTTTTCAATGTCCTCGCCCTTCTGAAGATAATCTGGGGTTTGGCCGGAATGGTTTCTTTGAAAGGGGTCATTTTTTAGGATGTTCCAGTGTTTTGAGAGGATGATCCTCAGGACATCGTGATTTGAATTGAACGTGGTGATGAAGGAGGATTTGAATTTGGTTGTTGCCTCTGGTTCCTTGGTTTTGTCCTTCTTCGTCAGGCACTCCTCCTGGCTTTTTATGCTGGCTCGTTTGAAGGAGCCATCAATAATCCCTCTGGGGTATTTTTTACTGGTGAATCTTGAGCGTAAGATCTGACTCTGTGAGACGAAGTCCTCCGTGGTGGTACAGTTTCTTCTTAGTCTTTTGAACTGGCTGAAGGGAATGTTGTCTTTCCATTTTTTGTGGTGTGCACTTTTGTAGTCGAGGTAGCTGTTGCTATCTACTTTTTTGAAGAACGTTTTGGACATTATTGTTGTATCGGTGTGGTAGAGAGTCAGATCTAAGTATTCGACCGAGGTGAGTATTCGACCCACACCATTACCCCGAATTTAATATACCTTTTTCCCAATTCATTAAATAATCGTTCCATCCCACACCCCACCACCACACACACACATCCCATCTCCACTCCACCACGCCAACACTTCACCCACACCCTACTAACACATACATGACATTTAAATCCCCGCCCCCTGGACCCTGCAGATATATATATATATGTATATATATGCACTGCTCAAAAAAATAAAGGGAACACTTAAACAACACAATGTAACTCCAAGTCAATCACACTTCTGTGAAATCAAACTGTCCACTTAGGAAGCAACACTGAGTGACAATCAATTTCACATGCTGTTGTGCAAATGGGATAGACAACAGGTGGAAATTATAGGCAATTAGCAAGACACCCCCAATAAAGGAGTGGTTCTGCAGGTGGTGACCACAGACCTCTTCTCAGTTCCTATGCTTCCTGGCTGATGTTTTGGTCACTTTTGAATGCTGGGGGTGCTTTCACTCTAGTGGTAGCATGAGACGGAGTCTACAACCCACACAAGAGGCTCAGGTAGTGCAGCTTATCCAGGATGGCACATCAATGCGAGCTGTGGCAAGAAGGTTTGCTGTGTCTGTCAGCGTAGTGTCCAGAGCATGGAGGCGCTACCAGGAGACAGGCCAGTACATCAGGAGACGTGGAGGAGGCTGTAGGAGGGCAACAACCCAGCAGCAGGACCGCTACCTCCGCCTTTGTGCAAGGAGGAACAGGAGGAGCACTGCCAGAGCCCTGCAAAATGACCTCCAGCAGGTCTGCTCAAACGGTCAGAAACAGACTCCATGAGGGTGATATGAGGGCCCGACGTCCACAGGTGGGGGTTGGGCTTACAGCCCAACACCGTGCAGGACGTTTGCCATTTGCCAGAGAACATCAAGATTGGCAAATTCGCCACTGGCGCCCTGTGCTCTTCACAGATGAAAGCAGGTTCACATTGAGCACATGTGACAGACGTAACAGAGTCTTGAGACGCCGTGGAGAACGTTCTGCTGCCTGCAACATCCTCCAGCATGACCGGTTTGGCATTGGGTCAGTAATGGTGTGGGGTGGCATTTCTTTGGAGGGCCGCACAGCCCTCCATGTGCTCGCCAGAGGTAGCCTGACTGCCATTAGGTACCGAGATGAGATCCTCAGACCCCTTGTGAGACCATATGCTGGTGCGGTTGGCCCTGGGTTCCTCCTAATGCAAGACAATGCTAGACCTCATGTGGCTGGAGTGTGTCAGCAGTTCCTGCAAGACGAAGGCATTGATGCTATGGACTGGCCCGCCCGTTCCCCAGACCTGAATCCAATTGAGCACATCTGGGACATCATGTCTCGCTCTATCCACCAACGTCACGTTGCACCACAGACTTTCCAGTAGTTGGCAGATGCTTTAGTCCAGGTCTGGGAGGAGATCCCTCAGGAGACCGTCCGTCACCTCATCAGGAGCATGCACAGGCGTTGTAGGGAGGTCATACAGGCACGTGGAGGCCACACACACTACTGAGCCTCATTTTGACTTGTTTTAAGGACATAACATCAAAGTTGGATCAGCCTGTAGTGTGTTTTTCCACTTTAATTTTGAGTGTGACTCCATATCCAGACCTCCATGGGTTGAAAAATTTGATTTCCATTTTTTTATATTTGTGTGATTTTGTTGTCAGCACATTCAACTATGTAAAGAACAAAGTATTTCAGAAGAATATTTAATTAATTCAGATCTAGGATGTGTTATTTTTGTGTTCCCTTTATTTTTTTGAGCAGTGTATATACATATATATATATACATATTCCTTCACCCACGCCCCTTGGCTAGTAATCATTTCCCAATATACTCCTACTTGCATGACCGCAATATTTAATCCACTCCAGCAGGACACAAGTGACGAAAATTATTTAATCGACTTCCGCAGGAACACAAGTCCACCATTTTACACCAAACAAGTAAAATTCCCAGCATACATTCATCCCCTAGCGGTCCCTCCCGTCACCCATTTTTCCCTTCTCCCCCCTCCACTCCCCGGCCAGCCCCCCGACTGCTCCACCCTCCCCACGACGCACCATCAGAGCCGAGATGCTGGCAGCGCCTCGCCCCGCCCCCTGAGCTAGCGTCACTAACAAAACACCCACCCACCGCCAGTGCCTCTCGCCGTCCCTGCTCCCCGCCTGCACTCCGGCCTGCATCACTTTTGCAGCTCCGCCCACCCCATGCGATGAGCGCTCCAACTCCGGCAGCACCATGCCCCGCCTCCACCCGCCCTCTGGCCAGCGTCACCAATACCGCACCCGCCCACCTCCAGTACCTCTCGCCATCCCCGCCCTCCGTCCGCCCTGCGACCAGCGTCACCACCACAGCCCCGCCCACCCCACGTGTCCAGCGATCCAACGCCGGCCCCTTCAAAAACACTGACAGTGCGCGCCTTTTTTGTGAATCGATCGCTCCAGACACCCCACGTGCTGGGATACGAGCGGCTCCACTGTGATCCACCAGGTCAGTTACCTCCATGCAAGCCAGCACCTCCACTTCAATATGCTAACTTATCTTCCTCATCCTGGACACACATTCTACCATGTCCCCCATCATTTGGGACCCAGGTATTACTTATTCACCCAAACTTTATCAATTTTACTCATCACACCTCCCCATTACCCTTTGCTATTTCCATACATACATATAGACATATACATTTATATCCTGAGCCACACTCTATCCCAATTCCATTTTTATCCCTTATATTTTACCAAGTGTTCCCCTCTCTCCCATATTCCTCCTGCGCCTCCCCAAGGACCAAAATGCACCTTACACACGGCCAAAATTATGCCACTATGGCCACAAAGTCTTGAAATCAAAACATAACGTTCTCAGTAGATAGCCAGTGATAGGCGCATATTCCAATGCCAACGTCCAAGATGCCTCCAATGAATCCCCTTGAGACTACTGTACTTTTATTATTATATTATTATCATATTATTTTATCTCTCACCATGTCTCTATATACATTTATATATATATTTTTTATCAGTAAGTGTTCCCAAGATATATGTATATATTTATATTTTTAATATCTTCTATTCCATTTAATTTAATTTATTATTCGAATGCAGATTTACGCATCTACTCTTTTATACATGTATATGCATATTTACTCTCGCTACGGTTTATTATCCACACTTATTTATTTTCACCCAAGTTCATGTATGTGATCGATACATTTCTTTCTGTAGACTTGATAAAGGGGTCATGCACCCCGAAACGCGTTGTCCTGAATAAACCAATTTGTTTTCTACCATTGGGTGTGGATTTGCGCCTGTTACTCTGTCTGTTTTTCTTGGACTTTCTTGGTCCACCAAACCCACAATTAATTAACTGAGGCCTTTCAGGGGTTAATTAGGGTAAAAAAATAATACATTCTCACCTAATCCATTTGCTCGCGGTGAGAGGCTGTCACGACCTTCTTCAATCAAGATGGGTGCGATGGCCTCTCAGCAAGCAAATGGATGCGGTGAGTACCGTTTTTTTTAGCCCCATAAGACGCAGGGAAAAATGCCCCTGCGTCTTATGGGGTGAATACTAATGAGTGCTTCCATTAGGGAAGCGCTCATTAGTACCGGAGGACCGGGAATCTGTGAAGGCTCTGTACTCACCGTTTCCTGGTCCACGGCTGTCGGCTGTGCAGTGGCTGTGTACAGCATGAGGGTGCTCCGGGAGGAAGGCATAGTTCAGGCCATGAGGAGTGGCGGCGTTCAGGAGCATGAGAGGTAAGTGGTTTATTTATTTTATTAAACATGAGGCGCTGGGGGCAATATGAGAGGCAATGGCGGCTACAGAGGGCTCATATGTGGCAATGGGGGCTGCTTTGGGGCAATATATGTGGCAATGGGGGCTATAGAGGGCTCATATGGGGCAATTGGGGCTGCTTGGGAGCAATATGAGAGGCAATGGGTCTACAGAGGGCTCATATGTGGCAATGGGGGCTGTTTGGGGGCAATATGAGAGGCAATGGGTGGCTACAGAGGGCTCATATGAGGCAATGGGGGCTGCTTGGGGGCAATATGAGAGGCAATGGGGGCAACAGAGGGCTGATATGAGGCAATGGGGGATGCTGGGAGCCAATATGAGAGTCAATTGGGTATGCTGAAGGCTGATATGAGGCAATTGGGGCTGCAGGGGTCTAATATGATAGGCAGTGGGGGCTGCTGGGGACTAAGATGAGGTATATTTGGGGTCTGATTGGGGGTCATTCACATTGTGGGTCTGATCTGAGGTCTTGTTGGGGTCTGATTAACATTGGGGTTCTGATTGAGGCTGTTAGCTGAGGTCTGATCTGAGGTGTAATGCAAAATATTTTTTTATATGGTAACTGTACCACTGAACGGCAAATATGCTCTTATTTTTTTTCCACTTATATACTCCACAAAAGGCTTTAGAACATATAACTGCACTGCTGAACGGCAAATATAATTTTCTTTTTTCCACTTATATACTCCACAAAAGGCTTTAGAACATACAACTGCACTGCTGAACGGCAAATATATTTTTCTTTTGCCACTAATACAGAACAAAAAGGGCTTTAGAACATAGAACTGCCGCTCTGAACAGCAAATATATTTTTCTTTTGCCACTAATACATGACAAAATGGGCTTTAGAACATATAAGTGCACCGCTGAACGGCAAATATATTTTTCTTTTGCCACTAATACACGACAAAAAGTGCTTTAGAACATATAACTGCACTGCTGAATAGCAAAAAAAAAAATTTTGCCACTACACGACAAAAAGTGCTTTAGAACATATAACTGCACCACTGAACGGCAAGTAACTTTTTTTTGCGCCACTAAGGCTACTTTCACACTCGTGTTTGGTGCAGATCCGTCATGTATCTGCACATACGGATCCACACCGATAATACAACCGCATGCATCTGTTCAGAACGGATCAGTTTGAATTATCTTTAACATTGGCCAAACGGATCCGTCTTGAACACCATTGAATGTCAATGGGGTGGATCCGTTTTGCATTGTGTCAGTCAAAACGGATCCGTCCCCATTGACCTACATTGTGTGTCAGGACCCGTTTGCCTCTGCGTTGTCAGGCGGACACCAAACGCTGCAAGCAGCGTTTTGGTGTCCGCCTCCAGAGAGCAATGGAGGAGGAACGGAGGCAAACTGATGCATTCTGAATGGATCCTTATCCATTCATAATGCATTAGGGCAAAACTGATCCATTTTGGACCGCTTGTGAGAGCCCTGAAACGGATCTCACAAACGGAAACCAAAACGCCAGTGTGAAAGTAGCCTAATACATGTCAAAAAGGGCTGTAATTTTCACACTTCACCACTCAATGGCTAATAAGCCCTTTTTTCCCCCACTAATACAAGCCAAAAAATGCTTTAGGACATATAACTGCACTGCACAAGGGTAAATAAGACAGAGATACTTCCTTGTAATAAACCCTGTTAATGGCTGTAACACCCCAATAACAAGAATGGTTTTCTGGAATTACAGAGCTGTATAAGTAGCTTAAGGCTGACTTGTCAGCCTGCATTTGTGGGAGGGGCGTAGGCGCGCTTAAAAGGAGGCACGCCCTCTCCTCATGTGCGTGCGTTTCCAGTGCCTTCCCGCCTTTGACGTCACGCCCTGTCCTGCCGTGCTGCTGTGCAGGTAAGTTGGTGGGGGTTCCCCTCCAACGCTCATCGCTCGGTCAAGCTGTCTGGGTAAGTCACCAACTGTCCTCCCGTACCCCTCTCCGGCGTGCTTCTCCCCCTCGGCCCGGTACGCTCGCTACCCACCTTACTCTCCAGGTGGTGCGGCCGGCACGTCCTCACTCCAGGCGCCGGCCTGGGCAGGTCACGTGGGACGCCGGGCTGCGCCTCCGTTGCCTCGGCGACGGAGCCTGCGTCCCGGCCTGCCTCTGATGTCGGGCTCCCTCTCCCAGCTCCGGCCGCCGCAGCAGCTTGCCCCTTTCTTTTGCTGGTCCAGGCCCTGTCACCACGGGTGGGTCCGTCCAGACCCAGGGCCGCAACAGGGGTGCCGCTTCTCACTTCGACGCAGCTGCTGGCTGGCGGCCGGCTGCTGTCATTTTTCAATAAAGTTAAAAAAAAAAAAAAAAATTGTCTCTCATACGAATGCACGGTGCACAGGGGAGCAGCGCAAATTGTAATCCACACTCATATCAAACAATTTAGCTCATAGTAACTGCTACAGGGTCCCCACGTGCCCTCCTCTGTCATCCGGAGCCACTGTCAGCTGGCGCAGGGAACCTTCCCCGCCCCCTTCCTCCCCTCATTCACTCCTTTGCTTCTGTCCACTCCAGCTAAAATAAAAAAAAATAAAAAAAAGTGTGTATGTATATATATGTGTATATATATGTCTGTGTGTGTGTGTGTGTATATATATATATATATATATATATATATGTATGTGTACATGAATAAATAAGTTTCAACACTTTCACGCTTCAGAGATAAGTCACTCCACAGGTCATCCCTTCACACCGCACGTTCAGCTATTCCCGCTACCCTCCACGTCAGGTCCCACAAACGCAGGGCATCCGCAGCCCACCAGAGTATTTCGTTAGATCACAGGGACGCATAAGGATCCCTGGGTTATGGGTCGGTAAATGGCGCAGTCTATGGACTACTCCGGGCCCTCCCCCCCCCCCTATGCCTGACTGTTGTTGCAGACCCTGGGTTTTCGGCCGTGCTAGCCATTTTTCGTCTGCCAAGGGTTTTCAGACAAATTCCCCCCGTGTCGACCACCGCCTGTTCCACTCTGCTACATCTGCGGACGTTTTGGTAAATACTTATTTTCAGTCACCGTTCTGTCACGAGTCACACGGCGGGTTTGCTTCCATGTCATCCCACCATGTTCGTTGCCGGGTTTTCTTCATGTTTCACGTATGTCATTTCATGCTTCAACATGTCTGTGGCCTGTTCCGTGTCAGGCTTACGCTTTATTCATTACCATTTGTTGCCCATGTCGCCACGGGCTTACGTTTTTCCCAGACCATATCAGTTGCCAGTCACGCTTCAGGCTTACGTATTATTTGCCGTCAGTGCCGGTTCCAGGGTTATGTTTCTAATATATCATGTCTGCTGCCTGTCACGTTTCAGGCTTACGTTTTTCTTTTCTGTTGCCAGTTACGTTCCTGACTTACGTTTCTTATCTATCATGTCTGCTGCCTGTTACGTTTCAGGCTTACATTTCTCTTTTCTGTTGCCAGTTACGTTTCTGGCTTACATTTCTAAATGTATCATGTTGCCTGTTACGCTTCAGGCTTACGTTTTTCTTTTATTTTTGTCGCCTGTTACGTTTCAGGCTTACGTATCCACTGTACCACGTCTGTTGCCTGTCACATTTGTCAGGCTTACGTTTCTCTTATGTATTTATTCCCCGTTACGCGTCAGGTTTACGTTTTTCATCCATTACCGGTTACAGGCCAGGTTCATGCTGTTAATCACTATTCTTTGTCGCTATAATTTTTTATTCCAGATTCGATCAATATTATTTTCTACAGTACGACCCCAGTTTTGGTGTTCTTTTTCCAAAAAAAAAAAAAAAAAAAAGGTTATTGTTGCAGACCCTGGGTACTCTGCCGTTAATCTTCAACCAGGGATCCATGCATCCTTACAGAGGTCATAAAATTCCCCACTCGGGGTTCAAACAGGTAGGTGCTGGGTTTTTAGTCCTTCTCACTCCAGTCACACCCAAAGTTTTATTCTCTCCACACAGTCAAGCAGCAGCATCGAAGTTTTAAAAAAAAAAAAAAAAAAATGATGGTTCCCTATGTCACGGTTGGGACGCATTGGCGTGTTCCGGCTGCGTAGTCTCCCCCTCACGTTGCCAATTATTTTGCAGTCCCCGGGTGCTGCGCCACTCTGGCTGCGCTCGATAGCCAGGTTGCGCTCATTTGTCCCGTTTGTGCCGACCATCGCTTTCCACTCTCTACATCCATGGACATTTCCGGCAACTGCTTCTTTTTCTACCACACATTTGCGGTCTTCCAGGCTACGCTGCTATGCAACTTCCTATTCCTTTGTCACCCGCGTCAGGGTCACGTCGTAGTCACCAGGTTGTCTCCAGTCACGTCTCAGGTCACTTCTTGTTCATGTCACCATGTTTTGTTTCTGTCATGCCTGTCCACGACAGGCTGTTGCTGTCACGTGTCAGGCCTATGTATCAATTGGCGGTCACGGCCAGGCTCACGCCTCTTGCCTCCCACGGCCTGTTCTGTCCAGGCGTCCGTTCCTTTCCCAATCATTGGCCTGTCACGTTTCAGACTCACGCTTTATTACCATTGCCACTTTTTGCGCTTCAGCGCACGTTTCAATCTGCCATCTTTTGCCATGTTTTATCTGTTGCCTGTCACGTTTCAGGCTCACGTTTTTCAATTCATCATCTGTTGCCTGTTACGCTGCAGGCTTACGTGTTAGTTTCGTTATCTGTTGCCTGTTACGTTCAGGCTTACGTTTCTAATTTATCTTAGGTTGCCTATTACGCTTCAGGCTTACGTGTTATTTTCGTTATCTGTTGCCTGTTACGTTTCAGGCTTACGTTTTCAATTTGTCATAAGTTTGGCTGTTACGCTTCAGACTTACGTTTCAATCAATCATCTGCTGCCTGTTGCGCTTCAGGCCCACGTGTTTTTTATTTTTCAGGTGTTGCCTGTCACGCTTCAGGCTTACGTTCATGTCACGCCGTGTCTGCCATCGGCTGCGCATCGATGTACGTTTACAGTTTCCGTTGCCTCTTTCGTTTAGGGTCCACGTTCGTCACTTCTCATGCCATGGTTATCGCGCTCAGGCGTACATAAGTGTCTGGATTACTCAAAGTCTTACGTGGTATCATTTATTTTCTGTTACCTGTCACTTCAGGTTCACACTGTTAATTTACTGCTTCTGTCGCCTGTCATGTTTTAGACTCAATTCGGTAGTCCTTTCTCCGGTACGATTTCAGGTTTGATGTTTGTTTTCTCTTCAGTTTTCTTTTTCCTGTCTGGGGCCAAGTACGGTTAGCCTTCTCACGTCATTTCACGCTTAGTCCATGGTCCCGCCGTTCAGAGCACTAGACACTCGCTAGTCCTCCTTTAACCACCATTCACGTCTCGGGTGTCGCTTGCAAGGTACGGGGCTTCCTGGTCAAATGTTATTTTCTATTTGTCACTTCGCAGCTGCAGTAGGTCGCATTTCCAACATCGAAGAAGGCCTATCTGTACCGGAAACACCCGCATCCAAGTGGCCCTAAGGAGTTGGTCAATTCCGAAGTTGGTTACGGAGCTTAACCGGAGAGGGTTCCATACCCTGCTTCCGCCGTAAAGCAGAGCTGTATAGGCTACTGATGGCTGAACCAGCAGCCCCGGACTTGGAGCAAGCCTCCATGTCCACCGTTCAGGTGTCCCTGGCGCAGCTACATGCCGGGATGAACTCCGTCGCCTCCTTGGTTTCGGACGTCCAGTCCAGCCTCCTGGCCATCAAGTCCTACTTGGGGCTGCCACCTGTCCAGTCCACTCTAGCCTTGCCAATAACCTCCACCCTAGGGCCCGTTCCCCCAGGTAGGGTTCCGTACGCTACCGAGACTGCTCCCTCGCTTTTCATTCCCTGCCGCAGCCAAACTGCTTGTCATTACAACGAATGTATTGCCCCTTCATGCATGTTTCAGGGCTCACCCCCAGCTGATGTGTCCTCAAGATCCAGGCCATCCTGTTCCACAACTATCCTTCAACACCATCAACGATATTTGGCCGAAGTCCAACTTTTCTCCATGTTGGAAGACCCCGAAAGTAGGTCGGGTTTTCTGTCTCAAACGGTTAGGGGGTGTTCAGAAGAATAGTCACGCGGCCGTCCCGAGCAGGCAGGCTGTGTCAGGGGATTATTTAGAAGCTTTCCACCTCCCTAGTTGGTCTTCCTTTTGGGCTCCTTTCCAGCACTGTCTAAAGGCTGCCATGTACCTTAGTTCTGCGGGTTCTTAGGACACAGCGAATACACCCCCAGTTCAGCCAGGTCCAAGGGTTCAACCGGGGGTCAGCTGGTATGGCACGACGACCATTCCTCCTCACATCTCCTCACTTCCAACCTCACAGGTGGGTCCACCAGGGGAGGTGAAGTTATTCCAGTCTGCTAACGCATGGTGCCGGTCCAGGTACTCAGGAGCTGGCTGGCGGCTCTGGGGGACTCCGCCCCTGGCCACCCATTGCTCCCGTTCCAGGCCTCGGCCCTCACGGCCTCGCAGTGCATCTCCCATGTTCGCACTCTGACGGCGGGTTTGGGTTTCAACCCCAAGACCATTTCAGGACACTCCTTCCGTTTTGGAGCTGCATCCGTGGCTTCAAAGCACACGTCCCCGGCCACGTCATCCGCAAATGGGTCACTGACGCTCCTCAGGTTCTCACGTTACATTCCACTTTCAGGCCGAGATATCCCAGGCCTTCCACAGTTTGGTATTGTGACTTGGTCGGCTGCTTAAAGGTTTTTCTCTCCCTACTCTTATGTATTTTTGCCCCCTTTTAGGCTTACCCGCGGCATGGCTAAGGGCACCTCTCCAACCATATTAGTTTAGGCAGGTTGGTTTCCTCTCTCAGGTCTCGGCACGTTCGGGGCACTCGCTCTCTGCCGTAGCCATGACCACAAGTAGCTTAAGGCTGACTTGTCAGCCTGCATTTGTGGGAGGGGCGTAGGCGCGCTTAAAAGGAGGCACGCCCTCTCCTCATGTGCGTGCGTTTCCAGTGCCCCACCCTCCCTCCCCTTTTCTTTCCATACTCCCCAGGGTATGCCCCCTTTTAGGCTTACCCGCGGCATGGCTAAGGGCACCTCTCCAGCCATATTAGTTTAGGCAGGTTGGTTTCCTCTCTCAGGTCTCGGCACGTTCGGGGCACTCGCTCTCTGCCGTAGCCATGACCACAATGGCAATTTGGATCCCCAGTTAGTGCAGCAAGGTGTAATAGGATTGTTTCTATTAGGGATTGTTCCCATGACCGTGTGAAGCCTGTGCCCATGCTGTGGACCGCAAATTGCGGTCCGCAATGCACGGGCACCATCCGTGGGTCAGCTGCATGGGGTTCGCAGAACCATTCACTTGAATGGGTCAGCGACCCGTCCGTTCCGCAAAAGGATAGAGCAAGTTCCATCCTTTTGCAGTGCAGAGGCGCGGAACCGAACTGCAGTGTTCCGTTCCGTGCTTCTGTTCCGCACCGTTCCGCATCTCCGGATTTGCGGACCCATTGAAGTGAATGGGTCCGCATCCGTGATGCGGAATGCACACGGAATGGTGTCCGTGTATTGCGGATCCAAAAATGCGTCCGCAATACGGCAACAGGCAGCACACGTTCTTGTGAATGAGCCCTTACCCAGGCTGTAACCTTCCCTACTGAACCCTGTTCTACATAAATGCTGTGGAATGATTCCTCCCTATCCTTTCTCTACACCATGAATAATCTTTCCCTGAACTTGTAAATCGTTTTTTTTTTAGCACAATGAAGTCTTTCCTAGCACTGTCCCTAGTGCCTGCTGACATCTCTCCCTGCATTAAGTACACTGGAAAATGGCATAATCCAAGATGCTTAATGACCATTTATTTTATCTTGACGAGGCTACAGAGAAACTGGGTACTGAACCCAAAATCCGAATTACGATCTTCGTCATTAACTGTGAACAGTCTCGACTGGCTACCAAACCTGGTAAGACCATTCCTTTATTTCTCTAAGACGCACCACCAGACCCAAAGAGAGTCCTTGTGACTTGGGCATAAGGATCCGAATCTGTTGATTTTTTTTTTGTTGTGTATGGTTTGGGGTCCTGTGAGTTGTGTCTCCCCTCCCCCTGTTTTGTGTTTGTGTGCTTTTTTCTGTAGGGGCATGTTCTCCGACTTTTGGATGTTTTATCCAGTGGTATTAAAAGCTAAGTTTTAAATACGTTACTGCCCCTTCACTGATCATTAGTTACTAGATTTTGAGCAGTACTCAGGGAGAAGTGCGGATGCACGAGTTTCTCCCAGTTTAGGCCTAGTTCACATAAATGTATGGCTTTTATTTTTTTTTGCGGTCCGTTTTTCACGGATCTGTTGTTCCGTTTTTGAGTTCCGTTGTGTTTTCGTTTCCGTTCCGTATGTCCGCAAAAATAGCCGTATGGTTTCAGTTTACAATCCGTTTTTTGCGGATCAGAAACGGAATATAAAAGGTTTGACATCATGAGTTTAGGCCACATCCCTTTTTCACTCCCCCTATTTAACTTGGTCATGTGATAGCTGTGTCTCCATTTTCATCAGCTTGTTTCAGCATTGAGAGCATATTTGGTAGCCTGTGTTTGGCAGACCATGGTTTCTGGCTACAATTTTCTGCTGTATCATGGCTGAGGAGGAACTGGTTCTCTTGTGCTGGCTGCTTTCTCGGGACTTCGAACCACAGCAAACTATGCAGAACGTGGAACCGAGGAGGAGGCAGTGGGTTCATCCTATTGTCTCTCAGCGGCACAGGAAGGGTCATTTCAGACTAGACGTCGAGCACCTATACATATTTACAGAGCGGGTGACCAACTACTTCTTTGGTTATATTAGTTGTAAATGGTGATTGTTATAGTATATAATCTTTTTTCTTTTTTTTTTTCAAGATTTTTGGCAACAGGGAATCTCTGCATTTTGAGTTCCTGATGGGAGTCTCGACGATTTCTCTGATAGTTCGTCAAACATGTGATGTGATTTGGCAGCGACTCAGGGAAGCGGTGATGCCAGTGCCCAAGGCTGAGGATTGGATCCGAATTGCTGAGGGTTTTTATGTTGATGCACAGTTTCCAAACTGCATTGGAGCACTGGATGGCAAACACATTTGTGTTAAGAAGCCGCCTCACTCAGGGTCCCTGTACTACAATTATAAACAGTATTTCTCTGTCGTGCTAATGGCCTTGGCTGACAGTAATTACAAGTTTATAATTGTGGATATTGGGGCATATGGGAGCACTGCAGATGCGCGCATTTTCAGTGCTTCCAGAATGTGTTAGAGACTTCAAGCCAACCAGTTTGCCCTACCAGAGCCCAGACTGCTGCCAGGTTCTGCGGGACCACCGGCTCCATTTGTAATTGTGGCTGATGAAGGGTTTGCTTTGGCACCACATGTCATGCGACCCTTCCCCAGACACAACCTGGATGACAGCAGACGTATCTTCAACTATTGGCTGAATAGAGCCCGTCGGTATGTTGAGTGTGAGTTTGGAATACTCACACAGAAGTGGAGAGTATTCCTGTCATCCTTACAGATGGCACCGGAGAATACCACTCGGGTTATTCAAGCGTGTGTGATCCTGAATAACTTTGTCAGGATTAATGATGGTCCCTCAGAAGTTCATGAATTGAAATCTGGTACATCTTCTTCATCAGGAGGGTTGGACCAGACCCTTCACGGAGGACCTAGAACTGCAGCCCTTGCAGTTTATGCCCTCTATGAAGAATATTTTTCAAGTCATGAGGGAGCAGTGCCATGGCAGATGGGCGTAGTTCATGGCAGAGTGTAAATTAATCTGGACTCTGGTAATCCTAGTAACTTTATTTTCCTATTTTTTTTTAGTTTTTTTTTTGTGGTGGGGTTATATGTTGATAGTGTAGGGACTCACAAGACAAAGAGGACCCTTGACATGGGATTTGTGGGCTGGGGTTATATTGTATGAATAGTCAAATAACATTAGTGTAGTCGAAATTGGTAAATTTGGCCATTTTCATGACTACAGAAATCTTATATTTGATTGTCTACAACAACCCCCTAATAAAATAAATCGGACCTGTGTTATGATTGCATACGCACCCATATGTTGCAATACTTATTCCAAACTTGTCTTTTTTCCATAGGCATGCAGAAGACTTCACGATTCTGTCCAAGGTCCCGGATTCGGAGATTATTCAAGCACATACAACATGTTTATAGAATAGATGTTGAATATGTTTGTTTTGTTTTTTTAAGCTGGTCTGGCCATCCTGTGTCCCTGCAACTGTATACAAACTACAATTTTCAGTCTGGGTTGATATTCTAGAGCTCTTAGGGCATTCTTGGAGTTGTAATTTTTATACAGCTGGATGGCGGAAGGTTGAGCAGCATTGACTTTACGTATATTGCCAGCCCGAGTTGTAATGATTCACCACTAAAAAGATGTGTATGACGTTTTGAGTGTAGTGATGTAAATAATACATGTAATGTTGTATACCGTAAAAATGTTGATGGTTTGAAAATAAAAGGCTAGAGATTTTTTGATTATTTTTTTATATTTATAACGAACATTTCCCAGGTAAAACATAAAAGTGCTTATTAATATTCAGCAATAAAAAACATAATTAGACATAACATACAAATTAAAGTTGGGTTAACTCCCTCATAAAAGGGCCCTGTGTACTAGGGCCAGCCACATTAGGGGGCTGGCACAGGACAATGGGGGCGAGGGCCAAAATCTGGTTCTTGAGAAAATAGGGGCTGGGAATATGTTGTTTGTATAGGATGCTGGTAAAGCATACTAGGCCCAGGTTGGGCTGGTGTGCCACTGCTTAGCGTTAAAGCACGGCAATGGACATTATGGACGGCCCGCACTAGCTCCACTGGGTTTATAGGGCTTTTTAAAATGTTGGCTACAGTAGCCATTACCGAAACAAAAATGTCTTGCTTTTCGGCAGACAATGGTTCTATAAGTGGCGCTAGGCCACTGAGCATTCGCTCTTCTTTGCCCTCAGCCCTTCTCTGCCTTAAATACTCGAGCACCTGACTTTCTACAATGGCTTGAGTATTTAAGGCAGGTTCGGGCGGCTGTGGTGCGACCCTTCTCCGCCGTGCTGGTCTCCTTAATAAAGGTTCGGGGCTCGACTAAACCTCAGCCGCAACCTCCACAGCAGAGAACTCCTCCCTCTCTGTCGGATCCAACTGTTGCGATTGTTCTCGCTCTTCAGTGGCCAGACAAGGGGAATCTTGGGGAGCAGCCACACGCTCCTCCTCACTAGTGGTCCCTCTGCTCTTCCAGGCTGTCAACGGTGCTGTGGAATGAGAGAGGAATGTAAATAGCATTGGTATATATATATATATATATATATATATATATATATATATACATTGTATGAACATATAAGCCACATTTCTCAAACCACACTGGATGACTTGGGTCCAGTAGACGTGTCACATATTGATTATCAGGATAGCTAATCAATATGAAAAGGCGTTCGAAGATCCTTATTATGTAATATGGACCTGCACAGATCGTTGTCCCTTATCGCTATCCTCACCTGTTTATAATGTCAGCCATTTGTGCAGGTCATATCAGGATAAACAATGGTAGCTGGAATACTTTAGCGATCATTGTGGTGACAAGGCCAGTATATTCCCACAGGATATTATAACAACATCTACCTGGCTTGTGCACTCCAGCCCTAGTTGTATACTAGGCTATAAAACATTACTGGCATAATGAGAACTATTTTACCAAAAAAAAAGCCACTACCAATATATTTGGGGACATTTCTAAGAAAACATTAAAAATAATCTATACATTTTATACTCACGGCCTAAGGTCCAGCACTGGTTTTAAGAAACCCAACTGCCAGGTATAAATATAGGGCTTTTTTCGTACACTTCCATCGCCACTTTTCCCCATGGTCTGGACTCGTTCCTGGCGGAACTGATCCCGTCACGACTGCCAGCGAGTCTTTAAGCCTTGGACTGTAGAAATATAACATAACAACAATTATAACTTAAAAAATTTCATCACACGTATAAAATCACATCACCAAATATGGTTACTACTACATTAAAACCAGCAAATACTTAATTTTGTATACCATATACAGGAGATTTTCTATGTTCCTAGGCTGAATAACCTTATGTTCACATCACTTCACAAACTTCTTGTTTCTATTGTTGTAAATACTATCTAATCCATCCACACGGACTGCACTTGACCAGTACACGAAAAAAAGATGAACTAACCCAGATTCAGTGATCCCAGCCAACAGAGAGTGCGGAACATTTTTGAATAATATGCAAGCATGGCCACCACTGCTAGATAGCAGGGTTGTTGTAACCCTGTAATCATAACAGGCCTTTAAACATTATTTAGACTTGATATTTTGACATTACAGGGATACACAATATGAAGCTATAAAGCAGTTTAAAATGTATACCTCAAAGCATGTCCACACATAAAATATATATCAGACTGCAGCAGGCCATGGTGATAATTGACGATTTACTACAGAAGGAGAGCCACCGGTGGCCATGGCTGATGAATAATCAAACAATATATAGTGCTGAGCACTTTCACATTGAAAAAACAAGTGGTACACAACATCCTCATGGTGCCCATTGAAATAAAAAGATACTGATTTACCTGCTTCTTTAATGTACTCCAATATACACCATTGCTTGACAAGTAACAATTACATTATAGGCATTTTATTCATAAAACACATCAACATGGGTTCTCATACCTAATTTGCGGCGTTTGGAGGAACTGGCCTTCTCCCACTCTCTGGGCAACATGTCACGGGTCACCTCGTCCCATGCCTGCTCCTTGAAGATGCGGTCGTGATATTCCTCTCTTTGAGTGTTCCAAAGCTGGGGACGTTTCTGGATCAGCAAGATCAACTTTTCCACATCCATGTTGAGATGCTGGTATCTTGCATGGCAGACAGGCTGGGGCCGGTTTCAGCACCTGCACATGTGCTCTTGGCAAAGTTTGTAAACACACAACACATGGCAAAAGTAGGCTGGGCCTAGCATTTCAAAATTTGTGATCTCCAAACAACAGATGACATACGGATGTGTTCCGTATGCATTCAGTTTTTTTTGCGGACCCATTGACTTTAATGCAGCCACGACCCGTGATTTACGGCCAAATATAGGACAAGCTCTATATTTGTACGGAACGGAAAAACGGAAATACGGAAACGGAATGCTTACGGAACACATTCCGTTTTTAATGCGAAACCATTGAAATGAATGGTTCCATTTACGGACCGTATACGGAACACAAAAAAAACGGCCCGTACACTCGCAAAAAAAAACGTTCATGTGAACTAGGCCTTAGACTACTCCTGTTCTCTCATCACTGCAGAGCAATAATTAACCCTTTCAAACCCAGAGGTTATTTTTTTTTTGCGCTCCCTTCCTTCACAGAGCCATAACTTTTTTATTTTTTGTACCTTGATAGACGTTGTTTTCTCTCTGTTCTTGTTTTCCTATTAACCAGGAGGCATCTCCGCCAGAGATCTCCAAGGACTCCACAACTTCAGAAACCTATCGTGAGTCCTGTTTATCCAACTAGTAGGGATGAGCGAACCCGAACTGTATAGTTCGGGTTCGTACCGAATTTTGGGGTGTCCGTGACACGGACCCAAACCCGAACATTTTCATAAAAGTCCGGGTTCGAGTTCGGTGTTCGGCGCTTTCTTGGCGCTTTTTGAAATGCTGCAAAGCAGCCAATCAACAAGCATCATACTACTTGCCCCAAGAGGCCATCACAGCCTTGCCTACTATTGGCATGGCTGTGATTGGCCAGTGCAGCATGTGACCCAGCCTCTATATAAGCTTGGGTCACGTAGCGCTGCACGTCACTCTGCTGATACAAATGTAGGGAGAGGTTGCAGCTGCGACGTTAGGGCGAGATTAGGCAGTGATTAACTCCTCCAAAAGACTTAATTCAGTGATCGATCTACAGCTGTGGATCATTGAACTGCTGCTATTCAATTGCTCAGTGTTTTTAGGCTGCCCAGAGCGTTTTTCAGTCACTTTTTTCTGGGGTGATCGGCGGCCATTTTGTGGCTTGTGGTGCGCCAGCACAAGCTGCCACCAAGTACATTTAACCATCAATAGTGTGGTTATTTTTTGCTATATCCTACATCAGGGTCAAGCTTTCATCAAGTGCATTTAACCATCAATAGTGTGGTTATTTTTTGGCCATATACTACATCAGGGGCAAGCTGAGCCTGTCACCCAAGTGCATTTAACCATCAATAGTGTGGTTATTTTTTGCTATATCCTACATCAGGGTGAAGCTTTCATCAAGTGCATTTAACCATCAATAGTGTGGTTATTTTTTGGCCATATACTACATCAGGAGCAAGCTGAGCCTGTGTCACCCAAGTGCATTAACCATCAATAGTGTGGTTATTTTTTTGCTATATCCTACATCAGGGTCAAGCTTTCATCAAGTGCATTTAACCATCAATAGTGTGGTTATTTTTTGGCCATATACTACATCAGGGGCAAGTTGAGCCTGTCCCAAAGTGCATTTAACCATCAATAGTGTGGTTATTTCTTGGCCATATACTACATCAGGGGCAAGTTGAGCCTGTCACCCAGCGCCTAAAAAATAGGCCTCACATTTATATTCATCCAAATCTGTCATTACTGTTTTAGCTGGTCAAGTTATTTTTAGTGTCCGTCAAAGCACAGTTTTTGTTCTGGGTTGAAAAACAATTCCCAATTTTGCAATTCTCAAAATTAGTGGTTTCTGCTGTATCAGGCCTACTTTAAATCTATCCCTAAAAGGGTAGATTAGATTCAAGGTGCTGATAGGGTCATTCTCAAGAACTTCACACACACGCTACAGTGCAGATCCAAGTCTAATTCTGTGATTAAACGTATACCTGTCACCCAGCGCCTAAAAAATAGGCCTCACATTTATATTCATCCAAATCTGTCATTACTGTTTTAGCTGGTCAAGTTATTTAGTGTCCGTCAAAGCACAGTTTTTGTTCTGGGTTGAAAAACAATTCCCAATTTTGCAATTCTCAAAATTAGTGGTTTCTGCTGTATCAGGCCTACTTTAAATCTATCCCTAAAAGGGTAGATTAGATTCAAGGTGCTGATAGGGTCATTCTCAAGAACTTCACACACACGCTACAGTGCAGATCCAAGTCTAATTCTGTGATTAAACGTATACCTGTCACCCAGCGCCTAAAAAATAGGCCTCACATTTATATTCATCCAAATCTGTCATTACTGTTTTAGCTGGTCAAGTTATTTAGTGTCCGTCAAAGCACAGTTTTTGTTCTGGGTTGAAAAACAATTCCCAATTTTGCAATTCTCAAAATTAGTGGTTTCTGCTGTATCAGGCCTACTTTAAATCTATCCCTAAAAGGGTAGATTAGATTCAAGGTGCTGATAGGGTCATTCTCAAGAACTTCACACACACGCTACAGTGCAGATCCAAGTCTAATTCTGTGATTAAACGTATACCTGTCACCCATCGCCTAAAAAATAGGCCTCACATTTATATTCATCCAAATCTGTCATTACTGTTTTAGCTGGTCAAGTTATTTAGTGTCAGTCAAAGCACAGTTTTTGTTCTGGGTTGAAAAACAATTCCCAATTTTGCAATTCTCAAAATTAGTGGTTTCTGCTGTATCAGGCCTACTTTAAATCTATCCCTAAAAGGGTAGATTAGATTCAAGGTGCTGTTAGGGTCATTCTCAAGAACTTCACACACACGCTACAGTGCAGATCCAAGTCTAATTCTGTGATTAAACGTATACCTGTCACCCAGCGCCTAAAAAATAGGCGCCTCACATTTATATTCATCCAAATCTGTCATTACTGTTTTAGCTGGTCAAGTTATTTAGTGTCCGTTAAAGCACAGTTTTTGTTCTGGGTTGAAAAACAATTCCCAATTTTGCAATTCTCAAAATTAGTGGTTTCTGCTGTATCAGGCCTACTTTAAATCTATCCCTAAAAGGGTAGATTAGATTCAAGGTGCTGATAGGGTCATTCGCAAGAACTTCACACACACGCTACAGTGCAGATCCAAGTCTAATTCTGTGATTAAACGTATACCTGTCACCCATCGCCTAAAAAATAGGCCTCACATTTATATTCATCCAAATCTGTCATTACTGTTTTAGCTGGTCAAGTTATTTAGTGTCCGTCAAAGCACAGTTTTTGTTCTGGGTTGAAAAACAATTCCCAATTTTGCAATTCTCAAAATTAGTGGTTTCTGCTGTATCAGGCCTACTTTAAATCTATCCCTAAAAGGGTAGATTAGATTCAAGGTGCTGTTAGGGTCATTCTCAAGAACTTCACACACACGCTACAGTGCAGATCCAAGTCTAATTCTGTGATTAAACGTATACCTGTCACCCAGCGCCTAAAAAATAGGCCTCACATTTATACTCATCCAAATCTGTCATTACTGTTTTAGCTGGTCAAGTTATTTAGTGTCCGTCAAAGCACAGTTTTTGTTCTGGGTTGAAAAACAATTCCCAATTTTGCAATTCTCAAAATTAGTGGTTTCTGCTGTATCAGGCCTACTTTAAATCTATCCCTAAAAGGGTAGATTAGATTCAAGGTGCTGATAGGGTCATTCTCAAGAACTTCACACACACGCTACAGTGCAGATCCAAGTCTAATTCTGTGATTAAACGTATACCTGTCACCCAGCGCCTAAAAAATAGGCGCCTCACATTTATATTCATCCAAATCTGTCATTACTGTTTTAGCTGGTCAAGTTATTTAGTGTCCGTTAAAGCACAGTTTTTGTTCTGGGTTGAAAAACAATTCCCAATTTTGCAATTCTCAAAATTAGTGGTTTCTGCTGTATCAGGCCTACTTTAAATCTATCCCTAAAAGGGTAGATTAGATTCAAGGTGCTGATAGGGTCATTCTCAAGAACTTCACACACACGCTACAGTGCAGATCCAAGTCTAATTCTGTGATTAAACATATACCTGTCACCCAGCGCCTAAAAAATAGGCCTCACATTTATATTCATCCAAATCTGTCATTACTGTTTTAGCTGGTCAAGTTATTTAGTGTCCGTCAAAGCACAGTTTTTGTTCTGGGTTGAAAAACAATTCCCAATTTTGCAATTCTCAAAATTAGTGGTTTCTGCTGTATCAGGCCTACTTTAAATCTATCCCTAAAAGGGTAGATTAGATTCAAGGTGCTGATAGGGTCATTCTCAAGAACTTCACACACACGCTACAGTGCAGATCCAAGTCTAATTCTGTGATTAAACGTATACCTGTCACCCAGCGCCTAAATAATAGGCCTCAAATTTGTATTCAGCTAAATCTGTCATTACTGGTGTGCCTGTATTAGTGTAATACGGTACCTAAATAGATAGCCAGATAGTGTTAGGTATCTGTAAAAAAAGGCCTGATTTTGAATTCAATACATTGGCCCGAATAATATTTTTCTTATTGTGGTGAACGGTAACAATGAGGAAAACATCTAGTAAGGGACGCGGACGTGGACATGGTCGTGGTGGTGTTAGTGGACCCTCTGGTGCTGGGAGAGGAAGTGGCCGTTCTGCCACAGCCACACGTCCTAGTGTACCAAATACCTCAGGTCCCAGTAGCCGCCAGAATTTACAGGGATATTTGGTGGGGCCCAATGCCGTTCTAAGGATGGTAAGGCCTGAGCAGGTACAGGCATTAGTCAATTGGGTGGCCGACAGTGCATCCAGCACGTTCACATTATCTCCCACCCAGTCTTCTGCAGAAAGCGCACAGATGGCGCATGAAAACCAAGCCCATCAGTCTGTCAAATCACCCCCATGCATATCAGGGAAACTGTCTGAGCCTCAAGTTATGCAGCAGTCTCTTATGCTGTTTGAAGACTCTGCTGCCAGGGTTTCCCAAGGGCATCCACCTAGCCCTTCCCCAGGGGTGGAAGAGATAGAATGCACTAATGCACAACCACTTATGTTTCCTGATGATGAGGACATGGGAATACCACCTCAGCACGTCTCTGATGATGATGAAACACAGGTGCCAACTGCTGCGTCTTTCTGCAGTGTGCAGACTGAACAGGAGGTCAGGGATCAAGACTGGGTGGAAGACGATTCAGGGGACGATGAGGTCCTAGACCCCACATGGAATGAAGGTCGTGCCACTGACTTTCACAGTTCGGAGTAAGAGGCAGTGGTGAGACCGAGCCAACAGCGTAGCAAAAGAGGGAGCAGTGGGCAAAATCAGAACACCCGCCGCCAAGAGACTCCGCCTGCTACTGACCGCCGCCATCTGGGACCGAGCACCCCAAAGGCAGCTTCAAGGAGTTCCCTGGCATGGCACTTCTTCAAACAATATGCTGACGACAAGACCCGAGTGGTTTGCACGCTGTGCCATCAGAGCCTGAAGCGAGGCATTAACGTTCTGAACCTTAGCACAACCTGTATGACCAGGCACCTGCATGCAAAGCATAAACTGCAGTGGAGTAAACACCTTAAAAACAAGGAAGTCACTCAGGCTCCCCCTGCTACCTCTTCTGCTGCTGCCACCTCGGCATCTTCTGCTGCTGCCGCCTCCGCCTCTGGAGGAACGTTGGCACCTGCCGCCCAGCAAACATGGGATGTACCACCAACACCACCACCTGCGTCACCAAGCATCCCAACCATGTCACACGGCAGCGTTTAGCTCTCCATCTCACAAACATTTTAGAGAAAGCGTAAATTCCCACCTAGCCACCCTCGATCCCTGGCCCGAATGCCAGCATTTCTAAACTACTGGCCTATGAAATGCTGTCATTTAGGCTGGTGGACACAGACAGCTTCAAACAGCTCATGTCGCTTGCTGTCCTACAGTATGTTGTTCCCAGCCGGCACTACTTCTCCAAGAGAGCCGTGCCTTCCCTGCACAACCAAGTATCCGATAAAATCAAGTGTGCACTGCGCAACGCCATCTGTGGCAAGGTCCACCTATCCACAGATATGTGGACCTGTAAGCACGGCCAGGGACGCTATATCTCCCTAACTGCACACTGGGTAAATGTAGTGGCGGCTGGGCCCCAGGCGGAGAGCTGTTTGGCGCACGTCCTTCCGCCGCCAAGGATCGCAGAGCAACATTCTTTGCCTTCTGTTTCCTCCTCCTCCTACTCAGCTTCCTCCTCCTCTTCTTCCACCTGCTCATCCAGTCAGCCACACACCTTCACCACCAACTTCAGCACAGCCCGGGGTAAACGTCAGCCGGCCATTCTGAAACTCATATGTTTGGGGGACAGGCCCCACACCGCACAGGAGTTGTGGCAGGGTATAGAACAACAGACCGACGAGTGGTTGCTGCCATTGAGCCTCAAGCCTGGCCTGGTGGTGTGCGATAATGGGCGAAATCTCGTTGCCGCTCTGGGACTAGCCGGTTTGACGCACATCCCTTGCCTGGCGCATGTGCTGAATTTGGTGGTGCAGAAGTTCATTCACAACTACCCCGACATGTCAGAGCTGCTGCATAAAGTGCGGGCCATCTGTTCGCGCTTCCGGCGTTCACATCCTGCCGCTGCTCGCCTGTCTGCGCTACACCGTAACTTCGGCCTTCCCGCTCACCGCCTCAGATGCGACGTGCCCACCAGGTGGAACGCCACCTTGCACATGCTGGACAGACTGTGCGAGCAGCAGCAGGCCATAGTGGAGTTTCAGCTGCAGCACGCACGGGTCAGTCGCACTGCGGAACAGCACCACTTCACCACCAATGACTGGGCCTCCATGCGAGACCTGTGTGACCTGTTGCGCTGTTTCGAGTACTCCACCAACATGGCCAGTGGCGATGACGCCGTTATCAGCGTTACAATACCACTTCTATGTCTCCTTGAGAAAACACTTAGGGCGATGATGGAAGAGGAGGTGGCCCAGGAGGAGGAAGAGGGGTCATTTTTAGCACTTTCAGGCCAGTCTCTTCGAAGTGACTCAGAGGGAGGTTTTTTGCAACACCAGAGGCCAGGTACAAATATGGCCAGACAGGGCCCACTACTGGAGGACGAGGAGGACGAGGATGAGGAGGAGGTGGAGGAGGATGAGGACGAAGCAGGTTCACAGCGGGCTGGCACCCAACGCAGCTCGGGCCCATCACTGGTGCGTGGCTGGGGGGAAACGCAGGACGATGACGATACGCCTCCCACAGAGGACAGCTTGTCCTTACCTCTGGGCAGCCTGGCACACATGAGCGACTACATGCTGCAGTGCCTGCGCAACGACAGCAGAGTTGCCCATATTTTAACGTGTGCGGACTACTGGGTTGCCACCCTGCTGGATCCACGGTACAAAGACAATGTGCCCACCTTACTTCATGCACTGGAGCGTGATAGTAAGATGCGCGAGTACAAGCGCACGTTGGTAGACGCTCTACTGAGAGCATTCCCAAATGTCACAGGGGAACAAGTGGAAGCCCAAGGCGAAGGCAGAGGAGGAGCAAGAGGTCGCCAACGCAGCTGTGTCACGGCCAGCTCCTCTGAGGGCAGGGTTAGCATGGCAGAGATGTGGAAAAGTTTTGTCACCACGCCACAGCTAACTGCACCACCACCTGATACGGAACGTGTTAGCAGGAGGCAACATTTCAATAAGATGGTGGAACAGTACCTGTGCACACCCCTCCACGTACTGACTGCTGGTTCGGCCCCATTCAACTTCTGGGTCTCCAAATTGTCCACGTGGCCAGAGCTAGTCTTTTATGCCTTGGAGGTGCTGGCCTGCCCGGCGGCCAGCGTTTTGTCTGAACGTGTATTCAGCACGGCAGGGGGCGTCATTACAGACAAACACAGCCGCCTGTTTACAGCCAATGTGGACAAGCTGACGTTCATAAAAATGAACCAGGCATGGATCCCACAGGACAAGTCCATCCCTTGTGCAGATTAGACATTAACTACCTCCCCTTAACAATATATTATTGTACTCCAGGGCACTTCCTCATTCAATCCTATTTTTATTTTCATTTTACCATTATATTGCGGGGCAACCCAAAGTTGAATAAACCTCTCCTCTGTCTGGGTGCCGGGGCCTAAAAATATCTGACAGTGGCCTGTTCCAGTGGTGGGTGACATGAAGCCTGATTCTCTGCTATGACATGAAGACTGATTCTCTGCTGACATAAAGCCTGAATCTCTGTTATGGGACCTCTCTCCTTTGCCTGGGTGCCTGGGCCTCAATATGTGACAGTGGCCTGTTCCAGTGGTGGGTGACGTGAAGCCTGATTTTCTGCTATGACATGAAGACTGATTCTCTTCGGACATGAAGCCTGAATCTCTGTTATGGGACCTCTCTCCTCTGCCTGGGTGCCTGGGCCTAAATATGTGACAATGGACTGTTCCAGTGGTGGGTGACGTGAAGCCTAATTCTCTGCTATGACATGAAGACTGATTCTCTGCTGACATGAAGCCAGATTCTCTGTTACGGGACCTCTCTCCTCTGCCTGGGTGCCTGGGCCTAAATATCTGACAATGGACTGTTCCAGTGTTGGGTGACGTAAAACCTGATTCTCTGCTATGACATGCAGACTGATTCTCTGCTGACATGAAGCCAGATTCTCTGTTACGGGACCTCTCTCCTCTGCCTGGGTGCCTGGGCCTAAATATCTGACAATGGACTGTTCCAGTGTTGGGTGACGTAAAGCCTGATTCTCTGCTATGACATGCAGACTGATTCTCTGCTGACATGAAGCCAGATTCTCTGTTACGGGACCTCTCTCCTCTGCCTGGGTGCCTGGGCCTAAATATCTGACAATGGACTGTTCCAGTGTTGGGTGACGTAAAGCATGATTCTCTGCTAGGACATGCAGACTGATTCTCTGCTGACATGAAGCTAGATTCTCTGTTATGGGACCTCTCTCCTATGTCTGGGTGCCGGGGCCTAAAAATATCTGACAGTGGCCTGTTCCAGTGGTGGGTGACGTGAAGCCTGATTCTCTGCTATGACATGAAGACTGATTCTCTGCTGACATGAAGCCAGATTCTCTGTTACGGGACCTCTCTCCTCTGCCTGGGTGCCTGGGCCTAAATATCTGACAATGGACTGTTCCAGTGGTGGGTGACGTAAAGCATGATTCTCTGCTATGACATGCAGACTGATTCTCTGCTGACATGAAGCCAGATTCTCTGTAACGGGACCTCTCTCCTCTGCCTGGGTGCCTGGGCCTAAATATCTGACAATGGACTGTTCCAGTGTTGGGTGACGTAAAGCATGATTCTCTGCTATGACATGCAGACTGATTCTCTGCTGACATGAAGCCAGATTCTCTGTTACGGGACCTCTCTCCTCTGCCTGGGTGCCGGGGCCTAAATATATGACAATGGACTGTTACAGTGGTGGGTGACGTGCAGCCAGATTCTCTGCTATGGCATGAAGAGACTGATTCTCTGCTGACGTGAAGCCAGATTCTCTGCTATGGAACCTCTCTTTAATTGATATTGGTTAATTTTTATTTATTTTATTATTATTTTTATTCATTTCCCTATCCACATTTGTTTGCAGGGGATTTACCTACATGTTGCTGCCTTTTGCAGCCCTCTAGCTCTTTCCTGGGCTGTTTTACAGCCTTTTTAGTGCCGAAAAGTTCGGGTCCCCATTGACTTCAATGGGGTTCGGGTTCGGGACGAAGTTCGGGTCGGGTTCGGATCCCGAACCCGAACATTTCCGGGAAGTTCGGTCGAACTTCTCGAACCCGAATATCCAGGTGTTCGCTCAACGCTACCAACAAGTCATCTCTTCAAATCTACAAATTTGGTTAACCTTAGCCTTCCATTCAAATATAGACAGAGGGTTTGTGTCTAGCCAATGTAGGGGAATTATCGTTTTGGCTGCTGCTAGTAGATGCGATACTAGATTCCTTTTGGATGGGGCATATTCAGGTGTGGGAAGGGACAGGACTACCATCTCTAGTTTAAGTTTGAAGTCTGGGGTTGTGAGTTTCTGGACTGTTGCTTCGACTTCTCCCCAATAAGCTTTTATCCGAGGACAGTCCCACCAAATATGTGACAATGTACCTATTCCTCCTCCACACCTACAGCACTCCCTTACATCAGGCAAACCCCTCCTGAAGAGGAAGTCAGGGGTTCTGTACCATCTTGTTAGCATTTTGAAATGGTTCTCCTGCAGACGAGTACAAGTAGAGAATCCATGTGAGTTTGTTAGCACTTTTTTAACCTCTGCATCATTTAGAACTTTGTTCAATTCTTTTTCCCATTCCCTAAGATATAGGGGTTTCAGTGGTTCACCAAAGCCTCCCACCAAAGGGTAGAGCTTTGCAACCTTTGTTGCGACAATGATCGGTGAGGAAATCAATTTCTCGAAATCAGTCAGAGACCTTTGGAGGGAGTACTGCTCTTTCAATTCTCCACACACAGCTCTGATATGGGACTTCATAAGAAAAAATCCAGGTGAGTCTACGATCGCACTTGGAAGCATTTCCAGGATAGAAGATTCCACCTCGGGTGTGACATCCCTAAGCCTAGTTGATGTAAGGTAAGACCACAGCTGCGGTTTGTCTCTGTTGCTTTTATTTAAGAGATCTGGGATCAAGCTTACTGGCATCAGGGGAGATGGGTTGGGTGCAAGAGTTTTGCTCATTTCTTTCCAGACCTCTCCTAGCCCTCTGAGCATGGGATCTACAGTCATGTCCCTATGTATATGTTAATCTGGGAGCCATAAGTGTTTCTGGAAGCTTTGGCCTACACTATGTCTGCAGATAGCGTGTACATCTGGTTGTCTTTTAGGTTCTACTAGCTCTAGCCATCTATTAAGCTGTATCGCTTTATAATAACTAGAGACGTCAGGCATTCCCAAGCCACCTTGTTCCTTACTTCTGGTCAGGATTCTATGGGAAATATGGGGCTTCCTACCGTTCCATAGGAATTTAGAGAACATACTTCTTACACTCAAGAGGAAGGATTTAGGTAGCCATATTGGAACTAATTGCATAGTATATAGGATTTTAGGCATTACATAGGCTTTTAAAATGTTTTTCTGTCCCATCCAGGAAAGATAAGGCAGACTATATCTCTGAAGCAGAGTTTGTATTTCTTTCAAAAGGGGAGTATAATTATGCAAATATAGGTCATTGGTGTCTTTGGGGATTTGGATCCCTAAATATTTAATCGATCCCTTAGCCCACTGGAATGGAAGCTGACTGCTTAGAGCAGTTACTTTGGCCTTAGGTAGGGATATATTTAGGAGTTCAGATTTGGTATGATTGACTTTAAAATCTGATAGTGAGCTGTAGGTGTCTATTCAGTCCATCAAGGGGCCCAGTCCTTTTTCAGGGTATTTTACTAAGAATAATAAGTCATCTGCAAAAGCAGTGCATTTTAGTTCTCTTTGATCGTAGCTAACTCCTGCGATATCTGTTGATTGTCTGACTAGCTGCAGAAGTGTTTCTACCACTAATATAAACAGTGAGGGAGACAGGGGACATCCCTGCCTAGTCCCATTTGTAATGTTGAAAGTCGGTGACAACGTGCCATTGACTTTCAGCCTAGCATTTGGTAAAGAGTTAGGATTGCTTGTATAAACATATCAGGAAAGGCAAACTGTTGCAGAGTCATTCTCATGAACATCCAATTGACTCTGTCGAATGCCTTTTCGGCGTCAATGCTTAGTAAAGCTAGGGGAAAACCTTTTTTATGAGCTATGTGTATGGCGTGAAAAATCCTGTGAGTATTATCCTTCCCCTCCCGACCCCGGACAAATCCCGATTGTTCAGGTCCAATAAGATTTGGCAAAAACTTACTCATTCTGCATGCCAAAGCTTTAGGTCCAGGTTCAGGAGGGAAATTGGACGATAGCTTCCACAGATTTGGGGGTCCTTTCCTTCTTTAGGGATTAAAGTAACATGAGATTCCAGCGTTTGTCTAGGTAGAAGGTCACCTTGTATCAAGGCGTTGCAAACATTTGTAAATCTAGGGACTAGAATGTCCTGAAATTTTTTATAATACAACAAAGGCAGACCGTCTGGTCCTGGACTCTTGCCTGGTGGAAAGCTTTTTAGGGTGTCTGTTACTTCCTCTGTTGTTATTGGTCTGATAAGATATGTAGAATCCTCGTGTGTTATAGTCGGGAGATGTAGAGAGCTCAAGAATTTCCTAATATGTTGTTCTTTTTGCGATTTTCCTTCAGGTGTATCTTTCTGGTTAAGATTGTATAGGGCTGAGTAAAATTCTTTGAAAACTCTGGCTATCTCTGGTGTCTCCTGCGTTAGGGCACCGTTTTGTTGCTTTATAGCTGAAATGTAGGTTATATTCTTAGCTTTCTTCAACAGAGAGGACATCAACTTCCCTCCTGTATCACCATGTGCGTACAGCCTGTGCTGAAAATTCAGCATCTGTCTCATTACCCTTTGATTGAGAAGGTCACGAAGTTGCAATCTAAGCTCTGTCAAAGCTTTTTGGTGCTCAATTTTTAGGGATGCTTTATGCAGTTTTTCTACAGTTGCTATCTTCTCTAATAGTGTGTCTATTGCTTTTTGACGTTCTTTTTTAACTCTAGATCCCAGTGAAATAAGACACCCTCTGACAAATGCCTTGTGGGCCTCCCATATAATGGGATTTGAGCTGTGTGCAGTTGAATTAATCGCAAAGTACTCTATCAATTTGGTCCTGACCTGATCCAGCTGAAACTGAATGAGTAATAAGGACTCGTTCAGTTTCCAGTTCCATTCTTTTTTTGGTAGAGAAGCCAGGGTGAGGGTCACCGAGCATGGTGCGTGGTCTGATACCGTGATAGTTCCGATCTCAGCTGACCTAGCAGAGGGAAGAAGAGATGTAGAGGTTAAAATGTGGTCCAACCGCTGATACGATCTGTGTGGGACGGAGTTAAAGGAGAAGTCTTTGACTGAGGGGTGAAGGCTACGCCAAGCATCTATTAAGTGCAGTTCATGTAGTTTCTCGTGAAGTTTGCTATGGAGTTTTTGCGATAAATGGGAGTTAGTGGAGGATGAGTCCACTGTTGGGTCTAGTACTAGATTCAGATCTGTGCCCAGAATTATTTGTCCTTCAGCAAAAAGCTTGAGGGTGTCTAGGGCTTGTAGGAGCCAGTGAATTGGAGATTTGTTGGGAACATAGAAGTTAGCTAACGTAAATTTGCAGTTTGCTATTAAGCCCTTAACTAACAGGAGCCTTCCATCCGCATCTGAATGTTGTTTCAGGAAGTTGAATGGTACTGATTGGTGGATTGCAATAGCAACACCTTTAGAAGCTGACACTGGCTGAGTGCTATGAAACCAGTGTGTAAATGGACGTTTCGGTAGTCTTGGCATTTTCCTCTGGCGGAGGTGTGTCTCCTGGAGGAACACAACATGTGAACCTAGTTTTTTGAGGGCAAGCATAACTTGACCTCTTTTCTGGGGTGAATTAAGACCCTTTACATTGAATGTGGAAACCACTATGTCAGTCTTCTTAAGTGAGCTCCGATGCTCAGTTTCTTAACTAGAAGTTCTCTGTGAACTCGTCTACCAAACAAGGTCTGGGGTTGGGTGAGATACAGATAGGGAAGGAAGTTATAGGAGAGGAGGGGGGGAAAAGGAAGAAAGAAAGAATAAAAGATCAAGAAATATATAGAGGATAGTGTAGTTAATCAATTACTGGATACGAGGCCAGTAAATAGAAGCTGTCATATAGATAATAATCAGTAATGTATGTAGACAGCAGAAGGAGGTAAAACAAGAAAAACTTTTGGCCTGGTCACATCGTCCAGACATCTCAGCTATCATTATTAATACTTTTCTCTGGTGACCTGCATATACCAATTATTAACACACCATAAGGTGCAAATGTAAGAAGTTTTAGGAGATGAGGGAAGGGAGGGGGGGGGAGGTGGAGGAGAGGAAGGGAAGGAAGGGGGGGGGGGGGGTGGGAAGGGGAAAGGGAGGGGAAGGGTGAGCATCTTAACAGATATTTTACCATCCTCTTAGTAAGTCTAAGTTATTGACAGTAGCATACAGTACGTTGTCTCAGCCACAAGCTACCGAGAGTGCGGGTAAAACATGTCTAGAGCGTCCCTGATTATTGATTAGGATCTAGAATAGGAACTGTCCTAAAGAAGGTATCTCTAGCATGTCCCACTTAAGGCCTCAATAATACTTCACCGTGTCACCGACCGAGGCATCTTCATATCGGAGGATCCGCAGCTCCTGTCAGGTGTTTAGACGTCTTGCTGGACTTGGCCCGCTGGACTCTTCTCCAAGACTCTACTTGCGGTAAGGCCGGCAGTGCTGCCGGGCAGGTCACAGGCAGCCATGAGGGAATATTGATGGGCTGTATTCCGATGCGCTCCCACGCACCCTCCAGGTCTTCCGGTACATGGATGGTAATGCGTTTCCCATTTTTAAGAACTGCTAGTCCAAAGGGATACATTGAGGTATATGGGATCTTTTGTGCTCTTAAGGCGTCTAGCAGAGGCTTCAGTATGTGCCTCTTCGCAAGCGTTGATGGCGCAATGTCCTGATAAAGCGCAATAACTGTGCCCTCATATAGGATCCTATCTTTAGCTTGCGCTGCCTCCATGATACGAGCTGTGTCTACAAATGATAGTAGACCACAGACTACATCCCTTGGCCTCTCATTTGGCTTCGGTTGGGGTCTCAGCGCTCTGTGTATGCGCTCTATTATGATGGATTCAGCAGAGTCCGGTCCTAGTAGGTCTGTGAAGATTTCTGTGGCCACTTTGTGAAGTGATTCCGCAGCCCAGGACTCAGGTAGGCCTTTTATTCGGACATTGCGCCTCCTGCTACGATTCTCTTGGTCCTCCAATAGTAAGAATGCCCTGTTGAGCTCCGCGGCATGTCCATCTAAGCATTCCGCTACTCCTGAGGCGTGTGCCTGCAGTCCCTGGGCCGTCTGTTCCAGCGCTTCGAATCTGTGGCCGATTTGTGATATTTCTGTTTTAATCTCTTCCAGCTCTGTGAGTACCGGCCTAAGGGCTTTATCTAGAGCTTGACCAAGCACTTTAGTGAGGAATGATTTGGATACAGGTGCTGGATCTTGTTCATCAGCTGCACCACATCTCTCACTATCTGCCTCCGAGTCGTCAGCTTCCGCTTCAGCTTCGAGCGCCGCCGCCATTTTAGCACTGGCTCCCGGTGAATGCGAGCCTCTCTTTTTAAGAAATTTCTGCATATCCTGCTGGCCCTTATGCGATCTCGGCGTGTCCGGGGGTTCCAGCCCTTTGTCTCTCCCATATTTGACCATTATTGCACAGGTCACCGCTGTTTAAATAGCTGTAGATGCTGGGACGCGGAGGAGCAGCTCTTTCACACAGCCATCCACGCCAACGTCCAGGCTCCGCCCCCCCAACACTATAATTTAATATGGCATATGATGTAGTGGGAAGCGGGAAAAAATTCCAACTGGGGTGAAATTGCAAAAAAATTTAAATTGCACCACAGTTTTTTTTTTTTTTTTACGACGCTCGATGTATGATAAAACTGACCAGTTATTTTTATTCTACAGGTCAGTACGTATCCAGAAATATCTTATATGTATAGTTTTTCTTGCGTTTTGATAGTGCTAAAAAAAAAATTTAAGTAGGAAAAGCTTTTTTGTACTTATGTGTACGGAGCTTTATTTTGGGAAAAGGGGGGTGATTTGAATTTTTATGTTTTTTTATTTTAAAAAACTTTTTTTTCTACCCTTTTTTATAGTTCCCATAGGGAACTATAACATGCAATCATTAGATTGCTATTATCATAGACTCCAATGCACTAGCATTGGAATCTATGATGATTTTACTAATTTCCTATGGAGCCCTATTACAAGCAAAAGACAGGGGCTGCTGCATACAGTACATGCTCTGGCTACTCCGAATGCCACACAGGGGAGCCTGAGCACCACCAAAAGCGTGTGCTTTCGGTTTTCAGCGTGCTCAGATGCCGTGTTCAGGATTGACCATGGCATCTGAGGGTTTAAATGTCCGCGATCGGCATTACTGACGGTTGCGGATATGAGCAGCGGGTGTCTGCTATAAGAAGCAGGAGGCCACTCGCGGCGATGGTGACCGCAGCACTCAGAAGCGGGTGACATCTTTAAAGACCCGGCCAGCGCCGTACTATTACAGGGCTGGCCAGGAAGGGGTTAAGGGAACAATTAATTTTAAGGTATAGCAAAACATTTTACTGGAGAATGTAAAGGCATATCAAGCTGCAGAGATGTTAGATGATACAAGATAAAGATCCAAAGCACACAAGTAAATCAATTAAAGGATAGTTAAAAAAGATTTCTGTTTTAAAATGGTCAAATAAGAGCCCAGACTTTAACTCTATAAAAATCATCTGGCAAGACCTGAAGAGGACTGTTATACATGGCATCCCAATATTACTGTTGAATTGAAGAACATTTGAAGGGTGAAATGGTCCAAACTTTTTTTTTTAACATTGACCTAATCCTATTTGCAGCCACGGGAATTGTCTAGTTTAAGCAATTTCTGCTAATGAGATTACATTTCACAAAGTTCACTGTAGTTCAACTGTAGTACAATCCTGTAGAGACTCCAAGTGCCTCCTTTCAGTCTCCATGCACAATTTTTACATTGCTTATGCCTGTATACCTGTCTTTTAAACCACTAAACATTAGAATCAGAGTTATAAAAAATTCAAAATAACAGTAATAATAAATTAATAAAGAAAAAATAAATGTTAACATTTCCATTGTACATTGTGTTTCTACCACACTATTGACTGTTGATTGTTTTATCATGTTTACCATTATAG
The DNA here is from genome assembly GCF_905171765.1 of Bufo bufo. Taxonomy (NCBI): domain Eukaryota; kingdom Metazoa; phylum Chordata; class Amphibia; order Anura; family Bufonidae; genus Bufo; species Bufo bufo. The sequence continues at coordinate 327,506,992 of NC_053393.1, forward strand.
TAAAGATAAATTAACATATTGAAAATAAAATGCTAAATGTCTTATGCTGTTATTTGATGAACTGTGGTAAAATACTGTAAACACATAATGTTAATTTCTCGAAGATTTATTTGATTTATTTGTACAGCTGGAGGGGACATCTGGATACTTAATACTTAAAACATTAAAACTTCAATTTACATTTTTTGTATACATAAATAAAATAGGCACTCGTTTTAACATTTACTTTTAGGCTGCGTTCACACGGGCGAGTATTCCGCGTGGGTGCAATGCGGTAGGTGAACGTATTGCACCCGCACTGAATCCTGACCCATTCATTTCTATGGGGCTGTTCAGATGAGCGGTGATTTTCACGCGTCACTTGTGCGTTGCGTGAAAATCGCAGCATGCTCTATATTCTGCGTTTTTCACGCAACGCAGGCCCCATAGAAGTGAATTGGGTTGCGTCAAAATCGCAAGCATCCGCAAGCAAGTGCGGATGCTGTGCGATTTTCACGCATGGTTGCTAGGTGACAGTCTATTCACTGTATTATTTTCCCTTATAACATGGTGGACCATGTGATTGGAGCATGTGATCTGACGTCACCAAAGGTCCTTTAGCCCATAGTTCATCTTTTGAGAAGTAAAGAAGAGACCGGGACTTACGCGAACAAACGGAGAAGGTGAGTTAATTTTTTTAATTTTTTTTAACCCTCAACTGATCACTTACTATGCATTCTATTTTCAGAATGCTATTATTTTCCCTTATAACCATGTTATAAGGGAAAATAATAACATCTACACAACACCGAACCCAAACCTGAACTTCTGTGAAAAAGTTCGGGTCTGGGTACCACAGTCGGTTTTTTATCACGCGCGTGCAAAACACATTGCACACGCACGATAAAAACTGAACATCGGAACGCAATCGCAGTCAAAACTGACTGCAATTGCATTCCTACTCGCGCGGGTTTGCCGCAACACACCGGGACGCATCCGGAACTAATCCGGACACGCTCGTGTGAACCCAGCCTTAGACGTTCATTTTGCCTAAAACTTGAACTAATGTTTATGCAAGCAGCAAAAAAAAGGTCAAGATTGACATTATTTGATATTCTATGAAGCACAACATAGACTAATTACAGTTAGTTTATGTACAGTAGCTTTGCAATAAAGTAAAGACTAGGAGGGGAATTTATCTTTAGAAGAATATTTGAAGTCAGTTTTGCTTCAGTCTGTGTTGTAGTACTTTCTGCCACATTTATCAAATGTTGCATGTTGTTTGATAAATTTGGCTTGTCCTTAAACCTAACACTTCTGTCTATAGAAGCTACTCCAATTTTCCTACTCCACCCTGCTCCTGGAGTGAGATTGTGACTTATTTGCAACTTTTAAAAAAAGTCTCAATGATAAATCTGGAGTAAAACTCAATAGCATAGCTCACCACGCCCACTTTTCCACCCATATTGTAAAACTGGTGTACACATGCAAAAAGTCACAAAATTTTGCGCAAGTGAGTGTAAAAAGTCACAAAATTTTGCGCAATCGCATAAATTATTTGCAAGCGAGTGCAAAAAAGTTGCAAAAGCCCTATTTTGCTACTTTTTGATACCAGAATTCTGGAGTGAAGGTATAATAAAAATATCACCCCACAAAAATGAGCCAGCTCCATAGGCTTAACCTCCCTGGTGGTCTGATTATGTCAGTAATTTTGTACCCAAAGCGGTACATTGTTTTGCATAAAAAACTTGTTGTTTTGTATTGTAGGCCTGTAATTCTTAGGAATTACTCACTTAAATCTGTCTAAACAAATGTCTAGTAGACATTGCAGGTATGATAAAGTTTGAAACACAAAATCATAAATTATAATACAATTAGAGATGGCCTTGCGGTTCGCCCGGCTGTCGTTTCCCGGTGAACTTTGCTCGTTTGCGGTTCGCCGCCATATTCTTTTGCATTGTGCCGAACTTTGACCCATTACACATCCATCAGGTGGGACAGGACAGCCAATTAAGACATTTCATCACATGAACACACCCCCTACCTTATAAATAAACACAATCTGGCAGCCATTTAACATTCAGTTTTTTGCCAGTGTAGGGAGAGGTTGCTGTGTGGAGCAGGGACAGACTGTTAGGGACACTAAACGCTAGCTAATTGGGACACAAAAGTCCTTTTAAGGACTGGTATAGGTATTCTATCGATAGGTGTGACATACTGTGGGGCTTAATATACTTAGAATATACTTTCTAACATAGAAAGTACATTATCGTGCATTTGCATTGTGCAGCAGTTGTGTGCGGTTCTGCTGCATAACTGCAGCTAGATAGAGGGACAAACGTTATTGGAATAACTAATTGCCTGTTGCCACCCCCAAAAAAAACTGATTGAGGGGTGTGATATACCTATAATATACCTTATAATATAGAAAGTATATTATAGTGCATTTGTATTGTGCAGCAGTTGTGTGCGGTTCTGCTGCGATACTGCAGCTAGATAGAGGGACAAACGCTATTGGAATAACTAATTGCAATGGGTGTGATATACCTGATGCCACTAGTGATGAGCGGGAGGTGCCATATTCAATTTCACGATTTTTTGCGAATATTCGTCAAAATCAAATATTTGTCATTATTCTATTTATCACGATTAGGGTTGAGCGAACCAGAACTGTAAAGTGAATTCAGGGAGAGAATAAAACAGAATCTGTGATCAGAACTCAAATCTAACTCAGCGATCTACATACATTTAGTTGTGTGGGTGCAGGGCACACAATCTTTTTACCCTGCCAGTGACAGAAAAAAATAACTTTCATCTGTCTGCTAGTTAGGTGGGCAGCGGCGGCCATTTTTGCAAGCTCAGTGCACCAGCACTGCATCTGAGCTTTTGTGACATTCAAATCCAAGCTTTAAATACTGCACTAATAATCAGTTTTTTTTAAAAACACCCTTTTTTGGCAATATACAACATCTGGTGCATTTGTAGGATTAGTCAGTGTGCAATTCAAGCTAGCAATAGAGCCATAATTTTCTGGGTTTTTACAAACACCCTTTTTTTGCAAAATCCACTATTTTACAGATCTGCACGTGTGAAATTCAAGCATAATATACAGCTTTCATATTCTGTTACAAAAAAACCACACTTTTTTGGCAATATACAACATCTGGATTAGTCAGTGTGCAATTTAAGCTAGAAATACAGCCATAATTTTCAGGGTTTTTAGAAACACACTTTTTTGCCAAAATACACAATTTTACAGCCCTTGCAGCATCAGCACGTGTGAAATTCAACTGTTATATACTGCTGTCATATTCAGTTATTAAACAAACACCCATTTTGGGCAAAAAACTTAATTTTGCAGCCTTTGCTGCATATGTCATTGTGAGATACACACTTTAAATACTGTGGGTATATTCATTTATTTAAAAAACAGCCATTTTGTGCAAAAAACTTTATTTGCGGCCTAGTCTGTATCAGTACGTGTGAGATACACCCTTTAGATAATGTGGTTCTATTCAGTTATTTGAAAAACAGCCATATTGGGCAAAGAAATGTAATTGTGGCCTAGAATGGATCAGTCGCTGTGAGATGCTTCCTTTAGATACTGTGGTTATATTCTTCTATTAATAAAACACCCTTTTTTGGGCAAAATACAAAATTGTTCAGCCCTTGCTGCATCAGCATGTTTGAAATTCAAGGGAAATATACTGCTGTGATATTCAGTTAATAAACAAACACCCGTTTTGGGCAAAAAGTTTATTTTGCAGCCTTTGCTGCATATGTCAGTGAGAGATACACACTTTAGATATTGTGGTTATATTAATTTATCTAAAAAACAGGCATTTTGTGCAGAAAACTTGAATTGCAGCCTAGTCTGTATCAGTATTTGTGAGATACACCCTTTATATACTGTGGTTCTATTCAATAATTTGAAAAACAGCCATTTTGGGCCAAAAACTTTAATTGCGGCCTAGTCTAAATCAAGTCGTGTGAAATACACCCTTTAGATATTGTGGTTCTATTCAATAATTTGAAAAACAGCCATTTTTGGCCAAAAACTTTAATTGCGGCCTAGTCTGGATCAAGTCGTGTGAGATACACCCTTTAGATACTGTGGTTATATTCAGTTATTTGAAAAACAGCCATTTTGGGCAAACAAATTTAATTGCGGCCTAGTCTGGATCAGTTGGTGTGAGATACTCCCTTTAGATACTGTGGTTATATTCTTCTATTAATAAAGCATCCTTTTTGGGCAAAATACATGATTTTTCTGCCCTTGCAGCATCAGCACGTGTAAAATTCAAGGGTTATATACTGCTGTGATATTCAGTTATTAAACAAACACCTGTTTTTGCAAAAAAGTTTATTTTGCAGCCTTTGCTGCATATGTCAATGTGAGATACACACTTTGGATACTGTGGTTATATTCATTTATTTAAAAAACAGCCAATTTGTGCACAAAACTTTAATTGCGGCCTAGTCTGTATCAGTACGTGTGAGATACACCCTTTAGATACTGTGGTTCTATTCAGTTACATGAAAAACAACCATTTTGGGCAAACAAATTTAATTGCTGCAAAGTCTGGATCAGTCGGTGTGAGATACACCCTGAAGATACTGCAGTTATATTCTTCTATTAATAAAACACCTTTTTTGGGCAAAATACACAATTTTTCTGCCTTGCAGCATCAGCACGAATGAAATTCAAGGGTTATATACTGCTGTCATGTTCAGTTATTAAACAAACACCCTTTTTGGTGAAAAAACTTTATTTTGCAGCCTTTGCTGCATATGTCATTGTAACAGAACTATGCCGCATGTCTGGACTGTTAATAGGACCGAACGCGGTTGGAATTTGTGACAGACCCATCCGTATGGATTAAAAAATGGCACCCAGATAGCTAATTTTATTGTATTTGTGTACTCTGAGCGGCATTCCCCTAATGATATGCCCTCAGACTTGAGCTATCTGGGAATAGGTTAAATGTCTGTGTTTGCTGGGAGGGTGTGACATTGTGTGTTTGGGTGGTAATTCCTGTCCTATTGTTCCCACATGTGTATTGGTGATTTCCCTTTGTCCTGAGAGATAATTGAATTGCTCTTCGGGTGTCTCCAGGGCAGAGAGGAGGAATCCATGATGCATTGTGGGGATGTGTTGTGTCTGTATATCCTGAGTGCTACGTATCTGTCCTCTGTCACAGTCCTCCTTCTGGTCCCCTAGGGGCGTGTACACCAGATGGGGACCTGCATAAATACGGGCGGGTAGCCCTCAATAAAGTGTTCATGTTTTTCTAACCCTTCAAAACGGAGCCTCGTCTCGTTCTTGAGAGGGAAAATATGGGATCGTTACGCCGCTCTTTTTACCGCTGAACCTAACTCTACCTCTGGACCGCGTGGATGGGATTATACCAGCTGCCCTCGTACCCAGCAGCTTGCCAGGAAAAGGACGTCCCCAACGGCTGATACCCTCTCACTATCTGGGTAGCCGTTACAGTCATTGTGAGATACAGACTTTAGATACTTTGGTTATATTCATTTATTTGAAAAACAGCCATTTTGTGCACAAAACTTTAATTGCGGCCTAGTCTATATCAGTACATGTGAGATACACCCTTTAGATACTGTGGTTCTATTCAGTTTTTTGAAAAACAGCCATTTTGGGCAAACAAATTTAATTGCGGCCTAGTCTGGATCAGTCGGTGTGAGATACACCCTTTAGGTACTGTGGTTATATTCTTCTATTAAAACACCCTTTTTGGGCAAAATACACAATTTTTCAACCCTTGCTGCATCAGCACATGTGAAATTCAAGGATTATATACTGCTGTGATATTCAGTTATTAAACAAACACCCGTTTGGCTCTCATTGTGCTAAACTTTCTTTTACTACTCCCATAGCAGCAAGAACTATTTCAACAGGTGAATGAAAAGTTTTTTCAAAACAGGTAATCAGTATGTAAATGAGGAATCACAGGTAGCCAATCAATAAGCATCCCAGTTTATATAAGGTGAAGAGAGCATAGACCCCTCCTCTTTCTTGCTGCTCCCAAACAAGAGATAATTATAGATTTTTTCTTCTGTTATTATAATTCATTTCTGAAGTAAAAATTTGCGAATTATTTGCTTTAATCATTTAAATTATATTCGTATTACCTATATGTTACCTACTGAATCCCCTATTGCCGTTTATTCCACTAGTGCATAAGATTTTTTTTTTGTTTTAACCACTATTATAATCTTCTGCTCTTTTCTGTCACTCCATTTCACCTTCAATGTTGTCTTACTTACTTCTATTCCCTCTATACGAGTCTCTTGTTAGATCCCTTGCATTCAGAAGCGCCATCTCACACTGAACGCCGTAATCTCAGATATCGTGAGATTTTGTGCGCTCTGCTTAATCTGTATGGTAATTCGTGCGCGCTCCTGATTTTTCTTCAGAGTGCGTCTCTTCACCTCACAGAGCATACTTCACACCTCTCACTGAATACACTCGACTAATTAATTAATTACATAACTTACCTCATTTCCTCTGTAAGTATACCCAATATAGTCATTTATATATATATATATATATATATATATATATACATATATTTCTATATATATAATATAGATATATATATATATATATATATATATATACAGTACAGACCAAAAGTTTGGACACACCTTCTCATTCAAAGAGTTTTCTTTATTTTCATGACTATGAAGGCATCAAAACTATGAATTAACACATGTGGAATTATATACATAACAAACAAGTGTGAAACAACAGAAAATATGTCATATTCTAGGTTCTTCAAAGTAGCCACCTTTTGCTTTGATTACTGCTTCGCACACTCTTGGCATTCTCTTGATGAGCTTCAAGAGGTAGTCCCTTGAAATGGTCTTCCAACAGTCTTGAAGGAGTTCCCAGAGATGCTTAGCACTTGTTGGCCCTTTTGCCTTCACTCTGCGGTCCAGCTCACCCCAAACCATCTCGATTGGGTTCAGGTCCGGTGAGACTGTGGAGGCCAGGTCATCTGGCGCAGCACCCCATCACTCTCCTTCATGGTCAAATAGCCCTTACTTTCAAAGTTTTCCCAATTTTTCGGCCGACTGACTGACCTTCATTTCTTAAAGTAATGATGGCCACTCGTTTTTCTTTACTTAGCTGCTTTTTTCTTGCCATAATACAAATTCTAACAGTCTATTCAGTAGGACTATCAGCTGTGTATCCACCTGACTTCTCCTCAACGCAACTGATGGTCCCAACCCCATTTATAAGGCAAGAAATCCCACTTATTAAACCTGACAGGGCACACCTGTGAAGTGAAAACCATTTCAGGGGACTACCTCTTGAAGCTCATCAAGAGAATGCCAAGAGTGTGCAAAGCAGTAATCAAAGCAAAAGGTGGCTACTTTGAAGAACTTAGAATATGACATATTTTCAGTTGTTTCACACTTGTTTGTTATGTATATATTTCCACATGTGTTAATTCATAGTTTTGATGCCTTCAGTGTGAATCTACAATTTTCATAGTCATGAAAATAAAGAAAACTCTTTGAATGAGAAGGTGTGTCCAAACTTTTGGTCTGTACTGTACAATCGGTAGCGTGGGGAAGCATTTTTACTAATTTTGATTTACTATCTCACAACTTTAATCATATTTTAATACAGTTTAATATTTATTATAGATTATATGTTTCCCCACCTGGTTAAACAAGTGTGGATTAAGAGACACCTCCAAATGTCCACGATGTGATACTGTAGGTGCGGATTATCTGCACATGATCTGGGCCTGTCCAGAACTTGGAGCTTATTGGAACGGTATTAATAATCTTCTTACTCATAAATTGAAAATATGGATTCCTCTGGAGCCACAATTGTTCTTACTGAATGACTTTTCGTTAATAGGTAGCCATGAATATCAAAAGATTCTGTTAGGTAGAACACTATTATTGGCCAGAGTTCTGATTAGTCGGAGCTGGTTTGCACTCCATACTCCAGAGGTAAACAACTGGATAAACTTGGTTAATAAGGTTAAAAACTACGAACGGATTCTCTATAAGCAGAGAGATGCACTAGAGAAATGGACTAAGATATGGGATGACTGGAAGTGTTGACTTAACTGTATTTGTACCTGTATCTATATATATATATTTTTTTTCTCTCTTCCCTTTTCTTTCTTCCTTCTCCCCTTCCTTCTCTGCCCTTTAGGGGGGAGGGGGGACGCATCACAGGGGGGGGGGGTTGGGGGTAAAATGGCATTAATTTTATTAAGTTTAAATATCTTGTGTGTATTCGTTTTGTATATCAATAAAGAGATTGAAGTAAAAAAAAAGGAGAAAAAAAGAGAGAGAAAAAAAAAAGAAGGAACACACTGGTGAGCTCAGCAACACCAAAAGACCTGGAAGACCACGGAAAACAACTGTAGTTGATGACCGAAGAATTCTTCCCCTGGTGAAGAAAACACCCTTCACAACAGTTGGCCAGATCAAGAACACTCTCCAGGAGGTAGGTGTATGTGTGTCAAAGTCAACAATCAAGAGAAGACTTCACCAAAGTGAATACAGAGGGTTCACCACAAGATGTAAACCATTGGTGAGCCTCAAAAACAGGAAGGCCAGATTAGAGTTTGCCAAACGACATCTAAAAAAGCCTTCACAGTTCTGGAACAACATCCTATGGACAGATGAGACTAAGATCAACTCTTACCAGAGTGATGGGAAGAGAAGAGAAGGAAAGGAACTGCTCATGATCCTAAGCATACCACCTCATCAGTGAAGCATGATAGTGGTAGTGTCATGGCTTGGGCATGTATGGCTGCCAATGGCACTGGTTCTCTTGTATTTATTGATGATGTGACTGCTGACAAAAGTAGCAGAATGATTACTGAAGTGTTTCGGGCAATATTATCTGCTCATATTCAGCCAAATGCTTCAGAACTCATTGGACGGTGCTTCACAGTGCAGATGGACAATGGCCCAAAGCATATTGCAAAACCAACCAAAGAGTTTTTTAAGGGAAAAAAGTGGAATGCTATCCAATGGCCAAGTCAATCACCTGACCTGAATCCGATTGAGCATGCATTTCACTTGCTGAAGACAAAACTGAAGGGAAAATGCCCCAAGAACAAGCAGGAACTGAAGACAGTTGCAGTAGAGGCCTGGCAGAGCATCACCAGGGATGAAACCCAGCGTCTGGTGATGTCTATGCGTTCCAGACTTCAGGCTATAATTGACTGCAAAGGATTTGCAACCAAGTATTAAAAAGTGAAAGTTTGATTTATGATTATTATTCTGTCCCATTACTTTTGGTCCCGTAACAAATGGGAGGCACATATTCAAACTGTTGTAATTCCTACACAGTTCACCTGATTTGGATGTAAATACCCTCAAATTAAAGCTGACGCTCTGCAGTTAAAGCACATCTTGTTCATTTAATTTCAAATCCATTGTGGTGGTGTATAGAGCCAAAAATGTTAGAATTGTGTTGATGTCCCAATATTTATGGACCTGACGGTATATAATCATACTTTTGATATATATGAATGCATAATTTGTGGGAAACTACTATTAATGTTTTAGCCATAATATAGTTAGATATATTATAATATATTATATATTCTTAATATATAATAATATATGTAAATACACTGCTCAAAATAATAAAGTGAACTCAAAAATAACACATCCTAGATCTGAGTTAATTAAATATTCTTCTGAAATACTTTGTTCTTAACATAGTTGAATGTGCTGACAACAAAATCGCACAAAAATAAAAAAAATGGAAATCAAATTTTTCAACCCATGGAGGTCTGGATTTGGAGTCACACTCAAAATTAAAGTGGAAAAACACACTACAGGCTCATCCAACTTTGATGTAATGTCCTTAAAACAAGTCAAAATGAGGCTCAGTAGTGTGTGTGGCCTCCACGTGCCTGTATGACCTCCCTACAACGCCTGTGCATGCTCCTGATGAGGTGGCGGACGGTCTCCTGAGGGATCTCCTCCCAGACCTGGACTAAAGAATCTGCCAACTCCTGGACAGTCTGTGGTGCAACGTGACGTAGGTGGATAGTGCGAGACATGATGTCCCAGATGTGCTCAATTGGATTCAGGTCTGGGGAACGGGCGGGCCAGTCCATAGCATCAATGCCTTTGTCTTGCAGGAACTGCTGACACACTCCAGCCACATGAGGTCTAGCATTGTCTTGCATTAGGAGGAACCCAGGGCCAACCGCACCAGCATATGGTCTCACAAGGGGTCTGAGGATCTCATCTCGGTACCTAATGGCAGTCAGGCTACCTCTGGCGAGCACATGGACGGCTGTGCGGCCCTCCAAAGAAATGCCACCCCACACCATTACTGACCCAATGCCAAACCGGTCATGCTGGAGGATGTTGCAGGCAGCAGAACGTTCTCCACGGCATCTCAAGACTCTGTCACGTCTGTCACATGTGCTCAGTGTGAACCTGCTTTCATCTGTGAAGAGCACAGGGCGCCAGTGGCGAATTTGCCAATCTTGGTGTTCTCTGGCAAATGCCAAACGTCCTGCACGGTGTTGGGCTGTAAGCACAACCCCCACCTGTGGACGTCGGGCCCTCATATCACCCTCATGGAGTCTGTTTCTGACCGTTTGAGCAGACATATGCACATTTGTTGCCTGCTGGAGGTCATTTTGCAGGGCTCTGGCAGTGCTCCTCCTGTTCCTCCTTGCACAAAGGCGGAGGTAGCGGTCCTGCTGCTGGGTTGTTGCCCTCCTACGGCCTCCTCCACGTCTCCTGATGTACTGGCCTGTCTCCTGGTAGCGCCTCCATGCTCTGGACACTACGCTGACAGACACAGCAAACCTTCTTGCCACAGCTCGCATTGATGTGCCATCCTGGATAAGCTGCACTACCTGAGCCACTTGTGTGGGTTGTTGACTCCGTCTCATGCTACCACTAGAGTGAAAACACCGCCAGCATTCAAAAGTGACCAAAACATCAGCCAGGAAGCATAGGAACTGAGAAGTGGTCTGTGGTCACCACCTGCAGAACCACTCCTTTATTGGGGGTGTCTTGCTAATTGCCTATAATTTCCACCTGTTGTCTATCCCATTTGCACAACAGCATGTGAAATTGATTGTCACTCAGTGTTGCTTCCTAAGTGGACAGTTTGATTTCACAGAAGTGTGATTGACTTGGAGTTACATTGTGTTGTTTAAGTGTTCCCTTTATTTTTTTGAGCAGTGTATATTATGGCTAAAAACATATATATGTTTAAATTAAAATTAGCCTTTATTTCTGAAAAGTTTCTGACAGAATTCAAACTCACAACCTTATACATTATAGCATAGAATGTTAACCAATACACTATAGAGATGCATGGCTAGTTATTAAAAAAATATATATAATTTTTATTTTTTTATCTCACCAGAAACTTTTTAGAAATAGTTGCTTAATTAGATTAAAATACACTGGGTGTCCCCAAGCACTGACTCCATATATGGAAAGATATATATGGAGTAAGAGCAGGGACTCCTAAGCTGAACAAGAGTCCAGACACCCTCCCCTCTTCAGAGCAGTGGGTGCCTGGTTTAATGCTTGGGTTTTTCCATTGACTTGTTCTACTCAAGCACCAAAGCAGAGTCATATATTGGTTTAATAGTCTTATGACAAGACTATGAATCCAATAGAGGGCGCTGTTCATGAGTAGTGTAGATCGCAAATATTCCAGGCTAATGGTTTTCAGCTGAAAAACAAGGCAGATTCTGATCATTTGCATGTCTTTCTCATACGCCCATGTTTATGCAAATTAGTTTTTACATGACAAAACTGTATGGAAAGGTTATTAAATATTATGTTAGGACAATCAGAAAACTTTTTGTCACCCTAATAATAATAATAATAAAATTGATCTAGGTAGGTTCACCCAAGCCATCCAACAGATGTGAAGCGACTTTGAGGCTTACTGGCTCTCAGTCAGATGAGAGCTGGTTTGGAATGTTTCATAGTGCATAAGGCTGCCATTGTAAGGTATGCTGACTGTTATCTGTCTTATGAATAGATTGTTGGCTTCCACATACCTGGCTTTTGGCATATATCCTTTATGGTGTTGTCTATTGCATGTCATAGATAATAGGAGTCCAAGATGCATCCAGCTATCCTCTTAATGCTGTTTTCAAACCATTTTGATGTGGTCTCCATCAATTTTTAACCTTCTTTTTTTTTTAACCAGACACACTCTTTTCTTCCGAGCAGGGGGTGCCTGGGGTTCTCCCATTGACTTCCATTATGCTTGGGTGCTCGGTAGAGCACTCGAGCATAACCATGTGTTTGGCCAGAGCACACAAGCACTTTGGTGCTCGATCAACACTAGTCATATTGATTTAAATTTTAAGAACAAAATTGGAGATTTATCAAACTGGTATAAAGTACAATCAGATTCAACCTTTCAGTTTTCACAACTCGTTTGGAAATTGAAAGATGGAATATGATTGGTTGCTATGGGCAACTAAGCCAGTTCTACTTTACACCAGTTTGATAAATCTCCCCTAAAGACCCTGTCCATGCCATGGAGAGAGAGACATCCCCAAAGACATCAAGCTGTTCAGACATACTGTACCTTCAGTAGTTCATATCTTTTTGGTTGGGGGTCTTGTTGTTATAGTCTTTTTCTGACTGGAGATAAGTCTGTAACTCCATTGTTGCTTGAGAGTATCCACTTAATCTTCTATATGCCAGCTAACCATTCAGCTCATGGTGTTATATTTTACAGAATATCTCCATTGATTTATCCCATCCTCCCCCTCTTCCCCAACCCCCCTCCCCCAGCCCTAAGTCATCACATGTTCCTTTCCATGTTAATGGATATGAAATAAAATTAGTATTATATAAATACAAACCCTAACCCCTCTATGTGTGTGATTTAATACTATTTCAATAAAGTTGTTTTTGTGTGCATTCCATAATATATATGATAAACACATGCAATTAAAGATTTTAAATAAAATCATATGCAAATCTGGATAATACATCATAAAGGAAGAATCAAAACAACAATGAATGGATGTAACATGAAATTTCCCATTGCAGTACTCCAAGATGAATGTCCACAAAAAGATTTTTCCAGTCGTTGCCACCAGGTTACACTCAGGAGTTCTGTGAATACATACTCAATCTTTTAGAGTTCTTGCTGTTCATCATGAAAATTAATATATACAAATGTCTGATGAGCGGACCAGGTTTTTCCTACTTTGACGAACCTGGTTTGTTCATCTACATGACTAGTCCTGATCCCAAGCTCTGCACAGTACATGCTTAAAATGTATTATCACTGATGAGATTCTTCCAAGACGGTGCCGGGTAGCGGACAACTTCAATAGTCTCGCGCATGTGCCATTACTGTAAGTAGCAGCACATTTATTAATGTATTACATTATGACTCCAAACCAGGGTTTGTGTCACGGCCACGGTTCTGGCCGTGACTCCTTGGGAGCCGCATACAGTTGCCCGCGGTTTGGGTTGTTGTTTCAACCGCAGCTTGAGGCTTAATGTAGTTTGCCTCAAGTGCGGTTGCCGCGGACAACAGGTATGTGTGCGGTCCCTTTGGAGTTTGTGTGTCTGTATGTATGCACTTATGTATGTCTGTGTGCACTCTGTCTTATGTTTGGTGTGCACTGACATCTTCCCCTCACTGTGGTTGCCCGTTGCAACGTTTGGTTGTAGTGTGTACATGTGGTGGCAGTGTCCCGGCCTTCGGGCTGACTCCCAGGACACGGTTGCCACCCATGTCGTTGCTTGCGGCAACAGCCACAGTGTGACTTAGGTGTCGGACACTTTTCCCTTTAAGTTGATGTCTTCCCTTCCCTGGTGTTGGAAGGGTTAACTTCCTTCCTAGTGTGTGTGTGCACTGGGTGTGTCCGATTGTGGGTGTGGCTGCATGGGCTATAAAGCCTCAGTTAAGACATGATGTCTGAGGGGTACTCCAGCCTTGTTGTAAGCTGGAGGAACTCTCCTGGTCACATTTCCATCTGCCAGTGAGGGCCACCCTTGTGGTCATAAATTGTGATTCACTATGTTTATGAAGATGTGTGTTTACTTCATGTATGGTGTTTGGTAGATGTTTGTTGGTCTTTTCTTATTGCAGCATATGGTTTCCTGGTTTCCTGTGATGTGTGTGGTGTGCTCTGTCTTTGGTGTTTGTGGACAGCAGCACTTGGGTTCCAGGTTGTGTGTCTGTGGCAGGTAAGTGTGGTACTAGGCTCACTTACCTGTCACTGCCATATGTCTGTTTATGTTTCCTTGTCTGTGTTGCTTGGCCACTTTAGACTCCTGTTCCTCCGTGTCCAGGAGGAACAGGCTGTCTACCCAGCTCCTAGTTTAGGGCTATCTTGAGGGCCAGCAGGGACTTCAAGGTTCCGGAGCATAAGCCCTCCTACCATCAAGGTCGGCTCATGTAGCTAGGAGTCAGGGTCAGGTTAGGGATGCGATTAGGAGGTCACCTGCTCCCTAATCCTGTTGTCCTGGTCGAGCAGCGACCACTCCATCTGCTGTTACCGCACGGCTGAGGGTTTTCCCCATCCTCAGCCATGACAGTTTGTTAATGATTGTGGTGCACGCCACAAATGTTGGATTGGATTTATAATGTAAAACATTAATGCATGCGCCTCTACTTATAATCTTGCGTAGCCATTTATGGAGCTAGGGATTTGTTAACAATATGAGTAATGTACATGAACTAACCTGGTTTGTCCACAACAGGCGGAACTTGGTTTGCTCATCACTAGTCTTAACAAGATATAGTCTTTCTTGACTTGATTTGGTGACCCATTTTTGCCACGGAATATTATCCCATAATACTGGTATTAATTTTGGTGCATTTAAAATGTCATTACTTACATAATCTTTGGGTCCGTAAAATAATATTTATTAATACTAATAGGATTTCTTAGTACACAATAAATAGCTTAATTGATTTTCTCCTCTGAATAACATTCCGTAAAACATACCGTACTTGAATTTTATATACAAAACATATTCTACCTTGATCTAGCTGAAATATAATTTTCTAAGAGTGCATTTTCTCAGTAAAACTTCTTTTGGCTTTTGGCTCACAATAACTGATCAAAATAACTGACAAAATAACTAAAATGTAAACTCAGCCTAATTTGAACATCCAAGCCCATTATTAACCCATAAATATTGATGCTGTGATGAAAACGTACTAAATTTTAATTGTTTATAGTTACCTAATGGCATATGTCCATTTCTTATGGTTTGTGCTAATAATTTAAAATCCATTGGGCGCTCTGATTGCATAGATATGCAAACAAATTCCCATGGAAATTTTTAAAATTTAACAACTGTTAAAAAAAATGTCTTGTTAGATAGCTAGATCATGTATCTTTATCATCGCCTATGTTAAGGTTTCTATCACAGTGTTTATTCCCCTTTGTGTTTGTACTAACTTATCAATTAAGAGACCGTTAGATTGCAACATTCTGCTTTGTTTATCAATAGTATTTATCACACCTAGTGTAGTACTAACTCCACCTAAAATAGAATTCAGAATTTCTTTTTTATTTCAAAAATTTCATTCATCCAATATAACTAAATATCTTTTCCATAGCTGCAGTAATTGTAGAACCATTATGAAAATATGTTGAAACCAAGCAGTCTCTTAGATTTGTATACCATGTTACCATCTAAAATGTAGGCATTACCAGTAGAAAGAGGGAGGTGCTCATGCCGCTCTACAGAGCACTAGTGAGACCTCATTTGAAGTATTATGCGCAGTACTGGAGACCATATCTCCAGAAGGATATCTATACTTTGGAGAGAGTTCAGAGAAGAGCTACTAAACTAGTACATGGATTGCAGGATGCAACTTACCAGGAAAGATTAAAGGACCTTAACATGTATAGCTTGGAAGAAAGACGAGACAGAGGGGATATGATAGAAACTTTTAAATACATAAAGGGAATCAACAAGGTAAAAGAGGAGAAAATATTTAAAAGAAGAAAAACTGCTACAAGAGGACATAGTTTTAAATTAGAGGGGCAAAGGTTCAAAAGTAATACAGTCCTGATCAAAAGTTTAAGACCACTTGAAAAATGGCAAAAAAATCATATTTAGCATGGCTGGATCTTAACAAGGTTCCAAGTAGAGCTTCAACATGCAACAAGAAGAAATGGGAGTGAGACAAAACATTTTTTGAGCATTCAATTTAATGAAAACAACAAATAAACTGAAACAGGCTGTTTTTCAGCTGATCAAAAGTTTAGGACCACACCTCCAAAAAAAAACGAACCCCCCCTAAAACAGAAATCCAACTTCTAAACATGAACTCAGTAATGAGTAGCTCCGCCGTTATTGTTTACCACTTCAAAAATTTGTTTCGGCATGCTTTTGATGCAAGCGTTTCCAGGTGAGTGGGAACATTTCTCCAAGTGGTGAAGACGGCCACACGAAGGCCATCTACTGTCTGGAACTGTTGTTCATTTTTGTAAACTTCCCTTGCCATCCATCCCCAAAGGTTCTCAATTGGATTTAGATCAGGGGAACACGTAGGATGGAAGAAGTCCCTTGTCCTGCGGGCATTGTGTGCTGTATCGTTGTCCTGTTGAATGCTCTCTGCAACATCTGGACATAGCCAGCGGCCGTTTGACGCCCCTGCACTTCCTGAAGCTCCATTGTTCGACTAAAGGAAAAAGCACCCCAGACCATTATGGCGCCCCCTCCACTGTGGCACGTAGAAAACATCTCAGGTGGGATCTGCTTGTCATGCCAGTAACGTTGTAAACCATCAGGACCATCAAAGTTAAGTTTTTTCTCATAAGAGAATAAAACTTTCTTCCACCTTTGAATGTCCCATGTTTGGTGCTCTCTTGCAAAGTCCAACTGAGCAGTTCTGTGGCGTTCAATGAGACGAGGTCTTTGAAGACTTTTTTTGTTTTTGAAGCCCTTCAGTCTCAGATGCCGTCTGATGGTTATGGGGCTGCAGTCAGCACCAGTAAGAGCCTTTTTTTTTTTTTTATATATATATATATATATATATATGTTTTATTTTCCAAAAGATAGAAATCTACAATCTTCCATTTCAGTATCACAGAACAATAATAACATCATCTGATCTTATACTTAATTTCCCTCTTATTTTTTAACCCCCCCCATCCCTCCCTCATCCCCCTTTTTTCCGCGGAGCTGCCGTATCTACACCAAATGTCATTGTTTCCAATTGCCCCAAATCCGCAACCAGGATGCCTTTTTCCCCGCTGTTTGAGCAAGAATGTATTCATACTGCTTAACCCTATTCATCTGCTCCATCCACTCCTGAAAATTAGGGTATTTCATGTTGCCCCAATGTTTAACGATTATTATTTTGGCCAGGGCAATGCCCCGGAACCAAAGTATCTGCTCAGTTTTATTTTTATCTGTCTCTGGGAGAGTGCCCAGGATAACATAATCAATGCATGCTTCATACTTCATAGGGGAGCAATCCTGCAGTTTCCGGAATATTTTAATCCAATAATCATTTATCCCTGGGCATTCCCACAGCAAATGTTTATAATCTCCTCTGTCTTTATTACATTTATAACAGTTCTGTTTTCTGTCTTTATAAATGAGATGCAATAATGCTGGTGTATAATATAGACGGTGTATGATTTTCAAAAGGATCCATGCATGGGCGGGTGAGACCGTCGATCTTTTAATATTTCTGTACACGGTATTCCACGGAATGGGTTCCCCATTCTGTAGATCTTTTTCCCATTTAACCTCACCTCTAAATGTCATTGTTTTAGTGTGTTCATATTTTAACTTTGCATAAATGTATGATATAGAAGTATTGACTGTCATATCTTGACAAAAATCTAAAAAAGTGTTCAGTACAATATTTAAATAATTCTTATTCTCCGTGTAGTGTATAACGTGTCGTAGTTGTTCGTATCGAAATTTATCAAAAAATCCTAATGTAATGTCTGGTAAAATTTCATTTAAGGGCTTAATCTGTCCTTTATGGAAAACCTGTGCAATTAAATATATCCCATATTTTTCCCAATATTCAACATCATCCAGTTGCATAACTTGTGGTAAGTGTGCATTCCCCCACAATGGGGTGTACTGAACTGCTTCAGATACTCCAACCATATATCTAACTTGTTGCCAAATATACCCAAGCATTCTACTGAACGGGTTTATTATTGTTTTCTTCTTGAAAATACCAGTTTCGAGAATATGAAAAAGATCCGCCCAGGGTCTACAGTGCTCCCCAAAAAGAGGCCGAATGCATTTATTCTTTCGATTCCTCACACACCATCTCAATTGGGCCGCTATATAATATCCTTTTAGAAAAGGGACAGACATTCCACCCTCTTCTTTATACAAATATTGTATCTTAATTCTAACTTGTTTGCGGCCCCATATCAGTTCATTGAAGAGGGTCTCTAACTTATTAAAAAACGTATCTTCTATCGTAATTGGGCTAGCATTAAATACGTATAATAACATTGGTAGTAGTGTAATTTTTATAAGTGCTATGCGGTTGATTTGTGACAAGGGGAGTTTTAGCCATGTTCTGATTTTTTCCTTAACTCTATCTATTATTGGAAGTATATTCAATTTCGTATAATGTTCCAGTTTGGCCCCTATCTGGATGCCTAGATATAGTAAGGAGTCTGCTGGAGTCAATATGCTAACCCGAAAATTATAACCAAGCGGAACCAGACGTCTTAATGGGAGAAATTTTGATTTTTCCCAGTTTATCTCATATCCAGATAGGCATCCAAACTCGTCCAGACTTTCCATAACCCTGGGCAAATTCATATACCCCCTCCCCAAAAAAATCAGCATATTGTCCGCATATAGACTTATTTTGTCAACTTTTCCCTCGCACCCAAAGCCTGGTATTTCCCCGTCTGCTCTGATTTTACATGCAATTGGCTCCAGGAACAACGAGAAGAGCAAGGGAGAGAGGGGGCAGCCCTGGCATGTTCCTCGGGTCAGGGGGAAGGGGACAGAGTATTCACCATTGATTCGGACCCTGGATACCGGGTTTTGATATAGAATACGAACCCATCTGGAGAAATATTCGCCTATTTTCACCCGGGACATTACTCTCCAGAGGAAGGGCCACTCCAGCCTGTCGAAGGCCTTAGCGGCGTCCAGGGACAGGATGGAGCAGTCCCCCCCATCCCCCATCTGAACGTTCAGGAAGGCCCTCCTTACGTTGTCCTTTTGGGAATGAACCCAGTTTGGTCCGCATGGACGACTTTGTGGATAACTGTTTTTAATCTATTAGCTAACAATTTGGCAAGGATTTTATAATCTGTGTTCAACAGAGAGATGGGGCGATAGGATGTCACTGACAGCGGATCTTTCCCTCTTTTGGGGATTAATGTGATGGTTGCTTCCATCCATGAGGGGGGTAGGGAACCCATTGTCCAGGATTGGTTTAATACCTCCAACATTTGAGGAAGGATAATTCCCTCATGTTTTCGGTATAATTCGAATGGAAAACCATCCACCCCTGGGGATGTATTACCCTTAATAGATTGCAGCATAATTTGTAGCTCGGTCAGTTGGATAGGTCTATTCAACCAGTCAATATCTTGTTGGTCAAATTCAGGGATCTTGATATTGTCTAGATATTGATCTATTTTTCCTCCCTGATTTTTAGACCCAGTTTGATATAACGTCGAAAAATATCGGGTAAATTCCCTTAGAATATCATCAGGGTCTCGTAGGATGTTTCCTGCCTCTGTCCTAATTCTGGTGATATTATTACTCCCCCTTTGATTTTTTACTATCATGGATAACAGTCTACTTGGTTTGCCGGACTCGCTAAAGGTTCTCAACCCTGAGAAGAACATTTTGTTCTGTGCTTTTTTATATAGATATTGTTTATATTCATCTTGTACTTTTTTTAATTGAAGTTGTTTTTCTGGGGTGTTTACATAGGTGATCTCATTCGTTATCTGGTCGAGCATCCCTTCTATTTCTTTTTGAGTTTGAACAAAGGCATTTTTCTGTTTCCTGATTTGATATGAATATATACCCCGAAGGTATGCCTTAAGCGAGTCCCAAACCATATGAATGTGTGTTGAGTTAACGTTATCGCTCCAAAAGAGCTTTATTTCTTAGTTAATCTTATCCAAATCCCTTATTAATGTCATCCAGTGGGGGTTAAGTTTAAAAATTCTATTTTGGTTTGGTTTATTAGGACTATCCAATATTACCATAACCGGACTATGGTCAGAAACACTGTGACATTCATAATTCATTTTTTTAACCCTGTTACTGAGCCCGGGGCTGGCGAGGGCCAGATCAACTCGGGACATGGACCTATATGTGTTACTAAAACATAAATACTTGCTTATTTCCATAAAGAGATCGCCATATGTCAACCAATGCCATTTCTTTACACATTCTAGATAGTACAGTACTTGAACCAAGATTTGATTCATAATTAGTTATAGTGGAAATACTATCTTTTTTAATGTCTATGACCGAGTTGAAGTCGCCCATCACCAGCTCCGGGCACTCCTCTCGTACTGAAATATAATCCATCAGTTTACATAACAAGTTGTTGTGAAAGGGGGTGGAATGTATATAAAAGCAATAATTCTCCTTTGCCCCTGCCAATAACAGTGCAGAAAAATATACCGGCCTTCTTGATCAATTAGCTGTTCTATTGGGTCATAGTCTACCTGTCTGTGAGCATAATCGTTAATTCCACGAGAGTATGTGGAATAACAAGAGTGGTATTCGTGAGAGGCCCATCTCCTTCCACCGAGTGCTGCCACTTTTTCACCTGTAAGATGTGTTTCTAGCAGGGCCACTATTGCTGGTAAATGTCTAGAGACCAAATCAAACACTACGCATCTCTTAATTTTATCCGCAAAACCGCGGATATTCCATGTCAATATTCTGGAAATTTTTTAATAGTCCCCCCTGACTTTGGGGCAGCACTGGGTGGAGGAGCAGGGGCACCCCCAACGGTGCGCCCTCAATACCCCGGCAGTTCCCCGCGGAAAAAAGCCCCCTCCCCCACCCCCCCAACTCCGATCCCATTCTGACCTGCGAGTCGCAAACTGTGGCTCATGGGTCTCTAACTATAGACTATCCCCCCCCCCACCGTCGACCCCCCCAGCTCCCCCTCACTGCAACCACAAGCAGGTTATTTAATGCCCTTAGAGTCCACCCAATCAGCTGCATCACTTGGGTTGGAGAAGAATTGAACGGTTTCTTTGTAGATAACCCGTAGTTTCACAGGGTACATCATGGAGTATTTTAGTTGGGCTTGTATCAATCTCTTTTTTACATCCTTATATTCTCTTCTTTTATCTTGCGTAACTTTAGAGAAGTCCGGATATATCTCTATATTAGCATCGTTGTATTTCACCGTTTGTATCTCTCTTTTCCACCTAAGGATATGGTCCCGATCTCTTTAGGAGGTCATTTTAATTAACAAAGGCCTTGGTGCTAGCCCTGGTAGAGGTTTTCTTATTGGGATGCAATGTGCTCTTTCCACTATGAGTGTTACGGCAGCTCCTGTGGCTGTTACATTATTTAACAACCATTCTGCTCCTTCCAGGAAACCCACTAATTTGAGATTATCTCTCCGGGATCTGTCCTCCAAATCAGCCATTTTTTCCTTCAGTGCCTTATTATCACTTTCTACTGTTGCCATCCTTTTTTTAATCTGACTGGATTCTTTTTGCAGTTCTGTAGTCAGAATTTCGTACTCTTTAACACGTTGCCTCATTTTATTTAGATCGTCCCGGATTACCGAGATGTCGGTCTGCACTGCTGCCACCGTTATCGTCAAAGTACTTAATGATTGATTGGTTGTTTTAACTGCCTCCAGTATACCCGCTAATTTGCGATCAATATTGCTCATCTGATTGTCTGCTTCTGCTGCCCGGTTTTCTCCCACCCTATTTAGAGGATTTTCGTTCTCTTCATAATCCTCCATCTGTGGTGTTTGTTTCTGATTACCCCTTGTCTTGGTTAATGGAGGTGGGGATTTAAGATATTTATCTAGCTGCGTCCTTACAGCGCCCCCTTTGGGTGAAGAGGTTCCAATGGACTTTCTGTTGTGTAGTTTTGGGGCCATTTTATTTTTATTTTTTCCTTTTTTTTATTCCCTTCCCCCCTTTCCCCCTCCTCCTTTCCTCCTCTTACACGGTTACTTCAGGGTTAATGTTGCACAGGTCTCAATATTTCTAAATAAACAGTCATAAATATCTTGTGAAGCCGAAAAAATAAATCAGAGAGTCTTACATATAAGTCCCTGGTGTCCTGAGTCACGGGTAACTCCGGAGTGGGATTCTCCCGATCCTAGGACTCATAGGTTCAGGGGTCTGGGGCTCAGAGGGGTGACGGAGCAGTATTCAACACGTGACAGTGCAGTGTCCAGCAGCGGAACAGAGGCAACACTAGTGTACACTGGTATAGCTGGTATAGCACCCAGGGAAAACGGCTGTTTAATCCTAGCAACTGTCAAAGCGGCTCCACAGGTAGGTCAGGTGAAACCGCTGGCAGGTGAAGCAGCATATAGTGGAACAGCCGACAGATGCAATGGCAGCAGTGATAAGGGAGAGAGGCAACCTTTCCCAGCCAGACAGCCCCCGTCTCTTCAAGACAGCCCAGAAAGAGGGCGGGTGAGGCAGAGAGAACGGCACACAAACGACCGCTCCCAGCAGACAGCTCCCGGCAGACGGGGCTCCCAAAAACGGAGACACAGAGAGGACGTCTACTCACAACGCGACTCCCAGACTCCAAACAGCGTGTGGAACCTCCAGCCTAGAGCGGCCCGGAACAGGCACAGATGGAACAGCCTGAGGCAGGCAAGGACCCCTGGCAAGGACCCCGGACATCCAACCTCCGAAGCCAACTCAGCGGGCAGAGCAACGGCGCCCCACAGCAAGGGGTTTGGACCAGCGAGCCCAGCAGACACATCGGCAGGTAAATCGGCCTCTCAGCAAGGGGGTGAGTAACTCAGCATCGGCATTGCCCGTGCCGCATCGAGGGCCGGAGCTGGAGCCGGCGTTGTGGGAGGGGGAGGACCGCTGCACGCCCGTCTGCTTACGTCATGCCGCAGCGCCTCCACCCGGATTCGCTCCCCAGTAAGAGCCTAAATTTGGGTCGAGGATCATCTAGTGTCTTGACGGACAGCCAATTGGATCCTCCGGCTCAGTGCTGATGAAATTTTTTTGGGTCTTCCACTTTACTTTTTTGTTCCATAACCCTCAGGATCATTTAAGAAATTCCAATTCTTACTGCGTCCCAGCTCAGCAGCGATGGCGCTCTGTGAGAGACCCTGCTTATGCAGTTCAATAACCCGACCACGTTCAAAAAGGGAGATTTTTTTTTGCCTTTGCCATCACAACGTGTGACTACCTGACAGAAAATGACAATGAATCCACATCTTTGCACAGATTTAGCCTTTTAAAGGCATGTGGTCCTAAAATTTCGATCAGCTGAAAAACAGTCTGTTTCAGTTTAATCGTTATTTTCAATTAATTGAATGCTCAAAAAATGTTTTGTCTTACTATCATTTCTTCTTGTTGCATGTTGAAGCTCTACTTGGAACCTTGTTAAGATCCAACAATGTAAAATATGATTTTTTGCCATTTTTCAAATGGTCTTAAACTTTTGATCAGGACTGTATCAGGAAGTATTACTTTACTGAGAGAGTAGTGGATAAATGGAATACCCTTCCTGCAGAAGTGGTAGCTGCAAATACAGTGAAGGAGTTTAAGCATGCATGGGATAGGCATAACGCCATCCTTCATATAAGATAGGGCCAGGGGCTATTCATAGTATTCAGTATATTGGGCAGACTAGATGGGCCAAATGGTTCTTATCTGCCGACACATTCTATGTTCTATGTATTATGTAACATTGGTAAAGCTTTGAATGTATAGAGCTGAAATTTATCACTAGGTAGTATTCTTCCTTTTATACATTTTAAATCCACAAAGCCATTATTTACTGTTGGGATAACAGGTGAAGTAAAATAGGTCACAGGAGGCTGAACTGTAGGTTGCCTTCCCTGATTTATTTTTAAAATAACATTCCCTGATTCACCACCATTAGATCCTATTAGTTCCTATTCCAACCTGTATGCATGTCTTCTTTATATATGATTTTTGTTACATTATATACATTCATATTTTTATGTATAGATGTGCTAGGATTTTGAAAATTAGTAGAAAACCTTATATTTTGACCCTCAAAATTTACTCCCCCTTTTCACCACCCAGACCATCTACGTTTCCAGTTTCTTTTCACTACATTTTTAAAATTACAAACAACATGATCTTCCTGATTAGAATGTTCTGCAGTTATTTCTAATACTGTATTTCACCAATACAAAATTTTATATATCCCATGCATCCTTCCTCTAGTGTACCTCTGCCCAGGCTTCTACTCACCTCACCTCGTAAAAACAAATCAGGTTAGTCTGACAACTTCTGTACTTTGTAAACCCATGTTGGTTATCACTTATGATATTATATACAGTCACATATTCCTGTACGGTATATAGTCACTTAAGAGCCCTTCAAAAAAATTTCCCATAAAATAAGTTAAACTAACTGGTCTATAATTACCTTAGAGGACCTAGATATTTTTTTTTTTATATGGGCACCACATTTGCTGTTCTTCCAAGCAGAGTTAGAAAATCATTCTAGTTCATTCTGCCACAGTCTTGGTTTTTCTCAAGTGGTTAGTGTGGTTATAGCACCATCTAGCGGTGTTAAGCTGTATTACACTTTGTTTTCCTGTTACAAAGACTGCTGCATTGTGGGTAGTGCAAAACACTGTTGTAGTGCAAAGCATCCTGGGAAAGAGAAGTCTCCAGGACATATCAGCATAGCTGCCCTTTTGCATATCTCCTTCTAAAACTCCACCATCCTTGTAAAATCATATCTGGTGAGAGATATACATTTGTTTCAGGGATATTATGTTATGCAGAGCTGTTCATCTAGTTGGTACTACTGTTAGCTAGACATGTAATCTCATGTACAGGCAGCCATTTTACCATATGCTTCAGTGTTAATGCAAATGTTATAGTATATGCTATCTATACTTTATACTTGCTATTTGTATTCTTGTAGTTTTACCGCACACTTGTACAATCTCTCACTCACACGCATCACACAGATAGTACAACCTGTTAACCAATAAACAAGTTAGACTACAAAGAACAGCCCTCTTATTTGGAAGACAGGAATAGTTTATGTTGAATTTCAGACTGCACACTGTGTGAACGTGTATGAGGACAGAACATTTGCCTTGCGCCAATCACTCGGCACTGTACCAGTACCTAGAGAATATAAAAAAATTATAAACAAGGGCTCAGCAATGACTGAACTGAACTATTTATGAACTCTTGGGTGTAATCCATCTGGACCCAGAGCTTTGTTCACATTTGCCTTATTTAACTTAGCTTAGACCATATCTACAGTTAGCCAAATGAGTATATTACTGGTTGTGTTAGGAGCCCTGGTACTACTGATATCAGCTCCTTTCTCTTCTTTTGTATATACAGAGCAAAAAAAAACATTTAGTAACTCTGCCTTTTCCTTATCTTCAGTGACTAACCCCCTTAACCATTATTTAGGGGGCCTACCTGCTCACACCTTGTTTTTTTTAAATGTACAGTACAGACCAAAAGTTTGGACACACCTTCTTATTCAAAGAGTTTTCTTTATTTTCATGACTATTAAGGCATCAAAACTATGAATTAACACATGTGGAATTATATAGATAACAAACAAGTGTGAAACAACAGAAAATATGTAATTTTCTAGGTTCTTCAAAGTAGCCACCTTTTGCTTTGATTACTGCTTTGCACACTCTTGGCATTCTCTTGATGAGCTTCAAGAGGTAGTCCCCTGAAATGGTCTTCCAACAGTCTTGAAGGAGTTCCCAGAGATGCTTAGCACTTGTTGGCCCTTTTGCCTTCACTCTGCGGTCCAGCTCACCCCAAACCATCTCGATTGGGTTCAGGTCCGGTGACTGTGGAGGCCAGGTCATCTGGCGCAGCACCCCATCACTCTCCTTCATGGTCAAATAGCCCTTACTTTCAAAGTTTTCCCAATTTTTCGGCTGACTGACTGACCTTAATTTCTTAAAGTAATGATGGCCACTCGTTTTTCTTTACTTAGCTGCTTTTTTCTTGCCATAATACAAATTCTAACAGTCTATTCTGTAGGACTATCAGCTGTGTATCCACCTGACTTCTCCTCAACGCAACTGATGGTCCCAACCCCATTTATAAGGCAAGAAATCCCACTTATTAAACCTGACAGGGCAAACCATTTCAGGGGACTACCTCTTGAAGCTCATCAAGAGAATGCCAAGAGTGTGCAAAGCAGTAATCAAAGCAAAAGGTGGCTACTTTGAAGAACCTAGAATATGACATATTTTCAGTTGTTTCACACTTGTTTGTTATGTATATAATTCCACATGTGTTAATTCATAGTTTTGATGCCTTCAGTGTGAATCTACAATTTTCATAGTCATGAAAATAAAGAAAACTCTTTGAATGAGAAGGTGTGTCCAAACTTTTGGTCTGTACTGTATATATTTCAATAATTTTGGGGGGATTTGTTTTGCTTTCTTTTGAGGCCTGCTGTTTGTTTTGTATTTTTAAAGATTTTACCTTCTTTTTACAGATTTTATTAAGCCCTTTGTAAACTTCAAAGGCTGTAGCTAACCCCTCAGATTTGTATTTTTTAAATGGCCTTTTTTGTCATTTATTGCCCTTTTTACAGTAGCTATAAGTCATGGGGGTTTACTTTTAGCTGTGGATTTAAAGCTCTCCCATTTATCCTCAGTATTATTATGTGACAGTAGCTGCTCCCAGTCTATGCCCTGAAATGCTGCCCTCAACCCGGGGAAACTGGTCTTCTTTAAATTCAGTGTTTTTTCTCTACCAGCCAGAGTTTGCTTCTTGTAGTTCAGGAGGGGAGAGATATAATTATATTGTGATCACTATTACATAGTGTTTCTTGAACAGTAACATTTCCGACAAACTCTTTATCATTAGACAAGAGCAGATCCAACAGAGCATCGCCCCTAGTGTGATCTTCTACAAACTGGTCCATAAAATGTTCCTGTAGCAAGTGAAGTAATCGTCTCTCCTTTGCAGTTGAGGCAGAACCATAACCCCAGTCAATGTCTGGGAAGTTAAAGTCCAACATTATGGCCACTGTACCAGCCTGGGCAGCCTGCTCTTTTTGGTTATACAGTTGAACTTCTATCTCCTCTGTGATGTTAGGGGGTATAGATTACACCAAGTATTACATTTTCAGTGTTTATATCTGTTGTAATTCCACCCATAAGTTTTTAACATCTTCACCATCCTTACCCACAACAATTCTTTTGAACAATATACATTGGTCCAAATGGACACATTGGTAATTATGCTGTTTTCTGACCTTTTTAACATTTGATTTTTTTTTTTTTTACTTTGAGGACAGTGGAGAAAATGTCTTCAATAACGTAAGGACCATGCCAATTTTTGCCAACATTTTAGAATTGGTTGTTATAAATATGAGTGCATTACAAATACAAGTAAACCTTGTGCATCTCCATGATTTTTATAGCATAGCAATCTCTGTTCAATAGCCTCTAGTAAGACTTTCAGGATTACACAATAAAGAAAGCAAGTTAGTTTCTTTAGTATGTTCTGCTCCTAAGTCTGGAATTTCGGCATATTATCCTGTTGTCTTAGTTATCTTTGCTATAGCTTCTTCAACTAATTTATGATCAATAGACATTCCCTTTGCTTCATAATCTTTCTCATTAGGTTGTCATAACTCACCATCCAAAGCTGCCTATTTGGCTAGCATGCCCCTATGTTCTTAACCTTTTTACTTTCAATAGGTGGTGCAGAGGGATGATGTACTAAATGTCCTTACTCACTCAATGAGCAAACTTTGATCTATGTCAGACATTTTGTCTGTGTCCAATTTTTCTTTTTACAATATGCAGCAATTACCTCTGAAAGGTATTGAACTGTTTTTCTCTTCATTAGCAACAGCGACTACTATTTTCTAAGCATCTGGTATGCCTTTTTATTTTTATTTTAGAAGGCTTTGATATGCTCTGCCAATTATACTGTAGTTAGTGCATCCTGTAAAGAAGTCTTATCTTCTGCTATCATTTGTATCCCAGGATCCACATACTGTATGCACATTTCTTTACCAAATATTGTATCATATCTGGAGGTGTTTGGTCTGCTGGTACTCTGTGTTAACTAGAAATGAGCAAACCTGCCAAAATTCAGTTTGGTTCAGGTTCAACAATTTTTTTTAAAAGTTCAGTTTGTACCCCAACTGGTTCGGGCTAAACCTGACTGGCTTCAATTGCCTTGGAAATTGGAATATAACACACCCTATTCTCCTAGGATGCAGAACTCCAGGAAAACATGCAATCTTTTTTTTATTAATGTTTGCTTCCCCCCCACCTAAGCTCTTGAACACAATGACAGAAATAGTAAATCATGTCTGAGTGACACTGACATACATAGCTATGGGTTAACACACATTTGAGAGTTTTAACAAACAGTGAGGGTCATTTATCAAGCTGGTGTAAAGTAGAACTGGCTTAGTTGGCCATAGCAACAAATCAGATTCCTCCTTTCATTTTCCAAAGGAGCTGTCTAAAATAAAAGGTGGAATCTGATTGGTTGCTATGAGCAATAAGGCTAGTTCTACTTTACAACAGCTTGATAAATGACCCCCAGTGTGTTTAAAAACACACCACGCCATGGAATGTGTTATGTTTTTTTTATATTCCAAAATTTCCCCAAAATTTCCCCAAAATTTCCCCAAAATTTCCCCAAAATTTCCCTTATTGGGGGTAGATGGTGATTAAACATGCATGGTGTTATGGGATTAAAAAAACAAAACTGTGGCTTGTTGAAGGACCAAGTGTCCAAAACTTATGCTTTGATGGGGTCATAATACCTACACATATATCACGCACAAGTGTTATTTGTCAGAATAAAAAGTGGCTCTTTGTGAAGAGCCTATAAAAATTCCCAATTTTAATTGAGAACAGCAGCACTGTAGTGTAGATGTGGAAAGGGTAGGGTAATACAAGGCACATGGCTGCAATAGTAGTAGCAGCAGCAGCAGAAGCAACATAGCATGGAAAATATGTACTATACAAGGCAGTAGATTGACTGTCTATGGTTAGTAATAGTAGTAGTGGTGGTAGTAATAGTAGTGGCAGATGCATAGCGTTAATAGAGGTGTCAGTAGGGGATTAGCAGTGAGGTGCAGCAGCTGAGACGGTGGCTACAGCAGCAGCCATATGTTACATGTTGGCAGGCAGCAGCATGATAGAGGCAGCAATTGTATGGAAAATGATGGTAAACAGGCCACAGCAGATAGCTGCAGCAACATGATTGGGGCAGCAGGTATATGGAACATGTTGGTAGGCAGGCAGCAGCAAGGGAATGATGGAGGCAGCAGCCTTATAGAACATGATGGTAGAAGGGATGCAGCAGTGGCATAATGATGGCAACAACATGGAAGGATCAGCAGCAGTTATACGGAACATGTTGGTAGTCAGGCAGGAGCAGTGGCATGTTGGAGGCAGCAGCCATATGAAACAAGAAGCTAGGTATGCAACATGATGATAGGCAGGAAGGTAGGCAGGCTGATGGCAACAGTGGCAAAATGAGGCACCGCCAGCAAAGCCAGATCTATTCATCGGCGTCAGCTGGAGGAGTGCAAATATCCTCCGGAATGCAGGCTTAGTTAATTTTGACAAAAGTGAGATTTTGGACACTGGCAGGGGACAACTTTGTCTGTTTGGGTGTCATCATACCCCCTGCAACACAAAAAACATTCTGTGTGATGACACTGGAGGCTGGCAAGAAAGATAGTGTGCTGTGCCAGTTCAGACCACTGCCTGCCCATAATTCCATAGGGTCAGTGAAAAGGGTATGCATCAGAGACAGAATAGCATGTAGGTAGGCTTGAACGTGGGAATTGAGGTGGGAGGTCTTGACTTGCTGATTAGAATCTGGGAAAGCACATTAAAAAACGACTCCATCAGGTTGAGGAGACTGAACTGGTTGCTGATGCTGCTGCAGCTTCTTCTGCTGGTGACAGTGAAAGGTGTGTGACTGTGCAAGGGGCGGATAGGGGCTTTCCTTTCAGGCACGCTGGCAGCCAGCATCTGTTCGCGACAAGCTTCTGCAAGCTGTATGAAGTGTTTCCTGGTAATAAAGTAATTTGGCATGCCCTCATTTTGCTTTAATAGAGAGGGTCTAAAAGCATTGCTATCCACTCCTTTCATGTTAGCAAGCAAGCCAGTATACAGCTTGCCATTCTGGCCAACGTGCTAGAGGAGCCAGTTCTTTCTAACTCCATCCCCCACTAAGATGATTAGGTGTTGTGGTTGGTGTCACAGTCATCATCATCATCATCTTCCAACTCCTCCTTCTCTTCCAGTAGCAGCACCTCATCCTTCTCCTCCTCCATAGGAGTTTTTCAATGTTGCTCCCCAACAGCTACAAGATGAACAGCAAGATGTATTAGCTCTTCTTCTTCTTCCATCGCCCCCTGCCTCATGAACATCAGCGTTTGTTCTAAGATACATTTGAGGAGAATGAGGGACAACTAAAACATGAACGGGTTGAGCTGCCACTGCCCAACCTGGGGGGGGGGGGGGGGGGTGATTAAAAGGGCCTAGCCAGGTTGCTGGCGAGCTGCCTTGCTGGAAAAAACATTGATCCAGTGGACACTGAAAAATATGTGCTATCATGGCCCATGACAGCATCTCCAGGTGAACCCACTAGGAATGGCAGTGAAGACTGAAAATACTTCACTGAAAGCCTTCTCTGGGGCTGCAAGGAGGAGCAGGAGAAATGCTGTGTCCCCTAGCTCCACAGCTCAGAAGTCACTTCCATGTCATCCTGCTGTGACTGAGAGAAGAAGTGAACTATCCAATCCACAATCTCATCATCTTTCTCTTCAAAGATAATGTTCTGCCTTTCCGAAGCCAGTGACAACAGTGGCCTACTTCTGCCTCTTAGCTGGTCCTGCTACTACTCACATTCTAGACCTGGGTCTTTCGTTTTGAATCCTTCTGTATTCCTGACAATGTTGGTTGTAATGTACACATTCATGGAATGGTTTGCAAATCTGTTTTCTGGAACTTAAAGTCAGGGAAGCACAATAAAAGGTCCTTCCCTTTTCACAAACACACTGAAGACACTGCTATTGATAATTGACTTTGAAAATAATGCAGTACCGGCACCAATAACACATTTGGGCCTACATAATATATTAGGCCCAAAGATTATTTCCACCCCCCTCCCCACTTTCACACTTGAACTGCCTGGAGATGCACTGACAGGTAAAAATCGCTACCAGACATATTTAGCTATTTTCACAAAAAAATTAACTGTCTTTAGATGCATTGACATGCATTGACATAGTTTCTGCCTAGTTTTTCAAGTTATCGCCAAGAGATTTAAACTGCTACCCTTTGCATTGTAAGACACACGTATATGCTATTTTCCCATACCCAAAGGAAAAAAATAAAGTCTGTCTGGAGATTTAGCGACATGGATACAACCTAGTATTTCACATTATTATTTACAGATATAAACCCCTACTTTTTGTATTGCAAGACCCCCGTACACATATACGATATTTTCCCAAACCCAAACAAAAAAAGAAAACTGAGAGATATACCAACATGGATTTTAGACTAGTATTACATTTTATCAAGCAAAGTTATAAACCACAACCCTGTGTATTGTAAGACACACATATATGCTATCCCCCCATAAAAAAAAAAAAAAAAAAAACACAGATTTCAGACTACTACTTCACATTTTCACTCAGATTTCAAATGTGACCCTCTGCATGGTAAAACACATGTTGTACACTTTTGATCCCCCCCCCCCAAAAAATAAAAAACCGAAAACAAACTGTATTTCTGCTAAAATTTCAAAAATAAATGTCCTTGCAGGTAGCTGTTTTTGAGGATCTGCAACAGTTGCAGCTGTGTTATAAGGCAATAGTTGAAGCACTGCTAGGTACACCAGGCCTCAGTTCCTAATTTCTCTCTCCCTGTCTGAAAGCTTTTCCCAATTCTACTCTGCTTAGAGCATCAATATCAGATTGACAATGGTCTGACACCAGGGACCCCCCGCCGATCCGCTGTTTGAAGAGACCAGGTGCTCAATGAGCATAACGTCCTCTTACTAGGCCATGTAATATCACCGTACATCCATTACATGGCCTAGTTGCAGCTGAACCCCACTCTAGTGAATGGTAATGACCTGCAATACCAAGCACAGCAGCTGTACTATGTACAGGGCTGTGCATGGAAAGCTGCCAGGAGCCAGCTGCACTCCCAGAGTTCAGGAGAGCATGGAGGCTTCCTGAAACAGCTGATCGTGGGGATGCTGGGACTTGGACCCTTGCCGATCTGATAATGATGACTTATTCTGAGGATAGGCCATCATTATGTATTGCAGGATAACCCCTTTAAACCACATTTGGAACAATTTACAATACCTTTGTTACTATACTTTACAAACACTGGCACTTTTCCTTTTATCTATCTCCCTATTCTCTTTCTCACATTGCAACTAGATACTATTTATTCTATCAAGCATACTATTATTTTCTACAATGACAGGTTAAAACTTACTACTTTCAGCATATTGTGCAATTAATTCCATACTCACAGTTTATAGTGTCCTCAGATAGTCTGAAATCACATAGCTTGGTGAGGTACATCTTACATACAGTTGCTCTCTCACCCTGGCTACCTTAATGGATCTCACACCTTGGCCCTCGGTGCGTGGTAGAAAGAGGTTGAAAATTGTTCCTTTTGTACGATAAACTTGTGTCTAAAAAAATAATTCTGGTTTGTATTGTCTCCTTTTATAAGACAAAAAAGCTGTAAAAAATTAAAGGTGAGCTTGCCATTTGTTGATAGGTTCTCTGAATTACCTCTTTCATCCCCTTTTCAAATAAAGACTTAAGTGAAGACCCCATTACATGGGCCAATTTTTCAGACGATTGCTCATCAGTGAAGGAGACCAATGCATTTACGTGCAGCTCCGGTGCTTTGGAAAAGTATTCATAACACTTGAACTTTTCCAAATGATTTCATGTTACACCTATAAACGTAAATGTATTTTATTGGGATTTTATGTTATAGACTAATACAAAGTAGCATGTATGTGCGATGTGAAAAGAAAATGATACATGGTTTTCAAAATGTTTAATTATTAAAATAAAAGTCTGAAAAGTATGGCGTGCATTTGTATTCATCACACTGTACTCTCATACCCCTAAATAAAATCCAGTGTTACCAATCGCCTTCAGTAGTCAACTAATTAGTAAATACAGTCCACCTGTGTTTAATTTATTCTCAGTATAGCTACAACTGTTTTGTGAAGGCCTCAGAGGTTTGTTAGAGAACATTAGTCATGAAATAGCATCACGAAAACAAAGGAACACACCAGACAGGTCTGAGATAACGTTGTGGAGAAGTGTAAAGAAGAGTTAGGTTATAAAAACATATTCCAAGTTTAAAAATTTCACAGCTTGCTCCTCCTCTCATTGGTTGCTGGATGCACATAGAGGTGACTAGGAGCAGCAAACTATATGTGCAGAGTCTGTGCTCCTGAACATAGATGCCCAATGGCATAGGTAGTAGTGATGAGCGAGCATGCCCGGCCGAATACCATGCTCGAGTCACCTCCCCGCATGTTTCGCGGCTGCTAAGCAGCCATAAACATGCAGGTAAGTACTGCCATCACTGTAATGCCAGTAGCCATGTTGGCTGCTGGCATTACAGTGAATGGCTGGCCGGAACACGTCATCGGGTGCTATATAGCAGCCGATGGCAAGTGCTCGGATCAGTCATAGTCAGGGAGAAATCCTAAAGAAGAAAACTGAGACTAAACAGGCTAAAATAATCAGTAATTTTATTAAATACATAAATATGACAAAAAAGTACATAAAAAAGATGTGGTACAAATCACTCCTGAGGAATAGTATAACACAGATGTATATAAATGGAGGTTTGTAATAAAATGTTAAACGTCCCTGAAGGTGGAAGGGAAGTTGTCTTGTTAGTTTTAAATTGCAAGGTAGCAATACAAAGAGGTAGTGCAACACAAAGGTAAGATATATATTAGACCCTAAAATAAGGGAAAATGTCAAAAAGTATATGCAACTTCCTAAAATGTATATAAATGGAAAAATAATTAAAAAAAAGAACGACAAACAATAAACTGGCAGTCACAGTGAATCACTATCAATGTGTGCTCCCAAACCTCCTAACAGACATAAAGTGCAAAGTGCAAAAGCAACACAATTGGCCAGTGCACCAGAAAAAAAAAGAGGCTTGCCAAACGAGTGATCCCACACTCGGATATTACGAGGAGCTCTTTCCAGCGCCACTATTACATTTGGC
The DNA here is from genome assembly GCF_905171765.1 of Bufo bufo. Lineage (NCBI taxonomy): Eukaryota > Metazoa > Chordata > Amphibia > Anura > Bufonidae > Bufo > Bufo bufo. The sequence continues at coordinate 327,541,414 of NC_053393.1, forward strand.
CCTCGCGCCCAGCTCGCTTGAAGAGGGACCTGAGATATTGTGCCCTGATTTCCAACCTCTTGAGCCTTCACAGTCTCAAGAAGATGACGGTGGTAAACGGCAATCATTCGTTCACGAGGTGGATGATGATGATACACAGTTGTCAATTACTGAGGTTATGGTTAGGTCAAGTCAGGAGGATGAGCAGAGTGAGGAAGTGGAAGAGAAGGTGGTTGACGATGAGGTCACTGACCCAACATGGGAAGGTGAAAAGCCGACCAAGGACAGCAGTACAGAGGGGGAGGGATCCGCAGCACAGCAACAAGCTGGAAGAGGCAGTGGGGTTGCAAAAGGGAGAAGTCGGCCCACACCAAATAGGTCCGCAACCGTTACAACGAGCACCCCCATGCGTAAATCTACCTTGCCAAGGGGTAGGTGTTCAGCAGTATGGCACTTTTTTGAGGCAAGTGCAGATGACAAAAGAGTGGTAGTTTGCAACCTGTGCGTACCAAAATGAGCCGGGGCGTGAACACTAACAATCTCACCACCACCAGCATGATCCGCCACATGGCATCCAAGCACCCTAATAAGTGGGCCGAACGCCTGGGTCCACAATCTGTGTCTGCAGGTCACACCACTGCCTCCTCTTCCCCTGTGTTACGCACTGCTAGCCAATCCCCTGTCGAAGGCGCAGGCCCGGATGCCCCTCGCCCCCCTGCACCTGGACCTTCACATGAACCATCAGCAACAACATCCTCTTCCCTGTCCCAGCGCAGCGTCCAAATGTCCATAACACAGTCATTTGAACGCAAGCGCAAATAGCCACCCACCAACCCACAGGCGATAGCACTAAATGCACAACTTTCGAAATTACTGGCCCTTGAAATGTTGCCATTTAGGCTTGTGGACACTGACGCCTTCCGCAGCCTGATGTCGGCGGCCGTCCCTCGGTACGCAGTCCCCAATCAGAACATCACCCGTGCCCTGACTAACGCATTTCCTGGGAAGGTCCACTTAACCACGAACACATGGACAAGTGCTGGTGGCCAGGGATGCTACATTTCCCTGACCACATACTGGGTGAATGTTGTGGAGGCCGGGAGTGAGTCATACCCTTGGATGGCACAGGTGCTACCCAATCCCAGGATTGCGGGCCCTACATCCATCAGGGTTTCCGCCAGCAGCTTTGTTACTGGCTCCAAACCCCACTTCTCCTCCGCCTCCTCCTCCACTTCCACCTCCAGCAGCAGTCAGCCATAAGTCGCTAGCTGGAAGCAGTGTAGCACTGCTGTGGGTAAGCATCAACAGGCCGTGCTGACGCTGATCTGCTTATGGGACAAACAGCACACCGCCGCAGAGCTGTGGCAGGGTATAAGGGACCAGACTGAGCAGTGGCTCTCGCCACTCAACCTATAACCAGGCATGGTTGTGTCTGACAATGGCCGTAACTTGGTGGCGGCTTTGGAGCTCGGAAACCTGACACACATCCCGTGCCTAGCCAACGTCTTAAACTTAGTGGTTCAGCGGTTTATCAAAACCTACCCCAATTTGCCAGAGCTACTAGTGAAGGTGCGCTGTGTGTGAGCCCATTTCCGCAAGTCGTCCACAGCTACAGCCGGTCTGTCAACACTGCAGCAGCACATGCGACTTCAGCCTCACCGACTGTTGTGCGACGTGAGCTTGATTAATCCACACAGATGGTTAGTGAAGATAACGCTACTATCAGCGTAACCATCCGGCAGAGTCCGTACTTCCTTAGGCAACCGAGGAAGGGAGACAAGGGGAACACACAGCAGTTCCAACAAACAGTGGCGTACCTCCAATATAGGCAGACCACGCCGTTGCTATGGGGCCCGCGGCACAGGGGGGCCTGGAGCACATGGAAGGCCCCGCCCCCTCCATCTACTCTGCACAGCAGCGGCACATGTGTTATCTCCCTCCCGCCTCCCCCCCTTTCGATGATCTGGGCTGCGGGTGTGCTGCATTTCAGCATTTCGCAGCACAAAGATCCTGCTGCTGATTGGCCAGTGTGTTTCGCTGGCAGGTGCCGCCCAACTTTTCAAGTACACAGAGAGGCGCCGCGTGCACCAGGTGTAGCATCCTCTCTGCGCTTATGTCATCAGCCAGCGCCAGTGGCAGTGAGTGCAGCCCCCCCCAGACCACAGCTAGTGACTAGTTCCCCAGCAGCCGTAGTACAGCCTGGGGCGGGCCAGAGTGGCGGCAATCGGAGAGAGACTGGGAGGATCGATGGCAACTGCACAGAAGAGTAGGTAAAGGCTGAGGCAGGGGCTGCTGGGAGTGAAATGTGGGGCAGGAGGGGGACGGAGCCTAGGAGCGGAACACTGACCCTGCACCCTGTATACACAGTGTATACAGGGTGCAGTGTCAGTGTATACAGTTATATGGAGTACAGCACTGTGTATACGGGGAGCAGGGTCAGTGTATTCAATATAAACAGGGTGCAGTGTCAGTGTATACATGTTTATGGGGCACCCCGTATACACTGCTGTACCCCATATACCTGTATACATGGATCCTGCACCCCGTATTCACTGCTGTACCCCATATACCGTATACATAGACCCTGCACCCGTATACCCCGCTTAAAAGGGGTAGTCTGGTTGTTTGAAGTTATCCCCTATCCATTGGAAAAAGAGGGCGTGGCGGGGAGGAGCCAGGGCAGTTAGTGGGATGGGCAAAAGGTGGTAGTAGGCGGGGTTGGGGGCCCTATTCAGACTCTTGCTATGGGGCCCAATGATTTCTATGTACGCCCCTGCCAACAAAGGCAGGGCAACACTCTCCAAGGCATGGGACACTTTCATGACACCCCGCCAGCAACCTCACCCTGAAGCGCGGCCTAGTGGTACAAGGAAGGAAAAGTTTTGGAAGATGGTGAAGGAATACATAGCAGACAGTGTCAACGTCCAAAATGATCCCTCAGTGCCTTATAACTACTGGGTGTCCAAGCTGGACATGTGGCACGAACTTGCTCTCTACGCCTTGGAGGTCCTGGCCTGCCCTGCCGCCAGCGTTTTGTCTGAGCGTGTATTTAGTGCTGCTGGTGGCATTATAACAGATAAGCGTATCCGCTTGTCCACTGGCAATGTTGACAGGTTGACTTAGATAAAAATGAACAAGGCCTGGATTACCCCTGACTTCTCAACTCCACCAGAGGAGAACTGAGCTGATGATGAACATAAAGGCAATTTCAATCTATCTTTTATAATGTACTCAATCTACTGTAGTGTATTCCCATGCACCTTTTCCACCAGAAAAAAAGAGTATATGGTTGAATCTTGTTTTCTCCTCCTCTTCCAGATTGTATATATTCCCTCCACTCTAATTTTTTTTAATAGGCTCAGCTCAACTGCAGGCCCTCAACTCAAATTTTTTATAGCTCAGCTCAACTGCAGGCCCTCAAATTTTTTTTATAGGTTCAGCTGAACAGCATGCACTCGCATATAATATTTTAGAGCGTCAGCTCACCTGAAGGCACTCGCATATAATGTTTTAGAGTGTCAGCTCACCTGAAGGCACTTGCAAATAATGTTTTAGAGCGTCAGTTGAACAACATGCACTTGAAAATAATGTTTTACAGTGTCAGCTGTACAGCATGTACTCGCATATAGTATTTTAGAGCATCATTTGAACAGCATGCACTCACATATAATGTTTTAGAGCATCAGCTCACCTGCAGGCACTAGCATATAATATTTTAGAGCAAAAAAGAAAAAGATAAAAACAGGCACTCACCAACTGGTATGTCTATAGTAGATTATTTAATAATAGTAAAATCCCATAAAATAATGAGTATAAAACACAATGTATCATAAAAACATGTGCACTAGGATCGATGATCTGAGTGCAGATAGCTATCATATGAGATATGTTGCAGGATAACAATATACTTCAAACAAGTCTGTGCATATACAGTAGTATTGAAAAAAATTATAATTATAATTTGAAAAAAAAAATATTAAAAAATTGAAATTTTTTATTTTTTTTTGTTATAGAATAAGTGAACAAATTTCCAACACAGATCCAATTGTTGAATAAGGGACTAAAATTTGCCCCCACAGCACAAGCTAACAAATTTGACATTTACATTGGAATAGAAAAATTTGTCCGAAAATTGTGCCTAAAAAAAACTTTTTATGAGAAGGACACCTTTCTACATACAAGTTTAAAGCCAAAGAGTAAGATGTATCCAAGGCAGCAAATAGGCCACGAGATGGCAGCATTCAAAAAGTCTGTAGAAAACTATATAAGAAAATTAAAAACAAATGGAAGAATAGAAAACAATGTGACACCACAAGAAATACAGGCCTTGAAACAACTACAAAAGACAGAAAATATCACTATACGGCCTGCTGACAAGGGAGGAGCCATTGTCATTCTGGAAACACAAAAATATGAGTCAGAATGTCTAAGACAATTGTCAGACACTGACACATATTCCAGATTGATTAGGGATCCCACAAAGGAATATATGGGGGAGCTGATGAACTTTGCCAGGGATGGTTGGGAGAGGGGAATTTTAAATGAACAGGAGTTCAAATACATCAGTACCACCCATAGTAGATTACCAGTATTCTACTGTCTCCCAAAAGTTCACAAAGACCAAATAAATCCCCCAGGGAGACCAATCATCTCTGGCATAGGCTCATTAACTTCTAACTTGTCAGAATACATTGACAAATTGCTACAGCCGAGTGTAAAAAAGAATTTTGCATACATTAGGGATACAACTCAAGTTATTAAATTAGTGGAGGAACTACAGTATAAAACAGACTGGATATTAGGGACCTTAGATGTAAGTTCCCTCTATACTGTTATAAATCATAATCAGGGAATAGATGCATTGAGGAAACAATTAGAGATTTATAGTGATCTTCCTGAGGAGCAAATAGACTTCATCGCAGAGGGGGTGAAATTCATCTTAACCCATAACTATTTTTCCTATGATTTGGATTACTACCTCCAGATTAGGGGAACCGCCATGGGTACCAGGTTTGCCCCCAGTTATGCAAATCTATTCATGGTGCAGTGGGAAAGTGAGGAGATCCTGCCCATGTTGGGGGCAGACCTGGTACTCTGGTATAGGTTCATTGACGATATTTTGTTTATCTGGAAAGGCACGAGAGAAGATCTAGATATATTTCTGGAAAAAATTGATACTAATGCATTTAATCTCAAATTTTCTGCCAATGTAAGTGTAGAGAAAATATAATTTTTAGATCTCTCAATCAGAGTGCAGAACAAACAACTAATCTGCAGTACTTATCAAAAAGAGTTTCCCGTAACAGTTACATTCTGTTTTCAAGCTGCCATCTACCAAGATGGCTGCTTGAAGTCCCAACGGGACAATTTAAACAAATAAAAAGAAACTGTACAGATGTAGCGGATTTCGAGCAAGAGGTTGAAACTATGAAAGAGTGTTTTTTAGATAAAAAATATCCTACTAATGTATTAGATAAAGCACTCACAAAAGTTAAAAATATACAGAGGGAGACCTTCTTTTTAGAAAAAGAAACTATAAAAGAAAAAGGAGAACCAGATCAATTAAGAATAATACTCCTCTTTAATAAACAACATAAAAAGATAGAAACAATTGTGAGGAAGCACTGGCATTATCTATTGAGAGACAGACTAATAGGCCCTTTAGTTGGGAATGGTCCCCAAATAACCTACACAAGGGCCCAAAATCTATCTTTAAAGGTAGCACCAACAATTAAAAATAAAGATAAAAAGAACAAAACATCCATGCAAGGCTGGTTGAACTTGGTTGGCTTCTATAAGTGTGGGAAATGTGGAATATGTAAATTGACATCGTTCCCTAGGAAGACCACAGAAGTCCAATCAAGGGTAAACTCCTTTACATGGAAAATAAAGGAGTTCCTGACCTGTAGCTCCAGCAACATTTTATACATGATAGAATGCCAATGCAAGAAACAATACATTGGGAGGACAAAACGTTCTTTAAAAAAAAAGACTGTCAGAACACGTTCCAAATATCAAAAACGGTTACGAAAAGCACTCTCTTTCCCTACACTATAAAGAACACCATAATAAAAATCCTGAAGGTATGGTCTTCGTGGCCTTTGAAAAAGTGGATATACACTGGAGAGGAGGAGACCGTATTGCCAGGATGTCAAGGCAGGAATCAAGAAGAATTTTTGATTTTGAGACACTCCTCCCACGAGGATTGAATTCGGACTTTGAACTATTTGGTTTCTTGTAAAACATTGGGGGGGTGCCTGCCTTGGATGGGACATCCTGAGTTTGGCTGTTAATCAGCACCAGGATTTCCCCTCCGAGCCAGGCTCCCTCTCCCTATACAACCAACAAATATTGAAAAATGTCCGAGGGACCCAGAAGGGTTATCAATCAATAAATATGGGCAACTTTAAGCACATTACCCAACACTATTCAACATTACTCAACAATTTGACAGCTTTAAATATATTATTTAACATCATTCAACTATATTTTTTGTCCCTAACAAATAACCCATAGGGGACAATAAAGAAAAACAAGAGAAAGTGAAATCCAAAAAAAAAAAAAGCATCAAAAACGCATATGCGTTTTTTGGGGTAGATGCGTTTTTTGGTTTTTCCAATGCGGTTTTGTGAAGTCTATATAGATAGGGATTTATATATCTCTGTAGCATAAATTTGAAAATTTGAAAACTATATAGATACAAATAGAAATACTGAGAGTTGGAAGAAGTCAAAAGGCTGATCTGAACATATGACTAATATACTGTGGAGAGATGGAAAAGAAGGAGGATTCCAAAACGTTTGACATTTATAGAGTTTTAATTTAATTTTATCAATTTTATCAATATTAAAGATTATAAGATGTAGGAAGTCTATAGATTGATATATATGTATATTGTTTTATGCACTGAGGATACAATTATATTGTCTTTTTATATAAACCAAATGAGAATGCAATAAAATCCATGCCGGGTTTTTGGTGGGGTTTGAGATGACAAGACTATATAAGGAAGGGGGTAGTAGTACTCACATTATAGGGAGGTCCCTCGAAACATGTCTGGCTGATCCTGTGAGAGACAAACTACCCACCTGAACCCGAGCAAAGATCAAGTTATTTACTGCTGATCCGGACGCCAGAGAAAGTGAAACTGGCTCAAGTTATCGCGAGACTACGCGATTCCTGCTGAGTGCTCCCAGGTGATACGCAACAGCACCACGTGGAACGCCGAGACCAAGCAGCAAATACAAAGTATCGGATCTCATACTGAGAGATACAAAGGATTCAGCAATCAGCAAAGCAGCAACTACACAAGCGAGGGGCATTCTGAAGGCAAGGTAAGAGGGTTGATAAAGAGGGGAACGCCCCATTTACAAAACCCGAGTTCCTTAATATATGCCTTACTGAACCCTGAGTGTGGACTTTATAAACTGGTTGTCCTGTCACAGCAGCGTTATATGCTATTGGACACAGCTTTCTGCAAGATAATTTACAGCCACATTAACGCTATACTGTATGGATACAATATCCTTATAAGAAGATACTATACTTCTGCAAGTTTTTTCACTTCTGCAAGTTTTTTTCACAAACTTTTTTTCACAGAATATTCCACAGAAATATGTAAGTGGATTTATTCCACAGGACAATATATATATATATTTTTTTTTTTTCACTGGATATACTTTTTTTTTCACTGGATATACTTTTTCACAGGACATTTGTTCACTTATTTTATTACAAAAAAAAATAATTCAAAAATTTTTTCAAAATTTCTTTTCAATTTTTTTTTTTTTTTTTCAATACTAGTGTATATGCACAGACTTGTTTGAAGTATATTGTTATCCTGCAACATATCTCATGTGATAGCTATCTGCACTCAGATCATCGATCCTAGTGCACATGTTTTTATGATACATTGTGTTTTATACTCATTATTTTATGGGATTTTACTATTATTAAATAATCTACTATAGACATACCAGTTGGTGAGTGCCTGTTTTTATCTTTTTCTTATTTGTCATATTTGTTATATTGGATGAACAGGTGAATCATCCTAAAACAGAGCACCCTAACCATACTAGCTGATACGGGTGAGCCACAATATAAATATATTTAATTTTTAATATTTTAGAGCATCAGCTCACCAGCAGGCCCTCGCCCCTAATGTTTTAGAGGGTCAGCTTAGCAGCAGGCTCTCGCCCCTCATGTTTTGAATAGTGAGATCAGCAAGCCCTTGCTCATAATGTTTTTGAGGGTCACCATCAGGCCAACAATCCTAATTTTTCAAGGGTGTGTATGATGCCCTCCTTTATGTGTAATAAAGGATGTATTGTAGTGCCGATTCCTTGTAATTTTTGGCAGCCCTTTCACTTAGTGCATAGGCTTTATGAGTGTAGGAGTCCTACTGCCATAACTATTGTACCACATACCACAATGTGAATGAGGCCATCCTTTATGTGTATATGGTTGAATCTTCCTTTTCTCATCCACCTCCTCCTCTTCCATCATATCAACATGCTTATTCGTCACATATAATGCCCTTGTATATTATTTTTTACAGGGTCAGCTCACCTGCAGACCCTCGCATATAATGTTTTACAGGGTCAGCTCAACTGCAGGCCATCGCATATAATGTTTTACAGGGTCAGCTCACCTGCAGGCCCTCACATACAGTATAATGTTTTACAGGGTCAGCTCAACTGCAGGCCCTTGCATATAATGTTTTACAGGGTCAGCTCACCTGCAGGCCCTTGCATATAATGTTTTACAGAGTCATCTCACCTGCAGGCCCTCACCTACAATCTTTTACAGGGTCAGCTCACCTTTTGATGAGGACAGCGAAGTCTTGCCTGTTGGTACTCTGGCACACATGGCTGACTTCATGTTAGGCTGCCTTTCCCACGACCCACCCGTTATACACATTTTAGACAACACAGATTACTGGGTGTTCACCCTTCTCCACCCCCGCTACAAAGAGAATTTCTCATCTCTCATTCCTCTGGTGGCGAGGACAAGCAAAATGGTGCTATACCAGAAGGTCCTTGTTGGAAAAATGCTCCAAAGTTGTTAGGGCAGACATCCAAATGGATCGTCGCCATAACGGGGATGTGCAATCGCCTAGAAGTTATCTAGAGTCAACAAAGCAGTAGCAGGCCCTCAACTACAAGTCCAGTCTCAGTAGCCAAAAGTCTGGTCAACACAATCCTCACCATGATGTCACACTGGATGAACGTTGTGAAGGCTGGGAGCAAGTTGGCTTCTGGCTGGCACCAGACTTGCCCTCCAATAGATCCTCATTAACGGAAAGTGTGCTCATTCCAATAACAGGGCTGCTTAGGAGTGCTGTATTGTTATTTATCGTCACTACCTCCCCGAGTCGGGAGTGGGTAATTGCCGCGCGCTTGCTGCCTTCTTTGGATTCTTGCGCTTTAATAACTTGACCCATCCTCTCTGGGTGGTTCACAATTAGTAAAAAAAAAAGGGGCAAGGCAACAACAGCCAATCATATTTCAACCATTTACCTCCCTTGGATGTGGTATCCCTTTCTCAGGCTCCCTCTCTGGCATCGAACCCTGATTCCCCGTTATCCATAATCAACATGGTAGGCGCAGAAACGAACATCGAAAGTTGATAGGGCAGACATCCAAATGGATCGTCGCCGTCACGGGGACGTGCAATCGCCCAAAGGTTATCTAGAGTCACCAATTCGTCAGCAGGTCCTCGCCCCTAAGGTTTTAGATGGTCAGATCAGCCGGCCTTTGCTCCAAATGTTTTTGAGGGTCACCAGCAGGCCATCAATCATAATTTTTCAAGGGTTTGTATGATGCCCTCCTTTATGTGTACCAAAGGGTGTTTTGGAGTCATGGTTCCTTGTAATTTTTGGCAGCCTTTGGAGGGCCTATGGCAGCATAGGCTTTATGAATGTAGGAGTCCCACTACCTGAACTATTGTAACACAATGTGAATGAGGCCCTCCTTTATGTGATATACAGGCTGTTTCGGAGTGCCTCTTGCTTGTAATTTTTTGCAGCACTTGCACTTTATATACAATTGAATATACAGTAAAGAATGTTTCCTAACAATTTTTCCTGTAATTCTACAGGAAAAATTGTTAGGAAACATTCTGTTGTGTTCAAAAAAAATAATTGAGGGGTGTGATATAACTACTTCCACAAAATACTGTTAAGGGGTTCGATATACCTGTTTCCACCAAATATTGATTGAGGCCTGTGATATACCTGCTTCTACAAAATACTGATTAAGGGGTTTGATATACCTGTTTTCACCAAATATTGATTGAGGCCTGCGAGATACCTGCTTCCACACAATACTGATTAAGGGATTTGATATACCTGTTTCCACCAAATATTGATTGAGGCCTATGAGATACCTGATTTCACACAATACTGCTTAAGGGGTTCGATATACCTGTTTCCACCAAATATTGATTAAGGCCTGCGAGATACCTGCTTCCACACAATACTGATTAAGGAGTTCGATATACCTGTTTCCACTAAATATTGATTGAGGACTGCGATATACCTGCTTCTAGTGTCGAGCACAAATATTCGAATAGTGAATTTTTATCGCGAATATCGCCACTTCAAGAATTCGTTAATATTTAGAATATAGTGCTATATATTTGTTATATAGAATATTCGGCATTTTTTTTCATCTGAACACATTATTCCTCTATGCTTCTTGCTTGTGGGCCAATGAGAAGGAAGCAATGTCAAGTTCACAACAATACTTAGTGCACCAATCAGTAATCTGTAGTCAGACTTGCTAAAATGTGAAGTTGCACGTAGTGCGATAAAATATTCTAATCACTGCCGATTAGCGCAATCACGAATATATTGGAGCACTTGACTCTATCTGCATATAAAGCTATTCTAATGTTCTGCCATGCCAACCATTTTCTCAAATCTCAGGAAACTTATACCAGCTTGAAAAATATAGCCAAAGTGACCCACACCTGTATTTCGAGTTACGAATTTGCATTACATGATTTTTACATTACCGATTTATCACATTCAATAAAATAATCTTGAATTCTCGAAATTCGCAAATAGATGATGAATATTCTACAAAATATTTGTAAAATATCGCAAAATCTAACATAGTCCCTGCCGTTCATCACTACCTGTTTCCAAAAAATGTTGATTAAGGGGTTTAATATACCTGAACCAAACTTGAAACACCTTCCCACTAATATAAAATATAACCTTTATTAATATCCTTAAAAAATAGTCTCAAATCAAGCTCAGACCCCGTGGGTCATAAATGCAGATACATATGGCACACTTATTATCTCAGAACAATATACTCACTAGTTTATCTGAGATTACCCACAAGGCTAAACCAATCAATATTGGTAGATATATAACAAATCTACCAATATTGATTGGTTTAGCCTTCTAGTGGTACACTTACATTATGTATTCAGCGGGCTGTTATTGCAATGCTTGCCCTATATCCCAGTAGAACTTAGGGTAAAGTAGGGTCTTATAGGCTAGGTACGAGGACAGGGAACCCCTACCATTAAGGGGTGTCTCTGGGCTGAGGTTTAGGGAGAGACACATAGAGAGAAGATAGGTGTTTATCATCTTTTTCTTTCTGGCCCCCTTTCTGTACCTTGGAATATTCATCTATAGAGACCTCCATCCACATCCTGAATTATCTACCGGTAGAGACCCCCTCTGCAAACTTCAAGCAGTCAATGTAGGGCTATATCAACAAAATGTGAGTAATCTCAGATAAACTAATGAGTATATTGTTCTGAGATAATAAGTGTGCCATATGTATCTGCATTTATGACTCACGGGGTCTGAGCTTGATTTGAGCCTATTTTTTAAAGATATTAATAAAAGTTCAAATTTTATATTAGTGGGAAGGTGTTTCAAGTTTGGTTCTAATATATACTCCCTCATACGTTTATACACCGCCGAGGCGGCTTGATGTTGTTGAATGTTTGATATACCTGCTTCCACATAATATTGATTGAGGGCTGCGATATACCTGCTTCCACATAATACTGATTAAGGGGTTTGATATACCTGCTTCCACCAAATATTGATTGAGGCCTGTGAGATACCTGCTTCCACACAATACTGATTAAGGGGTTTGATATAACTGTTTACACCAAATATTGATTGAGGCCTTCAATATACCTGCTTCCGCAAAATACTAATTAAGGGGTTTGATATACCTGATTCCACCATATATTGATTAAGGCCTGCGATATACCTGCTATCACAAATACTGCTCTTCTCTAGGGACTTAGGCACACGGTAATTTTGAAAATCACAGGCAGAAGAAGAGGCAGGCCGTTCTGCAGGGGTGGTATGGGTCGGGCCGGTGCACCAAGCTGGAGCCTAAGTGGGAAGTTGGAGAAGGCGCGTGCGATTACTTCAAACGACGCAACAAAGTTGTTTGAGTGGCTGACTCACCCTTCCGCTTCTGCACCCTCCTCGTCCTCTGTATCTGCACCCTCCTCACTCTCTGCTGTGTGGACCCTCAAATACATCACCACCACCACCATAGCCCCTCCACCCAAGTCAGAGGGATAATTTTCCTATCCATTCCCAGACATTACCGATGTGCAGCCATTATTGACATCGGATGAAAAAGAGGGGGTAGCAACATCTGCCAGCCAGCGGTCTGACGACAGTACCCAGATCATCCCAAGGAGGGAGGTCCCCCCTGTTGCTGCCTACTCCCGAGATCTCAAATGTCAGTGGTGGTGAAGATGACAATGATGATGTGTCGATGGATGTCATGTGGGTGCCCACAAGAGAGGAAGAGGAGGGGAGTTCAGAGGGAGAGAAGAAGCAGCAGAGAGGGAGGAGAAGGAGAAGAAGCAGGCAGAGCTTGAAGGGCACAGGAGGCAAAAAGCAGACTTTAAATGTATTTGGAGTGAGCCATTCACCATGCACAGTCACTTCTGGCGCTCCCAGGACGCGGGCACATAGCTCAGCAGTGTGGGCTTTTTTTAACGTGTCAGCTGCTGACAATATTGTTGTCATCTGCAGCCTGTGCTGTCAACGCATAAATCACAGTAGGGACAACCGTCTTAAGAAGGCACCTGGCCTCCCATCACCGAGCCCAATGGGAGAAATGCCGTCAGAAGCCACAAAGCCACACTTCCGGTGCTCTAAGTCCTGCCTCTTGTCTTTCTCCTCTCTCCTCTACAGTTGAGCGAACCCGAAGTGTAAAGTTCAGGTTCGTACCGAACTTTAGGTTTTTCGGCACCCGGACCCGAACCCGAACATCTACGTAAAAGTTCGGGTTCGGGTTCGGTGTTCGGCGATTTTTATGGCGCTTTTTGAAAGGCTGCAAAGCAGCCAATCAACAAGCGTCATACTACTTGCCCCAAGAGGCCATCACAGCCATGCCTACTATTGGCATGGCTGTAATTGGCCAACTGCAGCATGTGACCCAGCCTCTATTTAAGCTGGAGTCACGTAGCGCCGCCCGTCACTCTGCTCGGATTAGTGTAGGGATAGGCTGCAGCTGCTGTGAGGGAGAGATCAGGGAGGAATCTTATGAAGAACTGCTTCTTTACTCAGCGATCTACAGCAAATGTGTTTTGTGGGTTTAGTGCACAATTGCTTTAAGCCTGCCCTGACCCAACTACTACTGAAAACAAACTTTTTTTCCTTCAGTTAGTCAATACATAATCGCCAGCCATTTTATGCAGGATATCTGCATGTCTGCAAGTCCAGAAATACTGCTTTGAGACACTGGGGTTTAAAAACCCCTCTGTTTATTATATAGTGCACATCTAGGATTATCGCTGCATAAGTGACTGTTCAATTTAGGCCAGAAATACGTCTTTCTCATACTGGGGCATACTGGGGTGAAAAAAAAACTCTGTTTCATATAGTGCACATCTGTGAAAATAGGTGCATAAGTGAGTGTTACATTTAGGCCAGAAATACGGCTTTCTCATACTGGGGCATACTGGGTGAAAAAAAAAAAATCTGTTTCATACAGTGCACATCTATGATTATAGGTGCATAAGTTACTGTGAAATTTAGGCCACAAATACGGCTTTTGCTTACTGGGGTTAAAAAAAAACTCTGATATACTGCACATCTGGGATTAGAGGTGCATAAATTACTGTGAAATTTAGGCCACAAATACGGCTTTTGCTTACTGGGGTTAAAAAAAACCTGTGATAAACTGCACATCTGGGATTAGAGGTGCATAAGTTACTGTGAAAATTAGGCCACAAATACCGCTGTCATATAGAGTTAAAAAAATAAAAAAAATAGTGCAATACCCTACATCAGGGTTTTTATTGGCGGATAATTATTTTTAACAGACTCAACCACTTTTTACTTTTCTTGGTGAACGCTAACTATGAGGCAAACATCTAATAAGGGACGCGGTCATGGTCGTGGTGGTGGTGTTGGTGGAGCCTCTGGTGCACGGAGAGGACGTGGCCGTTCTGCCACAGCTACACGTCCTACTGAACCTACTACCTCAGGTCCCAGTAGCCGTTAGAATCTACATCGATATTTGGTTAGGCCTAATGCCGTTCTAAGGATGGTAAGGCCTGAGCAAGTACATGCGCTAGTCGATTGGGTGGCCAACAGTGGATCCAGCACGTTCACATTATCTCCCACCCAGTCTTCTGCAGAAAGCGCACAGGTGGCACCTGAAACCCATGCCCATCAGTCTGTCACATCACCCCCGTGCATATCTGGGAACCTGTCTGAGCCTCAAGTCATGCAGCAGTCTCTTATGCTGTTTGAAGACTCTACTGGCAGGGTTTCCCAAGGGCATCCACCTAGCCCTTCTCCAGAAGTGGAAGACATAGGATGTACTGACGCACAACCACTTATGTTTCCTGATGAGGACATGGGAATACCACCTCAGCACATCTCTGATGATGGCGAAACGCAGGTGCCAACTGCTGCATCTTTCTGCAGTGTGCAGACCGAAAAGGAGGTCAGGGAGGAAGACTGGGTGGAAGACGATGCAGGGGACGATGAGGTCCTAGACCCCACATGGAATGAAGGTCGTGCCACTGACTTTCAGAGTTCGGAGGAAGAGGCAGTGGTGAGACCGGGCCAACAGCGTAGCAAAAGAGGAAGCAGGGTGCAAAAGCAGAGCAGCCGTCGCCAAAACAGTTTGCCTGCTACTGTCCACCGCCACCAGGGACCGAGCACACCAAAGGCAGCTTCAAGGAGTTCCCTGGCATGGCACTTCTTCACACAATATGCTGACGACAAGACCCGAGTGGTTTGCTGTGCCATCAGAGCCTGAAGCCAGGCATTAACGTTCTGAACCTTAGCACAACCTGCAAGACCAGGCATCTACATGCGAGACACGGGCTGCAGTGGAGTAAGCACCTTCAAAACCAAGAAAGGGCCCCTCCTGCTCCCTCTTCTGCTGCTGCCTCGGCCTCTTCCTCTGCCTCAGGAAGAACATTGGCACCTGCCGCCCAGCAAACAGAGGATGTGCCACTAACACCACCACCTCCATCACCAAGCATCTCCACCATGTCACACGGAAGCTTTCAGCTCTCCATCTCACAAACCTTGGAGAGAAAGCGTAAATTCCCACCTAGCCACCCTCGATCCCTGGCCCTGAATTTCAGCATTTCTAAACTACTGGCCTTTGAAATGCTGTCATTCAGGCTGGTGGAGATGGACAGCTTCAAACAGCTCATGTTGCTTGCTGTCCCACAGTAAGTCGTTCACAGCCGCCACTACTTCTCCAGGAGAGCCGTGCCCTCCCTGCACAACCAAGTATCGGATAAAATCAAGTGTGCACTGCGCAACGCCATCTGTGGCAAGGTCCACCTAACCACAGATACGTGGACCAGTAAGCACGGCCAGGGACACTATATCTCCCTAACTGCACACTGGGTAAATGTAGTGGCAGCTGGGCCCCAGGCGTAGAGCTGTTTGGCACACGTCCTTCAGCCGCCAAGGATCGCAGGGCATCATTCTTTGCCTCCTGTTGCCTCCTCTTCCTACTCGGCTTCCTCCTCCTCTTCTACCACCTTCTCATCCGGTCAGCGACAGACCTTCACCACCAACTTCAGCACAGCCAGGGGTAAACGTCAGCAGGCTTTCTAAAAACTAATGTGTTTGGGTGACAGGCTCCATGCGAGACCTGTGTGCACTTTTGCGCTGTTTCGAGTACTCCACCAACATGGCCAGTGGCGATGACGCCGTTATCAGCGTTACAATACCACTTCTATGTCTCCTTGAGAAAACACTTAGGGCGATGATGGAAGAGGATGTGGCCCAGGACGAGGAGGAGGAGGAGGAGGAGGAAGAGGGGTCATTTCTAACACTTTCAGGCCAGTCTTTTAGAAGTGGCTCAGAGGGATGTTTTTTGCAACAGCAGAGGCCAGGTACAAATTTGGCCAGCCAGGGCCCACTACTGGAGGACGAGGAGGAGGAGGAGGTAGATGAGGAGGAGGAGGATGAGGAGGAGGATGAGGATAAAGCATGTTCACAGCGGGGTGGCACCCAACGCAGCTCGGGCCCATCACTGGTGCGTGGCTGGGGGGATACGGAGGACACAGACGATACGCCTCCCACAGAGGATAGCTTGTCCTTACCTCTTGGCAGCCTGGCACACATGAGCGACTACATGCTGCAGTGCCTGCAGAGTTGCCCACATTTTAACGTGTGCTGACTACTGGGTGGCCACCCTGCTGGATCCCCGTTACAAAGACAATGTGACGTCCTTAATTCCCTCAGTGGGGCGTGATCGAAAGATGCGCAACTACAGGCGCACGCTGGTAGACGTGCTCCTGAGAGCATTCCCGACTGATGCCGGGGGACAAGTGAAAGCATAAGGCGAAGGCAGGGGAGGAGGAAGAGGTCGCCAATGCAGCTGTGTCAGCGCCAGCACCTCAGAAGGCAGGGTTAGCATGGCCGACATGTGGAAAAGCTTTGTCACCTCGCCGCAACAACTAGCCCCAACTGCTGACATCGTTAGCAGGAGGCAGCATTTGAACAACATGGTGGAACAGTACCTGTGCACTCGCCTACACGTACTGACTGATGGTTCTGCCCCATTCAACTTCTGGGTCTCCAAATTGTCCACATGGCCAGAGCTTGCCCTGTATGCCTTGGAGGTGCTGGACTGCCCTGCAGCTAGTGTGCTCTCTGAACGTGCATTTAGCACGGCAGGAGGCATCATTACAGACAGACGCAGCTGCCTGTCCACAGCCAACGTGGACAAGCTCACGTTCATTAAAATGAACCAGGCCTGGATCCCACAAGACTTGTCTGTACCTTGTGCAGAATAGACAGTTCTAACAGCATCAACCATCCATCCTTGAACTAAAGTGCACTTATTCATATATTTTTTTTTTGTATGTCCCAATATTTTGGGGGTTACCCCTATGTAAAAATGCAAAATAACACACATCTGTGTTGGCTACCTATTCCTCCTTCGCCGCCGCTTCCACCTAGACCGCCACGTGAGCCTACACCGCCACATCCACCCATTCACCGCCTCCTCAACCTCTTCCTCCTACATCATTCCTAATTTCCCTAAATTTTCCTAAATTCATTTCCCTATCCACATTTGTTTGCAGAGCATTTGCCATGCTCTTAAGCACATTTTGCTGCCTTTTGCAGCCCTCTAGCTCTTTCCAGGGCTATTTTAGAGCCATTTTAGTGGCCAAAAGTTCGGGTCCCCATTGACTTTGAACTTGCCGAACCCGAACATCCAGGTGTCCGCTCAACTCTACTCTCCTCCCATTTTTCCTCCACTCCACCTTCCACCGTGCCGTCGTCGTGTTCATCTGGCAGAAGGCAGGATTCCGTGGCCCTAATGATCGAGCGTAAAAAGTTGATGACGCCGGATAACCCTCAGTCTAATGGCTGACCGCTGGCTTGTCGGAACTTCTAGCCCGCCAACTACTGCCATATAAACTGGTGGACAGGGAGGCCTTTAGAAAATTTGTGACCATTGGAACACCGGAATGGAAGGTCCCCGGAAGGAAATATTTCTCCCAGAAGGGCATCCCAGTGATATATGTCCACATTCAGTGGAAAGTGAATATATCTCTGGCACACAGTGTCAGTGCCAAGAAACATCTGACCACAGACACGTGGTCTAGCAAACACGGGCAGGGAAAGTACATAACTCCCGTGTGGATTTGGTGTTACCACCAAGGATTGCATGCAGGCCTGAATCTTCTTCTCCTCCTCCTTCTCCATCTGCCGTCTTCTCCTGGGCTGACACCTCCTTTTCCACTGCTACCGTCTCTTCCATTGCACACCCCCAATCTCCCCAGAACCTATTTGATGTGCCAGGTGAGATGTTGCCATGCCGTGCTGCGGCTGTTGTGCCTGGAAGCCAAGAGCCACACCGGTCCTGCACTGCTTACAGCTCTGCGGTCACAGGCCGATTAGTGGCTAACCCCGCTCAATTTGACAGTTGGTAAAGTAGTGTGTGATAATGGTGCCAACCTGCTGAGTGCGTTGAAACAGGGCAAAATGACACACGTGTCATGCATGTCACATGTCCTGAACTTAGTCATGCAGCGATTCGTTGCCAAATACCTCGGGGTCCAGGTCTTCTTGCGGCAGGCCAGGAACGGCCATGGCTCGCCTTGCTGTTGTTCATGCGCGACGCATGAAGACTTCTGCGGCCATTTGATGAGATCACCAAACTGGTCAGTCACAGCCAGGGTGCCATCAGTGACATCGTACCTTACGCCTTCTTTCTGGAGCGTGCATTGCGTCGTGTCATTGACCAAGCCGTCGAAAAGCAACAGCTGGAAGATGAGGAAGTCGCAATGCTGAATTAATTCCCAGGGGGGACTACTTCATCTGAGACAAGTCAGCAGGAGTCTGAAGAGGAGTCAGAGGAGGATGGTGGCTGGGGGGAGGAGGAGGAGCAAGAAGAGCAGGCTTTGAGGGGGACTTTAAACTTTTCGGGGATCCCTGGTGTCGTCCGTAGATGGGGGGATGAGACAGAGGACGACATTCTACTGGGCGATGAGCAGAAGCCAGGGCACTCCACTGCTTTCAATTTAGTGCAAATGGGTGCCTTCATTCACCAGTGTTTGAAGAGGGACCCCCATATAAAAAGCATAAAGGGCAAGGACCAGTACTGGGTGGCAATGTACTTAGAACCCCGATGCAAACACAAAATGGTGAACATGTTACCAGCATCCAAAAGGGCTGGCAGAATGCAGCATTTCCAGGCCTTGCTGCAAGAGATGCTGCATTATGCTGTTGCGGGCGCTGGCAGAGGAATTTACACCCACAGCAAAACAGTGTCACGGCGGACAGGATACAAGATACACAGAATATCAACAAACAAGTGTCTAGGCAAGAAGCTGGGGCTAAAGGTCACCTCATGACAATACCTACCAGCTCTCCCTAGACGTCTAAGCCCACGTTCAGACCCTATGCTGAATATTCCCTAAAATCCCTAAGATGGTGAAAGGGGGAAAGAGGCAGCCTGCTCCCTCAGACCTGGAGGGGTCGGCGGCTCTCTAACAGCCTAGACAGACAACCACAAGATAACAAAACCAACTTATCTTTTACTGAGCAGGAACAGCAAATCCTTCCTTCCTTCCTCTGAGCCAGACAGAAGCTATAACCCGCACAGGACACTGAGAGTGGGCGTAATTTAAACTCAAACCAACGACCCCACCCAGTGCACCTGAAGGGGGGCGGATATAGCTCATCTCCAAAACAAAAACAAAAGGCTACACACGTGCTGCTAACCTGTCAAACCTCCGCACATAGCCTCAGCAGGGCATGACAAACAGGTGCGGGTACCAATCCTACCGCTGTCAGGAAAATGCATAATTTTTGGGGCCTATACTCCACTAGCCTACAGTAAAATTGTTATTCAGTAAACGCCTAATGTACCTCCAGCCAGATAATCGCTTGTTCTTTTCTGTCCGGTGAATGCCTAATGTTTGAAGCCTATACTCCACTGGCCTGCAGTAAAATTGTTATGCACTGACCGCTTAATATACCTCCAGCCACATAATCACTTGTTCTTTTCTGTCAGGTGAATGTATAATTTTTGGGGCCCATACTCCACTGGCCTACAGTAAAATTGTTATCCACTGACCGACTAATATACCTCCAGCCACATATTCACTTGTTCTTTTTTGTCATGTGAATGCATAATTTTTGGGGCCTATACTCCACTGGCCTACAGTAAAATTTTTATCCACTCACCTCCTAATATACCTCCAGCCACATACTGTAATTTCTTATTCTTTTCCTTCCGGTGAATGCCTAATGTTTTGGGCCTGTACTCCACTAGCCTACAGTAAAATTGTTATCCACTGACCGCCTAATATACTTCCCGCCACATAATCACTTGTTCTTTTCTGTCCAGTGAATGCCTTATGTTTGAGGCCTGTACTCCACTTACCTGCAGTAAAATTGTTATGCACTGACCGCCTAATATACCTGCAGCAACATAATCACTTGTTCTTTTCTGTCCGGTGAATGCCTAATGTTTGGGGCCTGTACTTCACTGGTCTGCAATAAAAATTTTATCCACTGACCGCCTAATATACCTCCAGCCACATAATCACTTGTTCTTTTCTGTCAGGTGAATACATAATTTTTGGTTCCTATACTCCACTGGTCTACAGTAAAATTGTTATCTATTGACCTTCTAATATATCTCCAGCCACATAATCACTTGCTCTTTTTTTTCCGGTGAATGCCTAATGTTTGGGGCCTCTAATCCACTGGCCTGCAGTACATTGTAATCCACTGACAGCCTAATATACCTCCAGCCACATAATCACTTGTTCTTTTCTGTCCGGTGAATGCCAAATCTTTGGGGCCTGTACTCCACTTGCCTGCAGTAAAATTGCTATCCACTGACCACCTAATATACCTCCAGCCACATAATCACTTGTTCTTTTCTGTCCGGTGAATGCCTAATGTTTGGGGCCTGTACTTCAGTGGCCTGCAGTAAAATTGTTATCCACTGACCGCCTAATATACCTCCAGCCACATAATCACTTGTTCTTTTCTGTCCTGTGAATGACTAATGTTTGGGGCCTATACTCCACTGGCCTGCAGTAAATTTGTTATCCACTAATTACCTAATATATCTCCAGCCACATAATCACTTGTTCTTTTCTGTCCGGTAAATGCCTAATGTTTGGAGCATGTACTGCACTGGCCTACAGAAAAATTGTTATCCACTGACCACCTAATATACCTTCAGCCACATAATCACTTGTTCTTTTCTGTCCAGTGAATGCATAATATTTGGGTCCTGTACTCCACTGGCCTGCAGTAAAATTGTTATCCACTGAACGTCTAATATACCTCCAGCCACATAATCATTTGTTCTTTTCTGTCAGGTGAATGCCGAATGTTTGGAGCATGTACTGCACTGGCCTGCAGTAAAATTGTTATCCACTGACCACCTAATATACCTCCAGCCACATAATCACTTGTTCTTTTCTGTCCAGTGAATTCATGATTTTTGGGGCCTGTACTCCACTGGCCTACAGTAAAATTGTTATCCACTGACCGACTAATATACCTCCAGCCACATATTCACTTACTCTTTTCTGTCCGGTGAATGCCTAATGTTTGGGGTGTCGTGCATTTTCATAAATGTACAATCTTATCTAGAGATATTATAGTCTAAATATCAATGCCCATTGCCTTTAAGTGTAATCACAGATTGAACCGGAGTCTGATATTTCTCTATAGGATTGAAACAGGCCGAGATGAGGTTATGCTGAGTTCAGTTTGGGAACATGTTTGTGGGGACATAGAGTATATTGTCTTCTAAAATTATTGTGAGCAGATGTAGTATATCCGTTAATACTATAATGGGCCCTACAGACATGTATCTGTGAGAGACAACCATTTGAATAGCAATGTATTATTTTGTATTATCATTACAAAATCATTAGGGAGGTCTACTTTGTAGAAAGCATTGGGTGTGTGAATGTCCCATTCATGTCTTCATAATTATATTCTATATATTCCTGTGTTGTGTATTTAAATTTGCAACATATCTTAACCAATGACTTATATAATATGTCATCTATGTATAACAGTGTGTCGATGTGTATATATATATATATATATATATCATTTAGAATATATATTTTATGCCGTGTATATCCCACTGACCATATAGACTTTTAATGTTTAGAAAAGTATTGAAGTTATCTTCCTACTAATTGGTTTTCATGAGGAGAGCTGAATATTATTAGCCAGCCATGTGGGCAAGTTAATGAATCCGGATGTTAAGTAAAAGGAACCATTGTCCATTGTCCCTAAGAAGACAGTAGGAGATGGTGACTCCAACATGTCTAGATTAGGGGTAATTAAAATGTCAGGAAGAAACCCTTAATACTGATGAATATTGGGGGAGGTCAAAAAGGTCATCTGAATATATTATTAGGTATTTAGAATTAATGTTGAAATTGTCATGTGGTACAACAATGCCATCTAGAGGTAAATTGATAATAGTATGGCATTTTCACCAGTGTTCCAAGGGTTAAAATGACATCATTGGTATCTGCATACGAATACACCCATCTTGTCTGATTGGAGATCCCTAATCTAGAAGGGGAGGAATTCTTAGATAACATGGGGTATAAACTATGCATGTAAAAGGTTAGTGAGGATCTATCTATCTACCCATCTATCTACACTCTTCAACTGAAACAACTGCAACTAACAATTTACTTCAACAACAAAAAGAAACTTGGATTAATTTTTGTCCACTGGAAGAGTTTTGAGAACTGATCACACCCGAAACCTGTCCATCCTTGACTTGGTAACGTATGTTATATTTTTTGCTTGTGATATTATAAAGATATTCCTCTCAGCGTATAGTCAAGTGTTTCCATATTGTGGGAACGTATAGTGTTAATCACCTCCCTAATGCTAGTTGTCCTCTTAGCAAAGATGCATATTGCTAATGGGAGATTAGACATTGTATGAGTAGAGGTAAGACTCTGGGAATTCTATTTCCATAGTCTGGTTGTTGAGTGGGATATAATATCATATTAATATCATTAATATTTTTGATTGTCATAGGCTGAGACAGAGTCAAGGAACAACATTTATTGTTTTTGTATTAATCTGTATCTTGTCATGTTATAACCTGTTGGTAAACAGAAAATTCTGAGCTTCTCTTGATGTATCAATTATTGGTCTGTTTGATAAAGATATATCATTTATTTCTTATCATGTGTAACTTTTAATGATTCTGTGCTGGTGAGAAAGTGATAGTGGATTACACCACCATCTAGTGGTGGTTTGTTGGTACTGCGTCAATTTGTCTATCTATTGATCTTATGTCAGTTTTATATTGGATTTTTACTCATTTATAAATAAATAATTACATATATTTTGCATAATTGGTTGCCCCTTTGTTTTCATTGATTGCATAAATTAAATTTAGAGTCTCAAGATAAAAGAAAGGCGTTTAATGTCCGCCTAGTGGATTTCCTGACTGATTTCCATATTTTATTATTTTATAAATTTTTTTTTTTTTATATAAAATATTTATATTTTATATAAAAGATATACCTTGACAGGGGCTTATACTACACTGACCTGCAGTAAAATTGTTATACGCTGAACGTCTAATATACCTCCAGCCACATAATCACTTGTTCTTTTTGTCAGGTGAATGCATAATTTTTGGGGCCTATACTCCACTGGCCTACAGTAAAATTGTTATCCACTGACCTCCTAATATACCTCCAGTCACATAATCACTTGTTCTTTTCTGTCCGGTGAATGCCTAATGTTTGGGGCCTATACT
The DNA here is from genome assembly GCF_905171765.1 of Bufo bufo. Classification (NCBI taxonomy): domain Eukaryota; kingdom Metazoa; phylum Chordata; class Amphibia; order Anura; family Bufonidae; genus Bufo; species Bufo bufo. Next base: position 327,565,158 of record NC_053393.1, read on the forward strand.
CCACTGGCCTGCAGTAAAATTGTTATCCACTGACCTCCTAATATACCTCCAGTCACATACTGTAATTACTTGTTCTTTTCCTTCCGGTGAATGCCTAATGTTTTGGGCCTGTACTCCACTAGCCTGCAGGAAATTTTTTATCCACAGACCGCCTAATATACCTCCCACCACATAATCACTTGTTCTTTTCCGTCCGGTGAATACCTTATGTTTGAGGCCTGTACTCCACTGATCTGCAGTAAAATTGTTATCCACTGACCTTCTAATATACAGTCCTGATCAAAAGTTTAAGACCACTTGAAAAATTGCAAAAAATCATATTTAGCATGGCTGGATCTTAACAAGGTTCCAAGTAGAGCTTCAACATGCAACAAGAAGAAATGGGATTGAGACAAAAAAAAAATTAGAGCATTCAATTTAATGAAAACAACGAATAAACTGAAACAGGCTGTTTTTCAGCTGATCCAAATTTTAGGACCACATGCCTTTAAAAGGCCAAATCTGTGCAAAGATGTGGATTCATTGTCATTTTCTGTCAGGTAGTCACACGTTGTGATGGCAAAGGCAAAAAAACTCTCCCTTTTTGAACGTGGTCGGGTTGTTGAATAGAGATGGCCCGAACTATCCGACGGCGAACAGTTCCCGGCGAACATAGCTTGTTCGCGTTCGCCTCTGCCGGGCGAACACATGCGATGTTCGGTCCGCCCCCTATACATCATCATTGAGCAAACTTTGACCCTGTACCTCACAGTCAGCAGACACATTCCAGCCAATCAGCAGCATACCCTCCCTCCCAGACCCTCCCACCTCCTGCACAGCATCCATTTTAGATTCATTCTGAAGCTGCAGTCTTAGTGAGAGGAGGGAGACTGTAACTGCTGCTGATTTAATTGGGAAATCGATAGCTAGGCTAGTGAATTCAGTGTCCACTCCAGTCCTGAAAGACTCATCTGATCTCTGCTGTAAGGACAGCGTCCTGACAGCACCCCAAAAAGCCCTTTTTAGGGCTGCAACATTAGTCTGCTTTTTTTTTTTCCTTTATATACATATTGCAGTTGCCTGGCCTGCCTGTGTGTGAGGAGCTGCAGGCCCACAGACTGTAGTGTGCCCACTGCCAGTGCTCACCCCTGTCATTCCGTGTGGCACAGGACTTTGCTTAAAAAAAGGCACTTAATTTTTACACTTTAATCTAAGGTTAGTTGCCTGCCAGTGTGTGTCAGGCTGACTTCCACTGACTGTAGTGTGCCCACTGCCAGTGCCCACCACTCATACCGGCTGGCACAGGACTTTGCATAAAAAAGGCATTTAATTTTTACACTTTAGTGTAATTTCAGCTGCTTGCCTGCTGCTAGTGTGTGTCAGGCCGACTTCAACTGACTGTAGTGTGCCCACTGCCAGTGCCCACCCCTGTCATCCCGTGTGGCACAGGACTTTGCTTAAAAAAAAGGCACTTCATTTTTACACTTTAATCTAAGGTTAGTTGCCTGCCAGTGTGTGTCAGGCCGACTTCAACTGACTGTAGTGTGCCCACTGCCAGTGCCCACCCCTGTCATCCCGAGTGGCACAGGACTTTGCTTAAAAAATAGGCACTTAATTTTTACACTTTAATCTAAGGTTAGTTGCCTGCCAGTGTGTGTCAGGCTGACTTCCACTGACTGTAGTGTGCCCACTGCCAGTGCCCACCACTCATACCGGCTGGCACAGGACTTTGCTTAAAAAAGGCATTTAATTTTTACACTTTAATGTAATTTCAGCTGCTTGCCTGCTGCTAGTGTGTGTCAGGCCGACTTCAACTGACTGTAGTGTGCCCACTGCCAGTGCCCACCCCTGTCATACCGAGTGGCACAGGACTTTGCTTAAAAAATAGGCACTTAATTTTTACACTTTAATCTAAGGTTAGTTGCCTGCCAGTGTGTGTCAGGCTGACTTCCACTGACTGTAGTGTGCCCACTGCCAGTGCCCACCACTCATACCGGCTGGCACAGGACTTTGCTTAAAAAAGGCATTTAATTTTTACACTTTAATGTAATTTCAGCTGCTTGCCTGCTGCTAGTGTGTGTCAGGCCGACTTCAACTGACTGTAGTGTGCCCACTGCCAGTGCCCACCCCTGTCATACCGAGTGGCACAGGACTTTGCTTAAAAAATAGGCACTTAATTTTTACACTTTAATCTAAGGTTAGTTGCCTGCCAGTGTGTGTCAGGCTGACTTCCACTGACTGTAGTGTGCCCACTGCCAGTGCCCACCACTCATACCGGCTGGCACAGGACTTTGCATAAAAAAGGCATTTAATTTTTACACTTTAGTGTAATTTCAGCTGCTTGCCTGCTGCTAGTGTGTGTCAGGCCGACTTCAACTGACTGTAGTGTGCCCACTGCCAGTGCCAACCACTGATACCGGGTGGCACAGTAGCTTGCCGATAAATAAGGCATTTAATTTTTAGACAGTAGTCTAAATTCAGTTGCTTGCCTGCTGCCAGTGTGTGTCAGGCCCGCTTCCACTGACTGTAGTGTGCCCACTGCCAGTGCCAACCACTGATACCGGGTGGCACAGTAGCTTGCCGATAAATAAGGCATTTCATTTTTAGACAGTAGTCTAAATTCAGTTGCTTGCCTGCTGCCAGTGTGTGTCAGGCCCTCTTCCACTGACTGTAGTGTGCCCACTGCCAGTGCCAACCACTCATACCGGGTGGCACAGTAGCTTGCCGATAAATAAGGCATTTAATTTTTACACTTTAGTGTAATTTCAGTTGCTTGCCTGCTGCCAGTGTGTGTCAGGCCCGCTTCCACTGACTGTAGTGTGCCCACTGCCAGTGCCAACCACTGATACCGGGTGGCACAGTAGCTTGCCGATAAATAAGGCATTTAATTTTTAGACAGTAGTCTAAATTCAGTTGCTTGCCTGCTGCCAGTCAGTGTGTCAGGCCCTCTTCCACTGACTGTAGTGTGCCCACTGCCAGTGCCAACATCATACCTGATCGTATACACACACTGGATGTTTTAAAGCACGTTATTCCAAACAATTTAGGAATGTTAGTTGATTTATGCCCTTTATGGATTAAAACCCGACTCTGCGTCCACTACGTAATTTTCCATGGGAGTTTTGCCATAGATCCCCCTCCGGCATGCCACAGTCCAGGTGTTAGACCCCTTGAAACAACTTTCTCATCACTATTGTGGCCAGAAAGAGTCCCTGTGGGTTTTAAAATTCGCCTGTCTATTGAAGTCTATGGCGGTTCGCCCGGTTCGCCAGTTCGCGAACATTTGCGGAAGCTCGCGTTCGCTGTTCGCGAACTGAAAATTTTATGTTCGCGACATCACTATTGTTGAACTGCATAAGCAGGGTCTCTCACAGCGCGCCATCGCTGCTGAGGTGGGACGCAGTAAGACAGTCATTTGGAATTTCTTAAATGATCCTGAGGGTTATGGAACAAAAAAGTCAAGTGGAAGACCCAAAAAAATTTCATCAGCACTGAGCCGGAGGAACCAATTGGCTGTCCGTCAAGACACTGGACGATCCTCGACCCAAATTAAGGCCCTTACTGGTGCTGATTGCAGCCCCATAACCATCAGACGGCATCTGAGACTGAAGGGCTTCAAAAACAAAAAACGTCTTCAAAGACCTCGTCTCCTTGAACGCCACAGAACTGCTTGTTTGGACTTTGCAAGAGAGCACCAAACATGGGACATTCAAAGGTGGAAGAAAGTTTTATTCTCTGATGAGAAAAAATTTAACCTTGATGGTCCTGATGGTTTCCAACGTTACTGGCATGACAAGCAGATCCCACCTGAGATGTTTTTCACGCGCCACAGTGGAGGGGGTACCATAATGGTCTGGGGTGCTTTTTCCTTCAGTGGAACAATGGAGCTTCAGGAAGTGCAGGGGCGTCAAACGGCCGCTGGCTATGTCCAGATGTTGCAGAGAGCATTCCTCATGACTGAGGGCCCTCGTCTGTGTGGTAACGACTGGGTTTTTCAACAGGACAACGCTACAGTACACAATGCCCACAGGACAAGGGACTTCTTCCAGGAGAATAACATCACTCTTTTGGCCCATCCTACGTGTTCCCCTGATCTAAATACAATTGATAGCCTTTGGGGATGGATGGCAAGGGAAGTTTACAAAAATGGACAACAGTTCCAGACAGTAGATGGCCATCGTGCGGCCGTCTTCACCATTTGGAGAAATGTTCCCACTCACCTCATGGAAACGCTTGCATCAAGCATGCCGAAACTAATTTTTGAAGTGATAAACAATAACAGAGGAGCTACTCATTACTGAGTTCATGTTTGTAAGTTGGATTTCTGTTTTGGGGGGGTTTATTTTTTTTTTAGAGGTGTTGTCCTTAACTTTTGATCAGCTGAAAAACAGCCTGTTTCAGTTTATTCGTTGTTTTCATTAAATTGAATGCTCAAAAAATGTTTTGTCTCACTCCCATTTCTTCTTGTTGCATGTTGAAGCTTTACTTGGAACCTTGTTAAGATCCAGCCATGCTAAATATGATTTTTTGCCATTTTCAAGTGGTCTTAAACTTTTGATCAGGACTGTATCTCCAGCCACATAATCACTTGCTCTTTTCTTTCCGGTGAATGCCTAATGTTTGGGGCCACTAATCCACTGGCCTACAGTAAAATTGTTATCCACTGACTGTCTAATATACCTCCAGCCACATAATCACTTGATCTTTTCTGTCCGGTAAATGTCTAATGTTTGGGGCTTCTAATCCACTGGTCTGCAGAAAATTGTTATTGACTGACCGCCTAATATACCTCCAGCCACATAATCACTTGTTTTTTTTCGGTCTGGTGAATGCCTAATCTTTCGGCCTGTACTCCACTTGCCTGCAGTAATATTGCTATCCTCTGACCACCTAATATACCTCCAGCCAAATAATCACTTGTTCTTTACTGTCCGGTGAATGCCTAATGTTTGGGGCCTATACTCCACTGTCCTGCAGTAAAATTGTTATCCACTGACCGCCTAATATACCTCCAGCCACATAATCACTTGTTATTTTCTGTCCTGTGAATGCCTAATGTTTGGGGCCTATACTCCACTGGCCTGCAGTAAGTTTGTTATCCACTAATTACCTAATATTTCTCTAGCCACATAATCACTTGTTCTTTACTGTCCGGTGAATGCCTAATGTTTGAAGCATGTACTGCACTGACCTGCAGTAAAATTGTTATCCACGGACCACCTATTATACCTCCAGCCACATAATCACTTGTTCTTTTCTGTCAAGTGAATGCATAAGTTTTTGGGGCCTGTACTTTACTGGCCTACAGTAAAATTGTTATCCACTGAACGTCTAATATACCTCCAGCTACATAATCATTTGTTCTTTTTTGTCAGGTGAATGCCTAATGTTTGAAGCATGTACTGCACTGGCCTGCAGTAAAATTGTTATCCACTGACCACCTAATATACCTTCAGCCACATAATCACTTGTTCTTTTCTGTCCAGTGAATGCATAATTTTTGGGGCCTGTACTCCACTGGCCTACAGTAAAATTGTTATCCACTGTCCGCTTAATATACCTTCAGCCACATAATCACTTGTTCTTTTCAGTCAGGTGAGTGCATAATTTTTGGGGCCTGTACTCTACTGGCCTACAGTGAAATTGTTATCCACTGACCAACTAATATACCTCCAGCCACATAATCACTTGTTCTTTTCTGTCCGGTGAATGCCTAATGTTTGGGGCCTATACTCCACTAACCTGCAGTAAAATTGTTATCCGCTGAACGTCTAATATACCTCCAGCAACTTAATCACTTGTTCTTTTCTGTCCGGTGAATGCCTTATGTTTGAGGCCTGTACTCCACTGACCTGCAGTAAAATTGTTATGCACTGACCGCCTAATATACCTCCAGCCACATAATCACTTGTTCTTATCTGTCCGGTGAATGCCTAATGTTTGGGGCCTGTACTCCACTGGTCTGCAGTAACATTTTTATCCACTGACCTCCTGATATTCCTCCAGCCACATAATCACTTGTTTTTTTCTGTCAGATCAATACATATTTTTTGGTTCCTATACTCCACTGGCCTCCAGTAAAATTGTTATCCACTGACCTTCTCATATATCTCCAGCCACATAAACACTTGCTTTTTTCTGTCCGGTGAATGCCTAATGTTTGGGGCCTCTAATCCACGGCCTGCAGTAAATTGTTATCCACTGACTGCCTAATATCCCTCCAGCCACATAGTCACTTGTTATTTTCTGTCAGGTGAATACATAATTTTTGGTTACTATACTCCACTGGCCTACAGTAAAATTGTTATCCACTGACCGTCTAATATAACTTCAGCCACATAATCACTTGTTCTTTTCTGTCCGGTGAATGCCTAATCTTTGGGGCCTGTACTCCACTTGCCTGCAGTAAAATTGCTATCCACTGACCACCTAATATACCTCCAGCCACATAATCACTTGTTCTTTTCTGACCGGTGAATGCCTAATGTTTGGAGCATGAACTGCACTGGTCTGCAGTAAAATTATTATCCACTGACCGCCTAATATACCTCCAGCCACATAATCACTTGATCTTTTCTGTCTGGTGAATGCCTAATGTTTGAGGCCTGTACTCCACTGGCCTACAGTAAAAATGTTATCCAGTGACTATCTAATGTACCTCTAGCCAAATAATCACTTGTTCTTTTCTGTCCGGTGAATGGTTAATTTTTGGGGACCATACTCCTGTGGTTCAACATAAATTTTTTTTGTCTCTAGCAGGTCACATTTTTGAGAGTTTCCCTTTAAGACGCAAAAAAATGTCCCCTGATTAAAATTCATATTTTTTGTGGGAATGTTTGTCATTGATCCCCTTCTGGTATGACCTGAAGGTTTTTCAGGTTCGCCTGCCATTAAAGTGATTGTGGCCCGCCGCGAACGCGCTGTTCGCGAATATTTGATCCTGGTCCGGCCGATGTTCGCCCATCACTAAACACCACCTGACATATCAATCCTTGTACGTCATCTATATCATAGAATGCCAATATGGTTTACAATATGTTGGGCGCACAACCCAAACACTACACTGCCATCTGAATGAACATTGACACAACATACAGAATCAGTATACCAAACATAGCTTATCCAGGCATTACGCCAACACTCCAGAAAAAATTGCGAGATCTATTGGATCTATCAGTTGAACACACTCACCCCCATGGCCTAAATGAAATAAACCAAATATTAATATAAATCCTTTAACAAAACAACAACAAAAAAACACTAGATCCCTAAAAAATCTACACAACAATGAAAGATAGGGACATACCCTTCTATTCTAAATTTTGACAGATACGCTGGAAAGACCAGACTTGTAAGTGTCCCGCTTATTTTACTTTTATCCTAAGTTCACTCATTTATGCTGCATTATCCATTCTAAACCATCCCATACGTTGATACAACAAGATATTAACCCGTCCATCATAAATATACAAGCTTAAAATATGCATAAGTATGTATACATACATATATGCACATATATACTGTCTCTTATACTACATGTATATACCATTATATTATTTTAGTAGATGGACACACCATATGAACGTACTGTCTTGTACACAAGTTAACCCCATACACTTAATTTTATTAGTCTTTAATTTTTTTATTTTTTTTTATTATCTTTATGCACACACTTGATTCCCATTATTGTTAGCTTTGTTTATCTCTCTATAACAACCACACACTGCCATGATATGGGTATTACAATTGACGACATATATACACATTCACTGCTACACTGTGAAGCGGCACTGACACTAGGAAGCAGCGCTCACCTTCCAAACTGTTTAAGCAGCGCTGACACTGGAAAGCAGCGCTCACCGTCTAAACTATGAAACAGTGCTGAGACTGAGAAGCAGCGCTCACCTTCTAAACTGTGGAGCAGCCCTGACACTAGAAAGCAGCTCACCCTCTAAAAAGTGAATCTGCGCTGACCTTCCACACACTGTACACATCTTTACAGTGTAACTGATTATCTCCCCAGCCTGCACGTTCTCCCTTCCACCTTCATCCCACCCCACACACTAATACAGAACCATCCCAAAACTCAGCAAAGATGGAAATACAATTAAACACCCCCGCTCTGAAAAAAATCCAAGTTGCCTGTCAGCCGGGAAATCACACACATAACAGAGCGATCGCTGCTCCCCCCAAATGGAGCACCCAGAAAACAAATAAATAAACACAACAGATCTTTCCACCAAAGTACATACTCATTGATTTATTCATTTGCTTAATCACTGGCACATCTATACAGCACAACAGCGCTGATCATCTCTCCCAGCCTGTACATTCCCCCCTTCACATCTTCACATCCCAGAATGAGCCTGCGCTCACTGTTTGAAAGGAATGTCAACTCAGAACACATCCCCGATCCTCCCCCTGGCCTGCGCGCCAAAAATTTTGGTTTTAAATTGCTACACCATTGTTTTATGCATATAGTCCTGATGAAGTGGGCAATCCAGCCCCAGAAACGCCTAGACTACCTGTGAATAAAAATACCCTGCATGGGGAGCGGAGCCAGCAAGCCATGGTGTAGGACGTCTCCACCAGAGCTCCTCGCCGCTTGCCCAGCTTTATCAGCTATAATCAGCAGACAGAGAACCCATAATGGGGCAACTCTCAGAGACAGAGATGGTGCGATAGGAAACTCCCTGAAGATAAAAAAGACACAGGGAGACCTGAATAAATTCCTCAATAGAAGAACCTCCTCGCACCCTGAGAGCGGCAAGATGGTGCGCGAGGTGCAAACTGACTCAGGGCGGGAAGACGTCGATTCTGATGCCGGCAGCTCAGACACTGAATCCTTCAACAGAGGTGAGACAGACTCCCTCCCTCTTACCCGGATCTTCTTGCAACAATCGCTAGCCCAGGCCCTTACCCCGGTTCTGAAAGAACTCTCTGACATCAAAGCTGAGTTCCAGCAACTCGGCCATCGAGTTGAATACCTGGAAGAAAGCCACGATCTCCTGGTTCAGCATGAAGCCGGAGTACAAAACCACCTGATCGCTATGTCTAAAATGATTAACGCGGCCTATGTGCACCTGGAGGACCAGGATAATAGAGGGCGGAGGAAAAATGTTCGCCTACGCGGTATACCTGAGGTGGAGCCAGCGGATGACCTGCCGGACACTGTACGCCGTCTATTTGCCCTTCTGATGGGACAAGACCAAGCCGGCGCCATTGTCATCGAGAGGGCCCATAGAGCCCTCAGGCCTAAACCTGCTGCGGGAGACCCACCCAGAGACGTGGTGTGTGCCTTAATGAACTTTTTGGACACTGCTGCCATTCTGAGAGCGACTAGAGAGAAGGGAGACATCACTCTAGATGGGCACAAGGTGCTCCTGTTTCAAGACCTGTCGGCGAGCACGCTGGCCAAACGCAGGAATCTCCGCCCGCTAACTTCGCTGCTGAGGGACAAGAAGCTCCTGTTCCGATGGCTGTTCCCTTTCGGCTTATGCACCATAATCGGGGGGAAGCAGCACACTGTGAGACTCCCGGAGGACTTACCGCCTGTCTGGGAGGCCTTGGGAACATATGCTCTGGACATTCAATCTTGGCTCCCCTGTAGTCCGATCCTGGACCTCCCAAGCCTGCCGCGGCCGGAGAGTTGGTGCTTGGCGCAGAAAGAGATCCCCGAGGAAGAGGGTCCCTTGAATCGATGCCTCCAGAGGCCTTGGAAGCGCACTTTGATGTGGGCCTCTGACGATCACCGCCATTGAGGCCGCTGCCACATCCTCCTCTTGCAGGACTCAGGTTCTATATAGCCCCTGCTTGTTTCCTCTTCCATGAGGTTCCCCCTCTCTTCTCTCTTCTCTCCTCTACTGCTGTCCTGCACTTCACCCTTGATCCTACCTACGCCCCTCTCCTCTCCCCCCCCACATGTATCTTATTGCCCCAACCGTTCTGGAGTTAGCCCACGAAAATGGCCACCCTGGGCTAGGTTGGAGCAACAGGCGGACGTTCAAGGGTGGCGATGTAAAGTGCCTGTTCCATGATTAGTGCCTTCACTCTGTATAGCCTAACTATGTCTGCTATTTGCATTCCTTGAAATGGGCTTAGTGTGTGAGACCTGGTAATCTGGAACTTCCACACTAATTTCCCCCTCCTGAGGTCTGAGACCTCTTTGGTAAATTATACAGTTTTTGTTCTTGCTTATTCAAGAATCCTTTCTATTGCAATGTTTATACTCTGTTTTCCATATGTTGCCCTGTGTCACCCTCTGACTACTACCTCAGCTCATCCGCTCAGGCCCCCATACCACCGCCATGACTGACTTAAAGATTGTGTCGTTCAATGTGAATGACATGAATACCCCGCAAAAAAGAAACCAAATTTACCACCTGCTCAGGAAGGAGAGTGCCGACTTACTGTTGCTACAGGAGACCCACTTTAGACACCTACACATACCTAGGGTGGTAAGCAAACATTTCCCTGTGTGGCATCACGCCTCTTATTCCTTAGCAGCCAGGGGGGTTTCCATAGGCCTGGGACAGAATATACCCTTCCTTTTGACATCAAAACTGGCTGACCCATGACGGACGTTATCTACTCCTGAAAGGTAGTATGGCGAACTCCATGATTACTCTGGCAAACCTGTACGCTCCAAATAATGGGCAGATTCCCTGGTTGCTCCGCACGCTGGAGATTATTAAAAGCTTCATAGAGGGACACCTCATAATAGGGAGAGACCTTAATCTCACTCTAGACTTATCCAAAGACACAACTTCTACAGGCCGCCCTCTCTCTAAGAGGCAACTGAGAAGACTTCTCCTCACCTTCACTGACTTGGGGGTCTCAGATGTCTGGCGCCTCACCCACCCTAAGGAGAAGGATTACACCTTCCACTCGCGGGCGCACAATACATACCAACACCTGGACTATCTACTTTTGACAAACCAACTGCTGTCTTCATTAACAGAGGCCAGCATTGGGAACATAGTCATATATGACCATGCGCCGGTGAGTGTGAAGGTGAGGTTCCACGCAATCCCACCGAGGTCCTGGGTTTGTAGATTGAACGAGACACTTCTAGAAGACGAATCACACAGACGAGCTGTAGATCAACACCTTAGAAACTATTTCAGGGAAAATGATCGAGATCTCACCAGTAAGACAACTCTCTGGGAGGCGCACAAGGTGGTTATCAGGGGGGAGCTTATAAGTTTAGGCACCAAGGTCAAGAGAAATAGACAGAAACAGTTAGACTCCCTCCTCCAGCAGATCTCCACACTCGAGACTTTGCACAAGAGAGCGAGATCAGTAGAGGTTCTGGAGTCGCTAAAACGGTTGAGACAACAGGTTACAGACCTACTAAACGTATGGGCTGCTAGAGCCCTAAAGACCCTGCGTTTTAAACAATATCTACATGTGAACAGGGGATCCAAACTAGTTTCTAGCCTTCTAAAGGGACAAAGGAACAAATCCTTTATCCAGGCCATTAAATCGAGTTCAGGCTCCCGACTTATAAACACCCCAGCGATAGCACAGGAGTTTTGCTCCTTCTACTTGACTTTGTATAACCTCCCGGCATCCTCCTTTAATCAGCAGCTCGACGACCGAATCACAGAGTTTCGAAGCTCCATTAATATTCCGAGCCTATCCACAGAAGATATACGCGGGTTACTCCTGCCATTTACGTTAGAAGAAGTAGACCAAGTCCTCTCGTCTATCCCTTCCAGTAAGATCCCAGGGCCCGATGGGTTTCCAATCTCCTATTACAAAAAATTCAGGGACATTCTAATACCTCGCTTTGTCGATGTTTGTAATCATCTGCTTAGAGGCGGATCTCTGTCCCCACAATCCCAGGAAGCACATATAGCAATTATTCACAACGATGGAAAAGATAAAGAGGTCTGTGGAAGTTACAGACTGATATTGCTGCTAAACACCGACCTAAAATAGTGGGCTAAACTGCTTAACAACAGAATATCGAAGCTGCTTCCTGGGCTGGTGGGTGAAGAGCAAGTGGGCTTCGTGGCAGGCAGAGAGGGCAGACATAACATCAGTAGAGTGATACATGGGGCCACACACGCTATTAAAACTAAGTCCCCCCTTGTGCTGCGAGGCACAGATGCAGTGAAGGCGTTCGATAGGGTCAGTTGGCACTATATGAGAAGGGTATTGAATGCCTTTGGCTTCCCAGAGGACTATACACGAGACATTTTTACATTGTATTCAGCACCATCTGCAAGAGTGCTGGTCAACGGGACCCTATCGGACGCCTTCCAAAACTAAAACGGTACCCGCCAGGGATGCCCGTTGTCCCCCACCCTGTTCATTCTCACCCTGGAAACGTTACTAGTAAAGTTCCTCCAGTCCCCCACGATCAAAGGCGTAAAACTGGGAAATCACTCCCACAAGATGGCCGACTTTGCGGACGACCTACTGCTTTTGCTGACGAATCCAGAGGAGGCCCTGCTGGAGGTTCTACAGATATTCGAATCCTTTGGGCTAATCTCGAACTTTAAGATAAATTTTGATAAGTCGGAAGCCTTAGGCATATCTCTGTCACCTACCTTGCGAGCTAGGGTTAAAGCCCTCACACCATTTAAATGGCCTGCCCAGGCAATAAAATATCTGGGAGTCATGATCCCACTAGATCCAAAGCTCCTATTTCGCCTCAATTATCCCCCGTTACTTACCAAAGTCGCCTCTATTCTCTCAAAAAGCTCCTCACCTTTCCTCACCTGGCTAGGCAGGAAGAATGTCTTAACCACCTACATCCTGCCATTACTTATGTATACCCTACGAGCCCTTCCTATTTCATTACCCTGCAACTTCATAAACAAAATTCAAACCCTTATGAGTAAATATCTTTGGGCTACTGGCTGACCTAGAATGTCCCTCTGCCTGCTCTCTCGTAGGAAAAAACATGGCAGAATTTCCCTCCCAGACATCCCGGCCTATATTCAGGCCATTCACTTAGAAAGGTGGTTGAGGCTGACCAGACAGGAGATTTACTGTATGCATGTAGATTTCGAGTTGGCCCTTTTGGGCAAAGACTCACTCCACAGACTGTGGTTACCTGGAAAAGTGGGAGAGGGGGTCAAAATAGACAGCAAACTTACCAGAGGGATGTTACGTGCTTGCCACAAATCAAAAGAGCTCAACTCTGGCAAAGCAAAGATCTCTCCTCTGGCTCCTATATCAGTCCTCCCCAACCTTATGTGCCCACAAATTAGAGACCTGTCTGAAATCTGTCTCTCAATGACCCGACACAGACTGGGTGACTTAACGAAGTTACAGGCCCCTACCGACTTCTACGCTGCCCTTTCTGGAACTTTATTCAAGGGAATGACTTCGAAAATATTTGCAGACAGTTTAAGACCTCTAAGTTTGTTCCATTACCAGATCCGACGTGGTTAGAAAACTTCACACTACTGCCAACTCTGCCCCACAAGTGCACCACCCACATATATAGGAAAATACTCTGTGCAAGAGACTCCAATATGCCACCATGGGTGGCTGACTGGGAGAGAGATATATTTTTATTTTGCAACTAATAAAAAACCTACACAAAAATGAAAGATAGGGACATACCCTTCTATTCTAAATTTTGACAGATACGCGTGAGAGTCCGGACTTGTAAGCGTCCCACTTATTTTACTTTTATCCTAAGTTCACTTATTTATGCTGCATTATCCATTCTAAACCATCCCATACCTAGATACAAGATAAAAACCCGTCCATCAGAAATATACAAGCTTAAAATATGCATAAGTATGTATGCATACATATATACACATATATACTGTCTCTTATACTACATGTACATACCATTATATTATTTTAGTAGAGGGACACACCATATGAACGTACTGTCTTGTACACAAGTTACCCCCATACACTTAATTTTATTAGTTTTTAATTATCATTATTTTTTTATTATCTTTATGCACACACTTGATTCCCATTATTGTTAGCTTTGTTTATCTCTCTATAACAACCACACACTGCCATGATATGGGTATTACAATTGCCGACATATATAAACATTCATTGCAGAGCTAATTCATATATCACCCCGAACTGGGTGAGAGACTAAGGTAGATACCCCAAAAAACACCTTAGTTGTCTGCTAGATTGAATCAAGTACCCTATTTCTGCATATTCACCATAAGTAGAGCCAACTAAGGCTACTTTCACACTTGCGTTCGGAGCAGATCCGTCTGGTGTCTGTACAGACGGATCTACTCCTATAATGCAAACGCTTGCATCCGTTTAGAATGGATCTGTCTGCATAACTGTTTTTTTCAGATCTGATTTTTCACTTCGTGAAAACTCAGATCCGACAGTATTTTCTAACACAGAGGCGTTCCCATGGTGATGGGGACGATTCAAGTTAGAATATACTAAAAGAACTGTGTACATGACTGCTGCCGGCCCCCCCTCCCTCCCACCCTGTTTTTAACTCATTGGTGGCCAGTGCGGCCGGCCCCCCTGCCCCCCTAATTAAAATGACCGACCCCCCATCATTGGTGGCAGCGGAGAGTTCCGATTGGAGTCCCAGTTTAATCGATGGGACTCCGATCGGTAACCATGGCAACCAGGACGCTACTGCATTCCTGGCTGCCATGGTTACTTAGCAATTTTAGAAGCATTATACTTACCTGCGATGTCTGTGACTGGCCGGGCGCTCCTCCTACTGGTAAGTGAAAGGTCTGTGCTATAAGCAATGCGCCGCACAGACCTTTCACTTACCAGTAGGAGGAGCGCCCGGCCGGTCACAGACATCACAGGTAAGTATAATGCTTCTAAAATTGCTAAGTAACCATGGCAACCAGGAATGCAGTAGCGTCCTGGTTGCCATGGTTACCGATCGGAGTCCCAGCGATTAAACTGGGACTCCGATCGGAACTCTCCGCTGCCACCAATGATGGGGGGTCGGTCATTTTAATTAGGGGGGGGGCGGCCGCACTGGCCACCAATGAGTTAAAAACAGGGGGGGAGGGAGGGGGGGCCGGCCACACTGGCCACCAATGAGTTAAAAACAGGGAGGGGGAGGGAGGGGGGCCGTCCGCACTGGCCACCAATGTTAAAAACAGGGGGGGAGGGGGGGGCCGCACTGGCCACCAATGAGTTAAATATAGGGGAGGGAGGGGGGCCGGCCGCACTGGCCACCAATGAGTTAAATACAGGGGGGGTCTGCCCCCTGCTGCCTGGCAGCACCTGCCAGGCAGCAGGGGGCAGTCATGTACACAGTTCTTTTAGTATATTCTAACTTGAAGCGTCCCCATCACCATGGGAATGCCTCTGTGTTAGAATATACTGTCGGATCTGAGTTTCACGATCTAACTCAAATCCGATGGTATAATCTAACATAGAGGCGTTCCCATGGTGATGGGGACGCTTCAAGTTAAAATATATACCATCGGATTTGAGAAATCTCCGATCTGATGGTATATTAATAGGGACTCCTGACTTTACATTAAAAGTCAATGGGGGGCGGATCCGTTTGCAATTGCACCATATTGTGTCAACGTCAAACGGATCCGTCCCCATTGACTTGCATTGTAAGTCTGGACAGATCAGTTTGGCTCCGCACGGCCAGGCGGACACGAAAGCGCTGCAAGCTGCGTTCGGGTGTCCGCCTGCTGAGCGGAACGGAGGCCAAACGGTGCCAAACTGATGCATTCTGACCGGATCCGCATCCACTCAGAATGCATTGGGGCTGTACGAATCAGTTCGGGGCCGCTTGTGAGAGCCTTCAAACGGAACTCACAAGCGGAACCCCAAACGCAAGTGTGAAAGTAGCCTAAGAATGGCTGTGAACTAGACAACCCCTCATCCAGGGCCCGATACGTGCCTCAGCCACAATGTATCCAACAACAACTTGTAACGATACATCACACCGCAACACAGTGAGCATCTGCTACACTGTAAAGCGGCACTGACACTAGGAAGCAGCGTTCACCTTCCAAACTGTTTAAGCAGCACTGATACTGGAAAGCAGCGCTCACCGTCTAAACTATGAAGCAGCGCTGGGAATGAGAAGCAGCGCTCACCTTCTAAACTGTGGAGCAGCCCTGACACTAGAAAGCAGCTCACCCTCTAAAAAGTGAATCTGCGCTGACCATCCACACACTGTACACATCTTTACAGTGTAACTGATCATCTCTCCCAGCCCGCACGTTCCCCCTTCCACCTTCATCGAACCCCACACATCAAAACAGAACCATCCCAGAACTCAGCAAAGATGGAAATACAATTAAACACCCCCGCTCTGAAAAAAATCCAAGTCGCCTGTCAGCCGGGAAATCACACACATAACAGAGCGATCGCTGCTCCCCCCAAATGGAGCACCCAGAAAACAAATAAATAAACACAACAGATCTTTCCACTAGGGATGAGCGAACCCGAACTGTATAGTTCGGGTTCGTACCGAATTTTGGGGTGTCCGTGACACGGACCCGAACCCGAACATTTTCGTAAAAGTCCGGGTTCGGGTTCGGTGTTCGGCGCTTTCTTGGCGCTTTTTGAAAGGCTGCAAAGCAGCCAATCAACAAGCGTCATACTACTTGCCCCAAGAGGCCATCACAGCCATGCCTACTATTGGCATGGCTGTGATTGGCCAGTGCAGCATGTGACCCAGCCTCTATTTAAGCTGGAGTCACGTAGCGCTTCACGTCACTCTGCTATGATCAGTATAGAGAGAGGTTGCAGCTGCGACGTTAGGGCGAGATTAGGCAGATTAACTCCTCCAAAAGACTAAATTCTGTGATCGATCTGCAGCTGTGGATCATTGAAGTGCTATTATTGACTTGCTCACTTTTTTGAGGCTGCCCAGAGCGTTTTTAGATCACTTTTTTTTCTGGGGTGATCGGCGGCCATTTTGTGACTTGTGGTGCGCCAGCACAAGCTATCACCAAGTGTATTTAACCATCGATAGTGTGGTTATTTTGTGCTATATCCTACATCAGCTGCAGGCTGAGCCTGTGTCACCGAAGTGCATTTAACCATCGACAGTCTGGTTATTTTTTGGCCATATACTACATCAGCTGCAGGCTGAGCCTGTGTCACCGAAGTGCATTTAACCATCGACAGTCTGATTATTTTTTGGCCATATACTACATCTGGTGCAGGCTGAGCCTGTGTCACCCAAGTGCATTTAACCATCAACAGTGTGGTTATTTTTTGGCCATATATTACATAAGGGGCAAGTTGAGCCTGTCACCCAGCGCCTAAAAAATAGACCTGACATTTCTATTCAACCAAATCTGTACTGTTTTAGCTGGTCAAGTTATTTGTAGTGACCGTAAAAGCACACTTTTTTTTCTGGGATGAAAAACCATTCCCAAATTTGCCATTCTCAAAATAACTAGTTTCTAATATTTGAGGCCTACTTGAAATCTATCCCAAAAAGAATATCTTACATTGAAGCTAGTGATAGTGTCATTCAGAAAAACCTAAGACACACGCTAGCGTGCAGATAGAAGTCTGATTCTGTGATTAAACCTATACCTGTCACACAGCGCAAAAAAAAAACAGGCCTCACATCTCTATTTAACCAAATCTGTACTGTTTTAGCTGGTCAAGTTATTTGTAGTGACCGTAAAAGCACACTTTTTTTTCTGGGTTGAAAAACCATTCCCAAATTTGCCATTCTCAAAATAACTAGTTTCTGGTATTTGAGGCCTACTTGAAATCTATCCCAAAAAGAATATCTTACATTGAAGGTACTGATAGTGTCATTCAGAAAAACCTAAGACACACGCTAGCGTGCTGATAGAAATCTGATTCTGTGATTAAACCTATACCTGTCACACAGCGCAAAAAAAAAACAGGCCTCACATCTCTATTTAACCAAATCTGTACTGTTTTAGCTGGTCAAGTTATTTGTAGTGACCGTAAAAGCACACTTTTTTTTCTGGGTTGAAAAACCATTCCCAAATTTGACATTCTCAAAATAACTAGTTTCTGGTATTTGAGGCCTACTTGAAATCTATCCCAAAAAGAATATCTTACATTGAAGGTACTGATAGTGTCATTCAGAAAAACCTAAGACACACGCTAGCGTGCAGATAGAAGTCTGATTCTGTGATTAAACCTATACCTGTCACACAGCGCAAAAAAAAACAGGCCTCACATCTCTATTTAACCAAATCTGTACTGTTTTAGCTGGTCAAGTTATTTGTAGTGACCGTAAAAGCACACTTTTTTTTCTGGGTTGAAAAACCATTCCCAAATTTGCCATTCTCAAAATAAATAGTTTCTGGTATTTGAGGCCTACTTGAAATATATCCCAAAAAGAATATCTTACATTGAAGGTACTGATAGTGTCATTCATAAAAACCTAAGACACATGCTAGCGTGCTGATAGAAATCTGATTCTGTGATTAAACCTATACCTGTCACACAGCGCAAAAGAAAACAGGCCTCACATCTCTATTTAACCAAATCTGTACTGTTTTAGCTGGTCAAGTTATTTGTAGTGACCGTAAAAGCACACTTTTTTTTCTGGGTTGAAAAACCATTCCCAAATTTGCCATTCTCAAAATAACTAGTTTCTGGTATTTGAGGCCTACTTGAAATCTATCCCAAAAAGAATATCTTACATTGAAGGTACTGATAGTGTCATTCAGAAAAACCTAAGACACACGCTAGCGTGCTGATAGAAATCTGATTCTGTGATTAAACCTATACCTGTCACACAGCGCAAAAGAAAACAGGCCTCACATCTCTATTTAACCAAATCTGTACTGTTTTAGCTGGTCAAGTTATTTGTAGTGACCGTAAAAGCACACTTTTTTTCTGGGTTGAAAAACCATTCCCAAATTTGCCATTCTCAAAATAACTAGTTTCTGGTATTTGAGGCCTACTTGAAATCTATCCCAAAAAGAATATCTTACATTGAAACTAGTGATAGTGTCATTCAGAAAAACCTAAGACACACGCTAGCGTGCTGATAGAAATCTGATTCTGTGATTAAACCTATACCTGTCACACAGTGCAAAAAGAAACAGGCCTCACATCTCTATTTAACCAAATCTGTACTGTTTTAGCTGGTCAAGTTATTTGTAGTGAACGTAAAAGCACACTTTTTTTTCTGGGTTGAAAAACCATTCCCCAATTTGCCATTCTCAAAATAACTAGTTTCTGGTATTTGAGGCCTGCTTGAAATCTATCCCAAAAAGAATATCTTACATTGATGCTAGTGATAGTGTCATTCAGAAAAACCTAAGACACACGCTAGCGTGCAGATAGAAGTCTGATTCTGTGATTAAACCTACACCTGTCACACAGCGCAAAAAAAAACAGGCCTCACATCTCTATTTAACCAAATCTGTACTGTTTTAGCTGGTCAAGTTATTTGTAGTGACCGTAAAAGCACACTTTTTTTTCTGGGTTGAAAAATCATTCCCAAATTTGCCATTCTCAAAATAAATAGTTTCTGGTATTTGAGGCCTACTTGAAATATATCCCAAAAAGAATATCTTACATTGAAGCTAGTGATATTGTCATTCAGAAAAACCTAAGACACACGCTAGCGTGCAGATAGAAGTCTGATTCTGTAATTAAACCTATACCTGTCACACAGCGCAAAAAAAACCAGGCCTCACATCTCTATTTCACCAAATCTGTACTGTTTTAGCTGGTCAAGTTATTTGTAGTGACCGTAAAAGCACACTTTTTTTTCTGGGTTGAAAAACCATTCCCAAATTTGCCATTCTCAAAATAACTAGTTTCTGGTATTTGAGGCCTACTTGAAATCTATCCCAAAAAGAATATCTTACATTGAAGGTACTGATAGTGTCATTCAGAAAAACCTAAGACACACGCTAGCGTGCTGATAGAAATCTGATTCTGTGATTAAACCTATACCTGTCACACAGCGCAAAAGAAAACAGGCCTCACATCTCTATTTAACCAAATCTGTACTGTTTTAGCTGGTCAAGTTATTTGTAGTGACCGTAAAAGCACACTTTTTTTTTCTGGGTTGAAAAACCATTCCCAAATTTGCCATTCTCAAAATAACTAGTTTCTGGTATTTGAGGCCTACTTGAAATCTATCCCAAAAAGAATATCTTACATTGATGCTAGTGATAGTGTCATTCAGAAAAACCTAAGACACACGGTAGTGTGCAGATAGAAGTTTGATTCTGTGATTAAACCTATACCTGTCACACAGCGCAAAAAAAAACAGGCCTCACATCTTTATTTAACCAAATCTGTACTGTTTTAGCTGGTCAAGTTATTTGTAGTGACCGTAAAAGCACACTTTTTTTTCTGGGTTGAAAAACCATTCCCAAATTTGCCATTCTCAAAATAAATAGTTTCTGGTATTTGAGGCCTACTTGAAATATATCCCAAAAAGAATATCTTACATTGAAGCTAGTGATAGTGTCATTCAGAAAAACCTAAGACACACGCTAGCGTGCAGATAGAAGTCTGATTCTGTGATTAAACCTATACCTGTCACACAGCGCAAAAAAAAAACAGGCCTCACATCTCTATTTCACCAAATCTGTACTGTTTTAGCTGGTCAAGTTATTTGTAGTGACCGTAAAATCACACTTTTTTTTCTGGGTTGAAAAACCATTCCCAAATTTGCCATTCTCAAAATAACTAGTTTCTGGTATTTGAGGCCTACTTGAAATCTATCCCAAAAAGAATATCTTACATTGAAGCTAGTGATAGTGTCATTCAGAAAAACCTAAGACACACGCTAGCGTGCTGATAGAAGTCTGATTCTGTGATCAAACCTATACCTGTCACACAGCGCAAAAAAAAAAAACAGGCCTCACATCTCTATTTAACCAAATCTGTACTGTTTTAGCTGGTCAAGTTATTTGTAGTGACCGTAAAAGCACACTATTTTTTCTGGGTTGAAAAACCATTCCCAAATTTGCCATTCTCAAAATAACTAGTTTCTGGTATTTGAGGCCTACTTGAAATCTATCCCAAAAAGAATATCTTACATTGAAGCTAGTGATAGTGTCATTCAGAAAAACCTAAGACACACGCTAGCGTGCAGATAGAAGTCTGATTCTGTGAATAAACCTATACCTGTCACACAGCGCAAAAAAAAACAGGCCTCACATCTCTATTTAACCAAATCTGTACTGTTTTAGCTGGTCAAGTTATTTGTAGTGACCGTGAAAGCACACTTTTTTTTCTGGGTTGAAAAACCATTCCCAAATTTGCCATTCTCAAAATTGTGGTGAACGGGAACAATGAGGAAAACATCTAATAAGGGACGCGGACGTGGACATGGTCGTGGTGGTGTTAGTGGACCCTCTGGTGCTGGGAGAGGACGTGGCCGTTCTGCCACAGCCACACGTCCTAGTGAACCAACTACCTCAGGTCCCAGTAGCCAGCAGAATTTACAGCGATATTTGGTGGGGCCCAATGCCGTTCTAAGGATGGTAAGGCCTGAGCAGGTGCAGGCATTAGTCAATTGGGTGGCCGACAGTGGATCCAGCACGTTCACATTATCTCCCACCAAGTCTTCTGCAGAAAGCGCACAGATGGCGCATGAAAACCAAGCCCATCGGTCTGTCACATCACCCCCATGCATATCAGGGAAACTGTCTGAGCCTCAAGTTATACAGCAGTCTCTTATGCTGTTTGAAGACTCTGCTGCCAGGGTTTCCCAAGGGCATCCACCTAGCCCTTCCCCAGGGGTGGAAGAGATAGAATTCACTAACGCACAACCACTTATTTTTCCTGATGATGAGGACATGGGAATACCACCTCAGCACGTCTCTGATGATGACGAAACACAGGTGCCAACTGCTGCGTCTTTCTGCAGTGTGCAGACTGAACAGGAGGTCAGGGATCAAGACTGGGTGGAAGACGATGCAGGGGACGATGAGGTCCTAGACCCCACATGGAATGAAGGTGAGCCACTGACTTTCACAGTTCGGAGGAAGAGGCAGTGGTGAGACCGAGCCAACAGCGTAGCAAAAGAGGGAGCAGTGGGCAAAATCAGAACACCCGCCGCCAAGAGACTCCGCCTGCTACTGACCGCCGCCATCTGGGACCGAGCACCCCAAAGGCAGCTTAAAGGAGTTCCATGGCATGGCACTTCTTCAAACAATGTGCTGACGACAAGACCCGAGTGGTTTGCACGCTGTGCCATCAGAGCCTGAAGCGAGGCATTAACGTTATGAACCTTAGCACAACCTGCATGACCAGGCACCTGCATGCAAAGCATGAACTGCAGTGGAGTAAACACCTTAAAAACAAAGAAGTCACTCAGGCTCCCCCTGCTACCTCTTCTGCTGCTGCCTCGGCCTCTTCTGCTGCTGCCTCCGCCTCTGGAGGAACGTTGGCACCTGCCGCCCAGCAAACATGGGATGTACCACCAACACCACCACCTGCTTCACCAAGCATCTCAACCATGTCACACGGCAGCGTTCAGCTCTCCATCTCACAAACATTTGAGAGAAAGCGTAAATTCCCACCTAGCCACCCTCGATCCCTGGCCCTGAATGCCAGTATTTCTAAACTACTGGCCTATGAAATGCTGTCATTTAGGCTGGTGGACACACACAGCTTCAAACAGCTCATGTCACTTGCTGTCCCACAGTATGTTGTTCCCAGCCGCGACTACTTCTCCAAGAGAGCCGTGCCTTCCCTGCACAAACAAGTGTCCGATAAAATCAAGTGTGCACTGCGCAACGCCATCTGTGGCAAGGTCCACCTAACCACAGATATGTGGACCAGTAAGCACGGCCAGGGACGCTATATCTCCCTAACTGCACACTGGGTAAATGTAGTGGCGGCTGGGCCCCAGGCGGAGAGCTGTTTGGCGCACGTCCTTCCGCCGCCAAGGATCGCAGGGCAACATTCTTTGCCTCCTGTCTCCTCCTCCTCCTACTCAGCTTCCTCCTCCTCTTCTTCCACCTGCTCATCCAGTCAGCCACACACCTTCACCACCAACTTCAGCACAGCACGGGGTAAACGTCAGCAGGCCATTCTGAAACTCATATGTTTGGAGGACAGGCCCCACACCGCACAGGAGTTGTGGCGGGGTATAGAACAACAGACCGACGAGTGGTTGCTGTCGGTGAGCCTCAAGCCCGGCCTGGTGGTGTGCGATAATGGGCGAAATCTCGTTGCAGCTCTGGGACTAGCCGGTTTGACGCACATCCCTTGACTGGCGCATGTGCTGAATTTGGTGGTGCAGAAGTTCATTCACAACTACCCCGACATGTCAGAGCTGCTGCATAAAGTGCGGGCCGTCTGTTCGCGCTTCCGGCGTTCACACCCTGCCGCTGCTCGCCTGTCTGCGCTACAGCGTAACTTCGGCCTTCCCGCTCACCGCCTCATATGCGACGTACCCACCAGGTGGAACTCCACCTTGCATATGCTGGACAGACTGTGCGAGCAGCAGCAGGCCATAGTGGAGTTTCAGCTGCAGCACGCACGGGTCAGTCGCACTGCGGATCAGACACACTACACCACCAATGACTGGGCCTCCATGCGAGACCTGTGTGCCCTGTTGCGCTGTTTCGAGTACTCCACCAACATGGCCAGTGGCGATGACGCCGTTATCAGCGTTGCAATACCACTTCTATGTCTCCTTGAGAAAACACTTAGGGCAATGATGGAAGAGGAGGTGGCCCAGGAGGAAGAGGAGGAAGAGGAGGAAGAGGGGTCATTTTTAGCACTTTCAGGCCAGTTTCTTCAAAGTGACTCAGAGGGAGGTTTTTTGCAACAGCAGAGGCCAGGTACAAATGTGGCCAGACAGGGCCCACTACTGGGGACGAGGAGGACGAGGATGAGGAGGAGGTGGAGGAGGATGAGGATGAAGCATGTTCACAGCGGGGTGGCACCCAAAGCAGCTCGGGCCCATCACTGGTGCGTGGCTGGGGGGAAACACAGGACGATGACGATACGCCTCCCACAGAGGACAGCTTGTCCTTACATCTCGGCAGCCTGGCACACATGAGCGACTACATGCTGCAGTGCCTGCGCAACGACAGCAGAGTTGCCCACATTTTAACGTGTGCGGACTACTGGGTTGCCACCCTGCCGGATCCCCGGTACAAAGACAATGTGCCCACCTTACTTCCTACACTGGAGCGTGATAGGAAGATGCGCGAGTACAAGCGCACGTTGGTAGACGCGCTACTGAGAGCATTCCCAAATGTCACAGGGGAACCAGTGAAAGCCCAAGGCGAAGGCAG
The DNA here is from genome assembly GCF_905171765.1 of Bufo bufo. Classification (NCBI taxonomy): domain Eukaryota; kingdom Metazoa; phylum Chordata; class Amphibia; order Anura; family Bufonidae; genus Bufo; species Bufo bufo. The sequence continues at coordinate 327,589,313 of NC_053393.1, forward strand.
AGGAGGAGCAAGAGGTCGCCAACGCAGCTGTGTCACGGCCAGCTCCTCTGAGGGCAGGGTTAGCATGGCAGTGATGTTGAAAAGTTTTGTCACCACGGCACAGCTAACTACACCACCACCTGATACGGAACGTGTTAGCAGGAGGCAACATTTCACTAACATGGTGGAACAGTACCTGTGCACACCCCTCCACGTTCTCACTGATGGTTCGGCCCCATTCAACTTCTGGGTCTCCAAATTGTCCACGTGGCCAGAGCTAGCCTTTTATGCCTTGGAGGTGCTGGCCTGCCCGGCGGCCAGCGTTTTGTCTGAACGTGTATTCAGCACGGCAGGGGGCGTCATTACAGACAAACGCAGCCGCCTGTCTACAGCCAATGTGGACAAGCTGACGTTCATAAAAATGAACCAGGCATGGATCCCACAGGACCTGTCCATCCCTTGTGCAGATTAGATATTAACTACCTCCCCTTAACAATATATTATTCTACTCCAGGGCACTTCGTCATTCAATACTATTTTTAATTTCATTTTACCATTATATTGCGGGGCAACCCAAAGTTGAATGAACCTCTCCTCTGTCTGGGTGCCGGGGGCTAAATGTGTGACAGTGGCCTGTTCCAGTGGTGGGTGACGTGAAGCCTGATTCTCTGCTATGACATGAAGACTTATTCTGTGCTGACATGAAGCCAGATTCTCTGTTACGCGACCTCTCTCCTCTGCCTGGGTGCCTGGGCCTAAATATGTGACAGTGGCCTGTTCCAGTGGTGGGTGACGTGAAGCCTGATTCTCTGCTATGACATGAATACAGATTCTGCGCTGACATAAGGCCAGATTCTCTGTTACGGGACCTCTCTCCTCTGCCTGGGTGCCTGGCCCTAAATGTGTGACAGTGGCCTGTTCCAGTGGTGGGTGACGTGAAGCCTGATTCTCTGCTATGACATGAATACAGATTCTGCGCTGACATAAGGCCAGATTCTCTGTTACAGGACCTCTCTCCTCTGCCTGGGTGCCTGGGCCTAAATGTTTGACAGTGGCCTGTTCCAGTGGTGGGTGACGTGAAGCCTGATTCTCTGCTATGACATGAATACAAATTCTGCGCTGACATAAGGCCAGATTCTCTGTTACGGGACCTCTCTCCTCTGCCTGGGTGCCTGGGCCTAAATGTTTGACAGTGGCCTGTTCCAGTGGTGGGTGACGTGTAGCCTGATTCTCTGCTATGACATGAATACAGATTCTGCGCTGACATAAGGCCAGATTCTCTGTTACGGGACCTCTCTCCTCTGCCTGGGTGCCTGGGCCTAAATGTGTGACAGTGGCCTGTTCCAGTGGTGGGTGACGTGAAGCCTGATTCTCTGCTATGACATGAAGACAGATTCTGCGCTGACATAAGGCCAGATTATCTGTTACGGGACCGCTCTCCTCTGTCTGGGTGCCGGGGCCTAAATGTGTGACAGTGGCCTGTTCCAGTGGTGGGTGACGTGAAGCCTGATTCTCTGCTATGACATGAATACAGATTCTGCGCTGACATAAGGCCAGATTCTCTGTTACGGGACCTCTCTCCTCTGCCTGGGTGCCTGGGCCTAAATGTGTGACAGTGGCCTGTTCCAGTGGTGGGTGACGTGAAGCCTGATTCTCTGCTATGACATGAAGACAGATTCTGCGCTGACATAAGGCCAGATTCTCTGTTACGGGACCTCTCTCCTCTGCCTGGGTGCCTGGGCCTAAATGTTTGACAGTGGCCTGTTCCAGTGGTGGGTGACGTGAAGCCTGATCTCTGCTATGACATGAATACAGATTCTGCGGCTGACATAAGGCCAGATTCTCTGTTACGGGACCTCTCTCCTCTGCCTGGGTGCCTGGGCCTAAATGTGTGACAGTGGCCTGTTCCAGTGGTGGGTGACGTGAAGCCTGATTCTCTGCTATGACATGAATACAGATTCTGCGCTGACATAAGGCCAGATTCTCTGTTACAGGACCTCTCTCCTCTGCCTGGGTGCCTGGGCCTAAATGTTTGACAGTGGCCTGTTCCAGTGGTGGGTGACGTGAAGCCTGATTCTCTGCTATGACATGAAGACAGATTCTGCGCTGACATAAGGCCACATTCTCTGTTACGGGACCTCTCTCCTCTGCCTGGGTGCCTGGGCCTAAATGTTTGACAGTGGCCTGTTCCAGTGGTGGGTGACGTGAAGCCTGATTCTCTGCTATGACATGAATACAGATTCTGCGCTGACATAAGGCCAGATTCTCTGTTACTGGACCTCTCTCCTCTGCCTGGGTGCCTGGGCCTAAATGTGTGACAGTGGCCTGTTCCAGTGGTGGGTGACGTGAAGCCTGATTCTCTGCTATGACATGAATACAGATTCTGCGCTGACATAAGGCCAGATTCTCTGTTACAGGACCTCTCTCCTCTGCCTGGGTGCCTGGGCCTAAATGTTTGACAGTGGCCTGTTCCAGTGGTGGGTGACGTGAAGCCTGATTCTCTGCTATGACATGAATACAGATTCTGCGCTGACATAAGGCCAGATTCTCTGTTACGGGACCCCTCTCCTCTGCCTGGGTGCCTGGGCCTAAATGTGTGACAGTGGCCTGTTCCAGTGGTGGGTGACGTGAAGCCTGATTCTCTGCTATGACATGAATACAGATTCTGCGCTGACATAAGTCCAGATTCTCTGTTACGGGACCTCTCTCCTCTGCCTGGGTGCCTGGGCCTAAATGTGTGACAGTGGCCTGTTCCAGTGGTGGGTGACGTGAAGCCTGATTCTCTGCTATGACATAAAGACAGATTCTGCGCTGACATAAGGCCAGATTCTATGTTACGGGACCGCTCTCCTCTGTCTTGGTGCCGGGGCCTAAATGTGTGACAGTGGCCTGTTCCAGTGGTGGGTGACGTGAAGCCTGATTCTCTGCTATGACATGAATACAGATTCTGCGCTGACATAAGGCCAGATTCTCTGTTACGGGACTCTCTCCTCTGCCTGGGTGCCTGGGCCTAAATGTGTGACAGTGGCCTGTTCCAGTGGTGGGTGACGTGAAGCCTGATTCTCTGCTATGACATGAATACAGATTCTGCGCTGACATAAGGCCAGATTCTCTGTTACGGGACCTCTCTCCTCTGCCTGGGTGCCTGGGCCTAAATGTGTGACAGTGGCCTGTTCCAGTGGTGGGTGACGTGAAGCCTGATTCTCTGCTATGACATGAATACAGATTCTGCGCTGACATAAGGCCAGATTCTCTGTTACAGGACCTCTCTCCTCTGCCTGGGTGCCTGGGCCTAAATGTTTGACAGTGGCCTGTTCCAGTGGTGGGTGACGTGAAGCCTGATTCTCTGCTATGACATGAATACAGATTCTGCGCTGACATAAGGCCAGATTCTCTGTTACGGGACCTCTCTCCTCTGCCTGGGTGCCTGGGCCTAAATGTGTGACAGTGGCCTGTTCCAGTGGTGGGTGACGTGAAGCCTGATTCTCTGCTATGACATGAATACAGATTCTGCGCTGACATAAGGCCAGATTCTCTGTTACGGGACCTCTCTCCTCTGCCTGGGTGCCTGGGCCTAAATGTTTGACAGTGGCCTGTTCCAGTGGTGGGTGACGTGAAGCCTGATTATCTGCTATGACATGAATACAGATTCTGCGCTGACATAAGTCCAGATTCTCTGTTACGGGACCTCTCTCCTCTGCCTGGGTGCCTGGGCCTAAATGTGTGACAGTGGCCTGTTCCAGTGGTGGGTGACGTGAAGCCTGATTCTCTGCTATGACATGAAGACAGATTCTGCGCTGACATAAGGCCAGATTCTCTGTTACGGGACCGCTCTCCTCTGTCTTGGTGCCGGGGCCTAAATGTGTGACAGTGGCCTGTTCCAGTGGTGGGTGACGTGAAGCCTGATTCTCTGCTATGACATGAATACAGATTCTGCGCTGACATAAGTCCAGATTCTCTGTTACGGGACCTCTGTCCTCTGCCTGGGTGCCTGGGCCTAAATGTGTGACAGTGGCCTGTTCCAGTGGTGGGTGACGTGAAGCCTGATTCTCTGCTATGACATGAAGACAGATTCTGCGCTGACATAAGGCCAGATTCTCTGTTACGGGACCTCTCTCCTCTGCCTGGGTGCCTGGGCCTAAATGTGTGACAGTGGCCTGTTCCAGTGGTGGGTGACGTGAAGCCTGATTCTCTGCTATGACATGAAGACAGATTCTGCGCTGACATAAGGCCAGATTCTCTGTTACGGGACCGCTCTCCTCTGTCTGGGTGCCGGGGCCTAAATGTGTGACAGTGGCCTGTTCCAGTGGTGGGTGACGTGAAGCTGATTCTCTGCTATGACATGAATACAGATTCTGCGCTGACATAAGTCCAGATTCTCTGTTACGGGACCTCTGTCCTCTGCTGGGTGCCTGGGCCTAAATGTGTGACAGTGGCCTGTTCCAGTGGTGGGTGACGTGAAGCCTGATTCTCTGCTATGACATGAAGACAGATTCTGCGCTGACATAAGGCCAGATTCTCTGTTACGGGACCTCTCTCCTCTGCCTGGGTGCCTGGGCCTAAATGTGTGACAGTGGCCTGTTCCAGTGGTGGGTGACGTGAAGCCTGATTCTCTGCTATGACATGAAGACAGATTCTGCGCTGATATAAGGCCAGATTCTCTGTTACGGGACCGCTCTCCTCTGTCTGGGTGCCGGGGCCTAATGTGTGACAGTGGCCTGTTCCAGTGGTGGGTGACGTGAAGCCTGATTCTCTGCTATGACATGAAGACAGATTCTGTGCTGACATCAGGCCAGATTCTCTGTTACCGGACCTCTCTCCTCTGCCTGGGTGCCGGGGCCTAAATGTGTGACAGTGGCCTGTTCCAGTGGTGGGTGACGTGAAGCCTGATTCTCTGCTATGACATGAAGACAGATTCTGCGCTGATATAAGGCCAGATTCTCTGTTACGGGACCGCTCTCCTCTGTCTGGGTGCCGGGGCCTAAATGTGTGACAGTGGCCTGTTCCAGTGGTGGGTGACGTGAAGCCTTATTCTCTGCTATGACATGAAGACTGATTCTGCGCTGACATGAAGCCAGATTCTCTGCTATGGCATGAAGAGACTGATTCTCTGCTGACATGAAGCCAGATTCTTTGCTATGGCATGAAGAGACTGATTCTCTGCTGACATGAAGCCAGATTCTCTGCTATGGGACCTCTGTCCAATTGATATTGGTTCATTTTTATTTTTTTAATTTTTATTTTAATTCATTTCCCTATCCACATTTGTTTGCAGGGGATTTACCTACATGTTGCTGCCTTTTGCAGCCCTCTAGCTCTTTCCTGGGCTGTTTTACAGCCTTTTTAGTGCCCAAAAGTTCGGGTCCCCATTGACTTCAATGGGGTTCGGGTTCGGGACGAAGTTCGGTTCGGGTTCGGATCCCGAACATTTCCGTGAAGTTCGGCCGAACTTCTCGAACCCGAACATCCAGGTGTTCGCTCAACTCTACTTTCCACCAAAGTACATACTCATTGATTTATTAATTTGCTTAATCACTGACACATCTATACAGCACAACTGCACTGCTGAATGGCAAATACACTCACCTAAAGAATTATTAGGAACACCTGTTCTATTTTTTATTAATGCAATTATCTAGTCAACCAATCACATGGCAGTTGCTTCAATGCATTTAGGGGGGTGTCCTGGTCAAGACAATCTCCTGAATTCCAAACTGAATGTCAGAATGGGAAAGAAAGGTGATTTAAGAATTTTTGAGCGTGGCATGGTTGTTGGTGCCAGACGGGCCGGTCTGAGTATTTCACAATCTGCTCAATTACTGGGATTTTCACGCACAACCATTTGTAGGGTTTACAAAGAATGGTGTGAAAAGGGAAAAACATCCAGTATGCGGCAGTCCTGTGGGCAAAAATGCCTTGTGGATGCTAGAGGTCAGAGGAGAATGGGCCGACTGATTCAAGCTGATAGAAGAGCAACGTTGACTGAAATAACCACTCGTTACAACCGAGGTATGCAGCAAAGCATTTGTGAAGCCACAACACGCACAACCTTGAGGCGGATGGGCTACAACAGCAGAAGACCCCACCGGGTACCACTCATCTCCACTACAAATAGGAAAAAGAGGCTACAATTTGCACGAGCTCACCAAAATTGGACTGTTGAAGACTGGAAAAATGTTGCCTGGTCTGATGAGTCTCGATTTCTGTTGAGACATTCAAATGGTAGAGTCCGAATTTGGCGTAAACAGAATGAGAACATGTATCCATCATCTGATGGCTACTTCCAGCAGGATAATGCACCATGTCACAAAGCTCAAATCATTTCAAATTGGTTTCTTGAACATGACAATGAGTTCACTGTACTAAAATGGCCCCCACAGTCACCAGATCTCAACCCAATAGAGCATCTTTGGGATGTGGTGGAACAGGAGCTTCGTGCCCTGGATGTGCATCCCTCAAATCTCCATCAACTGCAAGATGCTATCCTATCAATATGGGCCAACATTTCTAAAGAATGCTATCAGCACCTTGTTGAATCAATGCCACATAGAATTAAGGCAGTTCTGAAGGCAAAAGGGGGTCCAACACCGTATTAGTATGGTGTTCCTAATAATTCTTTAGGTGAGTGTATATTTTTATTTTGCCACTAATACCCAACAAAAAGGTCTTTAGAACATATAACTGCACCACTGAATGGCAAATATATTTTCATTTTGCAACTAATATATGAAAAAAAGGGATTTAGAACATTTAACTGCACCGCTGAACGGCAAATATATTTTTATTTTGCAACTAATACACAACAAAAAGGGCTTTAGAACATATAACTGCACCGCTGAACGGCAAATGTATTATTCTTTTGCAACTAATACACAACAAAAAGGGCTTTAGAACATATAACTGCACCGCTAAATGGCAAATATATTTTACTTTTGCCACTAATACACAGCAAAATTGGCTTTAGAACATATAACTGCACCGCTGAACGGCAAATATATATTTTTTGCCACTAATACACGTCAAAAAGGGCTGTAATTTTCTCATTTCACCACACAACGGCTAATAAGCCGTTTTTTCCCCACTAATACAAGCCAAAAAATGCTTTAGAACATATAACTGCACCTCACAAGGGCAAATAAGAAGTAGAAATATTTCCTTGTAATGAACCATGTTAATGGCTGTATCAAACAGCACTCACACTCCAATAACAAGAACGGTTTGCTGGAATTACAGAGCTGTATAATGGCGATTTGGGTCCCTAGTCAGTGCAACAAGGTGTACTAGGATTGTTCCTATTACCCAGGCTGTAATCTTCCCTACTGAACCCTGTTCAACATAAATGCTGTGGAATGATTCCTCCCTATCCTTTCCCTACACCTTGAATAATCTTTCCCTGCACTTGTAAATCGTTTTTTTAGCACACTGAAGTATTTCCTAGCACTGTCACTAGCACCTGCTGAAGTCTCTCCCTGCCCTAAGCACACTGGAAAATGGCAGAATTCAAGGTGGCTGAGGCTATTTATAGGGCTGTGACATCACAGGGCTGGCTGCTGACTAGCTGTATGCATGGCATTATGGGTGATCCCTCCTTCCCAGAGTTCCTTGTTCCATGTACTCACACATACAGCAGCCGATTTAGGAAAAAATTTGATTTGTTACCACGAAGCGTGAGGAAATTCGGATTTGTCGCAAATCGGATTTTTCCTGAAATTCGGATCGAATTCCACTTTGTCACCTTCGATTTGCTCATCTCTAATTATTATATTTCTGTTTCAGGGGTACAAAAATGGTGCATTGCATCCACAAAAAATCATTATAGGTCACCAACAAAACAAATAGCCAGATTCCTAACACTCTCCCTCACTTCAGCTGCCTGCTTCCTGTCCTTGCACTACTCAGAGCTGATGGGTGGTGCTACACGTGATCCAGCTTGTATAGAGGCTGGGTCACATGATGCACCGGCCAATCACAGCCATGCCATTGCTAGGCATGGCTGTTATGGCTTTTTAGTGCCTACAGATTAAAAGTTTGCTGATTGGCTGCCCTGCGGTCTTTCAAAAGCTTTATTAAATGCCCGAACACCGAATTTGAACTTTTCCGGCAAATTTCTGGTACGGGTACCCGAACTTGCAAAGTTCGTTACAGACCCGAACTTTACAGTTCAGGTTTAGGGTTGAGCGAACCCGAACTGTAAAGTTTGGCTTCATACCGAACCTTAGGATTTTTGGACCCCGGACCCGAACCAGAACTTTTCAGTAAAAGTTCGGGTTCGGTGTACGGCGAGTTAATGGCGCTTTTTGAAAGGCAATCAACAAGCGTTTAACTCGTGTGCCCTTGGAAGCCATCACAGCCATGCCTACTAATGGCATGGCTGTGATTGAACAGTGCAGCATGTGACCCAGCCTCTATATAAGCTGGAGTCACGTAATGCTGCACGTCACTCTGCTCTTATTAGTGTATGTATAGGATGCTGCTGCTGTGAGGGAGAGAATAGGAAAGAATCAGTTATCAGAAGTGCTTGTTAACTCAGCGATCTACAGCGATTTTATTTTGTGGGTGTAGTGCACAATTTTTTTTCCCTGCTCTGAGCCCAGTGACACAGAAAAATAACTTTTATCCGTCTGTTAGTTAGCTGGGCGTCGGCGGCCATTTTATGCAAGTTCAGTGCACCAGCACTGCATCTGTGCTTTTGTGACAGTGAAATACAAGCTTGAAATACTACAATTATATTCTGGGTTTTAAAAAAACGCTAATTTTTTGCAAGACCCTACATCTGGGGCCTTTGCTGCATATGTCACAGTGAAATACAAGCTTGAAATACTGCAATTATAATCTGGGTTTTAAAAAAAACACCCATTTTTTGCAAGACCCTATATCTGGGGCCTTTGCTGCATTTGTCACGGTGAAATACAAGCTTGAAATACTGCAATTATATTCTTTTTTTTTTTCTTTAAACACCCATTTTTTGCAACACACTACATCTGGGCCCTTTGCTCCATTTGTCACAGTGAAATAGAAGCTTGAAATACTGCAATTATATTCTGTGTTTTAAGAAAACACCAATTTTTTGCAAGACCCTACATCTGGGGCCTTTGCTGCACTTGTCACAGTGAAATAGAAGTGTTAGATAGTGCTATTATATTCTGGTTTTAAAAAAAACACCATTTTAACATAGAAACATAGAATGTGTCGGCAGATAAGAACCGTTTGGCCCATCTAGTCTGCCCAATATATCTGAATACTATGGATAGCCCCTGGCCCTATTTTATATGAAGGATAGCCATATGCCTATCCCATGCACGCTTAAACCCCTTCACTGTATTTGCAGCTACCACTTCTGCAGGAAGGCTATTCCATGCATCCACTACTCTCTCAGTAAAGTAATACTTCCTTATATTACTTTTAAACCTTTGCCCCTCTAATTTAAAACTGTGTCCTCTTGTGGTAGTTTTTCTTCTTTTAAATATGCTCTCCTCCTTTACCGACTTGATTCCCTTTATGTATTTAAAAATTTCTATCATATCCCCTCTTTCTCTTCTTTCTTCCAAGCTATGCATGTTAAGGTCCTTTAACCTTTCCTGGTAAGTTTTATCCTGCAATCCATGTACTAGTTTAGTAGCTCTTCTCTGAACTCTCTCTAGAGTATCTATATCCTTCTGGTGACCAAGATAATAAATTTGCGGCCTTAGCGGCATTTCTGACAGTCCAATACAAGTGTTTATTTTTTTTGTTTTTTTTTATAAATATATATTTTTATTTTCGAAATCATGATATTAGTACATAAAACAGTAATAATCACAACGGTATGCCTAGCATGGCAATCATAAACATCCTTACAAGAAGATAAATTCTATACAACATCCTAAGAACACCCTCACGACAATATATAATAATAACTATATCCACCCGCCCCCCTCATTGGCTGCCGTCCACTCCATTCATTAATGAGTAAAATAATATTGATTATGGCTATGTAGATCTGCGTGCACTTCTCCGTTTCCTTTCAATGTCCTCATAAACTCTAATTGTTTGAAGATATGAACCCCACTCCCTTGTTGAGGGCGGGGAGACAGAGCCCCAATACTTTATCAATATAGCTTTAGCGACCATCAATCCCCGCATCCAAATCCGTCTGACCTGGGCCGGGACTTCCACTTCAGACCCACATTCTCCAAAAAGCACTATCAAGACCCCCGGGTTATAATTCATTGAGCTCTCCCTTTGTAGGGTAGCAAAAACCTCATCCCAATAACTTCTTATTTTGCTGCAGCTCCAAAGAAAGTGGACATAGTCTGCATTAATATATCCACATTTGGAGCAGCAGCAATCCCGATCTTTATTTTGGGGAAATTTTCCTTGTATTTTAGGCGTATAGTAAAGTCTATAGAGGATCTTAAATTGGATTAACCTGTGCGCACTGGAAACTGACGCCCTTCTCACATTCCTATAAATAGTAGACCACTGTAGTGGGGGGCAATTCAGCTCTTGCTCCCACTTAACTGTGCTTTTGAAAGGTGTTACAGTTGCCAGTGCAATTCGGAGTTTTGCATATAATCTAGATAACTTCACTTTTTCATACTTCTGAGCGTCACAAAAATCAAAAAATAAATTCTCTCGTGGAAAAAAGGGGCCTCTATTCCTAGAGGCTTCAAATATATGTTTCAGACGTGAATACATAAATAAATCTAATGGTGAACTATCAGTAAAACCAAATTCCAGAAGTGATTTAAACTGACCCATATAAAAAAGGTCAGACACCCTACAGAACTCCTCCAGCCCCCTGTTCTCCCACAGAGGGGTGAAAACAAACGGACCGGAAGATTTAAGGATCTTCTTCAGTCTGTTCCAAACCCTCTGCAGTGAGCACGGGATCGGCAAGGACCTCCTCATTCCCATAAACCCATTCTCCAAACATACAAAAATATTATCAACTGGTTTATTAAAAAGTTTTGTCAAATATCGTGAAAGTAAACTCTCCTTGGAACAGCAACAACGTTGAATCTGTGCACACAAATAATAACCTTGAAAAAAGGGTAATGACAGCCCACCATCTGCCTCCGACAACCATAGATATCTCTGCTTTATACGAACCCTCTTCCTTCCCCAAATTAAATCATTAATCAAGGCCTCTAACCTATGAAAGAAAATATCATCTATCCAGATGGGGGAAGCACACAACGGAAATAAAACTATCGGGAGGATAATCATTTTAATCAGAGCTATTCGATCCGTCTGTGCCAGTATCAGCTTCCGCCAAGCGCAGATTTTGTCCCTGACTTTATTCAGAACCGGGGTCAAATTAAGATCATAAAACCTATTTATAGGGAGCCCAATTTTAACCCCCAAATAATCTAAGGTGTCATTGGGAACCAAAACACGAACTCGCCTCCCCTCGTCTACAGCCTTGCGGTTCAGCGGGAGGAGCGATGATTTTGACCAGTTGATTCTATAGCCTGATAGTTGACCATAATCTTCTATTACCTCTATGACATACGGGAGAATTTTCCAACCCTGATCCAGGAATAGAATCACGTCATCGGCATATAGACTTATTTTATCGCCCGCTCCCGCCACTCCAAAACCGTCTATACGACTATCTAAGCGAATCCGAGAAGCCAATGGTTCAATAAAGAGAGCGAAGAGGAGAGGAGACAGAGGGCAACCCTGTCGCATCCCTCTTTGCATCGTAACGGGGGAAGATCTAATACCATTGACACTAATACATGCAACAGGATGTGCATATAGCATTTGAGTCATTTCCAAAAAGGGATTCCCAATGCCAAAATGGGACATTGTAGCCCACAAAAAAGGCCACTCCATCCTGTCGAACGCCTTTGCGGCGTCTAAAGACAGAATGGAGTGGTCTATACTACCCCCAACAGACAGATTCAAATAAACCCTATATAGACTCATCTGTATTTGCCGTCCCGGAATAAAGCCCGTCTGATTGGGGTGTACCAAACCCGCTATAACCCTCTTTGGACGATTAGACAAAATTTTGGCGAAAATCTTATAATCCGTATTCAGGAGTGATATGGGTCTATATGACCCCATATCACACGGATCCTTGTCCTTTTTCAAGACCAAAATAATCACTGCTTCCCCAAATGATGGAGGTAAAGCACAGCATACGCGAGACTCATTCAGGACCAGAAGCAGGATCGGCAAGAGTGTGCTAGCGTGGTACCTATATAGATCAAACGGCAATCCATCTGATCCAGGGGCTGATTTATATTTTAAAGAGGGGAGAGTCGCCTGGAGTTCCTCTAAAAGAATAGGGGAGTCCAAGCGCTCTCTATCTTGAGAACATAACTGGGGGAGCTCTAATTTTTGAAGATATTGATCCATAACGGTGCGACTAAACATAGACTCAGATTTATAAAGGGTAGAGTAATATCTCGCAAATTCCTCCCTTATCTCCTCTGCAGAATTCACCCCAGCACCCTGTAAGTTCCTAATTTCTCTTATACTGGTAGACTCCCTCTGGTTGGCCACCAAGCGAGCCAGAAACCTACCCGTTTTACCAGATTCGCAAAAACGATTCTGGCCTTGAAACAGGAGCTTATGTTGTGCTTTTTTATAAATGAGCGTCTTAAGCTGTAAATTGGCCTCTTTTAACTGTTTAATAGATTGCTCCGTATAGGAGTCAATTAATGCGGCGCGTAAACTCCTTATTAAGTCTGTCAATTGTTGTTCCCTGCGCCGTGCTTCCGTTCTGAACCTATTAATTTTACTAAAGTATAAGCCCCTTATATGGGCCTTCAAAGCGTCCCACACATAGTGAATATGTGCCGATCCTACATTAAGGTCCCAAAATTCCCGAATATCTTGGTCTATTCGGGATTGCTCCCCTATCACATCAAACCAGTGCGGGTTCAGTTTAAAAGTTCTACCTATATTTGGAGCCTCCTTAAACACCACAAGAACTGGGGAGTGATCCGAGATTCCGTGGGGTTCATATCTCATTCTCAGGACTCGACCGCACAGATCACGACTTGCGAACGCCAGATCTATACGGGACATTGACCCGAATGACTGGCTAAAACATGAAAAGATTTTTTTATTGCCATACAGGTGGCGCCAGATATCGACCAGCGCCAACTCCTGGCATACAGCAGTCAAGGGGGATCCCGCGCGGCCGCGCCCGGAGAACGACGAGAACCGGTCCAACTCAGGATCAGGTACTGCATTAAAGTCACCTGCCACTAAAAGCGCACATTGATTTTTTGTGGAAATATATTGAACTAGCAGTGCAAACACCGTTGCGTTAAATGGTGGGGGGATATAAATAAAAGCCAGTATGACCTCCTGCCCTTTCCAATACCCATGGAGAAATACAAATCTACCCTCTTTATCAATCAGATTATCTAACGGTTGATACTCCATCCCGTGATGAATATGTACGCTAATCCCTCTTGCATAAGAAGAGTAGCAAGCGTGGTACTCAAGAGAAGCCCATTTCCTTTTCAGTGTGTAGATCCTATCTACTGTAGCGTGGGTCTCTAGAAGTACCACAATCGCCGGCAGGTGGCGGACTACAAGGTCAAACACCACCGTCCTCTTCACCCTGTCTCCCAGCCCTCTCATATTCCAAAATAGAATGTTACACGGCATATCCTATGAATAAAAGAAAATTTCCAAAACCCCCTTCCTTAACGGAGGAGCACGCATATCTACACAGCAAACGACGGCAGCCAATCCCTCCCTTAAACCCACCCCCAAAAACCCCCCCTATCTGGTTGACAGGGCATTTCACAATACCCATCAACCTCTCTCCTTCCACCAAACCTCCCCCCCGCCACCTCCCCTCATTAACCTCCCACCTCACCCACCTTCCGCACCGCTCATAAACCCTTTAAGTCCAACTATTGCGCCACTTCCGTCTGTGTGGAAAAAAAACGCACCGAGTCAGTATATACCACTCTCAGTTTAGCGGGATATAGCATTGAATAATTAATCTTAGCTGCAATCAATCTTTTTTTCACATCAAAGAAGGATCTTCTTTTATTTTGGGTTTCTCGCGAAAAATCAGGAAAGATTGATATCAAATTACCATTAAATTGTGTATCTGCTACTTCTCTTTTGCGTCTAAGGACCCAGTCCCGATCCTTTGAGCAAACAAATTTTGCCAGGATAGCCCTAGGAGGGGCCCCTGGAGGAGGTTTTTTAAAGGGGATTCTATGGGCTCTTTCCACACAGAAGGTAGACACATCATAATCTGGTCCCAGACTCTCTACCAGCCATTTCTGAATGAAATTCGACAGGTTATCCTGTTCTACCCCTTCTGGGAACCCTACTAACCGAAGGTTATATCTACGCGATCTGTCCTCCAGCTCTACCACTTTCCTTCTTAACCAAGAGCGATCTTCATCTACCTCTTCTAGTCTGTTCTTTAATAGACCATTCTCTTCGGTGACAGAGTTGACTGCAGATTCCAATTCCTTCACTTTTAGTCTCAACTTCGCCATTTCGTCTCTTATTATGGTGACATCACCTTGAACTACTGCAAAGGAAGAAGTCAACTCTGCCACCGAAGTATTAGTAGCGTTTACTACTCCCAATATATCCTGGAGTTTTTTATTAATACTATCAAAACCTTCACTGTGGGAGGAGCTGGCCTTTGATAAACCCCGTTCTAACTGGTCCATATTTTCTAATCCTGACTCGGTCTGGGCAGCAGATTTATGTACCCCTCCACTAGTTTTAGGTGGTGGTGACTTCAAAAATTTATCTAGTCGGGCCTGTGGGCTCCCCCCTGATCCTCCTTTTGGGGAAGTCACTCCTCCTGATTTACGAAACTTTGGCGGCTCTTATTAGTGTATGTATAGGATGCTGCTGCTGTGAGGGAGAGAATAGGAAAGAATCAGTTATCAGAAGTGCTTGTTAACTCAGCGATCTACAGCGATTTTGTTTTGTGGGTGTAGTGCACAATTTTTTTTCCCCTGCTCTGAGCCCAGTGACACAGAAAAATAACTTTTATCCGTCTGTTAGTTAGCTGGGCGTCGGCGGCCATTTTATGCAAGTTCAGTACACCAGCAAAGCATATTTGCATTTGTGACAGTGAAATACAAGCTTGAAATACTACAATTATATTCTGGGTTTTAAAAAAACGCTAATTTTTTGCAAGACCCTACATCTGGGGCCTTTGCTGCATATGTCACAGTGAAATACAAGCTTGAAATACTGCAATTATAATCTGGGTTTTAAAAAAAACACCCATTTTTTGCAAGACCCTATATCTGGGGCCTTTGCTGCATTTGTCACGGTGAAATACAAGCTTGAAATACTGCAATTATATTCTTTTTTTTTTTCTTTAAACACCCATTTTTTGCAACACACTACATCTGGGCTCTTTGCTCCATTTGTCACAGTGAAATAGAAGCTTGAAATACTGCAATTATATTCTGTGTTTTAAGAAAACACCAATTTTTTGCAAGACCCTACATCTGGGGCCTTTGCTGCACTTGTCACAGTGAAATACAAGCGTTAGATAGTGCTATTATATTCTGGTTTTAAAAAAAACACCATTTTGAGCAAGATAATAAATTTGCGGCCTTAGCGGCATTTCTGACAGTCCAATACAAGTGTTAGATACTGCTGTTACATTCTTGTTTCAAAAAAAACACCCATTTTGGGCAAGATAATACATTTGTGGCCTTTGTTGCATTTGTGACAGTCAAATACAAACTTTAAATACTGGTGTTATATTCTGGGTTTAAAAAAACACCAATTATTTGCG
Organism: Bufo bufo; assembly: GCF_905171765.1. Lineage (NCBI taxonomy): Eukaryota > Metazoa > Chordata > Amphibia > Anura > Bufonidae > Bufo > Bufo bufo. The sequence goes on from NC_053393.1 coordinate 327,605,031, forward strand.
AGATCCTACATCTGGGGCCTTTGCTGCATTTGTCCCAGTTAAATACAACCAGTCAATACTGCAGTTACATTGTTGGCTGACAAATTAACATTTTTGGGGGCCGTGAAGTAATTGTATAAAATTTGTCTGTCACACAGTTGTGTGACCTCAAGAAATTTTTCCTCTTTATGACACCGCACTGCCTTACTCTCAATGAACTTAATTTTTGACTATTGGTGGTTACATTGTCGCCTGACAAAAAGTATCTGTTAGTTTGGAGGGTGAACGCAAAGAATGAGGAGAGAGTCAAATAAGGGACATGGCCCCGGTCGTGGTGCTGCTGGTGGAGCTCCTGTTGCAGGAAGAGGACGTGGTCGAACTGTGCCAGCTACACGCACAAGTGAAACACCTTCCTCAGGTGCGAGTAGGCAACAGAACCTTCAGTGTTATTTGGTAGGGCCGAATTCGGCTCTACGAATGGTGAGCCCAGAACAAGTACAAGCTATAGTAGATTGGGTGGCTGAGAGTGCCTCCAGTTCCTTCACATTGTCTTCCACCCAGTCTCCTGCTGAAAGATCAGAGTTCGCACCTGCAGCCGATCTCCATCAGTCCTTCACCTTACGCCCTTGCAAATCAGCCAAGCATTTGATGACTCTGCTAGCAGGGTTTCCCAGGGACATCCACATAGCCCTGCCTCAGAAGTGGAAGAGATTGAGTGCACCGAAACCCAACCACTTATGTTTCAGGATGAGTACATGGGAGGACCATCGCAGCACGTCTCGGATGATGACTAAACACAGGTGCCAACTGCTGTGGCTTTCTGCAGTGTGCAGACCGACAAGGAGGGCAGGGGTGAAGACTGGGTGGAAGATGATGTGGAGGACGATGAGGTCCTCGACCCCACATGGAATCAAGGTCATGCACAGAGCCACCAGCACAGCAGAAGAGGGAGCAGGGTGCAAAAGCGGAGCGGCCGTCCCCTAGACAGTACGCCTGCTACTGCCCACTGCAGCAAGGGATGGATCACACCAAAGCCAGCTCAAAGGAGTTCCCTGGCGTTGCAGTTCTGTAGACAATGTGCTGACGACAAGACACAAGTGGTTTGCACGCTGTGCAATCAGAGCCTGAAGCGAGGCATAAACGTTCTCAACCTGAGCACAACCTGCATGACCAGGCATCTAAGTGCAAAGCACAAGCTGCAGTGGAGTAGACACCTCAAAAACAAAGAAAGGTCTCTGGCTCCTCCTGATTCCTCTTCTTCTGCAATCTCGGCTTCTTCATGCACCTCTGGAGTAACAGTGCCACCTGCCACCCCACAAACAGAGGATCTGCCAGCAACGCCACCACCTGGGTCACCAAGCATCTCCACAATGTCCCATGGAAGCGTTCAACTCTCTATCTCCCAAAAACTGGAGCGAAAGAGGAAGTACCCCCCTAGCCACCCGCTATCCCTGGCCCTAAATGCCAGCATTTCTAAATTACTGGCCATTTAAATGCTGTCATTCCGTCTGGTGGAAACAAAGAGTTTTAAAAGCCTTATGGCGGTGGCTGTCCCACAGTACGTCGTGCCCAGCCGCCACTACTTTCCAGGCGAGCCATCCCTTCCCTGCACAACCAAGTGGGGGACAAAATCAGTTGTGCACTGCGCAACTCCATCTGTGGCACGGTCCAACTAACTATGGATACGTGGACCAGTAAGCACAGTCAGGGACGTTATATCTCCCTAACAGCACACTGGGTAAATGCAGTGGCGGCTGGGTCTGAGGCGGATAGCATTTGGCGCATGTCTGTCCACCACCGAGGATTGCAGTGTGCATCATTTTGCCTCCTGTTGCTTCCTTCTCCTACTCCACTTCCTCATCCTCTACCAGCTCCTCATTCGGTCAGCGTAACACCTTCACCGCCAACTTCAGCACAGCAAGGGGTAAACGATAGCAGGCAGTTTTAAAACATATCTGTTTGGAGGACAAACCCCACACCACGCAGGAGCTGTGGACGGGCCTTGAACAACAGACCGATGAGTGGTTGATGCCAGTGAGCCTCAAGCCCGGCCTGGTGGTGTGCGATAATGGGTGAAATCTTGTAGCAGCTCTGGGACTAGCCGGTTTGACGCACATCTCTTGCCTGGCGCATGTGCTGAATTTGGTGGTGCAGAGGTTCTTTAAAATTTACCCCGATATGTCAGAGCTGCTGCAGAAAGTGCGGGCCGTCTGTGCGCGCTTTCGGCGTTCTCACCCTGCTGCTGCTCGCCTGTCAGCGCTGCAGCGTAACTTCGGCCATCCCGCTCACTGCCTCATATGCGACGTGCCCACAATGTGGAACTCCACCTTGCATATGCTGGCCAGACTGTGCGAGCAGCAGCAGGCGATAGTGGAGCTTAAGCTGCAGCACGCACGGGTGAGTCGCTCTGCGGAACAGCATCACTTCACCATCAATGAGTGGGCCTCCATATGAGACCTGTGTGCCTTATTGTGCTGTTTCGAGTATTCCACCAACATGGCCAGTGCCGATGACGTCGTTCTCAGCGTTACTATCCCACTTCTATGCCTCCTTGAAAAAACGCTTCGGGCGATGATGGAAGAGCATGTGGCAAAAGGAGGAGGAGGAGGAAGAGGGATAATTTCATAGGGTTTCAGGCCAGTCAATCACAAGTGGCTCCGAAGGTGGGTTCCTGCACCCACAAATGCCAGGTACACAATTTTCCAGCCAGAGCACAGTTCTGGAGGATGACGAGGTGGAGGATGAGGAGGAGGAGATGGAGGAGGAGGAACCGTGTTCACAGCAGGGTGGCACCCAAACCAGCTCATGGCCATCACTGGTGCGTGGCTGGGGGAATACAGATGACATAGACGATACTCCACCCACAGAGGACAGCTTGTCGTTGCCTCTGGGCAGCGTGGCACACATGACCGATTACATGCTGCAGTGTCTGCGCAATGACCGCCGAGTTGCTCATATTCTAACTTGTGCTGATTACTGGGTGGTAACGCTGCTGGATTGCTGCTACAAAGACAACGTACCGTCCTTAATTCCGTCACTGGAGCGTGATCATAGGATGCGCGAGTACAAGCGCATGCTGGTAGACGCGCTCCTCCTAGATCAAGATTATTTTTTTACGTATTTTATTTTATTTGAAGTCATTTCCCTATCCACATTTGTTTGCAGAGCACTTGCCATGCTCTTAACCACATTTTGCAGCCATTTGCAGCCCTCTAACCCTTTCCATGACTTTTTTAGAGCCATTTTAGTGCTCCAAAGTTCGGGTCCCCATTGACTTCAATTGGGTTCGGGTTCGCGGTCAAGTTCGGGTCCCAAACTCGAACTTTTTTGTGAAGTTCGGCCGAACCTGTCGAACCCGAATATCCAGGTGTCCGCTCAACTCTATTCAGGCTCTCTCAACACTATTAGTGACCTATTTAAAACAACCTATTCTTTCACCAGTGTGCTGAATGAAACATCTGAATGGTTAAGAGATATGCACCATTAGTTTTGTCCATATAGTGTAGATAGATAGATAGATAGATAGATAGATAGATAGATAGATAGATAGATACTAATTTAGCAGACTAAATAGAAACATTATATTTCAGATACATAATTCATTGCAAAAACATATTTTTTAAGCCACAATATTAAAACATACTATTTTTTAAAAAAAATATAGGTAAAGGAATGTTTAATTCCGAATCCAGGTCAGGGTGAGAGAAAATAGTTTTAGCTTAGTAAATGCTGCCCACAAGTGGAAGTCAGAAGTAATTTTATAAATTACTGGCTGGTTTCATTTAATTCAGTATTTTAGTTATACAGGTATTAATATTATAGAGAAATAGAACTAGCCTTTATTTCATAATCCAAAATGCATCATAAATATTGTATATCAATTAATTGACATTTGGGAAATAAAGCGATATATAAGACAATACTCAATGATTTCTCAAGTACTATCAATTACTGTTCATTTTGTAAGTAGTGATGAGCGGCATAGGCAATATTAGTTTTCATGATATTTCGCGAATTTTTCGCAAAATATTCACAATAAATTCGCTAAATCTAAAATTTGTGATATCCAGTCATTATGTTTGCGACTGCGCAAATCGGCACTAATGATGTGCATATTTTTTGTGCAATACATGCAACTTCACATTATATCAGGTCTGAGTAGATATTACTGATTGGTGCACTTAATATTGTTGTGACCTCACAGCACTATGTCTGTAGCATGTACAGTCAGGTCCATAAATATTGGGACATCAACACAATTCTAATTTTTTTGGCTCTATACATCACCACAAAGGATTTGAAATGAAACAAACAAGATGTGCTTTAACTGCAGACTGACAGCTTTAATTTGAGGCTATTTACATCCAAATCAGGCGAACGGTGTAGGAATTACAACAGTTTGCATATGTGTCTCCCACTTGTTAAGGGATCAAAAGTAATGGGACAATTGGCTTATCAGCTGTTTTATGGCCAGGTGTGTGTTATTCCCTCATTATCCCAATTACAATGTGCAGATAAAAGGTCTAGAGCAGCGGTTCCCAACCGCCGGGCCGCGGCCCAGGACCGGGCCGTGGAGGATTGTTAGCCGGGCCGTGGCGATCAGGGCAGTCTTTAACTCTGTACTAATGAAGCGCTTCCATTATGGAAGCGCTTAATTAGTACAGAAGGACCAGGGAGCGGTGAAGGATCTGTACTCACCACTTCCTGGTCCTCGGCTCGGCTATCGGCTGTGCATGGCTGCGCACAGCGTGAGGTCGCTCTGTGACATCACACTGTGTGCCGCTATACACAGCCAGCCGACAGCAGAATGAAGAGGATCGCGATGGTGACCAGGAGCAGGAGAGGTAAGTGTTTTTTTTTATTTTATTTTATTTGCACTGGGGGCTAACGGCTGACCTGGGGGACATGGGGCTGACATAAAGGGGCTAATGGGGGGCTTATGGCTGACATGAGGGGCTAATGAGGGGCTAACGACTGACATGAGGGGCTAATCATAGCTGACATGAGGGGCTAATGGGGGGCTTATGGCTGACATGAAGTGCTAATGGGGGGCTTATGGCTGACATGAGGGGCTAATGGGGGGCTTATGGCTGACATGAGGGGCTAATGGGGGCTTATGGCTGACATGAGGGGCTAATGGGGGGCTTATGGCTGACATGAGGGGCTAATAGGGGCTTATGGCTGACATGAGGGGCTAATGGGGGGCTTATGGCTGACATGAGGGGCTAATGGGGGGCTTATGGCTGACATGCGGGGCTAATGGGGGGCTTATGGCTGATATGAGGGGTTAATGGGGGGCTTATGGCTGACATGAGGGGCTAATGGGGGGCTTATGGCTGATATGAGGGGCTAATGGGGGCTTATGGCTGACATGAGGGGCTAATGGGGGGCTTATGGCTGACATGAGGGGCTAATGGGGACTTATGGCTGACATGAGGGGCTAATGGGGGGCTTATGGCTGACATGAGGGGCTAATGGGGGGCTTATGGCTGACATGAGGGGCTAATGGGGGGCTTATGGCTGATAGGAGGGGCTAATGGGGGCTTATGGCTGACATGAAGGGCTAATGGGGGGCCTATGGCTGACATGAGGGGCTAATGGGGGGCTTATGGCTGACATGAGGGGCTAATGGGGGGCTTATGGCTGACATTGGGGGGGTTTATGGCTGACATTGGGGGGGTTTATGGCTGACATTGGGGGAGTTTATGGCTGACATTGGGGGGGGGTTTATGGCTGACATCGGGGGCTGATAGATGGCTAAAGGTTTGGGGGTTGATCTGAGCCATTGGGGGTCTGATCTGAGGTCTGATTAACATTGGGGGTCTGATAGCTGGTCTGACCGGAGGTGTAATGAAATATATTTTTTTCTTATTGTTCTCCTCTAAAACTAGGTGCATCTTATAGGGCGAAAAATACAGTACAGTGCAGCAGAGACCAGTGCAGCAGAGACCAGTGCAGCAGAGACCAGTGCAGCATAAACCAGTGCAGCAGAGACCATAGTCAGTTTATATAGTCATTATATAGTGTTATATATTTTAATATGCACCTTGTGTTTTGTTATGCGCGTGAATCAGTCAGCCCCGCCCACCCCCTAAGCCCCGCCCCAGAACCCCCGCCCCCTCCCTCCCCCCCCCCACCCGGTCCCTGGGAAAATTGTCTTGCATGAAACCGGTCCTTGGTGCAAAAAAGGTTGGGGACCACTGGTCTAGAGTACATTTCAAGTGTGCTATTTGCATTTGGAATCTGTTGCTCTCAACTCTCAAGATGAGATTCAAAGAGCTGTCACTATCAGTGAAGCAAGCCATCATTAGGCTGAAAAAAACAAAACAAACCCATCAGAGAGATAGAAAAAACATTAGGCTTGGCCAAATCAACTGTTTGGAACATTCTTAAAAAGAAGGAACGCACTGGTGAGCTCAGCAACACCAAAAGACCCGGAAGACCACGGAAAACAACTGTGGTGGATGACCAAAGAATTCCTTTCCTGGTGAAATAAACACCCTTCACAAAAGTTGGCCAGATCAAGAACACTCTCCAGGAGGTAGGTGTATGTGTGTCAAAGTCAACAATCAAGAGAAAACTTCACCAGAGTGAATACAGAGGGTTCACCACAAGATGTAAACCATTGGTGAGCCTCAAAAACAGGAAGGCCAGATTAGAGTTTGCCAAACGGCATCTAAAAAAGCCTTCACAGTTCTGGAACAACATCCTATGGACAGATGAGACCAAGATCAACTTGTACCAGTGTGATGGGAAGAGAAGAGTATGGAGAAGGAAAGGAACTGCTCATGATCCTGAGCATACCACCTCATCAGTGAAACATGGTGGTGGTAGTGTCATGGCGTGGGCATGTATGGCTGCCAATGGAACTGGTTCTCTTGAATTTATTGATGATGTGACTGCTGACAAAAGCAGCAGGATGAATTCTGAAGTGTTTCAGGCAATATTATCTGCTCATATTCAGCCAAATGCTTCAGAACTCATTGGACGGCACGTCACAGTCCAGATAGACAATGACCCAAAGCATACTGCAAAAGCAACCAAAGAGTTTTTTAAGGGAAAGAAGTGGAATGTTATGCAATGGCCAAGTCAATCACCTGACCTGAATCCAATTGAGCAAGCATTTCACTTGCTGAAGACAAAACTGAAGGGAAAATTCCCCAAGAACAAGCAGGAACTGAAGACAGTTGCAGTAGAGTCCTGGCAGAGCATCACCAGGGATGAAACCCAGCGTCTAGTGATGTCTATGCGTTCCATACTTCAGGCTGTAATTGACTGCAAAGGATTTTCAACCAAGTATTAAAAAGTGAAAGTTTGATTTATGAGTATTATTATGTCCCATTACTTTTGGTCCCTTAACAAGTGGAAGGCACATATGCAAACTGTTGTAATTCCTACACCGTTCACCTGATTTGGATGTAAATACCCTCAAATTAAAGCTGACAGTCTGCAGTTAAAGAACATCTTGTTTGTTTAATTTCAAATCCATTGTGGTGGTGTATAGAGCGAAAAATGTTCGAATTGTGTCGATGACCCAATATTTAAGGACCTGACTGTATGTATGGACAGCAAAGAAACAGTAATTCCTATCACACTATGTAACACCCTGCACTGGAACCTATCAGCTACACTATATCACTATCTAACCTACACTGACTATCTCCCACTAACTATCTGTAATATATATATATATATATATATATATATATATACAGTTGCAAGAAAAAGTATGTGAACCCTTTGGAATTATATGGATTTCTGCACAAATTGGTCATAAAATGTGATATGATCTTCATCTAAGTCACAACAATAGACAATCACAGTCTGCTTAAACTAATAACACACAAATAATTAAATGTTACCATGTTTTAATTGAACACACCATGTAAACATTCACAGTGCAGGTGGAAAAAGTATGTGAACCCCTAGCCTAATGACATCTCCAAGAGCTAATTGAAGTGAGGTGTCAGCCAACTGGAGTCCAATCAATGAGATGAGATTGGAGGTGTTGGTTACAGCTGCCCTGCCCTATAAAAACACACACCAGTTCTGGGTTTGCTTTTCACAAGAAGCATTGCCTCATGTGAATGATGCCTCGCACAAAAGAGCTCTCAGAAGACCTACGATTAAGAATTGTTGACTTGCATAAAGCTGGAAAGGGTTATAAAAGTGTCTCCAAAAGCCTTGCTGTTCATCAGTCTACGGTAAGACAAATTGTCTATAAATGGAGAAAGTTCAGCACTGCTGCTACTCTCCCTAGGAGTGGCCGTCCTGTAAAGATGACTGCAAGAGCACAGCGCAGACTGTTCAATGAGGTGAAGAAGAATCCTAGAGTGTCAGCTAAAGACTTACAAAAGTCTCTTGCATATGCTAACATCCCTGTTAGCGAATCTACGATACGTAAAACACTAAACAAGAATAGATTTCATGGGAGGATACCACAGAGGAAGCCACTGCTGTCCAAAAAATACATTGCTGCACGTTTACAGTTTGCACAAGAGAACCTTGATGTTCCACAGCAGTACTGGCAAAATATTCTGTGGACAGATGAAACCAAAGTTGAGTTTGGAAGAAACACACAACACTATGTGTGGAGAAAAAGACGCACAACACACCAACATCAAAACCTCAACCTAACTGTGAAGTATGGTGGTGGGGGCATCATAGTTTGGGGCTGCTTTGCTGCGTCAGGGCCTGGACAGATTGCTATCATCGAAGGAAAAATGAATTCCCAAGTTTATCAAGACATTTTGCAGGAGAACTTAAGGCCATCTGTCCACCAGCTGAAGCTCAACAGAAGATGCGTGTTGAAACAGGACAACGACCCAAAGCATAGAAGTAAATCAACAATAGAATGGCTTAAACAGAAGAAAATACGCCTTCTGGAGTGGCCAAATTAGAGTCCTGACCTCAACCCGATTGAGATGCTGTGGCATGACCTCAAGAAAACGATTCACACCAGACATCCCAAGAATATTGCTGAACTGAAACAGTCTGTAAAGAGGAATGGTCAAGAATTACTCCTGACCGTTCTGCACGTCTGATCTGCAACTACAGGAAACCCCCGGAAGAAGCCAGATCTACTGGCGAAACGGCGTTGGGTCAGGAGTTGGCCGAGAGATCTTTGCACCATTCAGGGTATGTTTAATTGTGTTCCTTTGTGTTCCTTCCATCTTAAACCTCAGTCTCCACAATCGCCTCTGTTGCATTGTGTTTGGGGCGTTGCTGCTATGAAACTCTGAGGTATGCTCTTTCAGCTAGTATTCTTTTTCCCTGTATTTTTTTGCACTGATCTCCCGGCCTCTCCTTGGGTCCTGCTCCTCATCTGTGTGTCCCGCCTTGTGCTGCCTGTTTTATTATACATGGTTGTACTGTTTATATATATTTACAATAAAGCTTTTTGGATTTTCATACATACGAAAGTTAGTTTCATTTTTTTTGGTGATTACAGGAAACGTTTAGTTGAAGTTATTGCTGCCAAAGGAGGTTCAACCAGTTATTAAATCCAAGGGTTCACATACTTTTTCCACCTGCACTGTGAATGTTTACATGGTGTGTTCAATAAAAACATGGTAACATTTAATTTTTTGTGTGTTATTATTATAAGCAGACTGTGATTGTCTATTGTTGTGACTTAGATGAAGATCAGATCACATTTCATGACCAATTTGTGCAGAAATACATATCATTCCAAAGGGTTCACATACTTTTTCTTGCAACTGAATATATATATATATATATATATAGAAAACACAAATAGTGCAGCAGCACAGTCAGATATGGTGTACCGGGTGCAAATTCCCACAGAGGTCGGCTCTTCCTCCACGAAATATATCAAGCGAATGATGAGGCAGCACTTCCAGTATAGCGTAAACGGGTGAGGACCCCAAAATATATTAAAGCGACGTTTCGGCCTGCTCAATGAGGCCTTTCTCAAGCAGCTTGAGAAAGGCCTCATTGAGCAGGCCGAAACGTCGCTTTAATATATTTTGGGGTCCTCACCCGTTTACGCTATACTGGAAGTGCTGCCTCATCATTCGCTTGATATATATATATATATATATATATATATATATATGAGCTAACTAAATATCTAATGTAATTGGATAAGGAATAGGATCCAGATGAAAGCACAGAGCACAGCAATGTCACTGCTCTCTCAGAATTGCAAAAAACAGCAGAAAATGGCTGCTGGGGAGTTTCTTATATAGTAAAGGGGTAGGCAACTTTCCTATTGGTGGCTAGGTATGTTGCTAAGCTCTGACAAAGATATTGCAGCCTTCTCATTGGCCCACAAGCAAGAAGGGAGATTACTGATCGAAAAAAAAATCTAGAATATTTGCAATTATGAATATATAGCACTATATTCTACAACTTTGCGAATTCTCGAAGTGACAATTTTTGCAATAAGAATTTGAGATTTGTCAGTATCCTCCCCTGTATTCTCTAGACCTTTGTGTTTAAAGTGTAAATGATTCTTAAAGATAATGTGTCATTGGAAAATGACCTATTGTTTAAATCCCTTTTTTATATTTAACATATTTTTAAAGAATTTTTTATGGTTATTTTTTTATTTTACTTGTCAATATCTATATTTAACCAAAAAACATAAAATCCTGCAGTTTTTTCGCTAAGCCTAATAATAGATAACACTTTTTGGTCTGTGCGGATCATTCACTGCAGTTATCTGTCATTTTAATCCTGCCTGTATTTATATTACCTCAGTGTATTGATAAAACAGAATCCACCATTCTCAATTCCTTGTACAATTACCTTTGCACAGGTTATAGAGCATGTCTAGAAAAATCTTCCATAAAAGTAAATGAGGTCCCCTCCTGACTATTCTGTCTATGGCCCATGTGGCTGCTATTACGCAATTTTCTTAATTCTTTCTAAATGCTGTTTAGAACAGCTCATGCAAGATGGCTGCTCCATAATCATGTTCAGAACATAGAATAAATAAATCTGTAATCAAAAAATAAAATCAGATTAGAATAAAAGGATACAGTGGGGAAAATAAGTATTTGATACACTGGCGATTTTGCAAGCTTTCCTACCTACAAAGAATGCAGAGGTCTGTAATTTTCATCATAGGTACACTTCAACTGTAAGAGACGGAATCTAAAATATAAAAAAATCCAGAAAATCACATTGTACAATTTTTTAATAATTAATTTTCATTTTATTGCGTGAAATAAGTAGTTGATACAATAGAAAAACAGAACATAATATTTGGTACAGAAACCTTTGTTTGCAATTACAGAGGTCAGACATTTCCTGTAGTTCTTGACCAAGTTTGCACACACTGCCACAGGAATTTTGGCCCATTCCTCCATACAGATACATTACCCCATCCATCCTCCCTTCAATACGGTGGAGAAAAACACACCCATAGTATGATGTTTCCACACCCATGTGTCACTGTTGGGACGGTTCAACAAAAAATAGAAAATAGGACAGCACCACTTACTTGAAAGCATTCAAAAAACTTTTTGCGGCGGTGCTCGTGGTGTCAGGTCTCGGCCTCAAAGACCCCCAAATTACCAGTGAAGATGAAGAAAGTCACGGCACTCCAAGGCTAGTTCAATGTTCTTTAATCCACTAAATGTTTAGCAGCAACGTTTCGACAGAAGTCTTTATCAAGCTACATACAAGACTTCTGTCGAAACGTTGCTGCTGAACATTTGGTGGATTAAAGAACATTGAACTAGCCTTGGAGTGCCGTGACTTTCTTCATCTTCACTGTTGGGACGGTGTTATTGGGGTTTTACTCATCCTTCTTCTTCCTCCAAACACGGCGAGTTCATACGAAAAAGTTATATTTTGGTCTCATCTGACCAAATGACCTTGTCCCATGCCTCCTCTGGATCATCCAGATGGTAATTGGTGAACTTTAAACAAACCTGGATATCTGCTGGCTTGAGCAGCGAGACCTTGCATGTTCTGCAGGATTTTAATCCTTGACGGCGTAGTGTGTTACTAACGGTAATCTTTGAGACTGTGGTCCTAGATCTCTTCAAGTAATTGACTAAGGACCTCCCGTGTAGCTTCGGGCTGATTCCTGACATTTTTAAGAATCATCCTTACCCCACAAGGCAAGATCTTGCATGGAGCCCCAGACCGAGGAAGATTGACAGTCGTCTTGTGTTTCTTCCATTTTCTAATAATTGTGCCAACAGTTGTTGTTTTCTCACCAAGCTGCTTGCCTATTGTCCTGTAGCCCAACCCAGCCTTGAGCAGGTCTACAATTTCGTCCCTCGTGTCCTTAGACAGCTCTTTGATCTTGGCTATGGTAAAGAGGTTGGAGTGTGATTGATTGAGGGGTGTCTTTTATACAGGTAACAAGTTCCATTCTTTGTAGGTGGGATAACTTGCAAAGTCGCCAGTGTATCCAATACTTATTTTCCCCACTGTACATATGTTACAGTACCTGAAAAAAACTGCCACCTACAATACTTTATATATTTTTTTCAAAACCTCAAGTTTCTACATAGGTTTATGTATTTATTGCTAGCACAGAACCCCAATAACATTCTGCTACAAACACTGAACAATTACACATTTTTATTGCATTATATCCTAGTGTTATTAAATGTGTTTCATTTTAGCAGAAGCAATTTATGGCAATAACACCATTATTATACCAGTGAAATTAACCTTTTGGATACCGGAGGTTTTTTTTTCTTTTTTTTTCTTTCCTATTTTCCGTGAGCCATAACTTTTTTTTACGGTCACATAGCTGTATGAGGGCTTATTTTTTGCGGGACAAGTTGAACTTTCTAATGCCACCAATAATTATGGCAGAAAAATGATGTGGGAAGCGATAAAAAAATTCCAAATGGGGTGGAATTGGAAAATAAATGCAATCCCTTCACCATTTTATGGGTTTTGTTCCCACAGCATTTTGTTTATGGCAAAACTGACCCATGCCCTTAATTCTCTGGGTCAGTATGATTACAACGATACCCCATATTTATAGGTTCCTTATGTCTAAATAGTGTAAAAAAATATGTAAACTTTGAGAACATTTTCTTTTTTATATCACCATATTCTGACCCCCATAACTTTTTTATACTTACGTCTACTGAGCTGCTTAGGGGCTCATTTTTGCGGAACAAATATTTTGCCCCTTTTTTCCGTTACGCCATTCACCGTATCGGATTTTTTTTTTCTATTTTAATAGTATGGGTATATTCAGTTGCGGTGATACCCATGATGTTTATATTTATTGTTATTTAGATATTTATTTTTTACTTATAAGGAAGTGTTTTAAACTTTTATATATATTTTTTTGTGATCATTATGTGCCTCTACATGAGCTTATTAATTTTTTTTATTATTTTTAATTTTGGTTAATCAGGAATTTATTATTAGCTTATTTTGCTCACTTTTGCTCATTTCTTATCCTGGCCTGCCATCTGGTGGCCAAAATAAGAATTGTAGCTTGAATACTGTTCGCTTACTCAGTAAAGCTGCCAGTATTCAGTGCAACTACCTATGCCCGGATTGGACACACGAAGCATATGTAGGAAGCCCGGAAGCGCGAGCTTCTGGGTTTTTGTGCATTTAGGTGCTGTGATCTCACTTGATCACAGCATCTAAAGCATTTAATTAACACGATCTGCATTATTGCCAGTCATGGTAATTAGCTGCAGGTCTCTGCTGTATGAAACATGTACATGTACGGCGCTGGTAGCCTAAGGGTTAAATACACATAAAACAGTAGGCAGAAATATTTATCTGACTTTTCTTAATCCTTATATTGCTGTTATGGGTGGGAATAACCTCCTACCAGGTTTACAACACGTATTTCACTCTAGTAAAGTCTCATTTGTTTCTCCATACAAATGAACATACAACAGTAGACATAGATCATTGACTGGCCTTTCCTTAACCACTTCCAGACCGGGCCATTTACCCCCTTCCTCACCAGGCCTAATTTTTCAAATCTGACGTGTCACTTTATGTAGTAATAACTTTGGAACTCTTTTACTTATCCAAGCCATTCAGAGATTGTTTTCTCGTGACACATTGTACTTCATGTTAATGGTAAATTTGAGTCAATATATTTCACCTTTATTTATTTAAAAAAATCCAAACATTAACGAAAATGTAAAACAAAAATCTCTGTTTTCTAAATTTGAATCTCTCTGCTTTTAAGACAGATAGTGATGCCTCATAAAATATTCATTAATTAACATTCCCCATATGTCTACTTTATGTTGGCAATATTTTAGTAATGTAATTTAGTTCTTTTAGGATGCTATAAGTTTTATAATTTTAGAAGAAATTTTTAAAATTTCTAGGAAAATTTCCAAAGTCAGCTTTTTCACGACCAGTTCAGTTCAGTTGTGTGTGAAATGAAAAATTACATTTTTGTATTTTACAAGAAAATGGTGCTTTAGGCAAACTTTATTTTTCACGAAAGATAACAGGAGAATATTTCCCCACAATTTGCTACCCACTTTCTCCTGAATAGAGTAACACCCCAATTGTGGTCGTAAACTGTTATTTGGGGATACACCAGGGCTCAGATGGGAGGGAGCGGCATCTGGATTTTCTAACATGGAATTTTCTGTCAGGGTTTTTAAGAGCGATAACTTATTTTTTTGTTGTTGAATGAGCTGCGTGAGAGCTTACTTTGTGCGGGACAAGCTATAGTTTTTATTGGCACCATTTTGGGGTATATTTAGCTTTCTGGTTGCTTTTTATCTCATTTTTTGGGAGGTGAAGTCACAAAAAAAAGCTGTTTGGTGTCATTTTTATAATTTTTACTGTTTACTTGATGGGGTAGATCCGGTAGATCCGGTCATTACGGATGCAATGATACCAAATATGTCTAGTGTTTTTTTTTTATATTTTACACAATAAAAACATTTTTAAAAAAATCATGTTTTTGTGTTGGCATTTTCCTAGAGCCATATTTTTTTTCATTTTTCTGGCTATAGTCTCTTGTTATGGCTTTTTTTTGCTGGACGAGGTGATGTTATTATTGCTTTCACTTTGGAATACATGCAACTTTTTGATTGATTGAAATTATGTTATTTGTGAGGTGACTTAAAAAAAGCTATTTTGGCATAATAAATTATTTTTTTACACCGTTTACTTGATGGGGTAGATCATGTGATATTTTTGTAGAGCAAATTGTTACGGATGCGGCAATACCAAATATGTCTTTTTTTTATTCATTTTTTTACGTTTTACAGAATAAGAGCATTTAAAAAAATGTTTTTGTGTTGCAATTTTCTTAGTGTCACGAGGGTATCGAGAACCACGCCTGACTCCGTTATACCCGGGGTCAGGAAGTCGCAGCGGTTGGCTGCACGCTCTATTTAAGATAGGGCTGTTTTCCTTATGGTAGCTTTCTGGGTTTGCTTTGCAAACCCTTTTGGCTCACTCAGGGATCCGTAGCTCCTTCTCCTCAGCTGTTCCTTGTCCAGCACTCCCAAACCTCCTTATATTCCTCTCTCACACTTCTCTGGTTGCCAGAGATAGAACTTCCTGCCTGGACATCTATTCTGACCTTCTGGAGCTGTGTTGCTGTGTTCTCTGGTAGTTGGTCCAGAACGCTACCCTCCGGATCCCTGTTGGACCTTTGTGGTCTATTGTGATCGCCCACCTGGGTGTATGTGTTTGTCTGTTTTGTCTGTCCTCTCCCTGGTGTTTCCCTCTTAGTGATAGTGGTGCGGACTAGCGATCCCACCGGCCCGTTCACTATCTAGGGCTCATTTTAGGGAAAGCCAGGGTTTAGGCACGTGATCGCCGCACGGGTGAGGAACCCGTCTAGGGACGTCAGGGCAGTCAGGTGCCAGCCGCAAGGTGAGTTAGGGGTCACCATCTTTCCCTCTCCCTTGGGCAGGGCTTTCCCTTTTATCCTCCCTGTGCGTGACGTCGGTCATTACACTTAGAGACGTATTTTTTTTTTTTTCCTGGCTATAATCTTGTGTGGGGACTCATTTTTAGCGGGATGAGGTGACGTTTTTATTGCTACTGTTTTGGGGTATATATGACTTTTTGATTGATTAACATTATGTTTTTTGGGAGCTGAGCTAACAAAAAAAATCTGTTTTGGAGTAATGTTTATTTATTTTTATTTTATGGTGTTCACCTGATGGGGTAGATCATATGATAATATTATAGAGCTGGTCGTTGCGGATGTGGTGATACCAAATATGCCTATTTTTTATTTTATTTTAAACATTTTTTTAATAACAGATCTGGGGGAAATTTGTTTTCTTTATGTGAAACTTTTTTTTCCCTTCAAAACACTTTATTTTTTCATTTTAGACTTTGTGTCCCCCATAAGGTCATACAAGACCTCTGGGGGATATTTAACTTCATATTTTTTTTCCAACTATAGATTTCTCCTATAACTAGGGCTGACATAGCATCCCCAGTTACAGGGGAAATACACCCCCCATAGAGGCTGTACAGCAGTATACTTTGCTGTACACAGTGGCGTTGCTAGGGCTGGTGTCACCCGGTGCGGTAGAAAATGGTGTCACCCCAACCTGCCCCGCAGCTCATCTGGTGTCACCCCAACCTGCCAACCGCAGCTCACCTGGTCCTGGTTCTGTCTGCAGCAGCTGTCTTCTCCTCTGTGTGGTCCTGATATCTTCTCTCTGCTTCAATCTGGTTTGAGGACTGTACTTTTCGCCCTATAAGATGCACATAGGTTTTAGAGGAGTATAATAAGAAACAATATTTTCCATTATACCTCAGGTCAGACCCCCATATCAGCCGTCAGCACCCCATCCATCATGCCCATGTCAGCCGTCAGCACCCCATCATGCCCATGTCAGCCCCCATCCATCATTACCCCCCATGTCAGCCATCAGCCCCCCATGTCAGCCATCATGCCCCCCATGTCAGCCATCATGCCCCCATGTCAGCCGTCAGCACCCCATCCATCATGCCCATGTCAGCCGTCAGCCACCATCCATCATGCCCCCCATGTCAGCCATCATGACCTTATGTCAGCCGTCAGCACCCCATGTCAGCAGTCAGCCATCAGCCCCCCATGTCAGCACCCCATCCATCATGCCCATGTCAGCCGTCAGCACCCATCCATCATTACTCCCATGTCAGCCATCAGCCCCCCATGTCAGCCATCATGCCCCCCATGACAGCCGTCAGCCCCCATCCATTATGCTCCCTAATGGGGGACAATGTTGGAGTCTGCACCATCAGGGGGGGTGACATGATGAGGGACAATGTTGGAGTCGGTGGCACAGACATTTCTTCTCTTCCCCTCCAGGCTCCATGGCACAGACATGTTTGTACATTTTGTCCCCCATCTCCCCCTCTCTGTTACAATTACAATACATTTACAGTGTCAGTACCTGATATATCACTGGGGTCTGGCTGGAGTGGGGTCAGTCTGGTCCTGGCTCCAATCTCAGCTGGCTCTGCCTTAAGGTGTCTTCTCCAACAGTCGTGCCACTGTGTTCTTCTGCTGCCAGCCTGGAGGGGCAGCTTTTACAGGCCACAGCAGACAGAGGCAGAGCAGCTCCGCCTCCTCTCCTCCCTCCGCCGCGGCCCCACTGACAGTCAGTGACGCCTCCTTTGGCCTGAGCCGGCACACATGTAGGCAGGATAGCCGCAGGCCCGCTGCCGCTGCCCGCACTGTAAGTAAAATTTAAATAGTATGTAAGGCCCCCGGACTTACTGCCGAAGTGCAATTTCAATGTGTTACACAAGCATGTCAAACTCAAAGGCTAACATGGGCCAAAAAAACAAAATTTTAGTTTATGTGGGCCGCATAAAAAAAATAATTTTTTTTTACAATATAATGCAGACGGATCCGTTCTGAACGGATCCACCGTCTGCATTATATGGGCGGATCCGTCTCAGACGGATCCGCTTTGAACGCAAGTGTGAAAGTAGCCTTAGGGGCGAGAACCTGGGATCTTTCATCCCTTGTCCTATTCAGCTCTATCAGGGTGAATAGGACTTCACACTGTCCCTGCTGCTCTGTGCCTTGTGCACACAGCATCAGGGATGTTACCATGGCAACCAGGGCTTCTGTAGCGTCCTGGCTGCCATGGTAACTGATCGGAGCCCCAGGCTTACACAGCTGGGGCTCCGATCAGAAGCTGCCACTGCACCACCAATGAGGGGGAGGGGAGAGGTCCCTGTGGCCACTGCCACCAATGATTTTAATACTGGGGGGGGGTTGAGAGGGGCTGGCGCACTGTGCCACCAATGATTTTAATGGGATGGGGGGTTGAGGGGGGGGGCACACTGCACCACCAATGATAAATTACCCCTTTATACAGGAGGCTGGTACTGGCAGATCAGCAGTTAACCCCTCAGGTGCGGCACCTAAGGGGTTAACTGCCTCTGATCGCAGCTCCCTGTCAGCGGAAGGGTGCCGGCAATGCGATTCTGCTGCCGGCACCCGCCTCCTGTATTGTGTTAAAGACTGACTTTCACTATCAGGCCACACAGAGCGGTGCCCAGCGATGTCTCAGCACTCACCATTAGTCCTGGGCGCCGCTCCGTTCGCCTTCAGTGCTCCATTACTGTCTCCTCTCCTGCTCCACATGCTGCTGATTACTATCGGAGCGATGGGAGGAGACATCAGCTTCACTAGTGGGCGTTCCTTCTTCCTGGCTGTAGCGCTGTCCAATCGCAGCGCAGGGAGAAGGAACGCCCACTAGTGAAGCTGATGTCTCCTCCCATCGCTCCGATAGTAATCAGCAGCATGTGGAGCAGGAGAGGAGACAGTAATGGAGCACTGCAGGCGAACGGAGCGGCGCCCAGGACTAATGGTGAGTGCTGAGACATCGCTGGGCGCCGCTCTGTGTGGGAAATGGGAATAGTCCTATCATTGGTGGCTCAGTGCGCCCGCCCCTCCTCCCCCCCCTCTCTTCTCATTGGTGGCAGCGGCAGCAGCACAGGGGGAGGGAGGACAGCTTCCTTCTCCCCGTGCTGCTGAGAGAACATGAGCGCGCCGATAGTAGCGCGCTCATGTTCAGAGATACTAGACTGCCGGGCCGCAAAGATATTCATTGCGGGCCGCATGTTTGACACCCATGGCAGCCAGACCTACCAAGGTGATTAATGAAATGATGTAACACATTGAAATTGCACTTCGGCAGTAAGTCAGTCCGGGCCTCAGGCGGCCGGGTGACACCCCATCAGACTGGTGTCACCCGGTGCGGCCCGCACCCCCCGCACCCCCCTTGCAACGCCACTGGCTGTACAGCCTCAGTGCAGGGCTGCTCGAGGTCTGTGGAAGACCCGACAGCTCCTGCACTCCCCCGGCCCCGGCAGTCATATGACCACTGGGCCGGGACAGGAAGCGGCATAGCGCTTCCTGATCTGTATACACATCGCTTGTTGAGTGGTTAATCATTATATTGTTGTTTTATGAGGGAATAATCTCATACCAGCGTTACAACATGCTTTTTCACACTAGAAAGGTATTTTTGTTTGTTTCTTTGTACATTTTTAAAAGAAGCTCTGTTACCAGGATCAACCCTATTAAACAAGGCATACTGGCTGGTAGGGCTTATCATACTTTTCTTTTCTCTGTATGCTAAACAGCTGCAGAGAAATCTGTGTTTTTATTAATTTGCAAATGAGCAATTGAAGCACCAAGAGGAGGTCTAAATAGTCTGAGCACTGCTATGCTACACCGCCTGTACTCTGAACACTCCTCCCTCCTCTTAATTGACAGGGCTAGACATCAGGGTCAGGGCAGAGCCCTGTCCTAGAGCTGTGTGCTAGCATCTACATATCATATACACTATGTACTATAGCTTCACCACACAGATCTGCTCAGAAAGCTAATTTACATATTACTGCTTTATTCACAGGCAGAATATATGATCCACCAGTAATATGTGTTAGCTTATAAGTATAGCAATACCATGTATTTCCATTTGGTAATGCTATAGCTTAGAGGTTAAGCTATTCATTTTTCACTTAGAGATCCCTTGTTTGAATCTTAGGAGAGACTTTGAAGTTTTTTTCTTCAGATTTTTTTTTTTTTTTCATAATCATATATTATGTCTGTGAATAAATAGGTAATAGGTTTTAGCAAAAAAACTAAACACTATTCTCAATATAGTAAGGGGTTATTATTATATGATTATATATTATTTTTTATAGTATAGCCTCTTAATATGGTTTTAAAGAAAAAAAAAATAGAAATAAAGCATATATCTCTCCTGGGACTTCAACCACGGACATCTACTTACAAGGTAGACCACAACGATATAGCATTACGACATATAGATCCATGTTTTTTTTTCTATGCTTATAAGCTAACATATACATAATACATAACACATTACTGGTGTCTATCTAATCATATATTGTTTTTATGAATAAAGCAGTATTATGTATATTAGATTTCTGAGCAGATCTCAGTGTGGTAAAGCTATAGTATAGAGAGTCTATAATACATATATATACACTCAGGGGCGTTGCTAGGGTCTCAAAAGATCCAGGGCACAAGCCCCAATAAATATGTTGCCCCGCACTTTGCTGTACTTGCTATACAGCAGCACTTACCTGTCACATCCAGGGCCTCCAGGTGACGTCTCCTCTCTGTCATCATCTTCTCTGTAGATCTTCTCTCTCACCATCTTCTCCAATTGGGCTGGACAACTTCTCTCAGCCGCCTCCCCCAACTGGAGTCCCCACAGTGTTATCCTGCTGCTTGCTGTGCCCCCCCCCCCCCCCCCCAGGGGTGTAGCTATAGGGGGTGCAGAGGTAGCAGTTGCTACCGGGCCCAGGAGCCTGAAGGGGCCCAAAGACACTTGTGCCACATAAGAAGACACACAAAGCACTGAGGGAAGGGGGGCCCAAGCTGAACTCTTCCACCGGGGCCCATGAGCCTTTAGTTACACCCCTCCCCCCCCCCCATACCCCCAAATACTATCCTGAAGAAACATTACTGCCCCCCATAGTAATAGTGCTCTTCATAGTCCCACCAATAGTAATTCCCTTCTAGAATGCCCTCATTAGTAACACTGCCCCAACCGTGATAATGCTTCTCAACAATGCCCCCATTATTAGAAGAGCCCTCCCATATTAATAATACCCTCACAGAGTCCCCAGTAGAAATAAGGCCCCCTATTGTACCCATAGTGGTAATAAAGCTCCCTACAGACCCCTCAGTAGTAATAAGGCCCCCATAGTGCGCTTAGTAGAAATAAGGCGGATCTATAAGACCCTCCTATAGAGCCCCCAGTAGTAATAAGACCGCTTATAATGTCCCCTGGATCTGCAGTGCCCCCTGCAGTTATAATCCTCCCTCCACCAAACAGTCCCATGTAAATAACATCACCTCCTCCCCAGCCGCCTCCAACGCACAATCCCATGTAAACATCACCCCCTAAGGCTACTTTCACACTTGTGTTCGTGCAGATCTGTCCTGTACTTGTACAGGACGGATCCGCACCGATAATACAAACAAATGCATCCGATCAGGACCGATTCGTTTGTATTAGATTTGAATTTCTAAGTCCCAATACGGATCCATCCTGACTTACATTGAAAGTCAATGGGGGACGGATCCGTTTACAATTGCACCATTTTGTTTCAATGCAAAGGGTTCCGTCCCCATTGACTTACATTGTAAGTCAGGACGGATCCGTTTGGCTCCGCAAGGCCATGCGGACACAAAAACGCTGCTTGCAGCATCTTGGGGTCCACCTCCAAAATGGAACGGGGGGCTGTACGGAGCTGAACGAATGCATTCTGAATGGATCTGCATCCATTCAGAATGCATTGGGGTTAAACTGATGCATTTGGGGCTGCTTGTGAGAGCCTTGAAATGAATCTCACAAGCGGATCCCCAAACGCAAGTGTGAACGTAGCCTAAACATTAACTCCCATGTACATAAACATCATTCCCCCCACCATCCACTTTCAACATACAGTCCCATGTAAATAACATCACTCCCTCCCCTAGCCACCTCAAGCACACAGTTCCATGTCAATAACCTCCCTCCCTTCAGCCCTAACATACATCCCAGTTAAATAACTACAAATCCCAGCATTGCTCTGCCTCTCCCTTCACTTACCTCTCCTCATGTACAGACATCACCATTAGGCTCTTTCTCCTCTTCACTCCGGTCCAATCCTGCACTGGTCACATGATGGTGACATCATCCAGGTCATCCTATCACAGCCTGTTTTGCTGATCACATGACCTGTGATGTCACCACAGGTCCTTCAGCTCTTCCCAGTGTATTAGATTCAATTGAATTGCTGTTCTGTGTACGGCAATACAGTTGTATCTAGCAGGCAGGCAGGACATTCGGGGCCTGGGACAAAACATCCGGGGCCCAGGCCCCGAATGTTTTAACCTAGCGACGCCCCTGTATACACTAGATATGTATAAGCCAGGACACAGCTCTGCCCTCAGCCTGAGGTCTGGTCTGGCCTTGTCAGTGAAGGGGAGGAGGAGAATGCAGAGCACAGGCGGTGTGACATAGCAGTGCTCAGACAATTCAGTCCCGCCTCTTGTTGCTCCATTGGCTCATTTGCATATAAATTAAAACACTAATTTCTCTGTAGCTGTCTAACATACAGACAAAAGAGGGGTATTGTTTTAATCAGCATGATGAGCCCTACCAGGCAGTATGAACCACTTTAAATGAGTAGAAAAAAAAAAAAACTTGTTTGATTTGTTTGATATTTCATTAAAACCACTAAATGTTTTAAACTTCAATCCACTGATTGTCAAGAATACAAATCACTCTGATTTGCCACAATTGCTGGGCCTGGTGAATCAATTCTTTGCCATCTCTGATTGCATTTTAAATTTCAGAAGGCATTCAGTATAACAAATTTGTAATGATAAGGAACATCTGGAGGGAAATAGAATTAAAGGCCCTGCAAATAATGTGTTTTCTTTTCATTTTCTGTATGTTACTAAATTTTCACTGAAATAGTTTTTGATATTATGTAACTTAATGCTACACTGCTATTAGACATTTTTTGAAGTTATGTTAGGCCTCTCCGTATGTCATTTTTAAAATAAAATGTTTGTTTAAAATTTCCTATGTTCAATAATGGAATGAAAAATGACAGCAGTTGTTGTAAATTTCCACCAGAGGGAGCTATATCCTTACATATATTTTACTTTATTGTAGCTCAGTTTTGGTTCTTAGTTTTTACTGTATATAAAAAAGACACCAACATTTCATTAAGTGATACTGACAGCATAATGTGAAATATGTGCAAAATATTACAATGAAAGTTTTTCAAAACTTCAGGAGCATTTTCTTCCACTTTTTCTTACTCATCTATATAAATTCTGTTTTCTTAATATTCTAATAATTATATAAAAGCTATTATTTAATTTCATAGATCTATTAGAAAATTACATCCTTGCTTAATTAGACTTGTGTGTGACTCAATTAAAATAAGTATTATGCAAATCAAATTATTATGTTTTTTTCTCGATGAATAAATATTATTGCTTTTTTGAGCTGTCTTTCAAGAATAATCCTTAATAAGTTAAATGAAATTTTGCATGCACACTTTCAATTTTTTTCAGTTAAGTAAGTAATTCTCATCATATCAAATCAGCATGAACTGGATTGCAGTGAAGCATTTTAAACATATATTATACTAGAAAAAGTACCCAGTGCTGCCCGAGTATAAATAGTTGGTCTGTTTGTGTGATTATTAGATTTGTTCCAAGGGTGCCCAGGAGGCCGATCCATGTCCTTGTTCCAATTCATCCCTATTTCAATTAACCGTGACCTCCACTGTGCCACACCCCCTTAACAGTGACCTTCACAGCATCCGATCCCCATAACAATGACCTCCACAGAACCCTACCTCCTAAACAATGATCTCCACAGCAGCTTGCCCCCTTAACTGTGACCTCAACAGTGCCTCAATCCCTGTCTCAAGGGAACCTGTCATCACCTTTATGATGCCCATACTAACAGCAGCATAAAGTAGTGACAGGTCAGTTGATTTCAGTGGTCTGTCATTTAAAAGTTAAAAGTAAGTAGTTGCCGAGAACCAACATCACAGTAATTGCAGACTGGGCCTGGAAAAGAGTCACAGCCATCTGAGAAGAGTCATGGTTATTCATGAATTGACAGCCTTCTGCCTAGTTTTCTCCCTATATCTCTAGGAGAGAACTGCCAATCATCAGCAGATAGGTGAGAGCAGGAGATGATGAATAACCATGACTCTTCTCCGGTAGAATTGACTCTTCTCAAGGCCTGGGCTGCAATGATTATGATGCTGGTTCTCAGCAACCACTTACTTTTAACTCATGAGTGACACATCGCTGAAATCCGCATTTCTGTCACTATTTTATCCTGCCCTCAGTGAGGTCAGCATAAAGTTGATGACAGGTTCCCTTTAACAGTGATCTACTGTATAACAGGGAGGAAAAATGGCAGAATTATTATGTAAACCTGGAGTAAAAGTTTGTGTATTTCAGTTAGATGCAGACTGAAGGGCCTAAAATTCTCTATTGGCTAATAAGGGTCATGTGACTATGTGTATGTCAGGATATGAGTGAAGGACCTGTGAGATTCTATTGGCTAATACATATATTTTTTTTTTAGATCTCAAGTACGGTACATCCTAGACATCTGAGACCTTTACAAAAACCTTCCCTATGTAACTATGTGCCAAATTTGGTGTCCATCGGTTCAGGCATTTGCATGCTTATAAGGCCTCATGCACACGACAGATTTTTGGGTCCGCATCTGAGCCGCCGTTTTGGCGGCTCTGATGCGGACCCATTCACTTCAATGGGGCCGCAAAAGATGCGGACAGCGCTTTGCGGACAAGAATAGGCATTTATATTGCCGGCGCCCGTTCCGTTCTGCAAATTGCGGAAGGCAACACGGGCGGCTTCCATTTTTTGCGGATCCGCGGTTTGCGGACCGCAAAAAACGGCACGGCTGTGTGCATGAGGCCTAAAGGACAGATAAAGAGACATCCATTTTTATTATATATATATATATATATATATATATATATATATATCAATGAAAATATCTGTAAAACTCTTAATATGTCAGCGCTACTGTATATAAGTGAGTAATATAAAGATAGATAGATAGATAGCAAAATCTTAGCTGATTCATGTAAAACAGGCCATGGCATGATTTCTGGGACAAACAGTTTTATTATCACATAGACTGTGTACTGGCAAGTAAGAGACACTCTAATTGTAACTTACAAGGTACTGTATTACTTTCTGTACACCTGTTTCCAGTCACATTAAATAGCTGTCTACTGACTGAAAGTTCATTCTTGTCACAGATATCACTCCTGACTCCTTCATCTCCCCCACCCTTCCCAGGTATTCTCAGACTAGAAATACATTCTCAGCAGGCGAAAATTAAGTGTATTATAGGTCCAATGCTGTTTATTCATCTTGGGCCCTCTTCCCCCATTGGCCCCGACCATCCCCCCTTTCATGTTCTGCCGCAAAGTTATTTCTTCTGGTAAATATTAAAGAAGAAAAAATAATAATAATAATAATAATATATATATATATATATATATATATATATATATATACAGTACAGATCAAAAGTTTGGACACACCTTCTCATTCAAAGAGTTTTCTTTATTTTCATGACTATGAAAATTGTAGATTCACACTGAAGGCATCAAAACTATGAATTAACACATGTGAAATTATATACATAACAAACAAGTGTGAAACAACTGAAAATATGTCATATTCTAGGTTCTTCAAAGTAGCCACCTTTTGCTTTGATTACTGCTTTGCACACTCTTGGCATTCTCTTGATGAGCTTCAAGAGGAAGTCCCCTGAAATGGTCTTCACTTCACAGGTGTGCCCTGTCAGGTTTAATAAGTGGGATTTCTTGCCTTATAAATGGGGTTGGGACCATCAGTTGCGTTGAGGAGAAGCCAGGTGGATACACAGCTGATAGTCCTACTGAATAGACTGTTAGAATTTGTATTATGGCAAGAAAAAAGCAGCTAAGTAAAGAAAAACAAGTGGCCATCATTACTTTAAGAAATGAAGGTCAGTCAGTCAGCCGAAAAATTGGGAAAACTTTGAAAGTAAGGGCTATTTGACCATGAAGGAGAGTGATGGGGTGCTGCGCCAGATGACCTGGCCTCCACAGTCACCGGACCTGAACCCAATCGAGATGGTTTGGGGTGAGCTGGACCGCAGAGTGAAGGCAAAAAGGCCAACAAGTGCTAAGCATCTCTGGGAACTCCTTTAAGACTGTTGGAAGACCATTTCAGGGGACTACCTCTTGAAGCTCATCAAGAGAATGCCAAGAGTGTGCAAAGCAGTAATCAAAGCAAAAGGTGGCTACTTTGAAGAACCTAGAATATGACATTTTTTCAGTTGTTTCACACTTGTTTGTTATGTATATAATTCCACAAAACTCTTTGAATGAGAAGGTGTGTCCAAACTTTTGGTCTGTACTGTATATTATGACACAGTGAGGGGTTGTGTCTGGCATGGCAGGTATTTTCTTCCCAGCATGTGCGGCTGGCAGTTGGGCTGGTTTCCAGCCAGGTGAGGTCAAATACTGGACCGGAGTTTAAGTGGCTGTCCGGGATTTGGCAGCACCTGGCTGTCCTTAATTAGGCAGCTGGGCTCAGAAGAGATGTCTCTGTTTTTGGGATCTGAGGCTTTGTGCCGTGCTGGAAAGCTGAGAGCCACATGCTGGGGAAACAGGCCCCCTAAAGCCTGCTGTGGACTACTGGAGGCAGAACTGACAGCAAGGTGACTTGTGTTATATGAACTTTCCATTGTGTATGAATTAACACCAAGACTGCAAAGTTACATGCTGTTTTGTGCAATTGCCTCAAGTCTGAATAAACACTGATGTTTTGAGTTGTATTTTGCCTCTGTACTGCGCCCACTTACCCTATCTACCAGAGCAAAACCCCATAATTGGTGGAGGATGGGTGCAAGAGCAGTGAGGCTGGCGTGAATGCCGATATTTTTTGTTTCTGCATTTTTCAGGCACGGTTGTATGTCGTACATTAAACCAGCTGTTTTATAACCAGTGCCCCACGACAAAATGGAGGCTGTTGTGAAGGCCCTCATGGAGGCTAATCTGCAGCAGCGAGAGACAAACCTGCAGCAACACGAGGCTAATAAGCAGCAGCAGGAGACTAACCAGTTGCTGCTACAACACGTGATGGCATTGCAGACAGAAGGAGCAACTCCGAGCGTCCACGATGCCCGGAAAGAAATCTGTGCCGCAATTCCTAAGATGACCCCCACAGACGACATTGAAACCTACCTGGTGATGTACAAGAAAGTGGCCATCAGGGAAAAGCTAACCTGTGACCAGTGGGCTGAGGTGTTTGCTCCATTCCTGGCATCCGATTCCCAGCGGGTGTATTTCGACTTGTCGGACAATCAAGTGGCCGACTACCAAAAAGTAAAGGGTGAGATTTTGGCAAGACTGGGGGTGAATGTGTTGGTCCGGGCCCAGTGGGTACATCAGTGAGGGTTTAAGTCAGCTGAGCCTGTGAGGACCCAGTATTATGACTTACTCCACTTCTGAGTCCCATGGTTGGATAGACTATTGACTGATATGTTCTGGAGCGCTCTGCCACCCCCTCTCCAGCACTGGATCAGCCAGGTGTCTCCTGGCAACGCCCTAGAAATGGTGGACCTGGTGGAGCACTACGAGGCTACTAAGACTGTTAATTATTTTTTTTTTGGAGGGGGTAGTCAAACCCCGTAAATCTCCATCCCAAACCCGGCAACTTGTACCAACCAAACCCTCTACGGACCTGGCTCCTATAGTCTGCTGGTGGTGTCAGGAGCCGGGCCATGTAAGAGCTGACTGTCCCCATCAGGTGGAACCCATGAATACTAACTATGGCTACGGTCAGTCGCTATATGCCAGGACGCTGTGTGCAGCAGGTACCCCAAAAACTCTAAACCACCTGTGCCAGGTGGAGGTAGGAGACACTCCAGCGGAGGTTATGCTGGACTCAGGGAGTGTGGTGTCCCTAGTAAGGGCTCACCAGGTACGTCAGCGGAGTATACTGGCCGGAAAGTTGGGGTCATGTGCATCCATGGAGACTTAAAAGACTATCCCACCGCCCTGGTGTCTCTAACCACAGGGGCTGGCAGATGGACTCACGAAGTGGCAGTTGCCCCAAATTTACACTACAAACTTATAATAGGAAGAGACTTTCCGGGTTTCCCGGCACTGTGGCCTGCTATGAGAGTGACTAATACCCATGAGACAGGGGTAACCCTAGCCGAGTGGCCCGGATCAGAGTGAAGAACAGAACCCTGGGAACCTGAGACCGAAGGGCCAGCAGTAGGGATGACCGTCACTTGGGTGGAAGAGTGGGAGACAACCCCGCTAAGTGTGATGGTGGGAGACGTGGAGGACTTGCCGCCGGGTCCTGAATTGGCAGACCTCAATGTCTCTGGGCATAATTTTGGTTATGCCTAATGTCGGGACCCAACCCTATTCCGCGCCTGGGAAAATGTGTTAATAGTAGATGGTGAACCATAACAACCTGGGGCAGAGTAAAGATATGTTGTATCGGGTAAACCAACTACGGGGTGAACCTATTGAACAGTTGGTGGTCCCCAAGGCTTATCACAAGCTTGTGTTAGATCTAGCCCACCAACACGTTCTCGGGGGTCACCTGCGGCTGCCGAAAACTCAGGATCGTATTCTACAGCAGTTTTACTGGCCCAGAATATTCAAAGAAGTGGAAGAGTTTTGTAACTCTTGCCCAACCTGACAGATAACTAGCCCCAGCCACATTTCAGTAGTCCCCTAGTACCTCTCCCAATTATTAAAGTACCGTTTGACCAAAAAGCTATGGACCTCATAGGCCCAGTACCGAAGTCCGCCAGAGGGCATCAACACATCTTAGTCATTCTAGACTACGCCACTCGGTACCCGGAGGAGGTGCCACTGCGACATACCTTGGCCAAACTCATAGCTAAGGAGTTAATGGAGATGTTTTCCAGAGTAGGACTACCTAAAGAGGTTCTGACTGACCAAGGGACCCCTTTTATGTCCAAGGTGATGAGGGAACTCTGTAAGTTACTGTACATAAAACAACTACGGATGTCCGTTTACCATCTGCAAATAGATGGTCTGGTAGAACGGTTTAACCAAACATTAAAAAATATGTTTAAAAACGAAGTGTCTAGTGATGATCGAGTATGCTTGGCCGAACACCTGTTCGGCTCGAGCATCTCGATGCTCAGCACATGATGGTACTCGGCCGAGTAATCCAAGTGCTCGAGCGCCATGCTGGAGTCTCCTCCCTGCTGGTAAGTACTGCCTTCACTGTAATTCCAGCATCCATGTTGGCTTCTGCCATTAAAGTGATCGGCTGGCCGGAACGCGTCATCGGGTGCTATATATTCGTAGTCAGGGAGAGCTGAGCATAGGAACGGACAGAGAGTGTAGGGAGTGTAATTTCTTTTGTACGAAAACGTTTCAGAGACCCAAAAGTCCTTGTAAGGACTATTGTGTGTAACAGCAGCAATATATGTTTGCAACCTGCGATAAATTGCTCAGTGTTAGGGAGAGCTGTGCATAGGAAGGGACAGACAGTGTAGGGAGTATACTAGGAAGATAAAAAAAAATAAAAAATTTCAGAGACCCAAAAGTCCTTTTAAGGACTATTGTGTGTGACAGCAGCAATATATATTTTTAGCGCATCCTGGGCTAAATACCGTGTAATAGGCCGCTGCAGACAGTTAAATTATTTGTGCCACATCTCCTGTGTAAAGTGTGCGCATCCCTAAAATATCAGTGGCACCCAGTGTACTTTTTCCGTAAATGGTGTCTGCTGCAGACAGTTAAATTATCCGCGCCACATCTCCTGTTTAAAGTGTGCGCATCCCTAAAATATCAGTGACATCCAGTGCACTTTTTCCGCAGATGGTGCCCACTGCGGACAGTTAAATTATCCGCGCCACATCTCCTGTTTAAAGTGTGCGCATCCCTAAAATATCAGTGACATCCTGTGCACTTTTTCCGTAGACGGTATCTGCTGCGGACAGTTAAATTATCCGCGCCACATCTCCTGTTTAAAGTGTGCGCATCCATAAAATATCAGTGACATCTAGTGTACTTTTTCCGAAGATGGTGTCCGCTACGGACAGTTAAATTATCCGCGCCACATCTCCTGTTTAAAATGTGCACATACCCTAAAATTTCAATGACATCCAGTGCACTTTTTCGTTAGACGGTGTCCGCTGAGGACAGTTAAATTATCCGCGCCACATCTCCTGTTTAGAGTGTGCACATCCCTAAAATATCAGTGATATCCAGCGCACTTTTTCCGTATACGGTGTCCGCTGCGGACAGTTAAATTATCCGCACCACATCTCATGTTTAAAGTGTGCGGATCCCTAAAATATCAGTGACATCCAGTGCACTTTTTCCGTAGAGGTGTCCGCTGCGGACAGTTAAATTATCCACGCCACATCTCCTGTTTAAAGTGTGCGCATCACTAAACTATCAGTGACATCCAGTGTACCTTTTTCCATAGACACTGCGAACAGTGACATTACCTGTGGCACCTGTCCTGTATAACGTTTCCAAATCACAAATACCTGTGCTAATTCTTTTTTGCATACACTTCCAAATCCTACGCTACTGTACGTGTGACATACTTTCAGGCATGTAAGGGACGAGGAAGTGGCCGTGATGCTGATAGTGCATGCAGAGGCCATAGCCCTGGACGCGGAGAAACTGTGCCTGCTTCCAGAGCACAAGAAAAACAATCATCCACGATACCTAGCTTCATGTCCCAGTTTGCAGGGCGGCGCAGGACACCACTCTTGAAGTCAGACCAGTGCGACCAGGTGGTCAGTTGGATTGCAGCAGATAATGCTTCCAGTCGGTTAAGTACCACCGTCTTCCACCAAGTCCAGTCTCAGTAGACAGGAGTCTGGTCAACACAATAGTCACCCTGATCCTCCTTCCTCCCACCATATACAGTCTGGCCAAACAAGTGATCCCACACTCGGATATTCCGAGGATCTCTTTTCATGGCCATTACTTGATTTGGCCCTCTCGCCAAGCACTCTTGAAGAGGGACATGAGATCTTGTGCCCTGATTCCCAACCTCTTAAGCATCCACAGTCACAAGAACATGACGGTGGGGAACGGCAATTAGAGTTTAATGAGGTGGATGATGATGAGACACAGTTGCCAATGAGTCAACCGCGATTATTGTCTCAAGAGGTTGATTAAGAGGATGAGACACAGTTGTCAATCACTGATGTTGTGGTTAGGTCAACTTATCAGGAGGATGATCAGAGTGAGGAGGTGGAAGTGGAGGGAGTTGTTGGATGATGAGGTCACTGAACCAACCTGGGAAGGTGGAAAGCCGAGCAAGGACAGCAGTACAGAAGGGGAAGGATCTGCAGCACCGCAACAGGCTGGAAGAAGCAGTGGGGTGCCAAAAGGGAGAAGGCGGGCAACACCAAACAGGCCCGCAACTGTTCCACGGAGCAACCCCTTGCGGAAATCTTCCTTGCCAAGGGGAAGATATTCCGCAGTATGGCGCTTTTTTGAGGAATGTGCAGAGGACAAAATAATAGTAGTTTTCAACTTGTGCCATACAATAATGAGCCGGGGCGTGAACACTAGCAACCTCACCACATGTCAGCCAAGCTCTGCAATAAGTGGGACGAACACCTGGGTCCACAATCTGTGTCTGCGGGTCACACCACTGCCTCCTCTTCCCTTATGTTACGTGCTGGCCAATCACCTGTCGAAGGCGCAGGCCCAGATGCCTCCCGCCCTGCACCTGGACCTTCGCAAGCACCATCAGTGGCCACATCCACTTCCGTGTCCAAGCGCAGTGTCCAAATGTCCTTACCCCAGGCCTTTGAACACAAGCAAAAATACCCAGCCACCCACCCACAGGCCATAGCACTAAATGTGCAGCTTTCCAAATTACTGGCCCTGGAAATGTTGCCATTTATGCTTGAGGCCACTATTTTTCAAGGTGTGTCGTGCCCGCCTTACACTAACATGTGTCCCGTAACATCACACTTGTCCTGACCAACACAGTTACTGGGAAGGTTCACTTAACCACGGACACATGGACAAGTGCATTTGGCCAGGGACTCTACATTTCCCTAAAGGCAAACTGGGTGAATGTTGTAGAGGCCGGGATGCTACCGACGCCAAGGATTGTGGGCCCTACGTCGATCAGGGTTTCCGCCAGCACCTACGTTAGTGGCTCCAAAGTCCACTTCTCCTCCTCCGCCTCCACTTCCACCTCTGATTTATCCGCGTGCAGCACCAGTCAGTCATCAGTCGGTAGCTAGAAGCAGTGTAGCACTGCAGTGGGGAAGCGGCAACAGGCCTTGCTGAAGCTGATATGCTTAGGGGACAAACAGCACACCGCCGCAGAGCTATGAAAGGGATTAAGAGACCAGACTGAGCTGTGGCTTTCGCCACTCAACCTACAATCAGGCATGGTTGTGTCTGATAATGTCCGTAACTTGGTGGCGGCTATGGAGCTCGGCAAGCTCAGACACATCCCATGCCTAGCCCACGTCTTAAACTTAGCGATTCAGCGGTTTCTCAAAACCTACCCCAATTTGCCTGAGCTACTGGTGAAGGTGCGCCGCGTGTGTGCACATTTCCACAAGTCATTGACAGCTTCAGCTGGTCTGTCAATGCTGCAGCAGTGCTTGAAGTTGCCAGCTAACCTGCTGTTGTGCGACGTGAGCACGTGCTGGAACTCCACGTTTCACATGTGGGCCAGGTTTTGTGAGCATCAGAGGGCAGTAGTGAAATACCAGCTGCAACATGGTCGTCACCTTTCCAGTCATCTTCCGCTATTCAGAAGTGAGGAGTGGGCCTGGATGTCTGACCTCTGTGAGGTTTTAACAAACTTTGAGGAATCAATACAGATGGTGAGTGGCGATAATGCTATTATCAGAGTAACCATCCCACTTCTGTGTCTACTCAAACGTGTGTCTGCTCACAATTATGGATGACGCTTTGCATGTAGAAGAGGTGGAAATGGGGGAAGACATTACATAGGGTGATAGCCAGACCACCCTCAGTTCGTCTTCTCAGCGAGAATTGGACAATGAAGAAGAGGGGGAGGAGCAGGAGACGTTTGCCTCCAATACAGAGGGTAGTACCCATGGAAGTTTAATTCCATCTGTTTAGCGTGGGTGGGCAGAAAATGAGGAAGAGGATGAGGAGATTGAGAGTGATCCTCCTTATTATAACAGCAAAGTCTTGCCTGTTGGTACTCTGGCACACATGGCTGACTTTATGTTAGGCTGCCTTTTCCGCGAACCGTGCGTTATACGCATTTTAGACAACACGGATTACTGGTTGTTCTTCCGTCTTGACCCCCGCTACAAAGATAACTTCTCATCTCTCATTCCTCTGGTGGAGAGGAGGAGCAAAATGGTGCAATACCAGAAGATCCATGTTGAAAAATTGCTCCAAAAATTTCCATCTGATAATGCAGGCTGCAGAATCAGTAGTTCCTTGGCCAACCGTGGAAGGGAGACAAGGGGAACACACAGCAGTTCCAACAGAGGCAGGGCAACACTCTCCAAAGCCTGGGACAGTTTCATGACACCCCGCCTGCACCCTCACCCTGATGCGCATCCTAGTGTCACAAGGAGGAAAAAAATTTGGAAGATGGTGAAGGAGTACATAGCAGACTGTGTCAGCGTCCTCAATGATCCCTTAGTGCCTCACAACTACTGGGTGTCCAAGCTGGACACGTGGCACGAACTGGCGCTCTACGTCTTGGAGGTGCTGGCCTGACCTGCTGCCAGCGTTTTGTCTGAGCGGGTATTTAGTGCTGCTGGTGGCATTACAACAGATAATCGTATCCGCCTGTCAACTGAAAATGCTGACAGATTGACTGTTATAAAAATGAACAAGGTCTGGATTGACCATGACTTATCAACTCCACCAGAGGAAAGTTGCTGAACATAAAAGCACTTTATATGTGTTGTTTATAATGTACTGAATACACTATATTCCCATGCACCCCTTCCACCACAAACAAGGGTATATGGTTGAATCTTCCTTTTCTCGTCCTCCTTCTCTTCTTCCATCATATTAACACATGCTTGTTGATCGCATATAATGCCCTCACATACAGTTGCAAGAAAAAGTATGTGAACCCTTTGGAATTATATGGATTTCTGCACAAATTGGTCATAAATTGTGATCTGATCTTCATCTAAGTCACAACAATAGACAATCACAGTCTGCTTAAACTAATAACACACAAAGAATTAAACTTTACCATGTTTTTATTGAACACACCATGTAAACATTCACAGTGCAGGTGGAAAAAGTATGTGAACCCTTGGATTTAATAACTGGTTGAACCTCCTTTGGCAGCAATAACTTCAACCAAACGTTTCCTGTAGTTGCAGATCAGACTTGCACAACGGTCAGGAGTAATTCTTGACCATTCCTCTTTACAGAACTGTTTCAGTTCAGCAATATTCTTGGGATGTCTGGTGTGAATCGCTTTCTTGAGGTCATACCACAGCATCTCAATCGGGTTGAGGTCAGGACTCTGACTGGGCCACTCCAGAAGGCGTATTTTCTTCTGTTTAAGCCATTCTGTTGTTGATTTACTTCTATGCTTTGGGCTGTTGTCCTGTTGCAACACACATCTTCTTTTGAGCTTCAGCTGGTGGACAGATGGCCTTAAGTTCTCCTGCAAAATGTCTTGATAAACTTGGGAATTCTTTTTTCCTTCGATGATAGCAATCCGCCCAGGCCCTGACACAGCAAAGCAGCCCCAAACCATGATGCCCCCACCACCATACTTCACAGTTGGGATGAGGTTTTGATGTTGGTGTGCTGTGCCTCTTTTTCTCCACACAGTGTTATGTGTTTCTTCCAAACAACTAAACTTTGGTTTCATCTGTCCACAGAATATTTTGCCAGTACTGCTGTGGAACATCCAGGTGCTCTTGTGCAAACTGTAAACATGCAGCAATGTTTTTTTTGGACAGCAGTGGCTTCCTCTGTGATATCCTCCCATGAAATCCATTCTTGTTTAGTGTTTTACGTATCGTAGATTCGCTAACAGGCATGTTAGCATATGCCAGTTACTGTTGTAAGTCTTTACCTGACACTATAGGATTCTTCTTCACCTCATTGAGCAGTCTGTGCTGTGCTCTTGCAGTCATCTTTACAGGACGGCCACTCCTAGGGAGAGTAGCAGCAGTGCTAAACTTTCTCCATTTATAGACAATTTGTTTTACCGTGAACTGATGAACAGCAAGGCTTTTGGAGATACTTTTATAACCCTTTCCAGCTTTATGTAAGTCAACAATTCTTAATCATAGGTCTTTTGAGAGCTCTTTTGTGCAAGGCATCATTCACATCAGGCAATGCTTCTTGTGAAAAGCAAACCCAGAACTGGTGTGTGTTTTTTATATGGCAGGGCAGCTGTAACCAAAAACTCCAATCTCATCTCATTGATTGGACTCCAGTTGGCTGACACCTCACTCCAATTAGCTCTTGGAGATGTCATTTGTCTAGGGGTTCACATACTTTTTCCACCTGCACTGTGAATGTTTACATGGTGTGTTCAATAAAAACATGGTAACATTTAATTCTTTGTGTGTTATTAGTTTAAACAGACTGTGATTGTCTATTGTTGTGACTTAGATGTAGATCAGATCACATTTTATGACCAATTTGTGCAGAAATCCATATCATTCCAAAGGGTTCACATACTTTTTCTTGCAACTGTATATGCCCTTCGCATATAATGTTTTACAATGTCAGCTCACGCCCTCAAATATAATTTTTTAGAGGGTCATCTCACCAGCAGGCCCTCACATATAATGTTTTACAGGGTCAGCTCAAAAGCAGGCCCTCGCATATAATGTTTTAGAGGGTCAGCTCACCAGTAGGCCCTCACATATAATTTTTTACAGGGTCAGCTCACAAGCAGGCCCTTGCATATAATTATTTACAGGGTCAGCTCACCAGCAGGCCTTCACCTACAATCTTTTACAGGGTAAGCTCACCTGCAGGCCCGCACATAAAATCTTTTACATGTTCAGATCACCTACAGGCTCTCACCTAATTATTAGTGTTGAGCGAGTATGCTCGGCCGAACTGCTGTTCGACTCGAGCATTGCTATGCTCGGCACATGGCGGTACTCGGCCGAGTACCGCATGTGCTTGAGCGCCATGCTCGAGTCTCCTCCCTGCATGTTTTGGCGCTGCCATGCAGTCAATAAACATGTAGGTAAGTACTGCCCTAACTGTAATGCCAGTAGCCATTGTGGCTACTGGCATTACAGTGATTGGCTGGCCGGAACACCTCATCGGGTGCCATATAGCACCGGATGACGCATGTTCGGCTCATTTGTAGTCAGGGAGAGCTGCACTTTAGAAGGGACAGAGAGTGTAGGGAGTCTGATCGCAATCAATTCAGTAGAAAAACGTTTCAAAGACCCAAAAGTCCTTTTAACGACTATTGTGTATGGTGGCAGGCTGGCAGTATTTTATAGCTACAGAACCAATTATTTTTTTCCAGCATTTTCAATACTTATTCTATAGAGGGTGTCTGAAGTGACTAGTGACATCTGTATTATACCTTCTGTGTGTCAGGGCCAGAGATTGGAGAAATATAACTGAAAATTACAATATTTTTTCAATCATTTTCAATACTTTTTATATAGAGGGTGTCTGCAGTGACTTGTGACATCTGTATTATATCTTCTGTGTCTCAGGGCCAGATATTGGAGAAATATAACTAAAAATTAATATTTTTTTTCCATCATTTTCAATAATTTTTCTATAGAGTGTGTCAGCAGTCTCTTCTGACATCTGTTCAATACCTTCTGTGTGTCAGGGCCAGAAATTGGTTAGATAAAACTGAAAAGTAATATATTTTTTCCATCATTTAAAAAAAAAATCTATAGAGTGTGTTAGCAGTGATTTGTGACATCTGTATTATACCTTCTGTGTGTCAGGGCCAGAGATTGGAGGAAAAATAACTGAAAATAAATATATTTTTTCCATCATTTTCAATAATTTTTCTATAGAGGGTGTCAACAGTGACTTGTGACATCTGTATTATACCTTTTTTGTGTCAGGACCAGAGATTGGAGAAATATAACTGAAAATAAATATATTTTTTCCATCATTTTCAATAATTTTTCTATAGAGGGTGTCTGCAGTAACTTGTGACATCTGTATTATACCTTCTGTGTGTCAGGGCCAGAGATTGGAGAAATATAACTGAAAATAAATATATTTTTTACATCATTTTCAATAATTTTTCTATAGAGGGTGTCTGCAGTGACTTTTGACATCTGTATTATATCTTCTGTGTGTCAGGGCCAGAGTTTGGAGAAATATAACTGAAAATAAATATATTTTTTTCATAATTTTCAATAATTTTTCTATAGAGGGTGTCAACAGTGACTTGTGACATCTGTCCAATACCTTCTGTGTGTCAGGGCCAGAGATAGGAAAAATATACATGAAATGTATTTTCCTTTTGCCAAACTTTTAAGTACTTTTCCCCTATACTGTGCTTGCTGTGAACTGTGACATCCGTGCCACATCTTGTGTGTCAAATGTGCATATAACATTTAATATGCGCAAGACGAGCAGTAAGGGACGGTGAAGTGTCCGTGATGCTGATGGTTCACGCAGAGCACAAGAAAAACAATCATCCACGATACCTACATGAAGAAAAAGAGAAGTTCCAGCATTCAGGATAAGAACCTAGATGTTTTCTTTATTCATAATGGTCACAATTCACATACATGGACAGCTTCTCCCTCCACCGCTAGGTTGACATGTTTTGGACTTGTTAGTCCTTACTCGTAACCTCATGTGTGAGCCAGCCACACAGCTGAAATAATTATTTCCCAGGCATGAGGCACAGCTCAGCAGGGAGTGTGTCAAAATCAAATTCACCCTAATAGAATGTCTATTAGGGTGAATAGGACAAGGGGTCAAAAGATCCCCGGTTCAAGCCCCCTAAGGGGGTCAAAAGTTATTATTATAACAGTTAAAAAAAAAGTTATATTAAAAGTTTAAATCACACCTTTAACATTTTACATATAAAAATATATAAACAACAAAAAATAAATATATCAGATATTGCCGCGTCCAAAAATAAGATAAAGTGAAATATTTTTAATAGAATCCTGTAAGGTGAATGCCATAACAGAAAAAAAAGTTAAAAAACACGAAATTTTTTTTTGAATAACTGATCAAAAAGTTGTACGTACCACAAAAAATAAATAATAACAATAAAAACTACAGTTTGTCCCGCAAAAAAAAACAATCCCTCATAGCCATCACAGTTTTGTGGATGGAAATATAAAAAGTTATGGCTGTCAGAAAATGGTGATGCAAAGAAAATTTTGATGTTTTCAAACGTTTTTAGATTTCAAAAAGTAGTAAAACAAAAAAAACTTGTTTGGTATTAGCGTGTTTGTATTAAGCCATAGGATAAGGAACTCATGTAATTTTTTATCGGACAGTGAATGCCATGATGTCAAAACCCCAATAACCTTGGCAGAATTGTGTTTTCCTTTTGTTTTTTTAATTCAATAAAGGCATGGTAAATAAAATGGTGCCCCTAAAAAAAAAAACTTATCCTGCAAAAAAATAAGCCCTCATATGGCCATATGAGCAGAATATAAAAAAAAGTTATGACTATTGGAATGTGGGGAGGAAAAATGGAAATGCAAAACCAAAAATGGGCCCAGTACTTAAGTAGTTAAAGAGTGCTATGGATTTTAATTTTCCAGATGCCTGGACCCCATGTGGAACTGATGTATGGCGATCACAGACAGAGTTGCACAGGTATTGGACCTGAAAGAGTCTTATTTTATTTCTCTTAATGAGAACACTAAACTAGTTTTCTACTGCTCAACATGATACCAGACATTTTCATTTATTTATTTATTTAATTGGTGACACTGTAAGTGTCCTTTAAGGACACTGACAATTTTCACGTTTAGGGACACTCTTAAACCAAGTAGCTGCACTTTCATGATGCCAACTAGGTAGTTTATGTACACTGTGAAATGATTAAAGCACTTATTTTTAATAATGCGGTAAACTAATAATACATATAATGACATCTTTAGAAAGCTAATTACCTAATGTTAAAGGCAGAGATGGCAGCATAGGGGTATAGAAGGCACTAGTACTCCTTTTATGTTTTTCAGTGTGTCACAGTAAAGAAGACTCCAATTTTATTTATTTTTTTAACTTGTTATAATGGTGCATCAGAGAACAGTAATGTGAAAAAGTTACAAATCCATCAAATAAAGAGCCAAAAACTAGCAGAAGTGTACAGTACAAGAAATTACTACAAAAATAGAATTCACAAAGTAAAAAAGTATCCAAACTTTATTTAATCACAAACTAACAGCAGTACAGGATTAAAACAATTGAAAACCACAAATGAGGAGTCCAAAAAGTAACATCGGCCTGATTATCATAAGGCTCAAGAGACCCTTACCTTCCTTTACATGAAATAACATAGAATGGTGATAAGGAATAATACTGTAGGTGAAATATTGACAATTAAAATACACAGTGACCAGTCACTAGAATGTGGTACTGTACAATATCCACAATAAATACAACCAGTCTTGAGCAAATCGAGCTCTGGATCATAGATGACAAGTTGATTAATTTAAAAACTTCGGTTTTAATTCGGTTTCTGTATAACATTAAAATGTATTGGTTCTGTGGATCCGAATTACATCTTGGCCGAAGTGACGCCAGTGTCACGATACTAGTGGAATACTGCTGGAATCCAATGGCAGGGACAAGGCCTAAACACATTAGGCACAGGAGTCTTGAACAGGAGGTAGCAGGAATGCAGATGAGGCAGGGATCCAGATGAGAAATTAGGGGCAAAACCAGCGAGTGGTCAACAGGTGTCCAGGAGAGTGTTGCAGGGTAAACTGCAAGGAGGAAGAACAAACCAGAGAGAGAGTGTTCCAGGCGACAGGACTGTACTAGAAGGAGCTAAAACACAATACTCAAGCAATGAGTAACAGGCTTGTGAGGATTATATATATCAGAAAGTAAGATGGCACCCAGCTGAGACACAATCTGCCGTCTTAACTGAGGGAAAACTTAAGGGCAAGGCA
This sequence comes from Bufo bufo, assembly GCF_905171765.1. Classification (NCBI taxonomy): domain Eukaryota; kingdom Metazoa; phylum Chordata; class Amphibia; order Anura; family Bufonidae; genus Bufo; species Bufo bufo. Next base: position 327,645,107 of record NC_053393.1, read on the forward strand.
GTCTGAACTAAACAGAAACAGCAAGATGATTCCTGACATTACTTCCAACTTAGGGTACTTTCACACTAGCGTTTTTCTTTTCCGGCATAGAGTTCAGTTACAGGGGCTCTATACCGGAAAATAACTGATCAGGCATATCCCCATGCATTCTGAATGGAGAGTAATCCGTTCAGGATGCATCAGGATGTCTTCAGTTCAGTCGTTTTATCTCCGGCGAAAAAAACTGAAGACATGCCTGAATGCCATTCAAAATACCGGAATGCCGGATCCGTCCTTCCGGCCTGCACGTGCGCAGACCGGTAAAAATTTGAAAAAAGATACAAGACGGATTCGTCTGTCCGCATGATAAGTGGAGAGACGGATCCGTCCTTGCAATGCATTTGTGAGACGGATCCGCATCCGGATCTGTCTCACAAATGCTTTCAGTCAGCGGCAGATCGACGGATCCCGCGGCCAGTTCCGATGACGGAACTGCCCGCCGGATCACACTGCCGCAAGTGTGAAAGTAGCCTTAACAGTGGCCTTTGGATTCGGTCTCCCAGGATGTCTTTGATTAAACTGTTTGATTAGTCGGGGAGCATTAATGTTACTCACAGATTCCCAAGAATTCTCTTCAGACCCATAACCCTGCCACTTAATGAGGTATTGTAGGTGGTTCCTGAACATTCTAGGATCCAAGATTTCCTCTATAACAAACTGTCTATCTCCACCGGATCTATCTCCACCGGATCTATCTCCACCGGATCAGGAGGAGGAGGTACACGTTCATCTATCTCTACCGGATCGGAAGGAGGAGGTACACGTTCCGGAAAAGGGTTGTGCATGGCAGGCTTTACCAGAGACACATGAAAAACAGGATGAATCTTCATAGATCGTAGGAGTTTGAGCTGAACAGCTACTGGGCTAATTATCCCGATAATCTTATAAGGCCCAACAAACCTCTGTCCTAATTTTGGTGAAGGAACCTTAATGTTCAAGTTTCTGGTGGAAAGCCATACTTTATCCCCCACTTTAAAAATTGGTGCTGGACTATGAAACTTATCTGATGCTTTCTTGTAATTTTCTTGAGCCCTCTCTAACATTCCTATTAGTAGTTCTAAATGTTGTTGTAATGCAGAGATCTATTCCGCAACTGATGGAATAGGTGAAATAGCGGGGAATTTGGGAAGGATATTTTGAGACATATTCCCATACATCCCGTTAATAATTGGTCCACCAAAAGAAATGGGATAAAAAATTCCTGTGTCTTCTGAACTCATTTGTAACCCGCTATATTATAATTTTTTGTCTTATTGTTTCAGGTATATATAGCTGCTGCTCATGGGTCCACATCTTGTTCTTAAGCATTAAATGCACATCATCAGGTGGTTGAGACAGCAAGGAGTCGGTGTCATAGGCCTCTCTTAGTCCATAATAAGGACTCAAGCAAGTCCTTATTATGGATTAATCCCACAAAATTTGACTCAGGAACAATAGTCTTGAGCGGAATAGTCGGACTGGAATCATTGGAAAAGATTCTAGATAGAGCATCTGCCTTACCGTTACGGGAACTGGGCCTGTGCGAGATTACAAAGTTGAAATAGTTGAGGAAGAGACTCCAGTGAACTTCGCGAGGAGATAGACATTTGGCAGTTCTTAGGCCTCTTTCGAACGGGCATCGCGTGTGAGGGCCGGATAGGATGCTGGTACGTTTTGCACGCGCATGAGAAAAATCTGCATGTTTGGTACCCAGACCCGAACCAGACTTCTTCACAGAAGTTCGGGTTTGGGTTAGGTGTTCTGTAGATTTTATTATTTTCTCTTATAACATGGTTATAAGGGAAAATAATAGCATTCTTCATACAGAATGCTAAGTAAATTAGGGAGGGGTTAAAAAAAAATAATAATAAACTCACCTTATCCACTTGTTCGCACAGCCCGGCTTGTCTTCTTTCTTCTTCTTTGAGGACCTAGGAGAAAATGACCTTTGGTGGCGTCACTGCGCTCATCACATGGTCCATCACCATGGTAATGGCCATGTGATAGACCATGTGATGAGCACAGTGATGTCACCAAAGGTCATTTTCGCCTAGGTCATCAAATAAGAAGAAAGAAAACGAGCCGGACAGCGCGAACAAGTGGATGAGGTGAGTTAAATTTTTTATTTTTTATTTTTTTTACCCCTCCATCCCTAATTTACTTAGCATTCTATATGAAGAATGCTATTATTTCCCTTATAACCATGTTATAATGGAAAATTATAATGATCACGTCCTCATCCTGATCGTCGCCTAGTAACCATGCGTGAAAATCACACCGCATCCGCACTTGCGGATGCTTGCGATTTTCACGCAGCCCCATTCACTTCTATGGGGCCTGCGTTGCGTGAAAAATGCACAATATAGAGCATGCTGCGATTTTCACACAACACACAAGTGATGCGTGAAAATCACCGCTCATGTGCACAGCCCAATAGAAATGAATGGGTCCGGATTCAGTGCGGGTGCAATGCGTTCACCTCACACATTGCACCCGCGGAGAAAATTCGCCCGTGTGAAAGAGGTCTAACTAATTCCAAATTACGGTGATCAGTCAGAACTATTATTTGCTGTGAGGTTCCTTGAAGATGATGTCTCCATTCCTTAAAAGCTGCAATAATAGCCAACAGTTCTTTATTCCCAACATCATAATTCTTCTTGTATTGGAAAAACCTATAAAACGTTAAACATCCTTTATGCTCCTGGGGGTAGGCTAGTCTACAATTGCTTCAATCTTGTAGACCACAGGGTGAAATTATATTGCCAAGGAATTTGATCTCAGTCTGATGAAATTCACATTTTTCAATCTTAATGTAAAGTCTATTCTATCTTAGACGTTCCAGAATGAGTTTCACATGTATCTGTTGTTCTTCCATAGAGTTGGAGAAGATCAAGATATCGTTCAAATAGATGACTACGAACTGGTACAGAAGGTCTCTGAAGATATCATTGACGAGATGTTGAAAGGTGGCCGGGCATTACAAAGACCAAAAGGCGTGACAAGAAATTCAAAATGTCCGTAATGTTACCTAGAAGCTGTTTTCCATTCATCTCCAGGTCTGATACGGACCAAGGTTTAGGCGCCTTGCAGGTCTAACTTTTGCATGTCACACTCTCTCCAAAAGTTCGGGGATCAAAGGTAGAGGATAACATTTTTTTATTGTAATTTTTATTAAGTTCTCAGTAACTTCCCTGTCTCCTAGGCGCAGTATGGGCTTTGTCTAGTAGAAGTCACTGTTTCTTCTCGTGTCACACTATACATGCCTATCTGCCCACAGCCCGCTCTCTCTGCTGTGTGTGAGGAGTCAGAGATACTTCTGCAGCGCAGCCAGCAGTCCGTACCCCATAGAGACGGGGATGCCACTGGTTGCAGGGGGTGAGCGGCGGACACCATGGCAGGGGAGAGCACCAGAGCGCTCATGTTAGGGTTCGTGTTTGGCGCCCTCGCCTTTCATAATGTGAGCTCTGGCTCAGACACTGTAATTAAGGCAGCAGGCTCATGTGACAGAGGGGATAGCAGAGGACCCCTACTACTGTTTGTGGGTGTAGTCTGCCTCCACATGTGCCATGGAGACCATGGTCAGTTCTTCTATGTACAGCTCAGTATGGTGCCCTACGCCTGGCTTCACCAGGATTACATTGCTAGCTCAGTTCCTGTACACTGGGGGCGAGGGGGTACATTCTTGTCCCGTGAAAAAGCAGCGGGTGAATGGCCGGATTTAAGGGGGCGGCAAAATTAGCTTTTGCCTAGGGTGGCAAAAATGCTTGCACCAGCCCTGGGCAGGGATCCAGATGATAAGTCAGGGGCAAAACCAGCCAGCGGTCAGCAGGTATCCAAGAGAGAGTTGTAGGGTAAACCTCAAGAAGAAGGAGCAAACCAGAGAGAGAGCGTTCCAGGCGAGAGGACTGCACAAGCAGGAGCTAAAACTCAATTCTCAATCAATGAGTAACAGGCTTGTGAGGATTTTATATATATACAGTACAGACCAAAAGTTTGGACACACCTTCTCATTCAAAGAGTTTTCTTTATTTTCATGACTATAAAAATTGTAGATTCACACTGAAGGCATCAAAACTATGTGGAATTATATACATAACAAACAAGTGTGAAACAACAGAAAATATGTCATATTCTAGGTTCTTCAAAGTAGCCACCTTTTGCTTTGATTACTGCTTTGCACACTCTTGGCATTATCTTGATGAGCTTCAAGAGGTAGTCCCCTGAAATGGTTTTCACTTCATAGGTGTGCCCTGTCAGGTTTAATAAGTGGGATTTCTTGCCTTATAAATGGTGTTGGGACCATCAGTTGCGTTGAGGAGAAGTCAGGTGGATACACAGCTGATAGTCCTACTGAATAGACTGTTAGAATTTGTATTATGGCAAGAAAAAAGCAGCTAAGTAAAGAAAAACGAGTGGCCATCATTACTTTAAGAAATGAAGGTCAGTCAGTCAGCCGAAAAATTGGGAAAACTTTGAAAGTAAGGGCTATTTGACCATGAAGGAGAGTGATGGGGTGCTGCGCCAGATGACCTGGCCTCCACAGTCACCGGACCTGAACCCAATCGAGATGGTTTGGGGTGAGCTGGACCGCAGAGTGAAGGCAAAAGGGCCAACAAGTGCTAAGCATCTCTGGGAACTCCTTCAAGACTGTTGGAAGACCATTTCAGGGGACTACCTCTTGAAGCTCATCAAGAGAATGCCAAGAGTGTGCAAAGCAGTAATCAAAGCAAAAGGTGGCTACTTTGAAGAACCTAGAATATGACATATTTTCTGTTGTTTCACACTTGTTTGTTATGTATATAATTCCACATGTGTTAATTCATAGTTTTAATGCCTTCATAGTCATGAAAATAAAGAAAACTCTTTGAATGAGAAGGTGTGTCCAAACTTTTGGTCTGTACTGTATATATATATATATATATATAAATAACAACAAAGAAAGTCCGCAGCACTCCTTGAAGTAAAAAATGTGCAGTTTATTCACACATGTCAGAAAATTGACAACTTTTCGGTTCTCTCACAGAACCTTTCTCAAGTCAGGTGAACATAAAGTGCATCCGTGCATATTTAAATACATTTTCACATTGTGACCAATTAATTCATTAACCAATACAACAACAGTGCACTCCCCTCATAGGATAAGCTACAATCCACATAGTTGGCTCCACATGTTAACATAAGTACTGATAGATCTAGGTATGTTTACTAATACATTCAATAGTGATTTATTCATAATTATGACTAGTGTATAAAAGTGCAGATAATAAAGTGCAAAGTGCGCTAAAAAACGTAACTATTATACTACCTTGCTGGGGATTTATGCACCGAGATATAAGGAGAAGGCGTCTTTACTTCTATGGAGGCACGCCACTCTTCCGCGTCTATTCCTCCTCAATGCGCATGTGTTGGTCCTTCCCCCCTTGTGACGCAGTACATAACCATCATGCGTCACCAATAGGCGGAGACCCAGCGTAGTGACGCCCGATCAACCGTGTCAGCGCCCACCACGCACGTCATGCATGCGCCAGTGCGCTACACCGGTCGTCTGCGCCACATCGCCAGTCTACTCCGCCATTTTACATTAGGGCACTCATTAGGGCAATACCTTGTGCCTCTGTTTCTCCTTATAATCCCTATTACACACATGTAAACACATCACATTTAAGGCTACTTTCACACTAGCGTTGTTCTAATCCGGCGTTCAATTCCGACACCAGAACTGCCCGCCGGATCCGGAAAAACGTGTGAAAACGGATTACATTTGAATCCTGATCAGGATTTTGATCACAATGAAAAAATGCATTGGAAAAAACGGATCCGCCATTTATGGACTTTAACTTTTTTTTCACATTTTTCGGGTTTAACATGCAAAAGCCTGATCCGTTTTGACTGAACACACAGTGCCAGATCCGGCGTTAATGCAAGTCAATGGGAAAAAGGCCTGATCCGGCGTTCAGTCAAAGTGTTCAGGCTTTTTGGCCGGAGGTAAAAATACTGCATGCTACGTTTTTCTGAAAAGCCTGATCAGTCAAAAAGACTGAACTGAAGACATCCTGATGCATCCTGAAGGACTGACTCTCCATTCAGAATGCATGGGGATAAAACTGATCAGTTCTTTTCCGGATTTGAGCCCCTAGGACGGAACTCAACGCCGGAAAAGAAAAACGCTAGTGTGAAAGTACCCTTAACGTGGACACCTCCCTGTAACTTCCATTGGATCCACCCCATACAGAATGCTAAAATACATCAGAACACAGATATTACGGACGGATATTAGCTGACCATTCCTCCTGTCACCCTGAATTCGACATTTAACCCTTTAGGTTTCAGAGTATCCAGCCGGAAAATCCATCTAAGCTCAGTTTTCTTTAAAATATTGAGTCGATCCCCTCCTCTATCCAATGGTTTAACATGATCTAAGATCATAAATCTCAGGTTATTTTCTTTATGATTTTTTTCCACAAAATGTTTTGACACAGGAAAATCCCTTCTTTTATTCCTAATGGATTGTCTATGGTTGTTTAACCTGGTTTTCATATCACATGTGGTTTCACCCACATAGAGCCTTTTGCAAGGGCACCACAATACATATATCACCCATGACGAATCACGAGTGAGATAATGCTTTATATTAAGGATCTCTCCCGTGTCTGGATGTGCGAACACCGATCCTTTATCCATCAGTTTACAGTTCACACATCCCAGACACGGGAAAGAGCCCGTGCGCCTTGTCTGTATATATATATATATATATATATCAGGAAGTAAGGTGGCACCCAGCTGAAACACAATCCGCCATCTTAACTGAGGGAAAACTTAAGGGCAAGGCAGTCTGAACTAAACAGAAATAGCAAGATGATTCCTGACAGCTAGACTTCGGTGAATTACCTCTTTACTATTATTATTTATTAGTAGAAGGACCCGGCTTCACGTGGTTATATTTCATATATTTCATTTAATGTTTGTGTGTGTCATTAAAAGATGTCAACAGTATCCCCCATAACAGTAATATCTACAGTACCCAGCCCTCTTAACAGTGACCTCCACCCCCCCACCTCTTAACACTGACCACCCCAGAGTTCCCCGCCTCCTTAAAATTCGACCTCCATACCATTCCTGGCCCCCTTAACAGAGACCTCCTGAGCGACTGCCCCAGTATCTCGCTCCCTTAACAGTAACCACCACTGTACCCCACTCCCTTAACAGTAACCTCACAGTACACCACTGCCTTAACAGTGACCTCACAGTACACCACTGCCTTAACAGTGACCTCACAGTACACCACTGCCCCTTTAATAGTATCCTCCACAGTCCCTTCCTCCCTCTACATTGACCTCCACAGTGTCTGCCCCTTTAACAGTGACCTCCACAGTGGCTGCTCCTTTATTAGTGACCTCCACAGTACCCCGCCTTCTGAACATTGATTTCTACAATAATCCGCCTCCTTAACAGTGACCTCCACAGCAGCTGCCCCTTTAATAGTGATCACAACAGTCCACCACTCCCTTAACAGTAACCTCCACAGCGCTCGTCCCTTTAACACTGGCCTTCACAGCGACCGGCCCTTTATTTGTAACCTCCACAGTACCCCGTCTCGTTAACAGTGATTTCCACAATAACCCAACCTATTAACAGTGAACTCCACAGAGCTCCATTCCCTTATAATGTGACCTCCACAACACCCCGCTCCCTTAAAGGGTTTTTGTCAGCAGGAAAATGGTTATTAACCTGGCTGACATTAGTGATGTACTAATGTCAGCTGAACATAACTATATTAGTGCCATCTCACTGCGTGCCACCGTTATTGAGAAAAAAAGAACTTTTATAATATGCAAATGAGCCTCTAGGAGCAGGGAGGGGCGCTGCTACTGCTCCTAGAGGCTCCATTCTCCCACCTCTGGCCATGCTCTGCTACACTTGATTGACAGGGCCAATCAGCGCTGGTCTCCTCTTGCCGGCCCAGAAATCTCGCACCTGCCCCGTCCCGTTCAGTATTTGGTGCAGGCGCAGTGAGTGAAGGATGCTCGCCTGCTGACGGCTTCACTCCTGCTCCTAGAGGCTCATTTGCATATTATAAAAGTTATTTTTTTCGGCGGCACGCAGTGGGATGGCACTAATATAGTTATGTTCAGCTGACATTAGTACATCACTAATGTCAGCCAGGTTTTCCTGCTGACAGAAACCCCTTAACACTGACCTCCATAGCGGACCGTCCCCTTAACTGTGACCTCCACAGCACCTGCCCCTTTAACAGTAAACTCCACAGCTTCCCGCCCCCTTAACAGTGACCTCCACTGTAGCCCGCCCCTTTAACAGTGACCTTCACAGTGGCCGCCCCTTTGTTAGTGACCTCCACAGTAACCCATCTCCTTAACTGCGATTTCCACAACACCCGCCCCCTTAACAGTGGCCTCTACAGCAATCTGCCCCTTAACACTGACCTCCATAGCAGCCTGTCCCCTTAATTGTGACCTCTACAGAACTCCTCTCCCTTAACAATGTCATCCACAGTGCCCTGCCCCTTTAAAGCTGACCTATAGCAGTGAAAAAAAAATGGCTGGGTTGTTATGAAAACCTGGAGTAAAACTGTGTGTATGTCGAGACAAAGGATCTGCAAGCTTCTATTGGCTGATAAGGGTCCTGTGACTGTGTATACAGTTGGGATATGAGGAGAAATTCCTGCAGGCTTCTATTGGCTAATGTAGATCATGTAATGGTGCCATATTTGCATTTTTTTGGGGGGAATATCTCAGGAACGGTACGTGCTAGAGAGCTGAGACCCGGTCTAAAACATTCTTGGACACACGGTGTACCTGTGTGCCAAATTTTGTGATTGCAAATACGACGGTGTGGATTCCTTTAGCAGACATACATACATACACTCAGCTGTATATATTATATAATATTATATATTAGATTATTAAAGCACCATTCATTTCATGGCGCTGTACATATGATAAGGGGTATACATACATAATACAGACAGTTGCACTAAGCATGAACAAGACAGGTTACAGACTGTTACAGAAGCAGAAAGGGCCCTGTCCGTGAGGGCTTACACTCTACAAGATATGGAGGAAGGACAATTCCTACAGTATGTGAATATTAAAATAAACATTTTAAAATGGGAATCAAAAGTCGACTTTGGTACCGAGGTATCAGCCAGTACCAAAGCCCACTTCGGATTCTTCTTAAGTGTTCTTGCATGGCAAGACCACTTACTGTTATCTCATATATATATTCTTATTATAGCCAAATTTACCACCCTAACTCCTCCCACATATACCGAAACATGCGGATTGTTCCCGATTGGTGTGCTATTACTTTGTGGAACGTTTCGCCGAATGGTTTACAAAATATCAGCGTTTTTGTGGCGAAATTGGTCCCATAGGAATGAATGGCGGAATGTTCAAAACTAGAGTGGGAGCTGACAAAAGCTAGAGTGTGAGCTGAAAAATCAGGACGTGATATCTAAACTGCCACCACTCCCTCATTTTCAAGCCCGCCTACACAAATCTTATATCAAAATGTTCAGTTATCCCTGCTGCCACAAAAAAATGTCCACGGCTAAGCCATAGTGCTGATAGTTTTCACAATATGACCATTTCTTTGTAACTCATTCTGCCCATTGACATTCATTGAAACTCCACTCTAGCCATCTTAAATTTGAAGGGCAATTTCTAAACTGCGACTGTGCCTTCATTTTTAATATTTCAGAGACATTCTATGCATCAAAATGTATGTCTGGGTCTTGTTATTCTTACAATATAAAGCTTTTCACTGTAGGATTTATAATTTTTAAACTACAACCGTTTGAAGATGGCAACCGCCAGTGAAGTGACCTCTCTTTACTGCTCGGACTGGGGTGTGCTTTCTATTGCTGTGTCTGTCCAGAAGTCTGAGGGGCTCTTGTCTCTATAGGAACAGAGGTGGGCGGGGATGTCATGTGACTACTCCTCTGAAGATGCTTGCTGCAATGCATGCTGGGATATTTACTTTCACTTTACAGCTGTAAATGTATGTTTTAATGTAACTGTGAAGCACTTCGGGCAACAACATTGCAATTAAATGTGCTATAAAAATAAATAAAAGTTGAAATGCATTTCTCACTCGATCAAGCTTGCCATGTGCACTTTGATCAATGAATTGGTTAGTGTAATGTTTACTATCTTTACTCACTCCAAACACTCCACACAGTTACTCTGTCCATTCCATAAAGTTACTCTGCCCAGTCCAACCTTTCCACAGTTACTCCAGCCACTCCAACCACACAACAGTTACTCAAGCCACTCCACCCAGTTACTCCGCCCACTGCAGTTGTAGACTACTGGTGGAGGCAAGAACACGTCACACAATTTCCCCAGAAATTGTAGCTTTTATAATTTTAAAATATTTTTCAATGCGAACATTGGAATAGCTAGGTAATTCACCGAAGTCTCGCACCACTTTGGCCGAGATGAAGTTTGGCTCCACGAAGCCAATACACTTTAATGCTGTACAGAAACAGCTTTAAAACCAACATTTTTAACAAATCAATGTCAGATCTATGATCCAAAGATCGATTCGATTACTCAAGAGTAAACATAAAACAAAATAGTGTTCACCTGCCACATGGTGGAGGAAACTGGAACTCCACAAATATCACCACTGAATGTGGCTTCCTCAGAAGTCTGATATGATAAATATATGGTGATGGGTTCTGGTCAGACCCAGCAATTACGCTGATCTCTGACCTCTGCAACAGCAACTTATTTGACAATAAAGTGGTCAATACTTGAATACAGAATGCATTTAGTGGAATGAATAATACCTTCCTGAGACATGCATGCACTGACACAGGTCATATAGGTCATATTGGTGTAAGAGTGCAAACCAGAGGCAATAATTAGGGATGAGTGAACCCGAACTGTATAGTTCGGGTTCGTACCGAATTTTTATTTTTTTTATTGACAATTTTTATTGTTTTCTATTTTTCATAGCAAGGAACATGGTCTAAGACAAATTGTGATAACATTACATGTGACATAAAAGAAGGCAGCATTCACATTTGGAAAAGTGTCACAAGTTCAAGTAACTAATGGGCGATTAAGCCCAACATTGACAGGTATCAGATGTAATTAGGCATAAGTACAATTCAGTGTAAACAGAATATCAGGGATACTTAAATATACTCCTCGTGGTGTAAGGAGGGGGCCAAGCGGGGCAAAAAGATCTTTCTAGCCAAATGTAGACAGGTAGTCAATACCAAATAGGTACATGTTTACAAAGTAAGCTATATAAATTTTCTATACAATTTCCAGGGTGACCATACTTTTAGGAAAGAGGACCTAGAATGTGATTCCCAGTGGGAGATTTCCTCCAGCCTATATATCTGATCTACTTTATTGATCCAGTGGTCAATACAGGGGATCTCAGTGGACAGCCAGTGTGATGGTAGGAGTAGTCTAGAAGCTGCCAGTAAGAGTGTGAAGAGGGACGACTTGTGTTGTCCTATACCACCGATTCCCAGGGATAGCAGGGCTAGCTCAGGTGTGCAGGGGAGGGAGGACTGGCATATCTGGTTGCATAGTTGAATTATCCTATGCCACCAAGGATTAATTAGGTCACATGACCACCAGATGTGCATAAATGAACCTTTAGATATGTGACACCTCCAGCAAACATCGGAGATTGTTGAGTTAAACCTACCTATTTTGTCTGGGGTCTTGTACCAGCACGTAAGAATTTTGTAGCTATTCTCTTGGATGCCTATACACCTGGATATCTTGTGGGGGAAATTAAAAGCTTAGAGATCTATTGGGGTGACAGATTTTGTTGTAGGTCCCTTTCCCAGAGGCCCACGATCGCAGGTTTAGGGAGGGAGGAGGGCGACTTCAGGTGTCTGTAAATTTTAGAAATAGTTTTGGATGGGTATACCTTACTGCATAGCATTTCCTCAAACCAGCTAGATTCCCTTGTATGGGAGGCATTTTTTGCCAAAAGAAGCGCTTCTGTCCTGAGGAAGTGTAGTAGGGTAGGGTTGTGGATCTGTGTATCCAGTAACTTGCATATTTCAGGGTCAGAGAGAACACAGCCCTCCTGATCAAGGAGTTGCGAGGTGGCAACCTCTGAAGACCTTATGGTAGATGGACAGCTCTCCTTCAGCTCCTTGGGCGCCAAATCAATAATATCTTTTATAAGCATAAGAGGAGAAGGAAGTGTAGGGCCCTCGGAATTGGACGAGAACCACCTCCAAACCTTTAGGGTGTTGCGAGTGAGGGGGTTGGTTGTTGAGCCATGTGGTGGGAGTGGCCTATTGGCCAGCAGAAGGGCCCGAGTGGAAGAGGGGAGTAAAGCGTTCTCCAGTTTGAGCCAGAATCTATAGCTCTGGAAAGTTGGATAGCATTCATGTAGGTCTCAGGGTCAGGGAGGCCAATACCACCTTTAGACCTATGTTTGGTCAGAGTATCAAAGGAGATACGTGGGCTTTTACCTTGCCAAATAAACCTGCAAATTGTTTTATTCAGAGAGGTAAAATATGATTTAGGTATTTCAATGGGGAGAACTTGCATCAGATAGGTGAGTTTCGGCATGATCAGAGACATAAAAATGTTCTTCCTACCAAACCACGAGAGATATTGAGAGTCTAGTGAGTCCATCTGGGCCTGCATGGATGCTAGGAGGGGTTTGTAGTTTAATCGGAATAAATCAGGCAAGTGAGGGGATATTTTGACCCCCAAATAGGTTAATTGCTAGGTTTGCCAATTAAATGGGGAGTTTGCTTGAAGAGAGGAGAGGCTAGTGGGAGAGAGGCCTATATGAAGCACCTGGGATTTGGAGGGATTAATCTTAAAGTTAGAAAGGGAACCGAAAAGGCTAAGTATTGATAGGATCTTGGGCATGGATCTTTGCGGATTGGTGGTGATTAATAAATCATCAGCAAATGCGGCTAATTTAAATTCTCTGGGCCCAACCTTCAGACCTCTAATTTCTCCATTTTGTCTAAAAGCTTGCAGGAGGGATTCCATCACCAGCACGAATAAAAGGGGTGAGAGGGGGCACCCCTGTCTCGTACCATTTCTAATGGTGAAACGAGAGGAGAGTATTCCCTTGACCGACACGGACGCCGAGGAGCAAGAGTACATAGCAAACACTGCATTAATATATTGTTCCGGTAATTGAAATTTTGACAGAATCAATCTGATATACAATTCAGAAAAAGGGATCCGCTCACCTCTATTCTCCCAGGATAGGTGCTCCAAACCAAAATTTGAGTCACCCCTCAAAGTTTGAAATATATAGTGGAAAGAATATGGAATGGTCACTCTTATATGGAAATATAGGACACTTTATTTAACATGTGATTAAAAATTATATATGATAAAATGACAATAAAATACTCTATTAAAAACCATCAAACAAAGTGAATGGTTCCCTATCAAAGTGACATATGCTTAGTCAATATAGTACAAGACAAACAAATATAAGCGTTGCGGTAGGTACTGATAGCTCCAAATAAACCTCACTCTAATTTTCCACCTGGACTTGTCAGGTCCTTGGTGTATTGTGAATTACCAATTATAGAGATAGGTTGGTGCAAGCAGTATCTATGTATTTGAGTGGCAATTGTATGATAACAAAATACATCAAATTCATAAAAAACTGAATAGCATATTATCCTATATTCAAAAAAATAAAAAATGTCACACCATCGAGTGACTCAATCTCTGGATATTTGGTATTTTCCTATGTTTGAATGCAGTCTATCCAAGCGTCTGTGTCAAAAAAGCACTCCAACTGCTATAAACTGGTTATATATTGTGTCAGTTTTCCAGCTGCTGACTGTTGCAATATACTGGTATTCAGCTTAGTTACAGCAGAGAATCTTCGCTTGAATAATCAAAGCAGTTCATTTATTAATTGTTTGGTGAGGCACTTCTTAGCGTTTTACCCACTGTGGGCTTACCTTCACCCGCGCCGCTGGTCACGTCGGGACTCGCTGCTGAACTCTTGCTCCGTTGAATCTGCCGGCGTCCCGGCTATGGAGCTGCTCGCGTCCCACGTGTCTCTCACAGATGGTATCAGATCAAGTCCAATGTGAGGATCACGGACCTTTCTTTGCCGGCGCTGTTGGATGACGTATCGGAGTCTTCTGATATGAAGTTGAATGGATTCCTTTTCTTTGTAGTGCACTAGGTTAGGTAGGAAAACGGGGTATTCATCCAAAATTTCTTGACGGAGCAAGAGTTCAGCAGCGAGTCCCGACGTGACCAGCGACGCGGGTGAAGGTAAGCCCACAGTTAGTGGGTATAACGCTAAGAAGTGCCTCACCAAACAATTAATAAATGAACTGCTTTGATTATTCAAGCGAAGATTCTCTGCCGTAACTAAGCTGAATACCAGTATATTGCAACAGTCAGCAGCTGGAAAACTGACACAATATATAACCAGTTTGTAGCAGTTGGAGTGCTTTTTTGACACAGACGCTTGGATAGACTGGATTCAAACATAGGAAAATACCAAATATCCAGAGACTGAGTCACTCGATGGTGTGACATTTTTTATTTTTTTGAATATAGGATAATATGCTATTCAGTTTTTTATGAATTTGATGTATTTTGTATATTTTCATACAATTGCCACTCACATACATAGATACTGCTTGCACCAACCTATCTCTATAATTGGTAATTCACAATACACCAAGGACCTGACAAGTCCAGGTGGAAAATTAGAGTGAGGTTTATTTGGAGCTATCAGTACCTACCTCAACGCTTATATTTGTTTGTCTTGTACTATATTGACTAAGCATATGTCACTTTGATAGGGAACCATTCACTTTGTTTGATGGTTTTTAATAGAGTATTTTATTGTCATTTTATCATATATAATTTTTAATCACATGTTAAATAAAGTGTCCTATATTTCCATATAAGAGTGACCATTCCATATTCTTTCCAATCAATCTGATATACGTCCAATCAACTCTGTCAAATGCTTTCTCGGCGTCCGTGCCAATCAGGACCAGGGGGGTGGGTTTATGCGAGGCATAATATAGGGCATCTAATATTATGGTGGTATCATCTTTCCCCTCTCGTCCTTTTACAAAGCCCACTTGGTCCAGGTGGATTAACTCAGGTAAGAAGCTCTGCAACCTTGTGGCTAACATCTTGGCTATAACTTTAAGGTCTACATTAAGTAGAGAGATTGGGCGATAGTTGGAGCATGATGTAGGTTCTTTGCCTTCTTTGGGGATTATTGTAATGGTAGCTTTAGTCATCTCAGAGGAAAGTGGAAGATTGGCCATTGTAAGATTACAGACAGGGAGCAAATGGGGTAACAAGATGTTTTTGAAGGTTGTGAAGTAAGATATGGGGAGACCATCTGGGCCGGGGCATTTACCTCTGGGAGTTGATTTGATGGCTGCAATTAGCTCTGAGACAGTGGATGGTTTGGCTAAGGATTCCTGTTGTAATGAATGTAAGGTTGGAAGGTTAAGAGTGTCTAGGAAGGAATTAATGTTGGATTCCCTAATCAAAGAAGGATTAGGGAGGTTAGGGACTGGGAGATTGTAAAGGGATTTATAAAATAGTCTGAACTGTTCAGCAATCTCTTCTACTTTGAACAGTTGGGTGCCATGTGGGGATGTAAGGGACTGAACATAGCGGGAGATTCTTCTCTGTTTGATCCGATTCATCACATATTTAGAGGCTTTATTGCCGTGAGCAAAAATTTTCTGTTGAGCAGACAAGAAAAACTTGGCTGAGCGCTCATTTAAAAGGTTTTTGAACTGAGCTCTGAGGGAAGAAGGTTCCGCTAGTTGCTGGTCCTTCAGGGATTGCTTATGTGCTTTTTCAATTAGATGGATTTTGTTAGTAAATCGTTGAGTTTTTTCTCTGATTATTTCTTAAGAAAGGAGCAGAGACCGATCAATCTGCCTCTGACGTAGGCTTTGTGAGCGTCCCAGAGAACTTGGGGGGACACCTCAGAGGTATTATTTATTAGGTAATATTCCTCAAGATAAGAGGATATCAGGGCAGTGTGTTTGGCGTTATTCAGTAGAGATTCATTAAATTTCCAGTTAGGTTGTCTATTGGTTTTTTGGTCTGAGCGTATTTCACAGTAAATCGGGGAATGATCAGACAGGGTAATACTCCCAATTTTTGGAATGAGCAGAATGTAATTTCTCTTTTGGGACTAAAATATAATCGATTCTACTATAGGAGTTATTAGCAGGGGAATAAAAGGAGTAATCGATTGCTTCAGGGTTGTGGCATCGCCAAATATCTAAAACTCCCAGGTTATGTAGTTTTGTGTGTAGTAGCCTGAGAGCCTTCGCTGAGGCAGGGGATTTTTTGGAGGAGGTATCTATTGAAGGGTTAAAGGCTATATTGAAGTCACCGGCCACAATCAGAAAACCTTCTCTATGTTTCTCTATCAGAGAAAGGACAGGGATGAGCCAGCTGACTTGATCTACGTTTGGGGCGTATATGTTTGCAAAGGTAAATACAGATTGACCCACTTGGCCTTTGAGGATTAGGTATCAACCATCCGGGTCCTGAACATGGGATTTGTATTAGAAAGGGAACCCTCTACAGAAGCCAATACTGACTCCCCTCGAGGCCGCACCCCCAGTCCCACAGTGGTACCAGCTAAGAAATTTAGAGTGAGAAAGGTTGGGGTAAGTATCATGTTTGAAATGTGTCTCCTACAGAAAGACTACCAAACATTTCTCTTTATGTAGGAGAGAAAAGATCTGACATCTCTTAGAGGGGGATCTCAGTCCCTTAACATTATATGAAGCCAATCTAAAATCTGTCATATCTTTTTAGTTGGAAAGGACGTAAGTGGTGTAGCAAAGGAAATTTGACCAACCAGCAACATGGCGGTGGAGAGAGTGCGACCACGAGGGGATCCAGGGAGCATCCAATCACCCAGAGGAACAAAAACATACGTATTCAGTATTTGCGAGGACACCTGCTCACACATTTGAGAGAGTATTTGAGTAGCATCAGATCACCTGTCAAAACAAAAACAGTATAGAACACAAAATAAAACAGTGAGTAAAAACCAAAGATGAGTGGTTACCATCCAAACAAGGCAGGGTATATCAATTGTGCCTTTCTGAATAAGCAGCATAAAGAGGGGGAAAGGGTAAAGTACCCCGAAGCCTTTCCCTCTTTAATGATATTTATACTGGAATATATTGACTCAGGTAGTGATAATGGGAGAACCCGGGAGTTAGCAGGGTGATACGGAGAACCTTTATATGCTCATTAAGGGACAGGTAAGAGGCGGGTGGTGGGGGGGAGATCACATCTAAACCAACTGGTGGAAAAGATAGTGCGGAATACATAAAGATATAGGTGTGCAAGAAAGGGTCACTCACTTGACACCTCAGATATGGAGGGGCACAATTGTACGGGAGGTAACTTGTTTGTAACTTGAGACAATAACTGGTAATGTGAATGGCCTGACCTTAAAACAGATGGGAAAACTAACAAGAGAAATCCCTACTGTCTCGACGTCTAATACTGGGTGGAGAGTAAAGCATGGATAGAGAGAATGAGAAAATGCAAGCTAGGCTCCCCACTCAGTATATAGGATAAAGTCACGCAGTAAGCATTATAGTAGTAACTTGGAGTTAGGAAGTCCCGTATGATGATTTTCTTGGTCTCTTAAACTTAGAGGGGAGAAAGCAAGCAGAGCAGATTACTTATCCACCATGGACAGACGTTTGGGGGTGGAAAAGGAATTTCCCCTTCTGTTTCTTTGGATCTTTGGGGTGCGTAGAGGCTCCCAGGGTGTCACCGCAGGGAGGTCGGGTAAGGAGCTCAAGTTCTGGACCATGTCCCAGTTCTCAATGGGCAATGGGGAAAGCTGGAGGAGGTCATATGCTTTATCCAGATCAGTAAAAGAGGAAATGTGAATGCGTAGTCCTTCGTGCAGGAAAGATAGACCGAAAGGGAATGTCCACCTGTAAATAACTCTGTGCTGTCGTAGCCAGTCGGTGAGAGGCTTCAAGGCTTTACGTTTTTTGAGAGTTGATTGTGCTAGATCCTGGAAAATAGTGATGTTGATCTCCTCCCATTCCACAGAATTTGAATTTTTCGGCGCTTGCCATTATGGCTTCTTTTACAGGGAAGTGCAGGAATTTGCAAATTACATCCCTGGGGGGCTCATTTGCTTGTGGTTTAGGGCGGAGAGCTCTGTGGGCCCTTTCAAGTAGGACTTCATGTGCAGAATCAGGACCCAGAATTTTGAGGCATATCTGGATTACTGTTTCTGGAATGTCCATGGCTGAGACTGTTTCAGGAATGCCTCTAAAACTTAAATTGTTGCGCCTGCTCCTGTTCTCTTGGTCTTCTATGGCTGTGTACAGTGAGTTGATGTGGCTTTGGGCTAGCGATAGGTTAGATGAAACTTCACTCTGATGGTGCAGGATTGCGGCCTGGGTTTCCTCTAAAGCCTCCACCCTCCGGCCTATGTGCCTAACATCCTCTTTTATTGAGGAGATATCTAGACTAAGGGGACCCAGGGCTTCTGCAAGAGCCTCCTTCAGGTAGGCTCTAGATATGGGCAGACAGTCTGCATCACTGGGATCTTCCCCTACCTTATCGCCGCCAGTAGCTGTTGATAGCTTGTGTCCTGATCGTGGTGTGCCGGGCGCCATCTTGGATTCGCAGCTCACAGCAGCAGCGGCTGCTTTTTTGATAAATCTCTCCATCTCACCAGCTTGATTCTGGGAGCGATTGTTTCCTGGTTGTTCTGTGGGTTTCTGGCCACCGATTTTAACCATTTTAAAGTCCAGTATGCCTATAATAAGGTGCTGTGAGGGATATGCAGGCAGGAGAGCAGCTCTTCACACGTCCATCCGGCTCAAGAGCAGGCTCCGCCCCGATTGGTTCGTACCGAATTTTGGGGTGTTCGTGACACGGACCAGAACCCAAACATTTACGTTAAAATTCGGGTTTGTTGTTCGGCGATTTCTATGGCGCATTTTAAAAGCCTGCAAAGCAGCCAATCAACAAGCGTCATACTACTTGCCCCAAGAGGCCATCACAACCAAGCCTACTATTGGCATGGCTGTGATTGGCCAGTGCAGCATGTGACCCAGCCTCTATTTAAGCTGGAGTCACGTAGCGCTGCACGTTTTTTTTGCTCTGATTAGTGTAAGGAGAGGATGCAGCTTCTGTTAGGGCGAGATTAGGCAGGGATTAACTCAGCAAAAACACTTAATGAAGTGATCGATCTACAGCTGTGAATCATTCAACTTCTGCTAGCTAATTGCTCACTGTTTTTAGGCTGCCAAGAGCGTTTTTCTGTCACTTTTTTCTGGGGTGATCAGCGGCCATCTTGTGTCTTGTGGTGCCCCAGCACAAGCTGCCACCAAGTCCATTTAACCATCAATAGTATTTTATTTTTATTTTTTTTGCTATATCCTACATCAGAGGCTTGGCTGTGCTTATTGTCACCCCTAGAAATTCAGGATAGAATTTTCTATATTTTATTGAGGGGTGAAATTCACTTGCAAAAATAGCAATCCCCCTAAATCTGGTCTTCCAGCTGTGGCTAGCCAAGTGTAATACTGTCTGCTGTCTGGCAAAGGATATTTTTTTTTCTGGGGTAAAATTCAATTGCCAAAATAGCAATACCCTAAATCTGGTGTTCCAGCTGTGGCAGGACAAGTTTTATAGTGTCCGTCAAAGCATAGCTTTTGTTCTGGGTTGAAATCAATTGCCAAAATAGCAATACCCCAAATCAGTGGTTTCTGTTGTTGCAGGCCAAGTGTAAATCTGTCCGTAAAAGGGTATATTACACTCAGCGTGCATCTCCAAGTGTATTTCTTTCCGTAAAAGAGTATATTACACAAAGTGTTAAATTACAATTGCTGAAAGCATAATCCTTTAAATTTGCACGCACTATTGTGCATCTCATAGTGTATTTCTGTCCGTAAAAGGGTATATTACACTCAAGGTGTAAATACAAGTGCTGATAGGGTCATCCTCAATAACTTCACACGCTACCGTGCATCTCCAAGTGTATTTCTTTCCGTTAAAGGGTATATTACACTAAGTGTTACCATAATCCTATATATTTTTTTACACGCTACTGTGAATCTCCAAGTGTAATTCTGTCCGTAAAAGGATACCTTTCATCCAGGGCCTAAATACTAGGCCTACAATTGATATTTCCTTAAATCTGTGGTTACTGTGGTGCCTGTATTAGTGTAATACGGTACATAAATAGATAGACAGATACAGGGAGTGCAGAATTATTAGGCAAGTTATATTTTTGAGGATTAATTTTATTATTGAACAACAACCATGTTCTCAATGAACCCAAAAAACTCATTAATATCAAAGCTTAATATTTTTGGAAGTAGTTTTTAGTTTGTTTTTAGTTTTAGCTATTTTAGGGGGATATCTGTGTGTGCAGGTGACTATTACTGTGCATATTTATTATGCAACTTAACAAAAAACAAATATATACCCATTTCAATTATTTATTTTTACCAGTGAAACCAATATAACATCTCAACATTCACAAATATACATTTCTGACATTCAAAAACAAAACAAAAACAAATCAGTGACCAATATCGCCACCTTTCTTTGCAAGGACACTCAAAAGCCTGCCATCCATGGATTCTGTCAGTGTTTTGATCTGTTCACCATCAACATTGCGTGCAGCAGCAACCACAGCCTCCCAGACACTGTTCAGAGAGGTGTACTGTTTTCCCTCCTTGTAAATCTCACATTTGATGATGGACCACAGGTTCTCAATGGGGTTCAGATCAGGTGAACAAGGAGGCCATGTCATTAGATTTTCTTCTTTTATACCCTTTCTTGCCAACCACGCTGTGGAGTACTTGGACGCGTGTGATGGAGCATTGTCCTGCATGAAAATCATGTTTTTCTTGAAGGATGCAGACTTCTTCCTGTACCACTGCTTGAAGAAGGTGTCTTCCAGAAACTGGCAGTAGGACTGGGAGTTGAGCTTGACTGCATCCTCAACCCGAAAAGGCCCCACAAGCTCATCTTTGATGATACCAGCCCAAACCAGTACTCCACCTCCACATTGCTGGCGTCTGAGTCGGACTGGAGCTCTCTGCCCTTTACCAATCCAGCCACGGGCCCATCCATCTGGCCCATCAAGACTCACTCTCATTTCATCAGTCCATAAAACCTTAGAAAAATCAGTCTTGAGATATTTCTTGGCCCAGTCTTGACGTTTCAGCTTGTGTGTCTTGTTCAGTGATGGTCGTCTTTCAGCCTTTTTACCTTGGCCATGTCTCTGAGTATTGCACACCTTGTGCTTTTGGGCACTCCAGTGATGTTGCAGCTCTGAAATATGGCCAAACTGGTGGCAAGTGGCATCTTGGCAGCTGCACGCTTGACTTTTCTCAGTTCATGGGCAGTTATTTTGCGCCTTGGTTTTTCCACACGCTTCTTGCGACCCTCTTGACTATTCTGAATGAAACGCTTGATTGTTCGATGATCACGCTTCAGAAGCTTTGCAATTTTAAGAGTGCTGCATCCCTCTGCAAGATATCTCACTATTTTTGACTTTTCTGAGCCTGTCAAGTCCTTCTTTTGACCCATTTTGCCAAAGGAAAGGAAGTTGCCTAATAATTATGCACACCTAATATAGGGTGTTGATGTCATTAGACCACAGCCCTTCTCATTACAGAGATGCACATCACCTAATATGCTTAATTGGTAGTAGGCTTTCGAGCCTATACAGCTTGGAGTAAGACAACATGCATAAAGAGGATGATGTGGTCAAAATACTCATTTGCCTAATAATTCTGCAAGCAGTGTAGTGTTAGGTGCCTGTAAAAAAAGGCCTGAATTTGAATTCAATACATTGGGCCAAATAATTTTTTCTTATTGTGGTGAACGGTAACAATGAGGAAAACATCTAGTAAGGGACGCGGACGTGGACATGGTCATGGTGGTGTTAGTGGACCCTCTGGTGCTGGGAGATGACGTGGCCGTTCTGCCACAGCCACACGTCCTAGTGAACCAACTACCTCAGGTCCCAGTACCCGCCAGAATTTACAGCGATATTTGGTGGGGCCCAATGCCGTTCTAAGGATGGTAAGGCCTGAGCAGGTACAGGCATTAGTCAATTGGGTGGCCGACAGTGGATCCAGCACGTTCACATTATCTCCCACCCAGTCTTCTGCAGAAAGCGCACAGATGGCGCCTAAAAAAAAACCAAGCCCATCAGTCTGTCACATCACCCCCATGCATATCAGGGAAACTGTCTGAGCCTCAAGTTATGCAGCAGTCTCTTATGCTGTTTGAAGACTCTGCTGGCAGGGTTTCCCAAGGGCATCCACCTAGCCCTTCCCCAGCGGTGGAAGACATAGAATGCACTGACGCACAACCACTTATGTTTCCTGATGATGAGGACATGGGAATAACACCTCAGCACGTCGCGGGGGACGATGAGGTCCTAGACCCCACATGGAATGAAGGTCGTGCCACTGACTTTCAGAGTTCAGAGGAAGAGGCAGTGGTGAGACCGAGCCAACAGCGTAGCAAAAGAGGGAGCAGGGTGCAAAAGCAGAACACCCGCCGCCAAGAGAGTTCGCCTGCTACTGGCCACCGCCACCTGGGACCAAGCACCCCAAAGGCAGCCTCAGGGAGTTCCCTGGCGTGGCACTTCTTCAAACAATGTGCTGACGACAAGACCCGAGTGGTTTGCATGCTGTGCCATCAGAGCCTGAAGCGAGGCATTAACGTTTTGAACCTTAGCACTACCTGCATGACCAGGCATCTGCATGCAAAGCATGAACTGCAGTGGAGTAAACACCTTAAAAACAAGGAAGTCATTCAGGCTCCCCCTGCTACCTCTTCTGCTGCTGCCTCGGCCTCTTCCTCCACCTCGGGATGAACGTTGGCACCTGTCCCCCAGCAAACAGAGGATGTACAACCAACACCACCACCTCCGTCACCAAGCATCTCCACCATGTCACACGGCAGCGTTCAGCTCTCCATCTCACAAACATTTGAGAGAAAGCGTAAATTCCCACCTCGATCCCTGGCCCTGAATGCCAGCATTTCTAAACTACTGGCTTATGAAATGCTGTCATTCAGGCTGGTGGACAAAGACAGCTTCAAACAGCTCATGTCGCTTGCTGTCCCACAGTATGTTGTTCCCAGCCGCCACTACTTCTCCAAAAGGCCCGTGCCTTCCCTGCACAACCAAGTATCCGATAAAATCAAGTGTGCACTGCGCAACGCCATCTGTGGCAAGGTCCACCTAACCACAGATACGTGGACCAGTAAGCACGGCCAGGGACGCTATATCTCCCTAACTGCACACTGGGTAAATGTAGTGGCGGCTGGGCCCCAGGCGGAGAGTTCTTTGGCGCACGTCCTTCCGCCGCCAAGGATCGCAGAGCAACATTCTTTGCCTCCTGTAGCCTCCTCCTCGGCTTCCTCCTCCTCTTCTTCCACCTGCTCATCCAGTCAGCCACACACCTTCACCACCAACTTCAGCACAGCCCGGGGTAAACGTCAGCAGGCCATTCTGAAACTCATATGTTTGGGGGACAGGCCCCACACCGCACAGGAGTTGTGGCGGGGTATTAAACAACAGACAGACGAGTGGTTGCTGCCGGTGAGCCTCAAGCCTGGCCTGGTGGTGTGCGATAATGGGCGAAATCTCGTCACAGCTCTGGGACTAGCCGGTTTGACGCACATCCCTTGCCTGGCGCATGGGCTGAATTTGGTGGTGCAGAAGTTCATTCACAACTACCCCGACATGTCAGAGCTAGGGATCGACCGATTATCGGTTTTACCGATATTATCGGCCGATATTGAGGATTTTGACAGTTATCGGTATCGGCATCTATTTTGCCTATATACCGATAACATATTGGGAACACAGAACGTGCTGCTCTCAGCGCTCTGTGTTCCCTCCGCAGCACAGGGGAGAAGGAAGCAGTGTCTCCCTCCCCCTGTGCTGCTGCCGCTGCCGCCAGTGAGAGGGGACAAGACAAGAGGAGGGGAGGGGCTGTGGCCACCGCTCCACCAATGAAGATGAGTCTTTCATTAATTCATATACAGGAGGCGGGAGCTGGCTGCAGAATCACATAGCCGGCTCCCGACCTCTATGAACGGCAGCTGCGGTCCGCGGTAGTTAACCCCTTGGGTGCTGTGGATAGCTGAGGTCGGGAGCCGGCTATGTGATTCTGCAGCCAGCTCCCGCCTCCTGTATGTGAATGAGAGAGGTATCTTCATTGGTGGCGCAGTGCGCCCCCCCCAAGCCCCCCAGTATTAATCATTGGTGGCGCAGTGCGCACCCCCCACCCCCCAGTATTAGTCATTGGTGGCAGTGGCCACAGGATCCCCTCTCCCCTGCTCCTCCGATTGGAGCCCCAGCAGTGTAAGCCTGGGGCTCCGATCGGTTACCATGGCAGCCAGGACGCTATTGAAGCCCTGGCTGCCATGTTCAGCTCCCTGCTGCTGTGTGCACAAAGCACAGGGCAGCAAGGACAGTGTGAGATCCTATTCACCCTGATAGAGATCTATCAGGGGGAATAGGACAAGGGTTCTAGTCCTTAAGGGGGCTAAAAGTTAGTAAAAAAAAAAAACACTAAAATATTAAGTATAAATGAAAAAGATTTACAAAAAAAAAAAATAATAATACACATTAACAATAAACATTAATTTTCAGCAGATTTGTGTAGGAACATTTTTTTTTTCTCAAAAATAAAAATACCCAGAATATCGGTATAAATTATCGGCTATCGGCCTGAAAGTTGACAAATTATCGGTATCGGTATCGGCCCTAAAAAATCAATATCGGTCGATCCCTAGTCAGAGCTGCTGCATAAAGTGCGGGCCGTCTCTGCGCGCTTCCGGCGTTCACATACTGCCGCTGCTCGCCTGTCTGCGCTACAGCGTAACTTAGGCCTTCCCGCTCACCGCCTCATATGCGACGTGCCCACAAGGTGGAACTCCACCTTGCACATGCTGGACAGACTGTGCGAGCAGTAGCAGGCCATAGTGGAGTTTCAGCTGCAGCATGCACGGGTCAGTCGCACTGCGGAACAGCACCACTTCACCACCAATGACTGGGCCTCCATGCGAGACCTGTGTGCCCTCTTGCGCTGTATCGAGTACTCCACCAACATGGCCAGTGGCGATGACGCCATTATCAGCGTTACAATACCACTTCTATGTCTCCATGAGAAAACACTTAGGGTGATGATGGAAGAGGAGGTGGCCCAGGAGGAGGAAGAGGGGTCATTTTTAGCACTTTCAGGCCAGTCTCTTAGAAGTGACTCAAAGGGAGTTTTTTTGCAACAGCAGAGGCCAGGTACAAATGTGGCCAGCCAGGGCCCACTACTGGAGGACGAGGAGGACGAGGATGAGGAGGAGGTGGAGGAGGATGAGGATGAAGCATGTTCACAGCGGGGTGGCACCCAGCGCAGCTCGGGCCCATCACTGGTGCGAGGCTGGGGGGAAACTGAGGACGATGACGGTACGCCTCCCACAGAGGACAGCTTGTCCTTACCTCTGGGCAGCCTGGCAAACATGAGCGACTACATGCTGCAGTGCCTGCGCAACGACAGCAGAGTTGCCCACATTTTAACGTGTGCGGACTACTGGGTTGCCACCCTGCTGGATCCCCGGTACAAAGACAATGTGCGTGATAGGAAGATGCGCGAGTACAAGCGCACGTTGGTAGACGCGCTACTGAGAGCATTCCCAAATTTCACAGGGGAACAAGTGGAAGCCCAAGGCGAAGGCAGAGGAGGAGCAAGAGGTCGCCAACGCAGCTGTGTCACGGCCAGCTCCTCTGAGGGCAGGGTTAGCATGGCAGAGATGTGGAAAAGTTTTGTCACCACGCCACAGCTAACTGCACCACCACCTGATACGGAACGTGTTAGCAGGAGGCAACATTTCACTAACATGGTGGAACAGTACCTGTGCACACCCCTCCACGTACTGACTGATGGTTCGGCCCCATTCAACTTCTGGGTCTCCAAATTGTCCACGTGGCCAGAGCTAGCCTTTTATGCCTTGGAGGTGCTGGCCTGCCCGGCGGCAGGACGCTACCGGGGCGTGAACGTGTATTTGTAGTGTCCCACTAGGTAAAGGTGGGCACTACACAATGGTCAATTGGGCCACGTTGTCCTCCACCTCCTGTGGAACAGTGGCAGTGTATTTCACAGTACATTTTAATGTGTATTTAATGTGTATTTTTCCCTGTGATATGTGCAGCAGGCCTATTAGGGTGTAGTTAGGCATCCTAGGCACTAGGGGGAGCCAGTGAACACTTAGTATAAATACTTAGACCCAGAGATGCCTTTAACATATATATCTCCTGAGAAGCCAATTTGATTCTAAAGGGTTAATTTAATTCAACCTGTAATCTAAACTCTGTGTCATCTGTCACTTCTCTTATCTCTCTGCTCCTGTCCCTTAATCTTATCACTGCTGCAACAAGAGCTGACAGCCTCAGTGTAACCTGTTCTACAGTCTGACTCTCGGCTCTTCTAACTCAATGAATCGAATGAGTCACTAACTGAGTCGGATCTTTAGATTCTTTTGACTCATTTGATTCATTTAGACTCCCTGACCCTGCACTACTCCGAGGACTCGAGTCAGAGCTGCTAGTGTGCTGTGCTGGCCTCGCCCCCTCAGCTCTGGTCGGTGATTGGTTGGTGGGCGGGGAGGGGAGGGGCTGGCAGAAGCAGCTTCCACTCTAGGATCATATTACTGACTCCTCCCGAGTCCCTCCCTCAGGCTCCTGCTGCCAGCGTGAGGTGAGCTGAGCGTCTCTGTCTGCTGTGTCTGTGTGCTGTGACTGAGAAGAGCCGTTTCAAACGGATCGGATCATTCAAGTGAATCGACTCCTCCGGTTCACTGAACTGAATTGATTCAAATGAACGATTCGTTCATGAACCTGACATCACTAATGCAGCTGGACAGTCCAGGCTTCTAGTTGCCACCAGGAGGCTAGTGAAGGATCATAGCCTGCCTGAAGTTCCCTGAGCCTATGTTAGCTCAGAAGATTCACCCCAAGAGAAGAGTTGCCTCCTGGGAGAAAACCTGCAGCTCCCACAAGCCAACCAGAGCCAGTGTTACCAGCTAGTACAAGTAAGCTGAAGGGCAGAAGGAGTAGTAATGTAAAGCAAGGATGAATACCTGAGGAAGATTGTTACCAAGGATAAAAGCCAGCATTGGGGCATCCGGGCCTTGGGATAAAACCAGACAGGAGTTCTAAGGAACAGTGTACACTATTTCTGAAGAGAAGGTACAACCTGATTCTGAGTGTGTTGTTGTTTACCCTCTGAGTATCTTGCAAGGAACAGTATACCTGCCATAATTGTGAAAGCCTGCTTGTGAAGTGTATCTAATATAGGGTTGCCACCCGTACGGGATAGACCCGGACAGTCCAGGTTTGTAATCCTGTGCCCGGGTTCAAGCCTTTCTCAGACCTGGGCACAGCGATCTCTTTACTCTCCCGACTTCTGTAGCAGGTAGCCAATGAGCAGCAGTGCTGGTGGTGACGTCTAATCATACTGCCAGCCCTGCGGTCCGGCACTCAGCAGCCTGAAGACATCATAAGAAGACTCCTCCTCCCAGCCTGCTCCTGATCAGAGGAGCCGACATTGCAGTAAGAACTGCTGGTCACTGCCCCCCTTCCCCATGGCTAGCTGGTGCCCTGTTAACCCTTACCCTCTTATTTACACAGCTGCTGGTGTTAAACAGTCAGAGCTGGTGTAAATGATGCAGCTATGTAGTCTGGACCGGGGTCGGAGGGGGAGGGTTGCAGACATCCCAACCTGCAAAACCTAATTTCAGGGAGGTGTAATTCTCATTTCAGGGGGATTTTCTATATATTTTTTTTCACAAACTTTTTATTAAATTTTCCAAACATATGCAGTATCTGCACACTTTGCTCTATGCTGTGGAGGACTGGGCTCATTACCCTGCCCCAAATTATCATATTTCTGTATATGATTAAAGGGATTCTGTCACCACCTATAAGCCCTGAGAGCTAAACATCTGCTCATGTCCAGGGTAGCCTTCTGATTTCTAAGGTGGCCTTATAAAAGCTATTTGTGGCTTTATTCTGCGGAAAAACAGGTTTTACTAACCTGTCAATCATTGAATTAAGGTGCCCAAGCAGGGGAGGTCTGTGGATGCATGGTGCCCGGCCGCACGCATCGCCATTCGTGCCCAGCGCCGCCTCTCCCTCCCTCCCCCTCCTCCCGCTTTGAGATCCCGCGCGTGCGCACAGGCTCAGCCTGATGCGCCGTTGCGGACTGCTGGCATCGACTTCTTCTTGCACTGTGCGCACGCGCCGAGAAGGGGACACTGCTACAGGTTGTCGGAAAAGGTTTACTGCGAGTAAACTAGAGATGGAAAGTTCGGATCTTTCACATGAATCGGTTCATTTGAATCAGTTCATTCAAATGAACCGATTCATGAATCGAATCTTCGGTTCATTCACTGAGCTGACAAGAAGCACGTGAACCCTGTGTGTAATTATCTACCCCACTGTAGGAAAAAAACAAGCATCCGGGGGGGGGGGGGGGGAGGATTTAACACTGGGGTAAATAATATAATTAAAATGGAGGGTTTTTAAAAAAAATACATCTCTCTCAATAGTTCTATAGCTACTGAATGAGACAGAAGAAGATGCCTTTAACATATATATCTCCTTGAGAAGCCAATTTGACCCTAAAGGGTTAATTCAACCTGTAAACTAAACTCTCTGTCCTGTCACTTCTCTTATCTCTCTGCTGACTGCTATCGGTGTACCTTCCCGGGATATATTGTCTCACATGCGGGTGTCAGGGAGCCGCTATCTAATAGAGGGAGACTCCCTGAACTTCAGGGAGACTTGAGATCCCTGGGGTTGTCAGGAGTGGCAGTGTTACTAGCTGCAGGACTGCCCTTCCACTGCATGATGGAGCCCCAGGAATCCTGCAAAACAGTGAGTGCATATGTGATCTGTAGTATGTGCCTGTATGTAATAACATGTGTGATGTGTACTATGTGCCTGTGTGTAATAACATGTGGGATGTGTACTATGTGCCTGTGTGTAATAACATGTGGGATGTGTACTATGTGCCTGTGTGTAATAACATGTGGGATGTGTACTATGTGCCTGTGTGTAATAACATGTGGGATGTGTACTATGTGCCTGTGTGTAATAACATGTGGGATGTGTACTATGTGCCTGTGTGTAATAACATGTGTGATGTGTCCTATGTGCCTGTATGTAATAACATGCAGAGAAGTGAAGAAAAAGTCGGACCATTCTCGGTGGCGCTGGTGCAGTAAGGACTCGGTGCTCAGAAGGTACCAATAAAGGTAATCTTTTTATTAATAATAAAGTAAGTCTACGCGTTTCGGGGGCAAAACATCCCCCTTCCTCAGGACAATAAAACTTATTACATTAAAAACACAATGTTTCCAGTTGTTTTTATCTACTTAGTTTGGGCGCAATGTGTGCAAATCACATGGGTGGAGAGAGGGGGCTGGGGGCGTGAGTGTTTTTCCTGTTGCTAGGATACCAGACACTCCCCCAGTGTTCAGTGGCTAATCATATTGTTTTTCAGGTTGGCTTGTGACGTCCTGTGGGCGTGGTGTGGGCGGTGATTATGCTAGTTTGTGCAGTGTCTGTATGGCCTTATTCTGGGGGCGGCATCTGGGTGATGCGGCAAGGAACGCCCCTCTATGATGTCAGTGGGCCGGTATTGCAGTACGGCATATATATCACATGCGGGGAGGAGTGATGCTCGGCTGACGTGTTTGTCTCCAGCCTATCGCTGGTGTAAGTGGGCCGGTCGTTGGATGATGTCATGGCTCCTAGGTTGATCTTTATTGGATCATGCTATAGCAGGCCAAGCCCATTTGATGACCTCAGTGGGCTAGTCTTTCAATGTGGTATCTGGATGCTATTGGGGGCGGTGTTTGCGTGCGGTCATGTGATTCTTTGCCCGCCCACATAGTCAGGTGACTGCTGTGTGCTCCTACATCCACTGTCATCAGATCTTTTATTGGATCGTGCTGTAGCAGGCCAAGCCCATTTGTGACCTCAGTGGGCTGGTCTTTTCAATATGGTATCTGGATGCTATCGGGGGCGGTGTTTGCGTGCGGTCATGTGATTCTTTGTGTCCGCCCACATAGTCAGGTGACTGCTCTGTGCTCCTGCATCCACTGTCATCGGAGGTAAACAGAGAATTTTGTATACACATGAATATATATATATAGATAAATGGATAAATCAATAATTAAATACATAGAAAAGGGTAAAAAGGATTAAATTACTAGACAATTAGCTAAAAAAGGCTGATATAAAAAGACTTAAAAGGCTGATATATGCATACTTATACCCACAGAAAACAACCTGAGTGTATGTGGGAAAGCGCAAACATTTACACTCAGCAGCTTTGTAAAAAGTTTTTTTCTAAAAGCATACATATGGATCGGTTAGGGTCTGTATGTATATAGACACATACACACCCATACGCATGGTATACATATATATCTATACACACACATATAAGGATGGGAGCCTAGTGTGATGGTGTTTCCTCCCTGTATAGTCATCTCCATCTCCTTAATATGATAATGTTACTGTTATTGTAGTTTTTTAACAGCGTGTGAATACTTAGTACTTTCTTTTTAGTCACAAAATGTTTTGGGGATTATAGAATAATCTCGCTTATCTCATTCAGACCGTATGGGGTCAGTGTATCTAACTGGTAGATCCAGTAGATCTCTCTCCTCTGAAGGCTGCTGAACCTATTGTAAGGGTTATCTGGGATGAAGTCTATGGGTGTGATTTTCAGTGTATGTTTGCTTTTTTCTGGTGTTGTGGCGCAGTGTCGTGAGATGCTGTGTTTGGGGCAGAGTTTCTGTATGTTGTGTCTGTGTTGGTTGAGTCTACAATGTAATTCTTGTGTTGTTCGCCCCACATATTGAAGTCCACATTTGCATTCTATGAGGTATATGACATAGCTACTTTTACAGTTTAGATGATGTTTTATGGAGAAGGTGGCCCCATTTTCTGTTGAGCTGAAACTCTTACTGTTGTGTGTGATTGTGTTACAGCAGAGGCACCGTTTTATCCCACATTTGAAACTGCCTACTGGCTCTTTTTTAGGTTCTATTGGTTTTTTTATATTCTTTTTGCTGGGGGCTAGGGTATTTTTTATGGTCGGTGCTCTCCTGTAGGTCACAGCAGGTCTTTTTGGGAGGTATTTTTCAAGGTATGGGTCACTTTTTAGAATATGCCAATGCTTGGACAGGATGTCTTGGACGGCCCTATTTGAGGTATTATATTGCGTTATCAAATTAAGGTGTTTGGGGTATTTTTCTGTTCTTGTGTTTTTTTCTTCTTTTTTGGTGTTTTTCAGGCAATCTATTTGTGTTGTTTTTTTGCTCTTTTGGTAGGCATTCTTTATAATTTCTTTCGGGTAGCCTTTATCTATGAATCTTTTCTGGATGATTTTTGCCTGTTGGATAAAGTCGATGTCCTCTGTGCAATTTTGTCTTATCCGCTTGTATTGGCTGTAAGGGATGTTGTGGAGCCATTTTTTATGATGAAAACTTTTGTAGTGGATGTAGCTGTTGGTGTCTACTTGTTTGAAATACGTTTTAGTTGTCAGGATATTGTTTTTGGTAGTGATGGAGATGTCTAAAAAGTCTATTGTGTTTTTGTTGTAGTTAGGCGTAAAGGTTATTCCCCAAGTTGTCTTATTTAGATTGTCGCAAAAATTTTGTGCGGATTGTTCGTCTCCTTCCCAGATAATGAAAATATCGTCGGTATATCTTTTATAATATACAATGTGTTTGAGTGTTACTGTATTCCTGTATATATGTGTGTCCTCAAATTGGCCCATGAAGATATTTGCGAAGGACGGTGCTACCTTCGTACCCATCGCGGTACCCCGACATTGGTGATATGTAGTCTTATTGTAAATGAAAAAATTATTTTCCAAGACAAAGCGTAGACTGTCTAATAAAAATTGGATTTGTGGTGGTTTTAAAGTGCTATCGTTTCTCAGGGTGGTATCCACACATTTGATACCTAGTTCGTGTTCGATATTAGAATATAATGCCGTTACGTCCATGGTCAATAGGGCATATGTGTCTTTCCATTTTATTTTTTCTATTTCTTGAATGAGCTGCTTGGAGTCATGTAAGTAGCTGGTTAGATTGCGAACGTACGGTTGGAGGAAAAGATCAAGGTAGTGAGATATATTGCTTGTGGATGAGTTTGTATTTGACACTATTGGTCTTCCTGGTGGTTTTACTGGGTTTTTGTGTATTTTTGGTAGATGGTAGAAATATGGGTTAGAGGGAGCTTTTGGGATAAGGAAGTTTTTTTCTTTTTTATTTATGTACTGTTGATCATGGGCATGTTTTACTAGTAGAACATGCCCATGATCAACAGTACATAAATAAAAAAGAAAAAAACTTCCTTATCCCAAAAGCTCCCTCTAACCCATATTTCTACCATCTACCAAAAATACACAAAAACCCAGTAAAACCACCAGGAAGACCAATAGTGTCAAATACAAACTCATCCACAAGCAATACATCTCACTACCTTGATCTTTTCCTCCAACCGTACGTTCACAATCTAACCAGCTACTTACATGACTCCAGGCAGCTCATTCAAGAAATAGAAAAAATAAAATGGAAAGACACATATGCCCTATTGACCATGGACGTAACGGCATTATATTCTAATATCGAACACGAACTAGGTATCAAATGTGTGGATACCACCCTGAGAAACGATAGCACTTTAAAACCACCACAAGTCCAATTTTTATTAGACAGTCTACGCTTTGTCTTGGAAAATAATTTTTTCATTTACAATAAGACTACATATCACCAATGTCGGGGTACAGCGATGGGTACGAAGGTAGCACCGTCCTTCGCAAATATCTTCATGGGCTAATTTGAGGACACACATATATACAGGAATACAGTAACACTCAAACACATTGTATATTATAAAAGATATATCGACGATATTTTCATTATCTGGGAAGGAGACGAACAATCCGCACAAAATTTTTGCGACAATCTAAATAAGACAACTTGGGGAATAACCTTTACGCCTAACTACAACAAAAACACAATAGACTTTTTAGACATCTCCATCACTACCAAAAACAATATCCTGACAACTAAAACGTATTTCAAACAAGTAGACACCAACAGCTACATCCACTACAAAAGTTTTCATCATAAAAAATGGCTCCACAACATCCCTTACAGCCAATACAAGCGGATAAGACAAAATTGCACAGAGGACATCGACTTTATCCAACAGGCAAAAATCATCCAGAAAAGATTCATAGATAAAGGCTACCCGAAAGAAATTATAAAGAATGCCTACCAAAAGAGCAAAAAAACAACACAAATAGATTGCCTGAAAAACACCAAAAAAGAAGAAAAAAACACAAGAACAGAAAAATACCCCAAACACCTTAATTTGATAACGCAATATAATACCTCAAATAGGGCCGTCCAAGACATCCTGTCCAAACATTGGCATATTCTAAAAAGTGACCCATACCTTGAAAAATACCTCCCAAAAAGACCTGCTGTGACCTACAGGAGAGCACCGACCATAAAAAATACCCTAGCCCCCAGCAAAAAGAATATAAAAAAACCAATAGAACCTAAAAAAGAGCCAGTAGGCAGTTTCAAATGTGGGATAAAACGGTGCCTCTGCTGTAACACAATCACACACAACAGTAAGAGTTTCAGCTCAACAGAAAATGGGGCCACCTTCTCCATAAAACATAATCTAAACTGTAAAAGTAGCTATGTTATATACCTCAAAGAATGCAAATGTGGACTTCAATATGTGGGGCGAACAACACAAGAATTACATTGTAGACTCAACCAACACAGACACAACATACAGAAACTCTGCCCCAAACACAGCATCTCACGACACTGCGCCACAACACCAGAAAAAAGCAAACATACACTGAAAATCACACCCATAGACTTCATCCCAGATAACCCTTACAATAGGTTCAGCAGCCTCCAGAGGAGAGAGATCTACTGGATCTACCAGTTAGATACACTGACCCCATACTGTCTGAATGAGATAAGCGAGACTATTCTATAATCCTCAAAACATTTTGTGACTAAAAAGAAAGTACCAAGTATTCACACGCTGTTAAAAAACTACAATAACAGTAACATTATCATATTAAGGAGATGGAGATGACTATACAGGGAGGAAACACCATCACACTAGGCTCCCATCCTTATATGTGTGTGTATGTGTGTGTATAGATATATATGTATACCATGCGTATGGGTGTGTATGTGTCTATATACATACAGACCCTAACCGATCCATATGTATGCTTTTAGAAAAAAACTTTTTACAAGCTGCTGAGTGTAAATGTTTGCGCTTTCCCACATACACTCAGGTTGTTTTCTGTGGGTATAAGTATGCATATATCAGCCTTTTAAGTCTTTTTATATCAGCCTTTTTTAGCTAATTGTCTAGTAATTTAATCCTTTTTACCCTTTTCTATGTATTTAATTATTGATTTATCCATTTATCTATATATATATATTCATGTGTATACAAAATTCTCTGTTTACCTCCGATGACAGTGGATGCAGGAGCACAGAGCAGTCACCTGACTATGTGGGCGGACACAAAGAATCACATGACCGCACGCAAACACCGCCCCCGATAGCATCCAGATACCATATTGAAAAGACCAGCCCACTGAGGTCACAAATGGGCTTGGCCTGCTACAGCACGATCCAATAAAGATCTGATGACAGTGGATGTAGGAGCACATAGCAGTCACCTGACTATGTGGGCAGACAAAGAATCACATGACCGCATGCAAACACCGCCCCCAATAGCATCCAGATACCACATTGAAAGACCAGCCCACTGAGGTCATCAAATGGGCTTGGCCTGCTATAGCATGATCCAATAAAGATCAACCTAGGAGCCATGACATCATCCAACGACCGGCCCACTTACACCAGCGATAGGCTGGAGACAAACACGTCAGCCGAGCATCACTCCTCCCCGCATGTGATATATATGCCGTACTGCAATACCGGCCCACTGACATCATAGAGGGGCGTTCCTTGCCGCATCACCCAGATGCCGCCCCCAGAATAAGGCCATACAGACACTGCACAAACTAGCATAATCCCCGCCCACACCACGCCCACAGGACGTCACAAGCCAACCTGAAAAACAATATGATTGGCCACTGAACACTGGGGGAGTGTTTGGTATCCTAGCAACAGGAAAAACACTCACGCCCCCAGCCCCCTCTCTCCACCCATGTGATTTGCACACTTTGCACCCAAACTAAGTAGATAAAAACTACTGGAAACATTGTGTTTTTAATGTAATAAGTTTTATTGTCCTGAGGAAGGGGGATGTTTTGCCCCCGAAACGCGTAGACTTACTTTATTATTAATAAAAAGATTACCTTTATTGGTACCTTCTGAGCACCGAGTCCTTACTGCACCAGCGCCACCGAGAATGGTCCGACTTTTTCTTCACTTCTCTGCATACAACTTATCCTGACAACCGCAACCACGGCAAGGGATACAGACCAGGGGCAGCAGACGCAGTCTTCTCTTCTCCGTAAACTGGACGGATAAATCCAGACAAGCAATTCGGAGGCGTTGTGACCTTTCACAACCCCTTCTGGTAAGCATAATCAGTAGCTTTTTTGTGCCTATATACTGTGCTGTAAGGTTCCACACACGAGGCGCTGCCTCCTCTCTTTCTTTTTTCCTTCTGTATGTAATAACATGTGGGATGTGCAGTATGTGCATGTAAGTATTTTCTTTAAATTCCTGGAGAACCCCTATTAAACACCATGCTGGCTCCAGGATGAATGTTCCTAGTTTTATTTTAGTTGCAGCCTATGGAGAGTATCCCCAGCGTCTGGTAACTTGTAGGCCATAGTGATGTCCAGTACATCCTGGCCCCTGATTCTGTGCTTAGCATCTGAATAATTGCACACCATGGATGTTCCTGGTATCATTATACTGAGAGTTCTTTCTATCCTCCACCTAGTAAGATTATTACCATCTTCCAGTTTATTAAATGTCTGTTATGCCATAATAGAGCTTGCCCGGCTCACTTCAGCCTTGGAGGCCTGCTGTTGGAAGATAGCGACTTCAGAAATCTCCAGCAGCAGGTTCTCAGATCCTGTGAGGGGCACATATCTGGGCATAACTACTGTGAGGGGCACATATCTGGGCATAACTACTGTGAGGGGGCACATATCTGGGCATAACTACTGTGAGGGGGCACATATCTGGGCATAATTACAGCGAGGGGGCACAAAAGTAGGCATAACTACTGTGAGGGGGACATATCTGGGCAAACTACTGTGAAGGGAACATATTTGGGCATAACTACTTTGAGGGGCACATATCTGGGCATAACTACTTTGAGGGGGCACATATCTGGCCATAACTACAGCAAGGGGGCACATATCTGGCTATAACTACTGCGAGGGGGCACATATCTGGCCATAACTACTGTGAGGGGGAACATATCTGGCTATAACTACTGTGAGGGGGCACATATCTGGCTATAACTACTGTGAGGAGACACATATCTGGCATAACTACAGCGAGGGGGCACATATCTGGGCATAACTACAGCGACAGTCATGCCCATAACTACAACTACAGGGGCACAAAAGTAGGCATAACTGCTGTGACAGGAACAAAGGTGGGCATAACTGCTGTGAGGGGCCACAAGGAGGACATAACTATTTTGAAGGGACCACAAGGTGGGCATTGTCCTAGGGAAAATGTCCTAGATTACCCTGCTATACATTGGCATGGCTCAGTCTTAAAGGCGAGCACAGCGCCCCCTGCTGGTGATTTCATGGGGGCAGTCACCATCCCTTCCTTATGTGATTATTCTTTTTTTCTCTATCACCACAGGGACCTTGTTCTGTAACCAGCGGACATCACGCCAACGCCAGCGACAACCTGGATAAGGTAGGACCAGATTTTATTAGGACTGGGTGAGTGTAGCCATGCATTGGGCTTAGGGCTCTTTAACACGAGCGGATCCTGTGCAGGTAATCCGCTGTGTGAAAGAGACAGCAGAAAACGGAGCACTAACATGATTAATAATGCTCCGTGCCTCTCTGTTATCTTTTTACTACAAAATTACTGTGGCAACTTTATCTCACTGAGATTTTGTAGTAAAAAGAGCATTATCAGTCATGTTAGTGCTGCGTGTCTCTGCTTTCCAGAACTGGGCTTGGCTCTCTTTCACTCAGCAGATTACCCGAACGGCTCTACTTGTGCCCTAGGCACATAAAACACCGGCAACATCCAGGGCACCTCATCCACCATCAGGCCTGGTCCCTAAATACAGAGTGTGCCCCAGAGGACTACTGTGCCAGCCTCTCCTTCACTGCCGTACGCCTGCCCAGGGTTCTCCTACAAAACTTTGAGTAACCCTCGCTTGCCCAAGAACCGTGACCTCACAATCGCAATACCCTGCAGGTCTGGCGTGCTGCATATTCAGCACGGCAGGGGGCGTCATTACAAACAAACGCAGCCGCCTGTCCACAGCCAATGTGGACAAGCTGACATTCATAAAAATGAACCAGGCATGGATCCCACAGGACCTGTCCATCCCTTGTGCAGATTAGACATTTATAACTACCTCCCCTTAACCATATATTCTTGTACTCCAGGGCACTTCTTCATTCAAATTTCTTTTTTTAATTTTACCATTATATTGCGGGGCAACCCAAAGTTGAATGAACCTCTCCTCCGTCTGGGTGCCAGGGGCCTAAATATCGTAAACTGGCCTGTTCCAATGGTGGGTGACATGAAGCCTGATTCTCTGCTATGGGACCTCTCTCCTCTGTCTGGAGTCAGGGGCCTAAATAAGTAAAAGTGGCCTTCTCCATCGGTGTGTGACATGAAGCCTGATTCTCTGCTATGGGACCTCTCTCCTCTGTCTGGGTGCCGGGGACTATATATCTGACAGTGGCCTGTTCCAGTGGTGGGTGACATGAAGCCTGATTCTCTGCTATGGGACCTCTCTCCTCTGTCTGAGTGCCGGGGCCTAAATATCTGACAGTGGCCTGTTCCAGTGGTGGGTGACATGAAGCCTGATTCTCTGCTATGCGACCTCTCTCCTCTGTCTGGGTGTCAGGGGCCTAAATAAGTAAAAGTGGCCTTCTCCATCGGTGGGTGACATAAAGCCTGATTCTCTGCTATGGGACCTCTCTCCTCTGTCTGGGTGCCGGGGCCTAAATATCTGACAGTGGCCTGTTCCAGTGGTGGTTGACATGAAGCCTGATTCTCTGCTATGGGACCTCTCTCCTCTGTCTGGGTGCCGGGGACTAAATATCTGACAGTGGCCTGTTCCAGTGGTGGGTGACATGAAGCCTGATTCTCTGCTATGGGACCTCTCTCCTCTGTCTGGGTGCCGGGGCCTAAATATCTGAAAGTGGCCTGTTCCAGTGGTGGGTGACATGAAGCCTGATTCTCTGCTATGTGACCTCTCTCCTCTGTCTGGTTATCAGGGGCCTAAATAAGTAAAAGTGGCCTTCTCCATCGGTGTGTGACATGAAGCCTGATTCTCTGCTATGGGACCTCTCTCCTCTGTCTGGGTGCCGGGGCCTAAATATCTGAAAGTGGCCTGTTCCAGTGGTGGGTGACATGAATCCTGATTCTCTGCTATGGGACCTCTCTCCAATTGATATTGGTTAATTTTTATTTATTTTATTTTAATTCATTTCCCTATCCACATTTGTTTGCAGGGGATTTACCTACATTTTGCAGCCCTCTAGCCCTTTCCTGGGCTATTTTACAGCCTTTTTAGCGCCGAAAAGTTCAGGTCCACATTGACTTCAATGTGGTTCGGGTTCAGCCGAACTTCTCGAACCCGAACATCCAGGTGTTCGCTCAACTCTAGCAATAATGATATTGATAGGTTGTAATTTGGTGCATATACATTAATTTTGATGTTGGTTGCCTTATTAGTCCTACTAATTACATCTATAAATTTCTATTGGGGATCAGAGAAAACAGCTTTTTATTGGAATGCAATAAAATATTTTACTGCTATTGGAATCATCCTCTGTATATTGGGAAATTTTAAATATTTCCGTTGGGAATTTTAGTTCAATTGAAAGTGCATTTCTTGTGTAATAAGTAGAGTTGAGCGGACACCTGGATGTTCGGGTTCGACGGGTTCGGCCGAACTTCACAAAAAAGTTCGAGTTCGGGACCCGAACTTGACCAGAACTTGACCCTGAACCCGAACCCCATGGAAGTCAATGGGGACCCGAACTTTTGAGCACTAAAATGGCTGTAAAAAATGTCATGGAAAGGGCTAGAGGGCTGCAAATGGCATCAAAATGTGGTTAAGAGCATGGCAAGTGGGGCGGTGGATGCGGCGGTGGAGGAGGTAGCAGTGTAGGCTTCCTCCTCCTCCTCCACCGCCGCACCCTTAACCTCCATATGGACCTCGTCCTCCTAGATCAAGATTATTGTTTATTTATTTTTACGTATTTTATGTTATTTAAAGTCATTTCCCTATCCACTTTTGTTTGCAGAGCAAACTCTACTTTTTATTTTTTTTAATTAGGGTACACCCCAAAACATTGGGAAATATAACCTGTGATAACCCCCCCCCCAGTCGTGCTAAACACATTCAGACAATACACTGGCTGCAGGGCAGGCCAGCACCTCCAAGGGGTAAAGGGCAAGCTCAGGCCATGTGCCCAATTTGGAGACCAAGAAGTTGCAGGGGCTGACCCCTGACAGTCAGTTCGTGTAGGCGTGTGCACACTTACTGCCCCACCATGTCGCACGTCCCCGTGATGTTCACGATCCAATTTGATATCTGCTCTATCAACTTTCAATGTTCTTTTATGCGCCTACCATGGGGATCACGGGTGGCGGGGAATCAGGGTTCCAGGCTGGAGAGGGAGCCTGAGAAAAGGATATCACATGCAAGGGAGGTCAATGGATGAAATTAAATGTAATTGAGCAGAAATGTGGGAGAAAGTATTAAAGCATAAGCTTCCAAGTTAAGGAAGGGGCGCGCAGCAATTACCCACTCCTGACTTGGGGAGGTAGTGACGATAAATAAACAATACAGGACTCTTAAGATGCCCTGTTATTGGAATGATTAATAAAAAATTATAGGGAATGTCACTGGGGTATTTTTTATTTGTAAACGTTAGCCAGGAGAGGCCCTGCTGCCGCTTTGTTGACTCTAGATAACTTCTGCCTGATCGCACGTCCCTGTGATGTCCACCATCCATTTGGATTTCTTCTCTATCAACTTTCGATGTTCTTTTCTGAGCCTACCATGTTGATCATGGTTATTGGCAAATCAGGGTTCCAAGCCGGAGAGGGAGCGTGAGAAAGAGAGACCACATCCAAGGGAGGATTAATAGCTTCAAATTAAAAATGATAGAGTGGAAATATGGGACAAAGTATTAAAGGGTTTCTGTCACCCCACAAAACTCTTATTTTTTTTTGGATAGTTAGATTCCTCATAGCACGATATAGGAGAATATAATAGTCTTACTTACTTTCATGCGGCCGATTCTTTATAAAACGAAGTTTTATAATATGTAAATGAGGGCTCTACCAGCAAGTAGGGCGTCTACTTGCTGGTAGCCGCAGCAGAAAACCGCCCCCTCGCCGTGTTGATTGACAGGGCCAGCCGTGATCTCCTCCTCTGGCCGGCCCTGTCAGTATTTCAAAAATAGCGCGCCTCTGGTCATTCGGCGCAGGCGCTCTGAGATAAGGAGGCTCGTCTCCTCAGCACTCCCTCAGTGCGCCTGCGCCGATGACGTCTTCTCTTTCGGTGATGTCATCGGCGCAGGCGCACTGAGGGAGTGCTGAGGAGACGAGCCTCCTCATCTCAGAGTGCCTGCGCCGAATGAGAGAGGCGCGCGATTTTTGAATTACTGACAGGGCCGGCCGGAGGAGGAGATCACGGCTGGCCCTGTCAATCAACACGGCGAGGGGGCGGTTTTCTGCTGCGGCTACCAGCAAGTAGACGCCCTACTTGCTGGTAGAGCCCTCATTTACATATTATAAAACTTCGTTTTATAAAGAATCGGCCGCATGAAAGTAAGTAAGACTATTATATTCTCCTATATCGCGCTATGAGGAATCTAACTATCCAAAAAAAAAAAAAAGAGTTTTGTGGGGTGACAGAAACCCTTTAAAGCGCAAATGTGGGACAACTTTTTAAAGTTGAAGCATTGAATGAAAAGATGTGGCGCGCATCAATTAATAAAGAATTTCTTACATTTTATTCCCTGTCAACTATGCAGAGCAGGGGTTTGAAAAATGTCACCTGACAATGTACCAGACAATTTTTTTTTTAAATTTATGTTCCTGTCACCTATGCAGAGGTGCCCCAGTGACATCCACCATCCATTTGAATATCTTCTCTATCAACTTTTGATGTTCTTTTCTGAGCCTACGATGTTGATCACGGTTATCGGCGAATCAGGGTTCCAAGCCGGAGAGGGAGCGTGAGAAAGAGAGACCACATCCAAGGGAGATAAATGGATACATTTTTTTGGGGATCGAACGGAAATATGGGAAGAGTTATTGAGGCGCAAATGTGGGACAAATTACTAAAGAGCAAATGTGGGAAAAGTTATTGAAGTTCAAATGTGGGACAACTTGTTAAAGGAGGTGCAACTGACTATTTTTTTTTTGTTTACCAGTCTAATAGGTATAGCAGTGGTACAGCACACCCAAAAATTGGTGAATTTCACCCGAAAATGTACCTGACATTTTTCTTTTCTTTTTTTGCCTGTCTACTAGGTATTGCAGTGGTACATCACACCCAAAAATTGGTGAATCTCACCCAAAAATGTAACAGACAAAGTAGTGAAATGACATAAAATAAAATAAACTTTGTACAAATAAAAAATAAAATTTGATTTATGAGGTAGAGTTCCATATGGAGTAGGAGTTTGAGGAGGCGGTGGACGTAGCGGTGTAGGTGGAATCGGCGGTGGAGGAGGACGAGGTAGCCAACACTGGTTTTTGGTTTTAATTTATTTTTAATTTTTTAATTAGGGTACACTCCAAAAGAGTGTTAAATATCCAAAATACAAGAATCAGCAATTGTGCTGCAGTATAACAATGGCTGGTTAAGGCTAGTATACATGTCTATTCTGCACAAGGTACGATCAAGTCCTGTGGGATCCATGCATGGTTCATTTTAATGAACGTGAGCTGGTCCACATTGGCTGTGGACAGGCGGCTGCACTTGTCTGTGATGACGCCCCCTGCCGTGCTAAACACACTTTCAGATAATACACTGGCTGCAGGGCAGGCCAGAACCTCCAAGGCATAAAAGGGCAAGCTCAGGCCATGAGCCTAATTTGGAGACCCAGAAGTTGAAGGGGGCAGACCCGTCATTCAGTACGTGTAGGCGTGTGCACACATACTGCTCCACCATGTTGGTGAAATGCTGCCTCCTGTTAAGACTTTTCATATCAGCTGGTGGTGCTGGTTGTTGAGGCTGACAAAGCTTTTCCACATGTCGGCCATGCTGACCCTGCCTTCTGAGGTGCTGGCGGTGCCCCAGCTGCGTTGGAGACCTCTTCCTCTGCCTTCGCATTCTGTTTTCACTGTGCCCCCGCTGCCAGGTGGGAATGCCACCAGCAGCGTGTCTACCAGCGTGCGCTTGTACTCGCGCATCTTACGATCACGCTCCAGTGACTGAATTAAGGACGGTACGTTGTCCTTGTAACGGGAATCCAGCAGCGTGGCCACCCAGTAATCAGCACAAGTTAGAATGTGGGCAACGCGGCGGTTGTTGCGGAGACACTGCAGCATGTAATCGCTCATGTGTGCCAGGCTGAGGCAGCGAAATGCTGTCCTCTGTGAGAGGTGTATCGTCTGTGTCTTCTGTATCCCCCCAACCACGAACCAGTGATGGTCATGAGCTGATCTGGGTGCCACCCTGCTGTGAACATGGTTCCTCCTCCTCCATCTCCTCCTTCCTCCTCCTCATTGTGTACCTGGCTTTGTGGGTGCAGGAACCCACCCTCGAAGCCACTTGTGAATGACTGGCCGGAAACCCTAAGAAATGATCCCTCTTCCTTCTCCTCCTCCTCCTCATGTGCCACATCCTCTTCCATCATCGCCAGCAGCGTTTTTTCAAGGAGGCAGAAAAGTGGGATCAAATACAAAAAACAGAAAGTCAGTCCTGTGTCCCAACACGGACAAGTTACTTGCGCTGCTGCAGGTCCCGAAGTAGTGTGGTAGGTCGTTCACACCGATATAGGCAATTCAAAAGGGTTTTGGAACCGCGCTGCTAGAGACTATGTCTCCCGGTCATCAGTGAATGAAAAAGGGTGTCAGCCCCTCTCCTCAATACCCGCCGAAAAGTGGGATAGTTACGCTGAGAACGGCGTTATCGGCACTGGCCATGTTGGTGGAGTACTCGAAACAGCACAACAAGGAACACAGGTCTCGCATGGAGGCCCAGTCATTGGTGGTGAAGTGGTGCTG
Source organism: Bufo bufo (assembly GCF_905171765.1). Classification (NCBI taxonomy): domain Eukaryota; kingdom Metazoa; phylum Chordata; class Amphibia; order Anura; family Bufonidae; genus Bufo; species Bufo bufo. The sequence goes on from NC_053393.1 coordinate 327,688,660, forward strand.
TTCCGCCGAGCGACTCACCCGTGTGTGCTGCAGCTGAAACTCCACTATCGCCTGCTGCTGCTCGCACAGTCTGGCCAGCATGTGCAAGGTGGAGTTCCACCTTGTGGGCACGTCGCATATGAGGCGGTGAGCGGGAAGGCCGAAGTTACGCTGCAGCGCTGACAGGCGAGCAGCAGCAGGGTGAGAACGCCAAAAGCGCACACAGACGGCCCGCACTTTCTGCAGCAGCTATGACATATCGGGGTAATTTTTAAGGAATCTCTGCACGACCAAATTCAGCCCATGCGCCAGGCAAGGGATGTACGTCAAACCGGCTAGTCCCAAAGCTGTTACAAAATTTCACCCATTATCGCACAACACCAGGCCGAGCTTGTGGCTCACTGGCACTAAGCACTCATCGGTCTGTTGTTCAAGGTCCTTCCACAGCTCCTGCGAGTGTGGGGTTTGTCCCCCAAACAGATAAGTTTTAAAACTGCCTGCTGTCGTTTACCCCTGGCTGTGCTGAAGTTGGTGGTGAAGGTGTTATGCTGACCGGATGAGGAGCTGGTAGAGGATGAGGAAGTGGGGTAGGAGGAAGCAACAGGAGGCAAACTGAAGCGCCCTGCAATCCTCGGTGGTGGAAGGACATGCGCCAAACTGCTATCCGCCTTGTGCTGCTATGAAGATATAACGTCCCTGACCGTGCTTACTGTTCCACGTATCCGTAGTGAGGTGCACCTTGACACAGATGGCGTTGTGCAGTGCACACCTGATTTTGTCCTCCACTTGGTTGTGCAGGGAAGGGATGGCTCGCCTAGAAAAGTAGTGGCGGCTGGGCACGATGTACTGTGGGACAGCCACCGCCATAAGGCCTTTAAAACTATCCGTCTCCACCAGACGGAATGACAGCATTTCAAAGGCCAGTCATTTAGAAATGCTGGCATTTAGGGCTAGGGATCGCGGGTGGGTAGGGGGGTACTTCCTCTTCTGCTCCAGTGTTTGGGAGATGGAGAGCTGAACGCTTCCGTGGGACATTGTGGAGATGCTTGGTGACCCAGATGGTGGTGTTGCTGGCAGATCCTCTGTTTGCGGGGTGGCAGGTGGCCCTGTGTAACGGTCACGTCCACACACACACAGGGGGAAGGGTAGTGACCACTGCGCTCCACCCTCACCCCTGACCCTGCCTACTTGCCTCACGAGTCCTGATGACAGGGGACAACTGGACGGCAGTCCCTAACTTAGGATATGTGCAGGGAAGACAGACAAGACAAAATACGGAACATGAACGGACCGGGTCAGAACCAAGAGAGCTACGCAGTACAACGGATTAAGCAAAGAATGGTCAGGAGAAGCCGGGGTCAAATACCAGGAGAGTAGCGAAGTACAAAAAGGAGTCCTAAGAGAGTAGTCAGGTGGGAGCCGAGGTCACAATACCAGGATGTATGCGCAGTACAGGAGGAGCAGGCAGAGGATCGTCAGGGAACAGGATGAGGTAAATATTCAGTAGTCCAACAAATAGCCAGGAACCTAGAAATTAACAGGCAACCTGTAGCCAGCAGGCTGCCTGTATTTATAGTGGGGAGTGAGGGTCATGTGACGTGGCCAGCGTCACATGACCGACAGACCAACCAGTCGAGCACCGAGTGATCAGCTCGGCGCTCAAGGCAGACTAGGAGCAGGGAGCCACCCAGCTAGTAAAGCCGCCCTGGGAATGAGGTCAAACACAGAACCTCATTCCAAAAGCTAAGCAACAGTTCTGCGGGCAATGGGGGACCGAGTGCACCTTCGGAACCCCGTGACAGTACCCCCCCTTTTACGAGGGGCCACCGGACCCAAGACTTCAGGGTGTTCTAAATGAAATTTACGAACCAGTCTAGGAGCATGAACCTCCCTGCCAGGTACCCAAGATCTCTCTTTAGGTCCATACCCCTTCCAGTGAATCAGATACTGCAAGGAGTTACGCACCTTCCTGACATCCACTATTTTAGACACGACATACTCGACAGCATCATTAACAAGAACCGGCGGAGGCGAGGCTTTTGATGGTACTACCGGTTCAAAATATTTTTTAAGTAGAGATTTATGGAACACATTATGAATGTGGAATGACTCGGGCAGCTCCAACCTAAATGATACCGGGTTAATCACCTCCGTGATCTTATATGGTCCAATAAAACGAGGAGCAAATTTTCTAGAAGCTACCTTGAGAGATAGATTCTTGGAGGACAACCATACTTTATCCCCAACCTGAAAGTTCACCCCCCCTTGAACGTCTCCTATCGGCCTTGAGTTTTTGAGAACATTGAGCCTTTTCTAGGTTCGATTGAAACCGGGGCCAAACTGTGCACAGTTCGGAGGAGAATTTATCAGCTTCAGGGTTAGAGGAGGAGACGGACGACCCAGAATGAAAACGGGGATGAAAACCATGGTTACAAAAGAAAGGGGAGACCCCAGCAGAAGAATTGACACGGTTATTCAGAGCAAATTCAGCCAACGGAAGGAATTTGACCCATAATTGCTGGTCATCAGCAACATACAACCTCAGGAATTGTTCCACAGACTGATTAAGGCGTTCAGTCTGCCCATTACTCTCAGGATGGTAGGCGGAAGAAAAAGACAATGAAATTTTACATCTTTGACAGAAGGCCCTCCAGAATTTGGACACAAACTGCACACCCCTGTCCGAAACAATATTTTCCGGGATGCCATGTAAACGAACAATCTCTCTCACAAAAATAGACGCCAGGGCTTTAGCATTCAGAAGTTTAGACAGGGGAATGAAATGAACCATCTTGCTAAACCTATCGACCACTACCCAAACCACAGTCTTACCCTCCGCCAGCGGTAGGTCAGTTATAAAGCCCATCGAGATATGGGACCAGGGTCTACTGGGAATGGGTAGGGGTCGTAGGTTACCAGCAGGGCGAGTCCTAGGTGTCTTAGACCTGGCACAAACCTCACAGGCTGACACGTAGGACTTGACATCCCTGGTCAGAGTGGGCCACCAATAAGATCTAGAAACCAGATCCTTAGCGCCCTCAATACCCGGATGTCCACAAAAGGCAGAATCGTGACACTCACCCAACAGCTGGAGACGAAATTGTACGGGAACAAACAACTTATCTGTTGGGGTGGATGCCGGTGCCAGATGTTGTTCAGCCTTAATGCGAGCCGAGATATCCTGGGTTAGAGCCGCTAAGAAGATGTTAGCTGGTAGGATGGATTCAGGCGGCGTCTCAGTGGGTTGAAAAGCATGGAAGCTCCGAGATAATGCGTCTGCCTTCACATTTTTACTTCCCGGCCTGAACGTAATGGAGAAATCAAAACGGGTAAAAAACAGAGCCCATCGGGCTTGTCGCGGATTCAACCTCTTAGCGGACTCGAGAAACATTAGGTTTTTATGGTCAGTGACAACAGTTACTCGATGCCTTGCCCCCTCCAAAAAATGTCTCCACTCCTCAAATTCCCATTTAATGGCCAACAGCTCCCTATTCCCTATGTCGTAGTTTCTCTCCGTGGGAGAAAATTTCCTAGAGAAGAAGGCACACGGTCTCAGGTTAGTGAGGCTAGCAGGACCTTGTGAAAGGACTGCTCCTGCGCCGTCCTCGGACGCATCCACCTCCACAATAAAGGGTCTCTCCTGATCAGGCTGGATCAGAATGGGAGCGCTACTAAATGCCTTTTTTAATGTTTCAAATGAAGAAATGGCCTTGGTAGACCAATTCTCCAAATCCGCCCCTTTCTTAGTAAGGTCGGTCAATGGCTTAGCAATTACAGAAAAATTCATGATAAATTTACGGTAGTAATTTGCGAAACCCAAAAACCGTTGTAAAGCCTTTAAGGATGAAGGCCTTACCCATTCCTTAATTGCTAAAACCTTACCAGGATCCATCTTAAAGGCGTGAGGAGTCAAAACATGCCCTAGAAACAGTATCTCCTGTACACCAAAGACACATTTCTCTTGCTTAGCGGATAGCTGGTTCTCCCTCAACACCTCTAATACTTGTTTGACATGGGACACATGAGATTCGAAATCAGGAGAGAATATCAAAATGTCGTCAAGATAGACAATAATAAATTTACCTAAGAACTCCCTAAGAATATCGTTCATTAAGTTTTGGAACACTATGGGGGGGTAGAACCTCTGGAGTAAGGGACGAGAACACATCAGAATATTCCTTAATAACAGAGGGTAATGTATTAGACCTTACTGAAACCCCAGCCTGGACCACGGACAAGCATGAGTCACACTTAGGTCCCCATTTCACCAACTCTCCTTTGCACCAATTAATGGTGGGGTTATGTAAACGGAGCCAAGGCAACCCTAGTACCACCTCAACCGGTAGGTTCTCCAGGACTAGAAGAGAACATCTCTCAGAGTGGCACACACCCACGGACAGAGAAATTTCAGAGGTACATGACCTCACCGTACCACCAATCAGGGGAGTAGCATCAATAGCCATGACATGGATAGGTGTAGGTAAAGCAAACATTGGAATACCCAATTTACAAGCAAACTCAAAGTCAATAAAGCTGGCCGCTGAACCGGAGTCAATAAAGGCCTTACCCGGCCACTTATTAACCCCCAGAGAAATTGTTATGGGTACCAAAAGCTTACCTTTAGAAAAATCAGGGTGTACCTGGTCTTTAGGTTGTCTTGCCTTAGAAGACTTGTCAGAGAGGTCCCTCTTAGGACACTTGTTGATCCAATGGCCAGGATCTCCACAGTAGAAGCACTCTCCGCGTCTGCGAAGATTACTCCGGGTCATGCCAACCTGCATGGGTTCCTCGGTGGAGACCTCAGTGTTGTCCCTGGAAAAGGTCTCTGGCTGGACCACCATCTGAGAACAGAACTGTCGTTCTTGTCGTCTCTCTCTAACTCGTCTGTCAAGTCGGACAACTAGGGTCATCATCTCGTCTAAGGTCTCAGGAATTTGGTAATTGACCAATAGATCTTTTAAATTATCAAATAGACCAGACCTAAACTGACTCTTCAGGGCTGGTTCATTCCATCCTGAGGGGACACACCACCGTCTGAATTGGGTGCAATACTCCTCCGCAGGGAGATGGCCCTGAACCAGTGCCCTAAGAGCTGTCTCGGCTACCAGGGCCCTGTCTGGTTCGTCATAGAGGGTACCCAGGGCCTGAAAAAACCCCTCCACAGAAGTTAGACAACTGGCCCCAGGAGGTAACGAAAATGCCCAGTCCTGGGGATCACCCTGTAGTAGAGAAATGATAATCCCCACGCGTTGGCTCTCGGGACCGGAGGACACGGGGCGCAAACGGAAGTAGAGTTTGCAATTCTCCTTAAAGGAGAGAAACCTCTTCCGGTCTCCAGAAAAGGGTTCTGGGAGCTTGATCTGGGGTTCAAAATATGGACTGGAGGACAGAGGAGTGGAAGAACCTTGCCCTAACTCACAAGAACGGAGTTTCTCTCCTAGCTCCTGCACCCTCTGTGTCAAGTTAGAGACATGGTCAGTCAGGGTAGTAAGAGGATTCATGATACAGTGGTTATTGGGCCTGTTAATCTGTAACGGTCACGTCCACACACACACAGGGGGAAGGGTAGTGACCACTGCGCTCCACCCCTCACCCCTGACCCTGCCTACTTGCCTCACGAGTCCTGATGACAGGGGACAACTAGACGGCAGTCCCTAACTTAGGATATGTGCAGGGAAGACAGACAAGACAAAATACGGAACATGAACGGACCGGGTCAGAACCAAGAGAGCTACGCAATACAACGGATTAAGCAAAGAATGGTCAGGAGAAGCCGGGGTCAAATACCAGGAGAGTAGCGAAGTACAAAAAGGAGTCCTAAGAGAGTAGTCAGGTGGGAGCCGAGGTCACAATACCAGGATGTATGCGCAGTACAGGAGGAGCAGGCAGAGGATCGCCAGGGAACAGGATGAGGTAAATATTCAGTAGTCCAACAAATAGCCAGGAACCTAGAAATTAACAGGCAACCTGTAGCCAGCAGGCTGCCTGTATTTATAGTGGGGAGTGAGGGTCATGTGACGTGGCCAGCGTCACATGACCGACAGACCAACCAGTCGAGCACCGAGTGATCAGCTCGGCGCTCAAGGCAGACTAGGAGCAGGGAGCCACCCAGCTAGTAAAGCCGCCCTGGGAATGAGGTCAAACACAGAACCTCATTCCAAAAGCTAAGCAACAGTTCTGCGGGCAATGGGGGACCAAGTGCACCTTCAGAACCCCGTGACACACTGTCACTCCAGAGGTGGATGAAGAGGCCGAGACTGCAGCAGAAGAGAAGAGGAATCAGGAGGAGCCAGAGACTTTTCTTGGTTTTTGAGGTGTCTACTCCACTGCAGCTCGTGCTTAGCACTTAGATGCCTGGTCATACAGGTTGTGCTCAGGTTGAGAACGTTTAGGCCTTGCTTTATGCTCTGATTGCACAGCATGCAAACCACTTGTGTCTTGTCGTCACCACATTGTCTGAAGAACTGCCACGCCAGGGAACTCCTTGGAGCTGGCTTTGGTGTGCTCGGTCCCTTGCTGCGGTGGGCAGTAGCAGGCGTACTGTCTAGGGGACGGCCGCTCCGCTTTTGCACCCTGCTCTCTCTTCTGCTGTGCTGGTGGCTATGTGCGACCACTTCTTCTTCCTCTGAACTACACAGGTCACTCGCATGACCTTGATTCCATGTGGGGTCGAGGACCCCATCGTCTTCCACATCTTCCACCCAGTGTTCACCCCTGCCCTCCGTGTCGGTCTGCACACTTTCGAAAGCCCCAGCAGTTGACACCTGTGTTTCATCATCATCCGAGACATGCTGCGATGGTCCTCACATGTACTCATCTTGAAAGATAATGGCAGTAGAGATTAGGGAATTGATTCATCTCATCTGCAGGACTTCTTTAAATTGGGAGCTGCCCCTACAGGTAAAGAAGTTCCCATCTAATGCAAGACTGACAAATCCGGCAATTTAGCCCGGTTCTAACACATTCCTGCCCACGTTGTTGCTCAGATTAGCAGAGCAAGGGCATAAGCTCTGTATAGACACTGCTTTGAAGCCAAAGCAGAGCTTGTGCCCTTGTTCTGGTAATTGGGGCAGCTGCGCAGTAAATATTGTCGCAGGTGGGCACTTCTTTACTTGCAGTAACAGCGCACCACAGGTGAAGAAGCCCTGTTGATGAGATGAATTGATTTGTTAGAATTGATTTGCTCATCTCTAATCTGCATTAAATGGGGTAGGGATGTTTTATGCCCCTTATAAATTTTGATGTGTAGGCTGTCTGCACAAGGGGATGTATTATCTTAAAATGCCATCAAAACATCCTTTTATTCCCAAACACTTATGGGCCTATTGAGCAAATGCATTCTGTGTTAGACTCAGTAATGTAATCTTAGCCAGGTACTGTGAGTTCTTAAGATCATCTTCTTATTTATTCTTTACTTTTAATTTTTAAAATAAATGTCCTTGAGGTTAGGGTTCATTCACACGACCGTGTCTGGCCACCCAGAGCCAGAAGCACACAGAAGAGTTGCGTATGCTTCCAGGTCCAAGCAGATGCGCTGAAAAATATAAAACGTTTCCTATTCTTTACCGCATCTTGCAAATCACAAATCCATTGACGGTTGGGATACATGTTTTGTGGATGTGTGGTTTGCAGTCCACAAAACGGACACTATTGTATGTACTTAATTGATTTTAGTATTATTTTGCTATTACTGAAAACTTGACATGTAAAATCCTGACCGTTGAAGCTCTGATTACAAACTGACACCCACAATACACTATGTATTAAGAAAATTAAATAACTTGACATCACAAACTTGATAGAAAGTGAGAGCAATAGATACAGCTCGATAGACAGATAGAAGGTTACAGTAGATAGAGGGATAGACTATTCAGATGGTCTACTGTATATTCTTTCTTTTGCAGACTATTTGAATATGAAATAATAATACTGCCATACTTTGAATTTTGGAATAATTTATATTAGCAAGAGGAAGGGCATGCGACAATTTTAAGAGGCCTCAATATTATAACTCTTTGGACATGATTAAAAACACACCTTTACAGTCTACAGCACCAAGAGCATATTTTAATCATTGTAATTATGCATGGTATTCAATTATGGCAATTACTTTTTGTGACCGAAATGAGTCACAGACTGAATTAATGATTAGAGAAGTTAATAAACCTTAACAGTACTAAAGTATTTCTGTTGCACTGACCTGTAAATTATAATGTGTTCATTAAAACTAAAATAGACCCAAAATGTAGAGTCCAACTGTATTGTCCTAAAAAAATTATACATTTCTTGAGGTATATTTGTACTTATTAATATAATTACAAAAATTGCATTGAAGTTGCCCACCTAGTTTTCTTCTGTTCATTTGACTTTTTATAAGAAGAAAAATCTTAAAGGGCTTCTGTCACCCCACTAAACTCAATTTTTTTTTTTTTTGTGTACTTATAATCCCCATCCCGCCATATTGCCATACATTATGTTATTAATAATTTTTGTTCAGTAGATTTAGCAAAAAACTTACTTTTATGATATGCTAATTACCTTTCTACCAGCAAGTAGGGCGTCTACTTGCTGGTATCAGCCGCAGAAAACCTCCCCCTCCTTCTGTTGATTGACAGGGCCAGCCGCAATCTCCTCCCCCTGTCAGCATTTCAAAAATTGCGCGCCTGTGTTCATTCGGCGCAGGCGCTCTGAGATAAGGAGGCTCGCCTCCTCAGCACTCACTCAGTGCGCCTGCGCCGATGACGTCACCGAAAGAGAATACGTCATCGGCGCAGGCGCACTGTTTAGTGGGGTGACAGAAGCCCTTTAAGGGAATCTATTTGTAAATTTGCTTATTGCTAATCATATAGAACATAACTACATGACTGTGTTTACATGTTGAGCAGTATACTTTTTTGCTGAGGTTTTCTGAAAGCACAGAAAAAAGCTGGGTTTTACTACTATTGAAGAAAATTGCATAAAAAAAACACATCCCGCACATAATGTAGCTGGTACATGTCAACATGGCCTAACAAAAACTATAGGTGGGTAAAGAAATGTTCACATACAATCTAACATTTTCATGCATCTACCTCCGGTTGTTTCTGCAGCATATGTACCGTATGTATTTCAACAAACCTCATTTAGATGATTGGGACTATCCACCATGCTCTATGTGAATAAGACTTTCAGATGGCAGAATTTTGGTAATTATTTTTTGTATCAGTATTTGTGGGCTAAAAACGAGAGCGAAACCTAGAGTGAAAAAGTATAATGTAAAGATTTGTAGCTTTATCTGTTTGAAACTGCACATAGTTTTGACTTACAAATGCTTTTTTTTTTAATTTAGTTTCTTTATTAGTATATCAAAAAGATTACAGTGAACAAGAAATTGAGTGTAAACACCATATACTTGATAGCCTCTTTTTCTCCCCTTATCCCCTTTTTCCATACTCCTTTCTAAGGTTCGCTATATTACTAACCATTATCCCCCTCATATAGGCCTTAAAAGTGTCCCATACCACCTGGATTTTAACTGAACCATAGTTATTATCCCAAAATTGGTCAATTTCATTTAGTATTATTTCATGTTTCTTTATTAGTGATAACCAATATGGGTTTAGTCTGAATGGGAGTCTCTCTATATATTTCTCCTGGATCACACAGAGTTCAAGGAATAAGGGTAAATGATCCGAGAATGACCTTGTTTCGTACTTCATTCGTTTTGCAAGTCTCACATATTTTCTATTCATCAAGGCAAGGTCTATTCTGGACATAGATTTACCTGATTTACTAATACATGAATAAGCCCTTTTCCCATGACCTAAATACCTCCAGAGATCTTCGAACCCGGCCTCAGAACAGAACCGCGCCAAGGGAGACCCCTGAGGGGTGTCTCCCTTGACCCCCGTAGAAACCTTATCTAACACAGGGTTAATAACACAATTGAAATCACCAATAATCAATGTTGGGCACTCTGGCCATTTATCCATAAATGATAGAGAATTAAGAACTATAAAATAAAATGGCGGTGGAATATAGACAAAGGCCAAAATACATGTCCTCCCCATCAACCTGCAGTATAGATAAACAAATCTCCCTTGCTGGTCGACAGAGGATGCCTCGCACACAAAGTCAATCGTTCTATGTATGTAAACAGTGACACCCCTAGAATAACTAGAAAAGGTGGAATGATATGTGTGCGCAGCCCATCCCCTGCCGACCGCCCCGGAGGTCTCCCCAGTAAGGTGCGTTTCCAACAAGCATACTATTGCGGGGAGATGGGTCCGTGTCAGATCAAAGACCACTTGTCTCTTTCTTCTATCCCCCAAACCCCGTACGTTCCAGGCAAAGATTTTGACCGACATTATGAAATGCAGTTAAATGGGGGACGGAAATTAAAAAAAGAAACAAACTGAAAGAAAGAAAAAAAAAAAAGACGCACCACAGCCCAAATCCCACCCCCCATACAGATAATCCACCACATATTGTAGTAAATTTCTCTCCTATGACCATCCCTCCCACACTCCCCCCTGCTCAGCACCTCCCTGCTAGATATCAGCAGAAATTAGAGATATAGACACCCTCTGCCAATTATTATTCCCCATGGACCCTAGGACCACTTCGATCACATATCTTTTCATTCCAGCCAGTCCGCGGCTTTGTCCGGGGTATCAAAAAATAAGATTGTGTCCTTGTAAATAACTCGAAGTTTTGAAGGCAACATAAGGGAATATTTAATATCCCTATCTCTTAGCCTCTTTTTAACCATCATAAACGAGCGTCTCTTTTCTTGGACATCTTTCGAGAAATCGGGGAAGATGGCCAATCTGCCTCCCTCATATACAACAGGTGGACATTCCCTTGCCCTTCTTAGTAACATATCTCTGTCCCTAGAAGCCAACATTTTAACAATGAGTGTCCGAGGTTGTCTCCCAGGGATTGGTTTGCCACCTGGTACCCGATGGGCTCTTTCTATCATAAAAATTGGAGAGAACGAATCCCTCCCAAAGTTCTCCAGGATTAACATCTGTATAAATTGGGTAGGGTTCTTATCTTCAGCGCCCTCTGGGACCCCCAGAATTCTCACATTGTGTCTTCGTGATCTATCTTCCAGATCCACCGCCTTTTTCTTCAAAAGATTGACCTCTATCTTTAATGAAGAAATTCCAGAGTTTGTTTTTTGGGACTCATTCTGTATAAGAGCCATAGCGCTCTCCACATTACTAATTCTATCTTGCATTTTTGACAAATCGTCTCTGATCAATCCCACGTCTACTTGGATAGACCTGAGTTGGGTTGTGATACCCTGTATTAAATCCCCATTCTGTTTTACCGCCAGCAGTATTTCTTTTAGCGGAGAGGAATTAGCACTGGGTGTATCTTCTCCCGCCATTCCCTCCTCCCCTTGAGGGTGTCCAGGGACTTTTTGAATTTGTGGCTCTCTCTCCATCTCCTCGCAGTTATCAAATTTTTTAGGGCCAATATCCTTTTGACCTCCCCTCGTATTAACCCTTGGAGACTTCAAGAATTGGTCTATTTTCTGTGCTTCAAAGGTTTTGGTACCCGCTTTTTACCTTGAAAGATCAGCCGAGCGCCTGCTAGCTTTAGGAGCCATTCCCCGCTGTTTTTTGTTTTTTTTCCCCTTTCTTTTTCCCTCTCCCCTTTTTTCCTTTTCTTTATATTATTTTCCCTTTTGTGTTACCTTTTTTTTTTCTTCTTTTCCCCTTTTCTCTTCTTCCCTCTGTTCCTTTTTTTTTTAAAGATTTTTTTCCTTCTTATTCTCTCTCAATAGTGATAAATTAAGTGTACTTCAGTATGCTTTAATTCTTTTTAGTCACTCTGTTAGTAGTTAATACAGTTAATATAGAAAAACGGAGGGCGTAGGGGAGCCAAAGAGGGGAAAAAAAGGAGCAATCTCACCATCTTTTCAATTCTTCAGCCGTCCAAATATCCACAAGGGTCACACCTGGATGACCGAGGACGCCACTTGGTCCCAGAGACGCTGCAGGGGCGACAGAGGAGGAGAAGGAGAAGACCGCCAACGTAGAGGCCAAGTATCCCGCGCAGGAGGAACGGCCGGCCAGGCTCCAGTGTCAGGACGTAAAGTCCGAAGCAGACCCGTCCGAGGGAGAAGAGCCCCGTCCCCAACGGGAAACAGACAGTCAGGGGACACACCGGGAGAGAAGCATCCAGGATCCCAGGCGCAACAGGAACCCTCCGATCAAGTCAGCCGGTCAGGGGAGCAAGGAACAAACAAGGCAAGGCTCCAGGATAGCGTCCAGAAATCCCCAATCCAAACGAGTCCAGGCGAGGTAAAACACAAAAGTAAGGTAGGGGAAACGGGGAATCAGGAGAGCCGGGGAAGCAAGCACCGCTAGCGGTATCGGGAGGCTACGGCACCATGGAGGCAAAGCAGCAGCAGAGACACCAGGAGCAGCGGGGTTAGGCGAGCTGTGGGGAGAGAGGAGAGCGTGACGCACTACGTCTGCGTCATCGCGTCATCCCGTCTGACTTACAAATGCTTTACCATACTATACTTTACCATTCCTATACAGTATATTTACCACTTCTGTACCATACAGACTACAATTGTTTCTTTACTATTGGCTACAAATTTCTTTCATTGGAGTAGTTGGCTTGAAGACTTCTGAAGTTTATGTGAAATTGCAATGTATTTGTGTAACTGTACTGTGTATACTGCGCATACAGATGTAGTGATTCTCAACTTGATCCTCATCAAGTTAAATAAACAATGGCTTTCAATGTTTTTTTTTTTTTTATCTCACTGCATCATGATATCATACTCAAGTTTAGAACTGATCCATATTTATGTTGTTTTGGATGCTTTTGTTTTACAGGTTGTCTGGACTGCAGGTTAGGATGCCTACAGTGCCATTGACTGCAGTGACTGGCTACTAGAGTGATGGTCCTCTTGGTTGTTAGCCACAATAAAGGGATATATAGATGTTGAGGAGGCCCAGGAAGAGACTTGGCCTACTTGACAAATGTGTGTAGTTCTTAATACCAACACACTGGGAGGAATAGTTAGATGCCGATAATAAAAGAGATGGGTTTGCACCAATAGGATGAGAGCATGTATGGACATTGTGATATATCTATTAGAGCTGCTGTTGCCCTTTGTGAAAATTGGGCCTGGCACCTCTTACAGGGAGTATTTAGGAGCATGTAGTACTAAGAATCTGCAAGGTCTATATTTATGCTGACAAACGCGATTAGCAGGTAGCTTAACTATGCTATCTGTGTTCCATGCCAGAGTTTCCTTCCTGTTGGAGACTTGCACTAGTGTTTGAGCTTGCGTGGGTGTGTCTCTCTTCACCTATGAGGCAACACATACATGCCCTCTGTCTCACCAGCCTATGGCTGGATTGCAGCAGGTATTTAAAGGCACTTCCTACTACAGGAAGATGCCTGAGCAACCTCTTGGTTTTAGCTTGTCTATCTCCAAGTGCTAAGGTGTCTCTCTTGTCTGCTTCGCTGGGTACCGAACCCTGCTTATTGAACTCCTGGACTTTGCCTGTTTGCCGCCTGCCCCTGACCTCGGATCTCATTTATGGACTTTATTTGTTTACGGCCTGCCTCTGACCTCGGACTTTGCTTACTGACTCCGAATGATTGCCACCTGTCCAGACCCGGAACCTCTTGGCCACGCAAGTCCCCTCTGTGCTTGTTTCAAGTTCTCTGACCCGCTGGTCAGCTGCCACTAACTCGGGGACTGATATGGAGTAGCCCCTGGCAACTACCCTAACGGCCCAAGCCTATCCTCACCATTAGAGGCTCTAGTGAAGAGCAGGTAGTGGCTTAGTTACGCCCCTCCAGAGTATATCTAGTCAGTGGCACACCCACTTGCATAACACCATAACTGAGAAAAAAAGGTATTTATGGGAGGATACTACTTGATGATCAGTGAGAATTGGAAAATAGTTATAGTATGTGAAGCAAAGTGGTCATTTGGTGGAATTCATGTGAAGTAAACCAAAGTTAGAATAAAGTTTGATTATTGTTTGTGTTATTATTCATTGTTCAGTTAAATTTTGTAATGTTCATTCCTAAGTGCCACCTTTATGTTATTGCAACCATTATGCTTGTGTGCCTTATCTGAGATCATTAAGAGTGTTGACCCATCTTAGCATGACTGCAACCATAAAATATTTGTACTGTTGTAATTGCAGTTATGGTTATTAAAAGTTAAATTGTTTGCCCTCATTATAGGCTATTGGTAGTGATGAGCGAAGTTTACAAAAAAAATATGTTTGCGACAAACTACTTCATCACAAAGCGCAATTCTTTCTAATAAGCAGGCACAATGGCAGGGAATGGCGATTGTGCCCCTCACCCTTGTCATTAAACCCCACGTTCATCGCTGATTGCAAAATCTGAGATGAAAAATGAGGGCTTTCAGGGGTTAATCAGTAAAATAAATACTCACCTTATCCATTTGAGTGCAAAAAGGGTCGCCGCGGCCATCTTCATTGAAGATCCTGTACAAAATCGTGTGTGCTACATGATGACGTCATCATGCTGACCAACGAGAATTTACACGGCATCTTCAATCAAAATGGCTGCAACAGCCTCTTCGCACTCAAATGGATGAGGCGAGTATGATTTCTTTTTTACCTCCATTTCAGGTAAAATTCATTCATTACCACGAAGCAAAAGGAAATTCGGCATAGCGGCAAATCTAATTTTCCCTGAAATTCCGATAGAAGTCCACTTTGGATACTTCGATTCGCTCAACCCTAGCTTTTGCTATAAGACTGAGGGGAGCATGATTCTCGGCATACCTGCTGATCTGCTGTTTGAAGGGACCGTGGCCCTCCAGCAAACACTGCATCACATTCATTGTTTACCAGATACAGCTACATACTCTTAGCAGCGACTGTGCCTGATATTGCAGCTCAGCCCCATTTACTTGAATTGGACAAAGCAATAGAACATTAAAAGTATGGAGTTGTTCCTGGTAAACAATGAATGTGCTATCAATTGTGAATGGAAAAATAAATAAATAACAGAACTCTCTGTTGGCAGAATCGTTCAAGAATAGGAATTAATGCAGTCAACTTGTAATGTTGTACAATAGGAAGTACAACACTTCTAATCATTTATAGCAGTGAGATTTTTTTATTTTTTTGGGAATCTGCAACTACTGATACTTAGCTTATAACCTATTTTTTTGATTCAATATGAATCACAGTGATACAGAAAGCAATTAAAATTGGATCTTTCTCTTTTGGTGCTGATTCCATGGAATTTCAGGAAAACATGGCCTAAAATTCAACTAAAGTAGTGCAATAAGAAAAAAGTTATAACTCCTTCAATATGATGTTTAAAGTAGGCAGATCATAAGAAATATTAAAGCCTACTTGTAATTTCAGATAACTTTGTGGAAGCTGCCCACTTGTGTATACATGATGGATAGCCCTATAAATGATCATTATATGACTTGAATTTGGCATTTTAAAGAGGACCTTTCACATATTTTTTTTATTCTAAATAAATACCTTTACTTGTGGGGTACCCCCGCCTGATACTGCCACTCTGCCTGCTTTTTTTTTAAAATATAGCTCCTATGCACCGCTGTGCCCCCCTGTAGTTTTCCCGCTCAGTATGTTAATACTAAGCATCGGTACAGGGAGGAGGAGATGCCAGGGGTTTCTTATTGGTCGTCTCCTTCTCCCTGGCTGTGCCGCGATCCAATCACAGCGGAGAGTGTCACACCCAGGGAGAAGGTGAGCTTTTTTTTTCTCCCTGGCTGTGACGCTCTCCACTGTGCTTGGATTGTGGCACAGCCAGGGAGAAGGAGACGCTCATTGAGAAACCCTGGCATCTCCTTCTCCTTGTACCAATGCTCAGTATTAACCTACTGAGCGGGAAAACTACAGGGGGGCACATCGGGGCGTAGGAGCGACATTTAAAAAAAAAACAGGCAGGGTGGAAGCATCAGCAGGGGTACCACGCAATTAAAGGTATTTAAGCATGTGTGCACGCGCATGTTGGTGACGCACGTACCTCCCTCTCGAATGGTGATCGTTTAACCCACGTGAGACGCTGCCTCCTCAGCTGTTGACCTCCCTGCAACTCCTGAATGCTGACCCCTGCTGAGAACCGCCGCCTCCCCGGACCTTACAGAAGTGGTGGGCATCCGAGTGGCTGAATGGTCATTGCCTGGATGGAGAGGGGAGCCGCATTGCAGATGGGGGTTGGAGTCGTCGGGCGGAAGGCTGATGTCCCGTTTTGAAAGTCCCGCTTCGATGTGAGGAAGCAGGGTGAGAGGAGAGGCCATTCGGAATGCTGCTGGACTGAGCCACGGGCTGGATACCCTCCTGTACTGAGGTGAGGCAAGTGTGCACTATCTGCAAGAGGGGAATGGAGGGTAGAAGGGGCTGCCAGTAATATGGCTCTAAAGTTTTTGTATGGGAGCTGTTGTCACCCCCCCTCTGAAGCACAGCCCTAGAATACGAGCCTGGAGGTTGCACCGCGAAACTAGAAGGAGAGGGTTAAAGACAGCGCCAGACTAACACTATACTAACACTATACTAATCCCGCAGATAAGGTGGGGCGCTGGTGTGGCCCTGGTTGGAGAGGGACTGCATGGACATTGAGTGTGGATTTTTGTGCCCTCTCTGTATTCCTCTGTTTAGGACACAGCACTAATATTTATTTTGTTTGCTGGGATTGGAACAAGCGGAAGATTGGAAGACGCTTGACCCCGCTCCTCCTTGGGCCCCCATTTGTGTGTATTTCTGTTCCCCCTTCTCTCTCCCTGAACTGTACGAATGAAGTGACTGGTATGGGGGACGGCGGTTACGGTATGGTGACCGGTCAAGCAGGAAGTACCTTTTTTCCCTCTCTTCAAGAACTGTTATTATAGCCCTACTAACTTTACTAACTGGCAGGAGCCTGAATCTGTGTTTAGTATATTTATATAGGTCTGCGACTTCATGTATCAGTGACGTTAACGGAGTGGCATGGAGTAAATTATTAACGGACTGCTGGAGAAATAACGGCAAATTTATCATGTCCTAAATTATAAGAGGAGAGTTGTTTTGGATGTGTAAATATGTATGGATATAATTCCCAATAGACCGCGTTGCAAAAAGTTGGGCACTGTGCACAGCCGTCCAACAAGCTTAAGGAGGATTATCTTATATTAATTGACCATTATATTATAACGCTTGTGGACGTCTGGTCATATTGGGCCTGAATTACTGGGCGAGATATAAGACTGATATTTAGAGGGGAAAAAGGGAAAGAAGGGAGGGAGGAAAGGAAGGAAAAGAGGAAAGAAAAGGGGAAACAGGGGGTGGGCAAAAAGGGGAGAACCCAGCTAGAATTAAACACCTCGATCTCTCCCACGTTAAAAAGGGTAGATAGACCGAAACAACAAATGTTGATTAATGCAAGTGGACAGATTAGCCCTCCTAGGAGAAGGAAGGATAATATAGTGCAAATTCCAGAGGAGGAACCTACTTGTTTATTAGAGGAATCTAAGGTAATACCTCTGACAGGTGAGAGGTTATTAGGGCTTAACAAGCCATGGGTACAACATGCCTTTCATTCGGTTTTTTCATCTTATGCGAGAGGAGTAAGTATATTGATCCATCAAAATATATATATTAAAATAGTAAATACAGCTATAGATGAGGAAGGTTGCTATGTATGTATCGACTGCATTTTGGAAGGCAGACCATGGATTATAGCGAATGTATATATCCCCCCCCCCCCTTTTTGAATTTGTGCATAGAGTGGGAGATAAGCCACTTTAAGTTATGGGAGATTTTAATAACATAATGGATGCCCAGATGGATAGATGTAAATTAAATAATACTCAACTAATTAAAACTGGGTCAAAATTAAGAGATATTACATTAGAGCTGGGTTGGATTGACATCTGGAGAGAGATGAATCCTAAGTTAAAAAGATATTCATGCTTTTCCAAGACACATAGGAGTTTATCACGGATTGATTTAGTTTTCACTGATAATAAAGGAGCACAAGAGGTAGAACTGGTTAAGTATGGAAGACGAGGGATCTCGGACCACAATTTAATTATTATAAAGATAAAAACACACAAAAAAATTAGAGGGATGAAGATAAGTATAGGTTGGATTAATATATTGGGAGTTCACGATAAGATAAAAAAAGAGATTAGGGAATACTTTGAAATTAATGAGGGTTCAACTAATAATAATATAGTATGGGATGCCGCAAAGGCCTTCATAAGAGGGATTGTCACCAAATACACCATGATATATAGGAAGAGCATAAAGAAAAAGACTATGGATTTAGAAACTGAGGTGGAAAAACTTGAGAAAAGATATATAGACGACCCTATAGCCAAAAATTATAAAGAGTGGATAGACAAAGTAGCCAAATTTGAGATGGAGCTGCTCCTAACGGCTGAACAACAGAAAGACAACTATGTAAGGGATAATTTTATACATGCACATATACCGGGCAAGAAGTTGGCAGCATTGGTAGCAACTCCTATTATAAATAAATATATCCATATTTTGATAGATAAATCTGGCCATAAAATTACGGAACAATCAGCTAAAATAACCCTTCTCAAGGAATACTTTGAAGATATGTACAGTAGTAAGATAAATAAGAGTGGGGGAAAATACAACAGTTTTTGGGTAAAATTTCTATGTTAACAGCTGATCAAAAAGCCCCTATATATTCGGTGGAGGTAGAGGCAATATTGTCAAGGATAACCAAGAACAAGACCCCAGGAATAGATGGGATCCCATTTGAAGTTTATGTACAATATAAAGAGATACTGATCCCGAAACTTCCTACAATGTGGACCACCTTGTGGGAGATAGGGAAACTCCCAGACTCTGTAAGAGAGGCCTTGATAACACTTATTTTAAAATCTGGGAAAGATTCAACATTACTGGACTCATACCGCCCCTATTTCATTAATAAATACCGATAATAAAATACTAGCAAGGATTCTAGCAAACCGACTCAGAAGAGTGGCTCCGGGGATCATTCATGAGGATCAATCGGGCTTTATGCCAGGTAAAACTACAACTGACAACATAATGAGATAATTTATGAGTACCCAGTTGGAGTCCACAAATGTTGGAGAACGCATGATTGTAACTATAGATGCATCCAAGGCCTTTGATGCGATAGAGTGGGCCTTTCTATTTGCTATATTGATGAGAATGGGATTTGAAGATAATTTTATAGATTGGGTCAGGCCATTGTATACTGAGGCTTCTGCAAGAGTAATATTGAATGGCGAATATTTGGATAAAATAAGTATCGGCAGAGGGGTCAGGCAGGGTTGTCCCCTGTCCCCTTTGCTTTTCGCTATAGCTAAGGAACCCTTAGCCGATCTGATTAGACAAGATAAAGAAATTGTTTCCTTATACGCAGGCGACATCATGTTGTTTGTGGGGTCACATGGCTCACTAGGGAGGATTTTTCAAGTATTTAAAGATTATAGCAATTATGCGGGACTGAATATAAATTGGTCGAAATCAGCTTGTATTCCGATTGATCCCTTGAATGGTTTTCTACCGGGTCCACTCGAAATTAAACGAAGGCAGGAATCGGTTAAGTACCTAGGCATCCAGATAACATCTAATCCTGGGGACTATGCACAGTTGAATGTACTCCCAAAAATATACAAGATGCGTAAAAGGATAGAGGTTTGGAAAAAAATACACATTTCGATGGCGGGACGTATCTCACTTGTGAATATGTGTGTGTTACCCTACTTGAACTATATATTTTGGAATACCCCGATAATAATCCCGAAGAGAATTTTTAAAACAATAGTCACCTTAATAACTGATCTTATATGGAGAGGGAAAAAACCAAGAATAAGAACACAGATATTGAATATCAATGAGAAAGAGGGTGGATTATCGGTTCCCGATTTGGACCTCTATTTCTTGGCTGGTCAGATTAAAAATATGATAATGTGGAGTAAGTCACATAGCTATAAGAGCATGATAGCGGGGGTTAATAAAAACTTGGAAAATTTTAGTATTTTCAACTACTAGAGGCAGGTTTCTGAACTACCCCTGTTTGAGTTGTGGAGTAGTTCCTGGAATAGGGCAAAGGAATTGTGGTGCCAGAAGGGCCCACATTCAGATACGCTGCTATGGTATAATATTCATCTAAGGGAATTTAAGTCAATAGAACAAAAAGTCTGGTGGAAAAATTGAATCTTTAAATTGGGCCAGATATGGAAAGAGGGAGATATAATTACCTATCAAGATCTTAAAAAGGAATATTTATTTGGAAATAAAGACTTGAGCTTCTTCTATTATCAATTAAAACAAGCGGTACGAGTAGCGATAGGAAAAGAAACTCAAATCGGCCCCCTCCCAATACCCTTAGCAAATATCACTAAGTTAGTTGCAGGGAAGAAATTTCTAGGATATATGGATGCTTACTTTACCAGAAGACAAAAAAAGAGCTGTTATTACCCTAAAGCATAGGTGGCAAGAGGTACTTAACCTGCAACAGGAAGAATTTGGGGAAAAGGCTATACGGTCCAAAAATAGCGTATCAAGCAACTTCTCTTATAGAATCATGCAATGTAACATACTATATAGTTTATATTACTCCCCTAAGATATTAATGAAATGCTACAAACTAAACAATTTTATTGTAAAAAATGTGGAGAAGAGGGAGTAAACGATGTCCATATACTTTCGACATGTATAAAAACCCAGCAATTCTGGAGGGTGGTGAATGAAAAAATAGAGAAGTACCATGAGTTTAAAATCCCAAATTGTTTTGAGGTTTGCATCTTGGGAGTGATGGATAAATTAGATGTTGTTCAAGACCGAGAAGTAGCAGCCAGACTCCTATTTTTTGCAAGAAAAACCATTGTAGCACACTGGGGAACTAGGACAATACCAACAGTTAATGAATGGGAGAATTTGACTAGACTCTCGCTGGCTAGAGAGGAATTTCACTTCGTATCTATTAAGAAAAAACATATATTTGCCCAAAAATGGCAGAAATGGTTGAGAAAGTAGGTTGGTGGGAGGTGGGGTTGTTTTTTTTTTGTTTGTTTTTTCTGCCCCCACCAGCACAAGACAAAGCAACAGGAAGGTACAAGGGGTTATGTGATTATATATGGCTGTTTACCACTTATAGTTATACATGGCTGTTTATTACTATATTGTTAATTAATAAGAATAAGTGGGAAAGTTTATTATTCTTGATATACTTGTATCTGTTAAAATTAATAAAGATTTATATATAAAAATAAAAAAGGTATTTATCTAGAATAAAAAAAATGTGAAAGGTCCTCTTTAAGCAGTTTTCTTTGCTTTGCCAAATTTTTGGTTTGGTGGGTGGAGAATAGCTGCTTATCATGCCTCTCAATATATGAAACAGAGACATGAGATTCTGCTCCCTAATTCTCTCCTACTCACTTAAGGTACTATTACATAATAGATGATTACATGACAGATCATGATAAAAGATAGAAGTAGCGACTCATTAACAATGAAAATTTTGCTAATTATAGACATAGATAATACTTGCGGTCGTTACTCATTTGCTTTTGAATCTTTCCTTGTTATTGCATGTAAAGAAGATGCTTGGTTAAAATGCAAAAGGAGATCGTTAGCGAGTAGACAAATCCATATTACAAAAACGGCTCTATTAACGAGGAACAATAATTTTTAGCATGCTGAAAGATAGATAATACACAAGAAACAAATGATTTGTCAATCGTTTTTAAATCATTCATACTTACATAATTACTTCACACGATTCTCGTTCATTTTCGCAAACATGCACTAGAATCTGTATGATTTTGACTCTGTGTATTAGGGCCTTTACTCATAATTGCATAGAAGCAGCATATTATCCATTATAGAATACTACTGAACAGTATAGATGTGAATAAAGCACACGGGTTGAGTTGTAATTACTGTTGATCGAGCATGTTCGGCTCGAGCAACTTGATGCTCGGCACATGGCGGTACTCGGCCGAGTACCGCATGTGCTCGAGCACCATCCTCGAGTCTCCTCCCCGCACGTTTCTTAGCTGCTATGCAGCCAATAAACGTGCAGGTAAGTACTGCCCTTACTGTAATGCCAGTAGCCATATTGGCTACTGGCATTACAGTGATTGGCTGGCCGGAACACGTCATCTGGTGCTATATAGCACCCGATGACGTGCGTTCAGCTCATTCGTTGTCAGAGAGAGCTGAACATTGAAAGGGACAGAGAGTGTAGGGAGTGTAATTGAATAATTTTTTGTACAAAAATGTACAAAAGGACTATTGTGTGTGACAGCAGTAATATATGTTTGCAACGCAACCTGAGCTAAATTGCTCAGTGTTAGGGAGAGCTGTGCATAGGAAGGGACAGACAGTGTAGGGAGTGTAATAAGAAGATTTTCATACAAAAAACTTTTCAGAGACCCAAAACTCCTTTTAAGAACTATTGTTTGTGACAGCAGCAATATATATTTTTAGCGCATCCTGCGCTAAATACCGTGTAATAGGCCGCTGCGGACAGTTAAATTATTAGTGCCACATCTCCTGTTTAAAGTGTGCACATCCCTAAAATATCAGCGACATCCAGTCTACTTTTTCCATAGACTGTGTCCTCTGCAGATAGTTAAATTATCTGTGCCACATCTCCTTTTTAAAGTGTGCGCATCACTAAAATATCAGTGACATCCAGTCTACTTTTTCCGTAGATGGTGTCCGTTGCGAACAGTTAAATGATCCGTGCCACATCTCCTGTTTAAAGTGTGAGCATCCCTAAAATATCAGTGACATTGAGTGTACTTTTTCCTTAGATGGTGTCCTCTGCGGACAGTTAAATTATCTGCGCCACATCTCCTGTTTAAAGTGTGCGCATCCCTAAAATATCAGTGACATCCAGTGTACTGTTTCCATAGAAACTGCAAACAGTGTCATTACCTGTGGTACCTGTCCTGTATACCGTTTCCTCATCACAAATACATTTGTAAAAAAATTTGTGCATACACTTCCATATCCTACGCTACTGCACGTGTGACATACTTTCAAGCATATATATCACATTTAAAATGAAGAAGGCGAGCAGTAAGGGACTGGGAAGTGGCAGTGATGCTGATGGTGCACGCAGAGGCCGTGTCACTGGGCCGTGGAGAAACTGTGCCTGCTGCCAGAGCACAAGAAAAAACTATCATCCACAATACTTAGCTTCATATCCCAGTTTGCAGGACAGCGCAGGACAACGCTCATGAAGTCAGCCCAGTGCGAGCAGGTGGTCGGTTGGATTGCAGCGGAGAATGCTTCCAGTAGGTTAAGCACCACCCTGTCTTCCACCAAGTCAAGTCTCAGTAGCCAGGAGTCTGGTCAACACAATCCTCACGCTGATCCATGTACAGTCTGGCCAAACAAGTGATACCTTTTCATTGCCATTACTTGATTTGGTCCTCTCGCCAAGCACGCTTGAAGAGGGACATGAGATTGTGTGCCCTGATTCCCAACCTTTTGAGCATCCACAGTCACAAGAACATGATGGTGGGGAATGGCAATTAGTGTTTAATGAGGTGGATGATGATCAAACACAGTTGCCAATGAGTCAACCGCAATTACTGTCTCAAGAGGTTTATGAAGAGGATGAAACACAGTTGTCAATCACTGAGGTTGTGGTTAGGTCAACAAATCAGGAGGATGATCAGAGTGAGGAAGTGGAAGAGGAGGTGGTGGATTATGAGGTCACTGACCCAACCTGGGAAGGTGGAAAGCCAAGCGAGGATAGCAGTACAAAGGGGGAGAGATCTGCAGCACAGTTCCGCAGTATGCCACTTTTTTGAGGAAAGTGAGGACGACAAAAGAATAGTAGTTTTCAACCTGTGCCATACGAAAATGAGCCGGGGCATGAACACAAGCAACCTCACCACCGCCAGCATGATCCGCCACATGGCATCCAAGCACCATAATAAGTGGGACGAATGCCTGGGTCCACAATCTGTGTCTGTGGGTCACACCACTGCCTCCTCTTCCCCTATGTTACGTGCTGGCCAATCCCCTGTCGAAACATCCCCAAATATCCCCAAATATCCAAACCGCAGGCCTTTGAACGCAAGCGAAAATACCCAGCCACCCACCCACAGGACATAGCAGTAAATGCCCAGCTTTCCAAATTACTGGCCCTGGAAATGTTGCCATTTAGGCTTGTGACCGTCTCGCGTTACGCATCCCCACCCGCCGCTATTTTTCAAGGTGTACCGTGCCCGCCTTACACCAACATATGCCCCGTAACATCACACGCAGGGGCGGACTGAGCAGTAAGGCCCGCAGCCTATGCCGGTGCAAGGAGCGCGATGACGTCATTGCACCGCCTGAGCCGTACAGAGAGGGACATAAGCCGGAAGAGGCCTGCATCGCAGCGGAGGTAAGTAAAAGTGTTTTGTTTTTGTTTGTTTTTTTATACCGGACTATCTGTTACTGGCACATGGGGGGGGGAGGCACTTGTTACTGGCACATGGGGGGGGGAGGAGAGGGGCACTTGTTACTGGCACATGGGGGGGCACTTGTTACTGGCACATGGTGGGAAAGAGAGAGGCACTTGTTACTGGCATATGGGGGGAGAGGCACTTGTTACTGGCATATGGGGGGGGGGGAACTTGTTAATGGAACATGGAGGGAAAGAACTGGCATATGGGGGGAGAGAGGCACTTGTTACTGGCATATGGGGGGAGAGAGGCACTTGTTACTGGCACATGGGTCGAGGCACTTGTTACTGGCACATGGGGGAAGAGAGGCACTGGTTACTGGCATATGGGGTGGTAGAGAGGCACTTGTTACTGGCACATGGGGGGGAGAGGCACTTGTTACTGGCACATGATTGGGGGCATCTATGATGGGCACTTGTTACTGGCACATTATTATGGGGCACCATGGAGGCTTCTACTGAGGCCCCAAATAAGGGATATTTAATATGGGGGGCTCTGTGTGTTACTAGTATTATCAGGGATATTTTCTGTTTATGCAGTAGTATTGGGGAGCACAGTGGTACAGTATTGGGGGTAGTAGGATTATTTGTCTAGAAGATGGGAGGATGATGGAAAAGTAGTAAACTAAGATATTTTTTTTTTGTTTTCAACCTGCAAATGCAGACAAAATGATGGTCTGGTCTGAAAGGAGAAGACGAGAATAGAAAACATCTACATCAAAGAAGACGTCACTGGATGTAAGAGGTATGGGGTGCTGTATTTCTGTAGTGATGGGATCAGGGGCGTAACGATCGCGGTGCGACCGCGACGGGGGGTGAGGTGGGATATGGGTGTGGCTGGAGTATGAACATGGGCGTGGCTGGAGGCGGAACCTGGGTGGGGCCTGAAAGGGGGCCCTTGATCTATTTTGCCCTGGGTCCCTGAGGGTTCTGAGTCCGCCCCTGATCACATGTGCAATGAACAACGCAGTTACTGGGAAGGTCCACTTAACCACGGACACATGGACAAGTTCATTCAGACAGGGATGCTACATTTCCCTGACAGCACACTGGGTGAATGTTGTGGAGGCTGGGAACGAGTCGTACCCTGGGATGGCACAGGTGCTATCGATGCCAAGGATTGTGGGGCCTACGCTGATCAGGGTTTACGCCAGCACCTACCGTCTTTCCCCGAAAATAAGACATCCCCCGAAAATAAGACCTACCTCTAGTTTTGCCTATCCCTGTAATATAAGGCATCCCCCCCGAAAATAAGGCCTCCCAGATAATAAAGCCTCCCCCGAAAATAAGGCCTCCCCGATTATAAAGCACCCCCCGAAAATAAGGCCTCCCAGATTATAAAGCACCCCCCGAAAATAATGCATCCCCAATTATAAAGCATCCCACCCCAGAATGTAAGGACCCCGCTACCCTACCGTAAGGAGTCTTATTCCTCTGGACCCTACAGGTGCCGCCACGCAGCTCACTGATTGGCCGTTGGACGCAGAGCCCACGCCGCAGACAGGACAAGCTTCCGCCTTCTTCCTCCCGCTGCTCGCTCTGCCCTGACAACTTGGCTGGCATGGACACACAGGGGACAGGGTGACAGGTGGGGGGGGGGGAATATGTGATGGAAGGTGGGGGATGTCTGGTGAAGGTGGGGGGGGACTAAAAACGGTAATTAAAATGACACAGGGTGATCAGGGTGGGGAGGGGGATCATTTAAAATGACACAGGGTGATCAGAGGGGGGAATCAAAATGACACAGGGTGATCAGAGAAGGGAATCAAAATGACACAGGTTGATCAGGGTGGGGAGGGGGATCATTTAAAATTACACAGGGGGATCAGAGGGGGGAATCAAAATGACACAGGAGGATCAGAAGGGGGTACTAAAATGCTATAGTAATCCCCCCCCCCCTCTGATTCTCCTGTACCATTTTAATTTCCCCTTCTGATCCCCCTGTGTCATTTTAAGTGATCCCCCTCCCCACCCTGATACCCCTGTGCCATTTTAAGTGATCCCCCTCCCCACCCTGATACCCCTGTGCCATTTTAAGTGATCCCCCTCCCCACCCTGATACCCCTGTGCCATTTTAAGTGACCCCCCTCCCCACCCTGATACCCCTGTGCCATTTTAAGTGATCCCCCTCCCCACCCTGATACCCCTGTGCCATTTTAAGTGATCCCCTCCCCACCCTGATACCCCTGTGCCATTTTCTTTTTTTTCTACCCCTAGACATGAGCGCAAAAAGAAAGAGCTACTCCATAGAGTATAAGAAAGGAATTGTGGAAGACTCTTGGGGCCAAAATCTTACTGCTTTCTGCAAAGAGAAGATGTTGAGTATCCGATTGGTCCGAAAATGGCAAGCAGAGTATGGTAACCTCATTGAACATGTGGAGAAGGGAAATGCTAAAAAGCGCAAGTGTGGATCAGGTCGGCAACCATTATTTTCCGAGCTGGAAGATCTCATCTGTGAATGGGTTGTTGACAGGAGAGCAAAAGCTTTGGTTGTGAATAGGGCTCAGATTCCAGAATTTGCCCTTGCAATGGCACCACAGTTTGACATAGCCCCCGAAGACTTCAGAGCATCACAACACTGGCTGGATAATTTCCTTCAGCGAAGCGAACTGTCTTTAAGAAGATCCACAACATTGTTTAGTCTGGAAGATGCTCAAGTTATTAAGCGAGCACTTGCATTCAAGTCATTTATTGATGATGCTGACTTCTCTAAATACAATCTTTCCAACATGATTGCTATGGATGAAACTGCAGTGTTTATGGGCCAATCATCTCAAACAACAATTGAACAGCGGGGTGCCTCCTCAGTGTACATTCCCTCCACTGCTTACGAAAGTGCACGTGTTACCTGTATTTTGGCAATTCGTCTTGATGGCACTAAAATCCCACCTTTAATCATTTCTAAGGGCAAGAAGGAAAATATTGAACTTGTTTCAGGCATTTTTATTCTTGAAACTGAAAAAGCCTGGGCCACACAAGCCATTATAAGGAAGTGGGTCGATTTAATGCTGCCACTTGTTTTGCGGGGTGGCCAAAGAGGTCTGCAGGTCTGGGATGCAGCCAGCACTCACCGCGCTAAAGACATGAAGAAATTTCTTCACGAAAGAAAAATAGATCAAATAATGATTCCTGCAGGAATGACGGCCTATCCCCAGATTCTTGATATTGCAATAAACAAGCCATTCAAGGACAATTTGCGCTTAGAAATTAATGACTACATTGAAAATAGAATGGAGAGAAATCCGCGTGGAAACTTTGTGAAACCTAAACTGCAAGAGGTTGTGACTTGGGTGAAGAATTCATGGGAGAAAATCACTGACAGTTGCATTGCAAATGCAGCACGAGCAGGCTACCTTGACAAGAAGTACTCATTTAAGGACAGTGCTATTGCTAAACATGAGAGATTTGGTCCACTGATTCTGAAAGAAATGGAGTCACAAGAAATTGACCAGGAAATTCAGGGTTTGGATTGTTATGATGATGTTCCAGAAGATGATGACATGACTGTCATTGAATAAATCTTCCTTTGTGTTCATACCGGTAAATACCGGTATCAGTATCAGTATCAGTAAATGTACCATAGATTGTTGTACATGGAAATAATGGCACTGTAGTAACAAGAAATTCTTGATACCGTAGGATTCACAGTTTGTCTGGTTATGCTGGTTTGTGATGACAACTACTACCGTACCGTATACAGGTACGTAATAAATTTCCTTTTTTTTGTTCAACAATAAATGTGTACCGTATTTTT
The DNA here is from genome assembly GCF_905171765.1 of Bufo bufo. Classification (NCBI taxonomy): domain Eukaryota; kingdom Metazoa; phylum Chordata; class Amphibia; order Anura; family Bufonidae; genus Bufo; species Bufo bufo. The sequence continues at coordinate 327,716,834 of NC_053393.1, forward strand.
CTTCATGGAAAAATAAGACATCCCCTGAAAATAAGACCTAGCGAATCTTTGGGAGCAAAAATTAATATAAGACACTGTCTTATTTTTGGGGAAACAGGGTACGTTAGTGGCTCCAAACCATACTTCTTCTTCCCTGCCTCCTCCTCTACTTCCACCTCCAAATTATCCACGTGCAGCACCAGTCAGTCATCAGTCGGTAGCTGGAAGCAGTGTAGCACTGCAGTGGGGAAGCGGCAACAGGCCAAGCTGAAGCTGATATGCTTAGGGGATAAACAGCACACCGTCGCAGAGCTGTGGCAGGGGATAAGAGACCAGACTGAGCTGTGGCTCTCGCCACTCAACCTACAACCAGGCATGGTTGTGTCTGATAATGCCCGTAACTTGGTGGCAGCTTTGGAGCTCGGCAAGCTCACACACATCTCATGCCTAGCCCACGTGTTCAAACTTGTGGTTCAGCAGTTTCTCAAAACCTACCCCAATTTGCTTGAGCTACTGGTGAAAGTGTGTCGCATGTGTGCACATTTCTGCAAGTCATCGACAGCTTCACCCGGTTTGTCAACGCTGCAGCAGCGCTTAAAATTGCCAGCTCACTGGCTATTGTGTGCGACGTGAGCATGCGCTGAAACTCCACGTTTCTCATGTTGGCCAGGCTTTGTTAGCAGCAGAGGACAGTAGTGGAATACCAGTTGCAACATGGTCGTCGCATTTCCAGTCAGCTTCCGCTATTCACAAGCAAGGAGTGGGCATGGATGTCTGACCTCTGTGAGGTTTTAAGAAACTTTGAGGAACCAACACAGATGGTGAGCGGTGATAAAGCTATTATCAGCGTAACCATCCCACTTCTGTGTCTAGTCAAACACTCGCTGATCACAATTAAGAATGACGCTTTGCATGTGGAAGAGGTGGAAATGGGGGAAGACATTACCCAGGGTGATAGCCAGACCACCCTCAGTATGTCTTCTCAGCGAGAATTGGATGATGAAGAGGAGGGAGAAGGAGGAGCAGGATACGGTTGAGAGTGATCCTCCTGATGATGACAGCGAAGTCTTGCCTGTTGGTACTCTGGCACACATGGCTGACTTCATGTTAGGTTGCCTTTCCCACAACCCTCACGTTATACGCATTTTAGACAACACAAATTACTGGTTGTTCACCCCTCTTGACCCCTGCTACAAAGAGAACTTCTCATCTCTCATTCCTTTGGTGGAGGGGACAAGCAAAACGGTGCAATAACAGAAGATCCTTGTTGAAAAATTGCTCCAAAAATGTACATCTGATAATGCTGGCGGCAGAGTCCGTAGTTCCTTGGCCAACCGAGGAGGGGAGACATGGGGAACACATAGCAGTTCCAACGGAGGCAGGGCAACACTCTCCAAAGCCTGGGACAGTTTCATGACACCCTGCCAGCACCCTCACACTGATGCGTGGCCTAGTGTCACAAGGAGGGAAAATTTTTGAAAGATGGTGAAGGAGTACATACAGATTTAGCAGGTTTAGCACTCAAGCTCTTAACTCAAATTTCCTAACTCATCGAGTTATCTTGAGATAAAAGCCATTGAAAAGCAATTATAGTTGTTTGCTTAACACATTTAGTTTAGATAACACGTCTCATAAATTATCAGTGTTAACTCTACTACATCTGTAGCAGACCGTGTCAGCGTACTAAATGATCCCTCAGTGCCTTACAACTACTGGGTGTCCAAGCTGGACACATGGTTAGAACTGGCGCTCTATATCTTGGAGGTGCTGGCCTGCCCTGCCGCCAGCGTTTTGTCTGAGCGGGTATTTAGTGCTGCTGGTGGCATTATAACAGATGAGGGTATCCGCCTGTCGACTGAAATTGCTAACAGGTTGACTCTTATAAAAATGAACAAAGCCTGGATTGTCCATGACTTATCGACTCCACCAGAGGAAAGCTGATGAACATAAAGGCACTTTATATGTGTTGCTTATAATTTACTGAATACACTGTATTCCCATGCACCCCTTCCACCACAAACAAGGGTATATGGTTGAATCTTCCTTTTCTCATCCTCCTTCTCCTCTTCCATCATATCAACACATGCTTATTTGTCGCATATAATGCCCTCACATATATGCCCTTTGCATATAATGTTTTACAGGGTCAGCTCACCAACAGGCCCTTACCTACAATTTTTACAGGGTCAGCTCACCAGCAGGCCCTTGTATATAATTTTTTATAGGGTCTGCTCACAAGCAGGCCCTCGCATATCATTTTTTTACAGGGTCAGCTCACCAGCAGGCCTTTACCTACAATCTTTTACAGGGTCAGCTCACCTGCAGGCCTTCACCTAAAATCTTTTACAGGGTCAGCTCACCTGCAGGCCCGCACTTAATTATACCTATTAGGTAATTTGCGCGCATGCTGCCTTGCTTGGATGTGGTAGCCGTAGCTGTTTATCAGGCTCCCTCTCCGGAATCGAACCATGATTCCCCCTTTACCCATGGTCACCATGGTTTGTGCTGAAATTAACATCGAAAGTTGATAGGGCAGACATAAGAATGTATCGTCGCCGTCACGGGGACATGCGATCGGCCCCAGGTTATCTAGAGTCACCAAAGCGGCAGCAGGCCCTCGCACATACACTGCGTGCAGAATTATTAGGCAAATGAGTATTTTGACCACATCATCCTCTTTATGCATGTTGTCTTACTCCAAGCTGTATAGGCTCGAAAGCCTACTACCAATTAAGCATATTAGGTGATGTGCATCTCTGTAATGAGAAGGGGTGTGGTCTAATGACATCAACACCCTATATTAGGTGTGCATAATTATTAGGCAACTTCCTTACCTTTGGCAAAATGGGTCAAAAGAAGGACTTGACAGGCTCAGAAAAGTCAAAAATAGTGAGATATCTTGCAGAGGGATGCAGCACTCTTAAAATTGCAAAGCTTCTGAAGCGTGATCATCGAACAATCAAGCGTTTCATTCAAAATAGTCAACAGGGTCGCAAGAAGCGTGTGGAAAAACCAAGGCGCAAAATAACTGCCCATGAACTGAGAAAAGTCAAGCGTGCAGCTGCCAAGATGCCACTTGCCACCAGTTTGGCCATATTTCAGAGCTGCAACATCACTGGAGTGCCCAAAAGCACAAGGTGTGCAATACTCAGAGACATGGCCAAGGTAAGAAAGGCTGAAAGACGACCACCACTGAACAAGACACACAAGCTGAAACGTCAAGACTGGGCCAAGAAATATCTCAAGACTGATTTTTCTAAGGTTTTATGGACTGATGAAATGAGAGTGAGTCTTGATGGGCCAGATGGATGGGTCCGTGGCTGGATTGGTAAAGGGCAGAGAGCTCCAGTCCGACTCAGACACCAGCAAGGTGGAGGTGGAGTACTGGTTTGGGCTGGTATCATCAAAGATGAGCTTGTGGGGCCTTTTCGGGTTGAGGATGGAGTCAAGCTCAACTCCCAGTCCTACTGCCAGTTTCTGGAAGACACCTTCTTCAAGCAGTGGTACAGGAAGAAGTCTGCATCCTTCAAGAAAAACATGATTTTCATGCAGGACAATGCTCCATCACACGCGTCCAAGTACTCCACAGCGTGGCTGGCAAGAAAGGGTATAAAAGAAGAAAATCTAATGACATGGCCTCCTTGTTCACCTGATCTGAACCTCATTGAGAACCTGTGGTTCATCATCAAATGTGAGATTTACAAGGAGGGAAAACAGTACACCTCTCTGAACAGTGTCTGGGAGGCTGTGGTTGCTGCTGCACGCAATGTTGATGGTGAACAGATCAAAACACTGACAGAATCCATGGATGGCAGGCTTTTGAGTGTCCTTGCAAAGAAAGGTGGCTATGTTGGTCACTGATTTGTTTTTGTTTTGTTTTTGAATGTCAGAAATGTATATTTGTGAATGTTGAGATGTTATATTGGTTTCACTAGTAAAAATAAATAATTGAAATGGGTATATATTTGTTTTTTGTTAAGTTGCCTAATAATTATGCACAGTAATAGTCACCTGCACACACAGATATCCCCCTAAAATAGCTAAAACTAAAAACAAACTAAAAACTACTTCCAAAAATATTCAGCTTTGATATTAATGAGTTTTTTGGGTTCATTGAGAACATGGTTGTTGTTCAATAATAAAATTAATCCTCAAAAATACAACTTGCCTAATAATTCTGCACTCCCTGTAATGTTTTAGATTTTCAGATCAGCAGGCCCTTGCGCCAAATGTTTTTGAGGGTCACCAGCAGGCCTTCACCTACAATCTTTTACAGGGTCAGCTGACCTGCAGGCCCTCACCTAATTATACCTAATAGGTAATTTGCACGCATGCTGTCTTGCTTGGATGTGGCAGCCGTAGCTGTTTCTCAGGCTCCCTCTCCAGAATCGAACCAAGATTCCCCCGTTACCCATGGTCTACATGGTTTGGGCTGAAATAACATCGAAAGTTGATAGGGCAGACATCCAAATGGATCATTGCCGTCATGGGGACGTGAGCGGACACCTGGATGTTCGAGTTCGGCAGGTTCGGCCGAACTTGAAAAAAAAGTTTGGGTTCGGGACCCGAACTTGACCCGAACTTGAACCCCATTGAAGTAAATGGGACCCGAACTTTTGGCCAGTAAAATGGCTCTAAATAGTCCTGGAAAGGGCTAGAGGGCTGCAAATAGGCATCAAAATGTGCTTAAGAGCATGGCAATTGTTCTGCAAACAAATGTGGATAGGGAAATGACTTAAAATAACATAAAATACAGAAAAATTTAAAATAAAAATCTGGATCTAGGAGTAGGAGGTTGAGGAGGTGGTGGATGGGTGGATGTGGCGGTGTAGGTTGAAGTGGCGGTGTAGGTGGAAGCGGCGGTGAAGGAGGAATAGGTAGCCAACACTGATTTGTGTTATTTTTTATTTTTAAATTGGGGTATCCCCCAAAATATTGGGACATATAACAAAAAAATAAAACAAAGAATAAGTGCACTTGAGTACAAGAATGGATGGTTGAGGCTGGTATAAATGTCTATTCTGCACAAGGTACGGACAAGTCCTGTGGGATCCATGCCTGGTTCATTTTAATAAACGTAAGCTTGTCCACATTGGCTGTGGCCTGTGATAATGCTCTCTGCCGTGCTAAACACACGTTCACACTATACACTGGCTGCAGGGCAGGTCAGCACCTCCAAGGCTGACAAAGCTTTTCCAGATTTTGGCCATGCTAACCCTGCCTTCTCAGGTGCTGGCGGTGCCCCAGCTGCGTTGGCGACCTCTTCCTCCTCCTCTGCCTTTGCCTTGTGCTTCCACTGTGCCCCCGCTGTCAGGTGGGAATGCCATCAGCAGCATGCGCTTGTAGTCTCGCATCAGTAACAGATGTTTTCACTAAATTTAGTTCCCTGTCAGCAATGCAGAGCAGGGGTTCATTCACGGCAAAAGGGGGTTCATGTCACCCAGCAATAGAACAGAGGATTTTGAGAGAACGAGGCACATGTCACCCAGGCACAGCAGGGGTTCATTCACGGCAAAAGGGGGTTCATGTCACCCAGCAATAGAACAGACGATTTTGAGAGATTTATGCCCCTGTCAGCCAGGCACAGCAGGAGTTCATTCACGGCAAAAGGGGGTTCATGTCACCCAGCAATAGAACAGATGATTTTGAGAGATTTAGGCCCCTGTCACCCAGACACAGCAGGGGTTCATTCACGGCAAAAGGGGGTTCTTGTCACCCAGCAATAGAACAGATGATTTTGAGAGATTTAGGCCCCTGTCACCCAGGCACAGCAGGGGTTCATTCACGGCAAAAGGGGGTTCATGTCACCCAGCAATGCAACAGAGGATTTTGAGAGAACGAGGCACATGTCACCCAGGCACAGCAGGGGTTCATTCACGGCAAAAGGGGGTTCATGTCACCCAGCAATAGAACAGACGATTTTGAGATATTTAGGCCCCTGTCACCCAGGCACAGCAGAGGTTCATTCACGGCAAAAGGTGGTTCATGTCACCCAGCAATAGAACAGAGGATTTTGAGAGATTTAGGCCCCTGTCACCCAGGCATAGCAGGGGTTCATTCACGGCAAAAGGGGGTTCATGTCATCCAGCAATAGAACAGACGATTTTGAGAGATTTAGGCACCTGTCACCCAGGCACAGCAGGAGTTCATTCACGGCAAAAGGGGGTTCATGTCACCCAGCAATAGAACAGACGATTTTGAGAGATTTAGACCCCTGTCACCCAGGCACAGCAGGGGTTTATTCACGGCAAAAGGGGGTTCATGTCACCCAGCAATAGAACAGACGATTTTGAGATATTTAGGCCCCTGTCACCCAGGCACAGCAGAGGTTCATTCACGGCAAAAGGTGGTTCATGTCACCCAGCAATAGAACAGAGGATTTTGAGAGATTTAGGCCCCTGTCACCCAGGCATAGCAGGGGTTCATTCACGGCAAAAGGGGGTTCATGTCATCCAGCAATAGAACAGACGATTTTGAGAGATTTAGGCACCTGTCACCCAGGCACAGCAGGAGTTCATTCACGGCAAAAGGGGGTTCATGGCACCCAGCAATAGAACAGACGATTTTGAGAGATTTAGACCCCTGTCACCCAGGCACAGCAGGGGTTTGTATACGCCAAAAATGGGAAAATGTCACCCTACAATTGAAAATAAGAGTTTTTTCAATTTAGGGCACTAAAATTGGCACTTTTTTGCATTAGAATGGCTCTAAAATAGTCCTTAAAAAGGCTGGAGGGATGTAAAAAGCAGTAAAATGTGCTTAAGAGCATGGCAACTGCTCTGCAAACAAATGTGGATAGGGAAATAACTTAAAATAAAATAAAATAACAAAAAATTACAAATTATTAACCTGCAACTCAGAGAACGAGGTGGATATGGAGTCGGAGGTTGAGGAGGCGGTGAATGTGGTGTTGTAGGAGGAGGCAGAAATAAAGGAGGAGGATGTAGCCAACAATGTTTTTTTTTTTTTTATTGGGGTAGGTAGCCCCCAAAATATTGGGACAAATAAAAAAAATAAAACAAAGAATCATTGCACTTGACTTGAGTACAAGATTGTATGTTTGATGGTGGTATAAATGTCTATTCTGCACAAGGTACAGACAAGTCTTGTGGGATCCAAGCCTGTTTCATTTTAATGAACGTGAGCTTGTTCACGTTGGCTGTGGACAGGCGGCTGCATCTGTCTGTAATGACGCCTCCTGCCGTGCTAAATACACGTTCAGAGAGTACACTGGCTGCAGGGCAGGCCAGCACCTCCAAGGCATACAGGGCAAGCTCTGGCCATGTGGACAATTTGGAGACCCAGAAGTTGAATGGGGCAGAACCATCAGTCAGTACGTGTAGGCGTGTGCACAGGTACTGTTCTACCATGTTGTTCAAATGCTGCCTCCTGCTAACACGCTCCATATCAGTAGTTGGGGCCGGTTGTTGCGGCGAGTTGACAAAGCTTTCCCACATCTCTGCCATGCTAACCCTGCCTTCTGAGGTGCTGGCACTGACACAGCTGTATTGGCGACCTCTTCCTCCTCCCCTGCCTTCTCCTTGTGCTTCCACTTGTCCGCCGGCGTCAGTCGGGAATGTTCTCAGGAGCGCGTCTACCAGCGTGCGCCTGTAGTCGCGCATCTTCCGATCATGCTCCAGTGAGGAAATTAAGGACGGCACATTGTCTTTGTAACAGGGATCCAGCAGGGTGGCCACCCAGTAGTCAGCACACATTAAAATGTGGGCAACTCTGCAGTCGTTGCGCAGGCACTGCAGCATGTAGTCGCTCATGTGTGCCGGGCTGCCCAGAGGAAAGGACAAGCTGTCCTCTGTGGGAGGCATATCGCCTGTGTCCTCCGTATCCCCCCAGCCATGCACCAGTGATGGGCCCGAGCTGCGTTGGGTGCCACCCCGCTGTGAACATGCTTCATTACCATCCTCCTCCTCATCCTCCTCCTCCTCGTCCTCCAGTAGTGGGCCCTGGCTGGCCAAATTTTTACCTGGCCTCTGCTGTTGCAAAAAACCTCTTTCTGAGCCACTTCTAAATGACTGGCCTGAAAGTGTTAGAGATGACCCATCTTCCTCCTCCTCTTCCTGGGCCACATGCTCTTCCATCATTGCTTTAAGTGTTTTCTCAAGGAGACATAAAAGTGGTATTGTAACGCTGATAACGGCGTCATCTGGATTTTAGGAAAAAGAAACAAAATGGACACCATCCCATTAGCATTAATGGTGGAAACGTGGAGATAGTTCAAAGTTTCAGATTCTTGGGAGTACATATTAGTCAGGACTAGGGATGAGCGAACCCGAACTGTATAGTTCGGGTTCGTACCGAATTTTGGGGTGTCCGTGACACGGACCCGAACCCGAACATTTTCGTAAAAGTCCGGGTTCGGGTTCGGTGTTCGGCGCTTTCTTGGCGCTTTTTGAAAGGCTGCAAAGCAGCCAATCAACAAGCGTCATACTACTTGCCCCAAGAGGCCATCACAGCCTTGCCTACTATTGGCATGGCTGTGATTGGCCAGTGCAGCATGTGACCCAGCCTCTATATAAGCTTGGGTCACGTTGCGCTGCACGTAACACTGCTGATTCAAGCATAGGGAGAGGTTGCAGCTGCGACGTTAGGGCGAGATTAGGCAGATTAACTCCTCCAAAAGACTTCATTCTGTGATCGATCTGCAGCTGTGGATCATTGAAGTGCTAATATTGACTTGCTCACTTTTTTGAGGCTGCCCAGAGCGTTTTTAGATCACTTTTTTTCTGGGGTGATCGGCGGCCATTTTGTGACTTGTGGTGTGCCAGCACAAGCTATCACCAAGTGTATTTAACCATCAATAGTGTGGTTATTTTGTGCTATATCCTACATCAGCTGCAGGCTGAGCCTGTGTCACCGAAGTGCATTTAACCATCAACAGTCTGGTTATTTTTTGGCCATATACTACATCAGCTGCAGGCTGAGCCTGTGTCACCGAAGTGCATTTAACCATCAACAGTCTGGTTATTTTTTGGCCATATACTACATCTGGTGCAGGCTGAGCCTGTGTCACCCAAGTGCATTTAACCATCAACAGTGTGGTTATTTTTTGGCCATATACTACATCAGGGGCAAGTTGAGCCTGTCACCCAGCGCCTAAAAAATAGACCTGACATTTCTATTCAACCAAATCTGTACTGTTTTAGCTGGTCAAGTTATTTGTAGTGACCGTAAAAGCACACTTTTTGTTCTGGGTTGAAAAACTATTCCCAAATTTGCCATTCTCAAAATAACTAGTTTCTGCTATATGAGGCCTACTTGAAATCTATCCCAAAAAGGATATCTGACATTGAAGGTGCTGATAGTGTCATTCAGAAAAACCTAAGACACACGCTACCGTGCAGATAGAAGTCTGATTCTGTGATTAAACCTATACCTGTCACACAGCACAAAAAAAAACAGGCCTCACATTTCTATTCAACCAAATCTGTACTGTTTTAGCTGGTCAAGTTATTTGTAGTGACCGTAAAAGCACATTTTTTGTTCTGGGTTGAAAAACTATTCCCAAATTTGCCATTCTCAAAATAACTAGTTTCTGCTATATGAGGCCTACTTGAAATCTATCCCAAAAAGGATATCTTACATTGAAGGTGCTGATAGTGTCCTTCAGAAAAACCTAAGACACACGCTACCGTGCAGATAGAAGTCTAATTCTGTGATTAAACCTATACCTGTCACACAGCGCAAAAAAAAAACAGGCCTCACATTTCTATTCAACCAAATCTGTACTGTTTTAGCTGGTCAAGTTATTTGTAGTGACGGTAAAAGCACACTTTTTGTTCTGGGTTGAAAAACTATTCCCAAATTTGCCATTCTCAAAATAACTAGTTTCTGCTATATGAGGCCAACTTGAAATCTATCCCAAAAAGGATATCTTACATTGAAGGTGCTGATAGTGTCATTCAGAAAAACCTAAGACACACGCTACCGTGCAGATAGAAGTCTAATTCTGTGATTAAACCTACACCTGTCACACAGCGCAAAAAAAAACAGGCCTCACATTTCTATTCAACCAAATCTGTACTGTTTTAGCTGGTCAAGTTATTTGTAGTGACCGTAAAAGCAGACTTTTTGTTCTGGGTTGAAAAACTATTCCCAAATTTGCCATTCTCAAAATAACTAGTTTCTGGTATATGAGGCCTACTTGAAAGCTATCCCAAAACGGATATCTTACATTGAAGGTGCTGATAGTGTCATTCAGAAAAACCTAAGACACACGCTACCGTGCAGATAGAAGTCTAATTCTGTGATTAAACCTATACCTGTCACACAGCGCAAAAAAAAAACAGGCCTGACATTTCTATTCAACCAAATCTGTACTGTTTTAGCTGGTCAAGTTATTTGTAGTGACCGTAAAAGCACATTTTTTGTTCTGGGTTGAAAAACTATTCCCAAATTTGCCATTCTCGAAATTGTGGCGAACGGGAACAATGAGGAAAACATCTAATAAGGGACGCGGACGTGGACATGGTCGTGGAGGTGTTAGTGGACCCTCTGGTGCTTGGAGAGGACCTGGCCGTTCTGCCACAGCCACACGTCCTAGTGTACCAACTACCTCAGGTCCCAGTAGCCGCCAGATTTTACAGCCCTATTTGGTGGGGCCCAATGCCGTTCTAAGGATGGTAAGGCCTGAGCAGGTACAGGCATTAGTCAATTGGGTGGCCGACAGTGCATCCAGCACGTTAACATTATCTCCCACCCAGTCTTCTGCAGAAAGCGCACAGATGGCGCATGAAAACCAAGCCCATCAGTCTGTCACATCACCCCCATGCATATCAGGGAAACTGTCTGAGCCTCAAGTTATGCAGCAGTCTCTTATGCTGTTTGAAGACTCTGCTGCCAGGGTTTCCCAAGGGCATCCACCTAGCTCTTCCCCAGGGGTGGAAGAGATAGAATGCACTAACGCACAACCACTTATGTTTCCTGATGATGAGGACATGGGAATACCACCTCAGCACGTCTCTGATGATGACGAAACACAGGTGCCAACTGCTGCGTCTTTCTGCAGTGTGCAGACTGAACAGGAGGTCAGGGATCAAGACTGGGTGGAAGATGATGCAGGGGACGATGAGGTCCTAGACCCCACATGGAATAAAGGTCGTGCCACTGACTTTCAGAGTTCGGAGGAAGAGGCAGTGGTGAGACCGAGCCAACAGCGTAGCAAAAGAGGGAGCAGTGGGCAAAATCAGAACACCCGCCGCCAAGAGACTCCGCCTGCTACTGACCGCCGCCATCTAGGACCGAGCACCCCAAAGGCAGCTTCAGGGAGTTCCCTGGCATGGCACTTCTTCAAACAATGTGCTGACGACAAGACCCGAGTGGTTTGCACGCTGTGCCATCAGAGCCTGAAGCGAGGCATTAACGTTCTGAACCTTAGCACAACCTGCATGACCAGGCACCTGCATGCAAAGCATGAACTGCAGTAGAGTAAACAACTTAAAAACAAGGAAGTCACTCAGGCTCCCCCTGCTACCTCTTCTGCTGCTGCCGCCTCGGCCTCTTCTGCTGCTGCTGCCACTGCCTCGGCCTCTTCCTCTGCCTCTGGAGGAACGTTGGCACCTGCCGCCCAGCAAACATGGGATGTACCACCAACACCACCACCTGCGTCACCAAGCATCTCAACCATGTCACACGGCAGCGTTCATCTCTCCATCTCACAAACATTTGAGAGAAAGCGTAAATTCCCACCTAGCCACCCTCGATCCCTGGCCCTGAATGCCAGCATTTCTAAACTACTGGCCTATGAAATGCTGTCATTTAGGCTGGTGGACACACACAGCTTCAAACAGCTCATGTCACTTGCTGTCCCACAGTATGTTGTTCCCAGCCGCGACTACTTCTCCAAGAGAGCCGTGCCTTCCCTGCACAAACAAGTGTTCGATAAAATCAAGTGTGCACTGCGCAACGCCATCTGTGGCAAGGTCCACCTAACCACAGATACGTGGACCAGTAAGCACGGCCAGGGACGCTATATCTCCCTAACTGCACACTAGGTAAATGTAGTGGCGGCTGGGCCCCAGGCGGAGAGCTGTTTGGCGCACGTCCTTCCGCCGCCAAGGATCGCAGGGCAACATTCTTTGCCTCCTGTCTCCTCCTCCTCCTACTCAGCTTCCTCCTCCTCTTCTTCCACCTGCTCATCCAGTCAGCCACACACCTTCACCACCAACTTCAGCACAGCCCGGGGTAAACGTCAGCAGGCCATTCTGAAACTCATATGTTTGGGGGACAGGCCCCACACCGCACAGGAGTTGTGGCGGGGTATAGAACAACAGACCGACGAGTGGTTGCTGCCGGTGAGCCCGGCCTGGTGGTGTGCGATAATGGGCGAAATCTCGTTGCAGCTCTGGGACTAGCCGGTTTGACGCACATCCCTTGCCTGGCGCATGTGCTGAATTTGGTGGTGCAGAAGTTCATTCGCAACTACCCCGACATGTCAGAGCTGCTGCATAAAGTGCGGGCCATCTGTTCGCGCGTCCGGCGTTCACACCCTGCCGCTGCTCGCCTGTCTGCGCTACAGCGTAACTTCGGCAACGACAGCAGAGTTGCCGACATTTTAACGTGTGAGGACTACTGGGTTGCCACCCTGCTGGATCCCCGGTACAAAGACAATGTGCCCACCTTACTTCATACACTGGAGCGTGATAGGAAGATGCGCGAGTACAAGCGCACGTTGGTAGACGCGCTACTGAGAGCATTCCCAAATGTCACAGGGGAACCAGTGGAAGCCCAAGGCGAAGGCAGAGGAGGAGCAAGAGGTCGCCAACGCAGCTGTGTCACGCCCAGCTCCTCTGAGGGCAGGGTTAGCATGGCAGAGATGTGGAAAAGTTTTGTCACCACGCCACAGCTAACTGCACCACCACCTGATACGGAACGTGTTAGCAGGAGGCAACATTTCACTAACATGGTGGAACAGTACCTGTGCACACCCCTCCACGTACTGACTGATGGTTCGGCCCCATTCAACTTCTGGGTCTCCAAATTGTCCACGTGGCCAGAGCTAGCCTTTTATGCCTTGGAGGTGCTGGCCTGCCCGGCGGCCAGTGTTTTGTCTGAACGTGTATTCAGCACGGCAGGGGGCGTCATTACAGACAAACGCAGCCGCCTGTCTACAGCCAATGTGGACAAGCTGACGTTCATAAAAATGAACCAGGCATGGATCCCACAGGACCTGTCCATCCCTTGTGCAGATTAGATATTAACTACCTCCCCTTAACAATATATTATTTTACTCCAGGGCACTTCCTCATTCAATACTATTTTTAATTTCATTTTACCATTATATTGCGGGGCAACCCAAAGTTGAATGAACCTCTCCTCTGTCTGGGTGCCGGGGCCTAAATGTGTGACAGTGGCCTGTTCCAGTGGTGGGTGACGTGAAGCCTGATTCTCTGCTATGACATGAAGACAGATTCTGCGCTGACATAAGGCCAGATTCTCTGTTACGGGACCTCTCTCCTCTGCTTGGGTGCCTGGGCCTAAATGTGTGACAGTGGCCTGTTCCAGTGGTGGGTGACGTGAAGCCTGATTCTCTGCTATGACATGAAGACAGATTCTGCGCTGACATAAGGCCAGATTCTCTGTTACGGGACCTCTCTTCTCTGCCTGGGTGCCTGGGCCTAAATGTGTGACAGTGGCCTGTTCCAGTGGTGGGTGACGTGAAGCCTGATTCTCTGCTATGACATGAAGACAGATTCTGCGCTGACATAAGGCCAGATTCTCTGTTACGAGACCTCTCTTCTCTGCCTGGGTGCCTGGGCCTAAATGTGTGACAGTGGCCTGTTCCAGTGGTGGGTGACGTGAAGCCTGATTCTCTGCTATGACATGAAGACAGATTCTGTGCTGACATAAGGCCAGATTCTCTGTTACGGGACTTCTCTCCTTTGCCTGGGTGCCTGGGCCTAAATGTGTGACAGTGGCCTGTTCCAGTGGTGGGTGACGTGAAGCCTGATTCTCTGCTATGACATGAAGACAGATTCTGCGCTGACATAAGACCAGATTCTCTGTTACAGGACCTCTCTCCTCTGCCTGGGTGCCTGGGCCTAAATGTGTAACAGTGGCCTGTTCCAGTGGTGGGTGACGTGAAGCCTGATTCTCTGCTATGACATGAATATAGATTCTGTGCTGACATAAGGCCAGATTCTCTGTTACGGGACCTCTCTCCTCTGCCTGGGTGCCTGGGCCTAAATGTGTGACAGTGGCCTGTTCCAGTGGTGGGTGACGTGAAGCCTGATTCTCTGCTATGACATGAATACAGATTCTGCGCTGACATATGGCCAGATTCTCTGTTACGGGACCGCTCTCCTCTGTCTGGGTGCCGGGGCCTAAATATGTGACAGTGGCCTCTTCCAGTGGTGGGTGACATGAAGCCAGATTCTCTGCTATGGCATGAAGAGACTGATTCTCTGCTGACATGAAGTTAGATTCTTTGCTATGGCATGAAGAGACTGATTCTCTGCTGACGTGAAGCCAGATTCTCTGCTATGGGACCTCTGTCCAATTGATATTGGGTCATTTTTATATTTTTTATTTTTATTTTAATTCATTTCCCTATCCACATTTGTTTGCAGGGGATTTACCTACATGTTGCTGCATTTTGCAGCCCTCTAGCTCTTTCCTGGGCTGTTTTACAGCCTTTTTAGTGCCCAAAAGTTCGGGTCCCCATTGACCTCAATGGGGTTCGGGTTCGGGACGAGGTTCGGTTCGGGTTCGGATCCCGAACCCGAACATTTCCGGGAAGTTCGGCCGAACTTCTCGAACCCGAACATCCAGGTGTTCGCTCAACTCTAGTCAGGACCTGTCATGGATAAAAAAACACAACAGAAATTACCAAAAAAGGCCTTCAGAGAATTTATTTTCTGAGGAGTCTGAAGAAAGCACAACTCCCAAAGCCGCTGCTAGTCAATTTTTGCAGGTGCACCATAGAATCTGTTATCACATACTGCATTACAGTGTGGTACTCTGGCTGCTCTTTTGAGGACAAGAAGACCCTCAAGCGCATCATCAGAATGGCTGGCAGAATCACTGGTACTCAGCTACCATCACTGGAGGATATCTTCACTGCTCGCTGCAGCAACAGGGCAAAAATTATCTGCGGGGATCCAACTCACCCCGGCCACAGCCTTTTCATTCCCCTACCCTCTGGTAGGTGTCTTAGAGCCCTACATGCCCGCACGACTAGGCTGAAGAACAGCTTTTACCCCAAAGCAATCAGTCTCCTAAATGCTCAGAGACTATTGCCCCTTCCAAGGATAGAAACTAACACAGACTGAAAGTGACTGCTGCATTCATGAACCCATGATGAGCTCTTGTCTGCAGTGGTGTCTGATCAGTGTGTATATATATGCTGTGAACTGTGAATAGTAATGCTTTCTAGTGCAATGTTTTGTTTTGTTTTTCTAGTGTAATACTTTTAGTTTAAATGTCAGTTCTTGTTCCTCTGCCCATGGCATCTAGGATTGCTCCAAACAACATTTCATTGTATTGTACATTGTATTACATTGTATTTTACAGTGACAATAAAGGCATCTTATCTTATCTTATCGCCACTGGCCATGTTGGTGGAGTACTCGAAACAGCGCAACAGGGCACACAGGTCTCGCATGGAGGCCCAGTCATTGGTGGTGAAGTGGTGCTGTTCCGCAGTGCGACTCACCCGTGCATGCTGCAGCTAAAACTCCACTATGGCCTGCTGCTGCTCGCACAGTCTCTCCAGCATGTGCAAGGTGGAGTTCCACCTGGAGGGCACGTCGCATATGAGGCGGTGAGTGGGAAGGCCGACGTTACGCTGTAGAGCAGACAGCCGAGTGGTGGCAGGATGAGAACGCTGGAAGCGCGCACAGACGGCCCACACTTTACGCAGCAGCTCTGACATGTCGAGGTAGTTGTGAATTGATTTCTGCACCACCAAATTCAGTACATGCAAGGGATGTGCGTCAAACCGGATAGTTTCAGAGCTGCAACGAAATTTCGCTCATTATCGCACACCACCAGGCCGGGCTTGAGGCTCACTGGCACTAACCATTCGTCGGTCTGTTGTTCTATACCCCGCCACAACTCATGGGCGGTGTGGGGCCTGTCCCCCAAACACATCAGTTTCAGAATGGCCTGCTGACGTTCACCCCTGGCTGTGCTGAAGTTGGTGGTGAAGGTCTGTCGCTGACCGGATGAGGAGGTGGTAGAAGAGGAGGAGGAAGCCGAGAAGGAAGAGGAGGCAACAGGAGGCAAAGAATGATGCCCTGCAATCCTAGGCAGCAGAAGGACGTGCGCCAAACACCAAGATTTTATCCGATACTTGTTTGTGCAGGGAGGGCACGGCTCTCCTGGAGAAGTAGTGGCGGCTGGGAACGACGTACTGTGGGACAACAAGCAACATGAGCTGTTTGAAGCTGTCCGTCTCCACCAGCCTGAATGACAGCATTTCAAAGGCCAGTAGTTTAGAAATGCTGGCATTCAGGGCCAGGGATCGAGGGTGGCTAGGTAGGAATTTACGCTTTCTCTCAAAGGTTTGTGAGATGGAGAGCTGAACGCTTCCGTGTGACATGGTGGTGATGCTTGGTGATGGAGGTGGTGTTGTTGGTGGCACATCCTCTGTTTGCTGGGAGGCAGGTGCCAACGTTCCTCCAGAGGCGGAGGAAGAGGCCGAGGCAGCAGCAGAAGAGGGAGCAGGAGGGACCTGAGCCCTTTCTTGGTTTTGAAGGTGCTTACTCCACTGCAGCCCGTGTATCGCATGTAGATGCCTGGTCATGCAGGTTGTGCTAAGGTTCAGAACATTAATGCCTCGCTTCAGGCTCTGATGGCTTGGTCTCACCACTGCCTCTTCCTCCGAACTCTGAAAGTCAGTGGCATGACCTTCATTCCATGTAGGGTCTAGGACCTCATCGTCCCCTGCATCGTCTTCCACCCAGTCTTCCTCCCTGACCTCCTTTTCGGTCTGCACACTCCAGAAAGACGCAGCAGTTGGCACCTGTTTTTCGTCATCATCAGAGACGTGCTGAGGTGGTATTCCTATGTCCTCATCAGGAAAAATAAGAGGTTGTGCGTCAGTGCATTCTATGTCTTCCACCCCTAGGGAATGGCTAGGTGGATGCCCTTGGGAAACCCTGCCAGCAGAGTCTTCAAACAGCATAGGAGACTGCTGCATGGCTTGAGGCTCAGACAGGTTCCCCGATATGCACGGGGGTGATGTGACAGACTGATGGTCATGGGTTTCAGGCGCCACCTGTGCACTTTCTGCAGAAGACTGGGTGGGAGATAATGTGAACGTGCTGGATCCACTGTCGGCCACACAATTGACTAGCGCCTGTACCTGCTCAGGCCTTACCATCCTTAGAATGGCATTAGGCCTGACCAAATATCGCTGTAGATTCTGGTGGCTACTGGGACCTGAGGTAGTAGGTTCAGTAGGACGTGTAGCTGTGGCAGAACGGCCACGTCCTCTCCCTGCACCAGAGGCTCCACCAACACCACCACCACGACCATGACCGCATCCCTAATTAGATGTTTGTCTCATAGTTAGCGTTCACAAAGCAAAGTAAAAAGTGGTTAAGTATGTTAAAAATAATTAACCGCCAATATAAACCCTGATGTAGGGTATTGCACTCTATATTTTTTTTTAACTCTATATGACAGCGGTATTTGTGGCCTAAATGTGACAGTCACCTATGCACGTGTAATTACAGATGTGCAGTATATGAAAAAAAGTTGTTTTTTTCACCACAGTATCCTAATAGCCGTATTTGTGGCCTAAATGTGACAGTGACCTATGCACGTGTAATCACAGATGTGCAGTATATGAAAAAAAGGTTTCTTCTAACAACAGTAACCTAAAAGCCGTATTTGTTGCCTTAATGTGACAGTCACCTATGCAAGTGTAATCCCAGATGTGCAGTAAATGAAAAAAAGTTTTTTTTAACAACAGTAACCTAATAGCCATATTTGTGGCCTAAATGTGACAGTCACCTATGCACGTGTAATCACAGATGTGCAGTATATGAAAAAAAGTTTTTTTTTTAACAACAGTAACCTAATAGCCGTATTTCTGGCCTAAATGTGACAGTCACCTATGCACGTGTAATCACAGATGTGCAGTATATCAGAGGGATTTTTCACCACAGTATCCTAAAAGCCTTATTTGTGGCCTAAATATGACAATCACCTATGCAAGTGTAATCACAGATGTGCAATACATAAAAAAAAAAAGTTTTTTTTAAGCACAGTAAGCAAAACGCTGTATTTCTGGACAAGCAGACATGCAGATAGATACTGCTGGTGCACTATCATTGCATAAAATGGCTGCCGATAATGTATTGATATTGACAAACTGAAGTAAAAAAAAGTTCGTTTTCAGCAGTAGTTGGCTCAGTGCAGGCTTAAAAAAATTGTGCACTGCACCCACAAAACACATTTGATGTAGATCGCTGAGTAAAAAGGCAGTTCTTGATAATATTTCTCCCTGATCTCTCCCTGACAGCAGCTGCAGCCTCTCCCTACACTAATCCGAGCAGAGTGACAGGCGGCACTACGTGAATCCAGCTTAAATAGAGGCTGGGTCACATGCTGCAGTTGGCCAATCACAGCCATGCCAATAGTAGGCATGGCTGTGATGGCCTTTTGGGGCAAGTAGCATGACGCTTGTTGATTGGCTGCTGTGCAGCCTTTCAAAAAGCGCCAAGAAAGCGCCAAACTCCGAACCCGAACCCGAACTTTTACGGAAATGTTCGGGTTCGGGTCCGGGGCCGAAAAACCTAAAGTTCGGTACGAACCCCAACTTTACAGTTTGGGTTCTCTCAACTCTAGCCCCAGGTTATCTAGAGTCACCAAAGTGGCAGCAGGCCCTCGCCCATAATGTTTTAGATGGTCAGATCACCAGCCCTTGCTCCAAATGTTTTTGAGGGTCACCAGCAGGCCATCAATCATAATTTTTCAAGGCTGTGTATGATGCCCTCCTTTATGTGTAACAAAGGGTGTATTGGAGTGCCAGTTCCTTGTAATTTTTGGCAGCCCTTTCACTTAGTGCATAGGCTTTATGTGTGTAGGAGTCCCACTACCTGAACAATTGTACCACAATGTGAATGAGACCCTCCTTTATGTGATATACAGGTTGCATCAGAGTGTCTCTTCCTTCTCTTCCTTGTAATTTTTGGCAGTACTTGCACTTTATATACAAGTAAATATACAGGAAAGAATGTTTCCTAACAATTTTTTTCTCCAAAATCTATTTTATCTTCGATTTGGTGCATATTATTGTCAGTCTGTAAAAGTGGCGTTCTTCTCGGACAACATTGTTCCCAGCAGCGACCTGGGAGTCCAAGATGCATCCAGACATCCTCCCCATGCTGTTCCCGAACCATTTAGGTGGTGTTTCCATTATTTTCTGACCTTTCCCTATGAACCAGGTACCCTCCCCTCTTCAGAGCATGGGGTGCCTGGTTTAATGCTCGGGTTCTCCTATTGACTTCCATTATACTCGGGTGCTCGGTAAAGCACCCGAGCATCCCGATGTGTTCGGCCAGAGCACTCGAGCACTATGGTGCTCGATCAACACTAGTTGTAATGCTTAGTCTCTTTCTGTCTACTTGTTTTTCACTGCACTTCCTTCCTGCTCTTCTTCCACTTTCTATAGACTTCTAGCATGTACTGTAATTCTTCAGTAAGCAGGAAGTCCTCTTGGTGTTATCACATTGACATCACTATTTTCAGAAAGTTAGTTTAGAAAAATGGGGTCGAAGAAAACAGCAGATAGCTGGAGAACAAGCTATTTTTCTCTACGATCTTGAAAAGTCTTTCTATATTCGCCTGTACTATTGATTTATGCATTGGTGTGTTAAACGACAACAACCATTTAAAAATTGTCTTGCAGGTTACATTAAAATGTGGAAAAAAATGCAAAATTCTAATAACATTCATCCCAGTATTCTGCCAGGTGCAGTGTTGTCATGGAAACCTTGCATTCATTTATATAACCATCCACATAAATGTCAATATTGCTGGTGGGAGAATGCAAATCATAATCATTGTTCTCACTCTCTGAAGGTTTCTCTTAATGTTTGTTTATACTTATTAAAGGGAAGGTAAGGGTCAGATCAAAAAATCTGTTAGAAGAAAATAGTTCCCTTTGTTAAAGGGACTCATGCAACAACCCCTTTTATACTGAAGATGAGAATAGGGCATATGCACAGAGGTTATCATTAGGAGATAACCTCTATAAAGTAAAAGAAAAAAAAATATTTGACAAATTCATTAGAATGAGAAAAGGTTTAAGCAAAATATAAATAATTCATTTAGATTACACAATTCATAAACAATAGATTAAATAGTTATATTGTAGTCTGCACAGTTTGAGAGAAATAGTTTTTTATGCAGCTAATAGACCACCATAGATGAAGTCCTAGCACTCCAAATGTAACATAAACATGAATGTCATTCACACATTTACGTACAATGTTTCAGCGTCAATGTCTTTATAGACTGCAGATGTGATGCTGATCTTATGCATTGCAAATAGCCACCATAGTCATGTGGCTCAATGTCATTATAAGTGATGGTCCCATGCATTGAGAAACACAAGGTAAAGTAGAGAAGTGGTATTGTAGGAACGGTATTTTTAACGATTTGTAATTTTTGTAAGTTAAAGGGCATCTGTTAGCAGATTTGTACCCATGAAACAGGCTGACCTGTTGGATGTGCACTTGGCAGCTGAAGGCATCTGTTTTGGTCCCATGTTCATATGTGTCCGCATTGTTAAGAAAAATAATGTTTCAATATATACAAATGAGCTTCTAAGAGCAACAAGGGCATTGCCGGTACACCTAGAGGCTCTGCTGTCTCTGCAAGTGCTGCACCCTCTACACTTTGATTGACAGGTCCAGGTGTGATGATGTTCTCAGCAGGTTATCCAGTTTGATAGGTAAAAATCTTCTGACAGAGGCTGTCACGGACGTATAGAGACGTCCCGGTGACGGTGAGTGGCAGGAGATCTGTGAGACTGGCAACACGTGGTTTGATCTGACAGGCTTTCCTTGTGGATCAATAGATGTCTGTGTTGTTTCTGGTAATGGCCACACCCCTTGCCTCCAGGTGTTGCTTATGTGGTCATTAGTGTTGGGCGCAAATATTTGAATAGTGAATATTAATTGCGAATATCGGCACTTCGAGAATTCGCGAATATTTAGAATATAGTGATATATATTCATAATTTTGAATATTCTAGAATTTTTTTCATCAGTAACCTCCTTTCTTGCTTGTGGGCCAATGAGAAGACTGCAATGTCTTTATCTGAGCTTAGCAACATCCCTAGCAACCAATAGGAAAGTTGCCTACCCCTTACTATATAAGAACCTCCCCAGCAGCCCTTGTATACAGTATTTTGCAGATCTGAGAGAGACAGCAGTGTTATTGCTGTGCTCTCTGCTTTCCTGTGTCATTACATTAGATAGCTACGTGTAGTTAGTTAGCTTATATATATAATACAAATAGTTAGTGGGAGATAGTCAGTGTAGGTTAGATAGTGATATAGTGTAGCTGATAGGATCTGCTGTCCATACATACATGCTACATACATAGTGCTGTATGTATGTACAGTACAGACCAAAAGTTTGGACACACTTGGACCTTCTCATTCAAAGAGTTTTCTTTATGTTCATGACTATGAAGGCATCAAAACTATGAATTAACACATGTGGAATTATATTCATAACAAACGAGTGTGAAACAACGGAAAATATGTCATATTCTAGGTTCTTCAAAGTAGCCACCTTTTGCTTTGATTACTGCTTTGCACACTCTTGGCATTCTCTTGATAAGCTTCAAGAGGTAGTCCCCTGAAATGGTTTTCAACAGTCTTGAAGGAGTTCCCAGAGATGCTTAGCTTAGTTGGCCCTTTTGCCTTCACTCTGCGGTCCAGCTCACCCCAAACCATCTCGATTGGGTTCAGGTCCGGTGACTGTGGAGGCCAGGTCATCTGGCGCAGCACCCCATCACTCTCCTTCATGGTCAAATAGCCCTTACTTTCAAAGTTTTCCCAATTTTTCGGCTGACTGACAGACCTTCATTTCTTAAAGTAATGATGGCCACTCGTTTTTCCCTTAACTGCTTTTTTCTTGCCATAATACAAATTCTAACAGTCTATTCAGTAGGACTATCAGCTGTGTATCCACCTGACTTCTCCTCAACGCAACTGATGGTCCCAACCCCATTTATAAGGCAAGAAATCCCACTTGTTAAACATGACAGGGCACACCTGTGAAGTGAAAACCATTTCAGGGGACTACCTCTTGAAGCTCATCAAGAGAATGCCAAGAGTGTGCAAAGCAGTAATCAAAGCAAATGGTGGCTACTTTTAAGAACCTAGAATATGACATATTTTCAGTTGTTTCACACTTGTTTGTTATGAATATAATTCAACATGTGTTAATTCATAGTTTTGATGCCTTCAGTGTGAATCTACAATTTTCATAGAAAAAGACACAAATGCAATAGCACTCTGCAACCAGCTTTCTGCCCTGCCTCTATGCTGGATGAGGCATTGGTGTACATTCTGGCCAAAGCGTAATAAGCCACTCACCACGTCAAGGTTGACTCTATGGAGTGGTCCCTAACACTAGTTCCTACCTGTTTGTGGGCCATGACAGCCACACAAAGTCCAGGGAATGCAGGTGCAGCATGCACGCCAAGCACACTCTGCTTTTAACCCCGTCTGGTGCCATTACAGCTTTCATCGGATCCAGGGATGCAAGTACCAAAATGCATACTGAGCCCACTATATACTTCTCCTGGAGCCAAATGGCTACTGGTAGGTGCTATATATGCAGACTCAGTTTTATACTGACTTTAAAACCAGCCTCCAGGACAGATTGACTGGTCAGGTGTGCATGACTGCATGGAGATCGCCACGCCTCCAATATATACTAAAAAGAAAAAATGTGGGGGATTCAATCAGCACAACCCTATATGCAGGTGCACATCGCTATGGTGAAATACATATGCAAAGAAAAAGACACAAATGCAATAGCACTCTGCAACCAGCTTTCTGCACTGCCTCTATGCTGATGAGGCATTGGTGTACATTTTGGCCGAAGCGTAATAAGCCACTCAGCACGTCAAGGTCGCCTCTATGGAGTGGTCCCTAACACTAGTTCCTACCTGTTCCTGGAGGCTGGTTTTAAAGTCAGTATAAAACTGAGTCTGCATATATAGCACCTACCAGTAGCCATTTGGCTCCAGGAGAAGTATATAGTGGGCTCAGCATGCATGTTGGTACTTGCATCCCTGGATCCAATGAAAGCTGTAATGGCACCGGATGGGGTTAGAAGCAGAGTGTGCTTGGCGTGCATGCTGCACCTGCATTCCCTGGACTTTGTGTGGCTGTCATGGCCCATAAACAGGTAGGAACTAGTGTTAGGGACCACTCCATAGAGGCGACCTTGACGTGGTGAGTGGCTTATTACGCTTTGGCCAAAATGTACACCAATGCCTCATCCAGCATAGAGGCAGGGCAGAAAGCTGGTTGCAGAGTGCTATTGCATTTGTGTCTTTTTCTTTGTATATGTATTTCGCCATAGCGATGTGCACCTGCATATAGGGTTGTGCTGATTGAATCCCCTACAATTTTCATAGTCATGAAAATAAAGAAAACTCTTTGAATGAGAAGGTGTGTCCAAACTTTTGGTCTTTACTGTATGTATGTATGTATGTATGCTACATACATACATACATACATACATAGTGCTGTGATGCCACAAGTTCACAACAATACTTAGTGCACCAGTCACTAATTAGTAGTCAGACCTGTTAAAATGTTAAGTTGCACGTATTGCGCCATATTATTCGCATCATTAGTGCCGATTTCGCAATCGCAAATATATTGGAGCACTTTATCTGCATATAAAGCTATTGTAATGTTCGGCCGTACCAACCATTTTCTCCAATCTCAGGAAACTTCTAGCAGCTTGAAAAATGTAGCTATAGTGTCCTACGCCTGTATTTCGCATGCATTACGTAACTATTACATTGCCGATTTTTCGCCATCAAGAAAATAATGTTGAATTTGCGAATTCCCAAATATATGACGAATATTCCACCAAATATTCCCGAAATATCGCAAATTTGAATATTGCCCCTGCCGCTCATCACTAGTGGTCATTTAACCTTCCTTATGTATAGTTGCTTCTCACACTATGCTGTGCAGTTTATAGCGTCTGTGCCTGTGGATTGTTTGATCTCGGCTGAGTTCCTGGTGCTTCCATAGCCTCTTTGAAGTAAATTCTTTTCTTTCCCTTTTGTATTTTGTTTGGGTTCTGTGTGTTGCATTTCCCTATTGTTTGTATTAGGTTTGAAGTAGACTCCTGTTCGTCCTTCCTTTTGGAGGAACAGGTAGTCTTGTCCCTGCCATTAGTACCAGGGTCCTATAGGGCTAGATAGGACTCTAGGTATTCCTGCTTATGAACTCACCTGTCTGTTCATACTGGTAGTCAGTCAGGATTTTGGTTAGGGTTTTCACTAGGAGGTGTCCACCTTCCTTTCCAAGGGAAACAATGCAGTTCACTGTGACAGTTGTGTCGATGTAGGCTTACTGCATTCCCTCTTGTGTACTCAGGGGAGCACCCAGGAATTTTGTCTAGGGCGGGTACGAAAGGCAAAAAAATGTGGAATGTGTAGTGCACTGTGCCAATTCTTTTGCCTGCCCATTTTTCAAAGCCCCCTTTATATTTAAAGATGTGGGGGGGGGGGGGGGGGGGCGTACTGTGTTGCGCTTATTCTTTTACTTGGCCATTTCTAAAAGCGCGCCACATTTTTAGCCCCGCCCATTATTAAAAGCCCCTCCTACATATAATAGGCCACGCCCAACAAACACTGTACAGCTGAAATTCTATTGTTGAGGCCTGTCTCTACACATCATACAGAGAGGGGAGGGTCTGTCCTGCCTGCACTGCCTGCTTATACAGCAAGCTACAGCCAGGAAGCTCCTCCGCTCTCCTCCCTCCCCAGATCCTGCTCAAGGACTGTGGTTCCCCCCTACCATCTGCCACCCGCCCGTGGCCTACTGCCCCTTTTGGCAGTCCTCACCCCGCTCTGAATCCTCCCTCTGCAAATGGCAGGGGGAGGAGCCGCAGCATCTCCTCTCCTACATAGCGCCCCATACCTCTTACATCCAGTGATGTCACCTTTGTTGTAGATGTTCTCTTTCTTTATCTTCTCCATTCAGACGAAACCGCCTAGATGATTTTTCAGCCATCTCCTGTCTCTGCAGAGATTAACAAACAGACATTAGTTTCCCACATTTCCATCATCTTCACATCTTCTGAACACCCTTTCCTGTCACCCCCAATACTCTACTGCAGAGAAAATCCCCTTGGAAATACTAATACCACCTTCAACAATTATTGGCACACAGTGCTCTAAAAAATAACTGCGCCCAGACACTAATAGTATAAAGATAATGTCCCCCAAAAATTATTGTGCTAAGCTGATACTGTGGCAGGGTGCCCCCCAAAGTAACACTGCTCCCCAAAATCCCACCAATAGAAATAATTCTCTGCCAGAGCACACTTAGTAGTAATAATACCCCTATAGTGCTCATACTAGTAATCATGTTCCTCATAGCCCCCCAGTAGTAGTAAAGCTAATACCCCCTAGTAGTAATAATTCTTCCTATAATATGACAGTACATGAAATACCCCGCTTAGTGCCCACAGTTGAGCTAGTGTCCCCATAATGTATGCCAGTATAAAATACCCCTATATAGTGCCCCAGTAAATGCTTTCATAGTGCTCCTCTCGCCCTTCCCCATAGTGTCCCCCATAATATGCCAGTAAAAAATGCCCCTTCTAAGTGCCACCATATGCCCCAATAGTGCTCCACTCCACCATAGTGCCCCATAATGCCGCTCCCCCCTATAGTGCCTCCCATAATGTGCCAGTAAAAAATGCCCCCTTAGTGCCACCAGATGCCATAATGCCCCCATAATGCGCCAATAAAAAAAGGCCCCTTTAGAGCCCCCACTTCCCCATAGTGCCCCCAAATAATGCCCCCAAATAATGTCCCTATAGTGCCACCAGATGCCCCATAGTGCCGTTCTCCCCTATAGTGACCCTCATAATGTGTCAATAAAAGAAAGCCCCTTTAGACCCCCCAGATGCCCCCATAGTGCTCCTCTCCCCCATGGTGCCCCCCCCATAATGTGCCAGTAAAAAATGCCCCCTTAGTGCCACCAGATGCCATAATGCCCCCCATAATGTGCCAATAAGAAAAAAAAGTCCTCTTTAGAACCCCCACTTCCCCCATAGTGCACCCAAATAATGCCCCTATAGTGCCACCAGATGCCCCATAGTGCCGTTCTCCCCTATAGTGCCCCCCATAATGTGTCAATAAAAAAAAAGCCCCTTTAGAGCCCCCAGATGCCCCCCATAGTGCTCCTCTCCCCCATGGTGCCCCCCCCCCATAATGTGCCAGTAAGAAATGCCCCCAGAGTGCCACCCCCCAAAAAAATTGGGCTGTAAGAATTGTCAGATGCCCCCATAGTGCCAGCTCCCCCCCTCCAAAAAAAAAGAAAAAAAAAAAAAGAAGAAAACACTGATACTTACCTCCATCAGCAGTGATGCGATGCAGGCCTCTTCCGGCCTGTGTCCCTGCTGTGTGCTGCCCGGCTCAGGCGGCTCGATGATAACATCACGCGCCGCCTGAGCCGGCCTCTGATAGGCTGCAGGAATTAGTGCCTGCGGCCTATCAGAAGAACAGGGGAGGGACACGCCTCTCCCTCCCCTGCCCTGCCGCAGCACAGGCATCTGTATCGCTGTCCTGAGGACGGCGATACAGATGGATATGGAGATAAACGCTTCCACAGTGGAAGGGATAAAAATAAATATATATTTGCTGGTTGTTCTAGGGGGGGTCCAGACCCGCTGGACCCCCCCTGTAGGTGCGCCACTGCGTGTACTGGATGCAGGCTGCTTGCTTGGGGCTGCATGCTGGCTGCGGTGTCTTTTGTGAACTGCTGCCTATGAATGTTTGCTCTCCCCGTGTCTGCTACTCTGTTTGTCTGTGGTGGTTGTTTGTGCTCTGGCATACTGGCTGCGGTGACTCCATGTGTGTGGTTGCAGGGCAATGTCCTGCACTGCAAACCCTTGTGTTTCTGTGGGTCTGGTACTCTGTTCTGATGGGGTTAACATTCCCTGGTCTGGTCCTGGGTGTGGCTGATCTGTTGCCCTTGTTATCCAGCTATATACATCTGTGAGCTGTGGGGCTTGTGGTCAGTCTCTTGTGTCTTGCTGGGTGTAGCACCTCGCTGCTCACCCAGGGGTCAGTCTTTCTGTGGCTTGCTAGTGTAGACCTTGCTGCTGACCGAGGGGATTTATACCATCTACCCTTCTGCAAGTTGTTGCCTGATTTTTCATTGGTGTTTGTTGCTATTGCCTTATCTGTTCCCCTGTACCTGTTCTGTGATTGTGTTTGAGGTTATGTCCTTGTCTGATCTGTACCTGCCCTGTATGATGTTGTTATCCTTTTCTGTTTCTTGTTTTGCCTTGCAGTGCTCAACTGCATCTGATAGCCTGGCAGTGCTGAACTGCTTCTGATGTATTCTGTCCCATGTCCTTCCTGGCAGTGCCTACTGCCTTCTGATCCTTGTCTGTTCATGCCTGCCTGTTGTACCTTCTGGTATCTGTTGCTTCCCGTGTACGTTCTGCCTGCATGAGAGCTTCACCGGAGGGAGAATCTCTAGCCTCTGTGTATCTCTAGTCTGTGTGCAGCTCTGATTGAGACCGCCATGCTTCCATTCCTCTTGGGGTCCAGGAATCTGCTTCTGTGCTGGTTCCCGTTTGTCTTTGTCTGTTCCATGTGCTGCAGTTGTATGGGTTCCAGTTCGGTTGCTCTCTGTTCCACTGGTGCGTGCACCTTCCTGGTTCCTTGCAGGTAGGGGCCAAGTGTACCGGGTCCTTCCTGGAGGTGTGACCAGTGAGCCCTCGGCCCAGTTCATCCCAACCACCAGGAGCTCACTGGCTCTCCGCCCTCTGGGTTTTGCCTGAGGTCTGCCGGTGCAATTGGTTCTGTGGTAGTGGTACTACTATTGCTTACCTGCTGTGTACTGTCACGTTATTTTATTACATGAGTAATAAAGTTCTCTGTGAGTCCTTGGTCTGTTTTGCCATGTCCTGTTTGCATGACGTCCCGGAGGTCTGCCTTGGGCTTCTGGCATGTGACACCTAGTTCTCAGGCCTGATTCCCTGTTTCCCTCTTCCCTTCTATGCTCGGTGTGGTGTTTCCCTCCCACACTGTAGCATGACAGATGCCCTTTAAGCCCCTATTTTTTTTTCGCACTTTGGTGATACAACTTTGCCTACTACTTATGATCTAGTAGAAAAACTTTTATCCAGCTCACCTTGGTATGGTATATAGTCCCGGCTCCAGAGGCCCTGGGGAGTGTTCCAGGGCCGACTAAGGGTACCTACCCGAAACGCGTCAGCGACCATGCCGTGGGGACAGTGACCATGTCGGTTTTAAGAAATATTTAATAAAGAAGAGCTGAAAAGAGGACCTCTATTTGTCTCCAGAATCCTTTTTCAAATTTGTCTACTTATGATCTAGTTTTTAATGTGCAGTTAAGTAGGTTATTTGCTTTTTTAATATTGATGACCTACTGTATCCTCAGGATAGGTCATCAATATCACATCAGTGTAGGTCAAACTCCCGGTGCGTCTGCCGATCAGCTCATACAAACTCTGCCTTCTCCTTATTGTTTACCTGCTCACTGTCGTAACTGTAGCAGTGAGCAGGTGTAATTACATCTTAGCCATCCCATTCAATTCATTGGGATGGCTCCTTTTTATTAAAGTAATCGGTGGGGGTATTTGGAGTCCAGTCCCCGCCGATCAGATATTGATGACCAGTCCTGAAGTAGGCATGTTTCTGGATTCTAGTAATGCTTCTGCAAGCACAGCTAATATATGAAAACTGTACTTAGCACAAGTGGAAATGGGCTTCACTGTAAGATCAAACAAGTCATTCATAACTCTGGAAAGTGTTAAAGACATTTACAAGCTAGATTCTACAAGCAAAAACTGCCTGCAAAGTTGTGAGCGCTCAGAAGGAGAACATTTATTATGATTTCTACAATATTTGGCCAATGTACCAGTACTTTTATAAGTTTATTTATTTTGATTATATAGTTGTGACATACTGTATACTGCTGCGCTTTACAGACATTGTCATAACTCACTCTCTCTAGTGGAGCTCACCATCTACATTCCCAATCAGTGAGTCTTAAGAGTGAGGGAGGAAACTGGAGAACCCAGATGAAATCCACACAAATACAGGGAGAACATACAAACTCCATGCAGATCTTGTCTTTGATCAGATTTCAACCCAGGACCCTAGGGCTGCAAAGCTGTTTTGCAAAATAAAGGAAGCAGATAAATGCTGAAAAAAACATAAAACCTTTTGAGTTATTCCAAACTTTTTATACTAGACAAAATTATAAACAAAGTTAATTTATAATGTAATATTTCATTGCTCTATGAAGCATGGATGTCCTCAGACAGAAACAGTAGACCAATGCACTTCTTAAGGTAGTTAATCCCATTGTCAACCAAACCTTCATGAGTGATTGAGCTTTGACTCTTGCAGTCGTGTGCACTTTTGCACCTAAAAAGCTTATCTACTACATAGCTACTGATCCATATGTCTACTGTTGTAGAAAACAGTCAAAAGTAGCAAATTAAGTCCTTGTGTGGCCATCCAATATAAATCAGTTGACAGGTCTGTACAGGATAGAATTAAATTGAAGGATTTAAATAAAATGAAAGGGAATGAATTTATAACAGGATTAGGGAGCAGCTTAAGTAAGGGTTTGTATAGGATAGAAGTTAAATGTTCAAAGTTAAACAGGAAAAGGTGCTGGCATTTATATCTACTAGAAAAAAAAATATGGTACAAAATGCATGATTATTTCTTAGCAAAAGGCTGTGAACTAGTTATGCTCTTTAAAAGATATATTGTCATCATAGAACAATTTTAACATACGGTACATAGTATATTGCCATGTAAAGTATGTTAATATGTAATATGTGCAACCCCCCGTGTTTCATGCAGGATCTTTGAATGGCTTGAAATAAATGGCAAGTGGCATAGTTCATATGCGGAAACGTAACATATTTTACTCAGTACTCAGGCATATAAAGCATGGTTGTTTCATCTACATATTTACACTGTCCATTCTCCTTGCATTTTCTCAGTTAGGCTCAGTCCTTGGTTACCATAAATTAGCAACCAAACCCTGATGCATGGGTATGCCAAAGGCATTTTTCTAGTCCCAGTGTGCTCATTAGCTTTGGGTTTCTCCAACTGCTCAGTCATGTATCCTTTCAAGCTCCCAGTGATTGATGCACAGGCCCGGGTGTGTGCTCTTTCTTCATCTGGTGGTATCTAACAATGATAGAGGGGAGCCCCCTTACCTCCATCCACCTGTGGATCTCCAAAGTTTCTGGCCCGGCACCCTCATTGCTCCAGTTTATGACCCGTTACTCTCTCCGTGTACCTGGCTCCCTGAATGGCAGATTCAACTTCTCAATCCTGTGGCTCCATCTGCAATAACAACTCCTTTTGCCTATAGCCCCTCTAGCAGCTCTATTTCTCTCTCATATACATGAAGTTTCCCTCCTTTGCTGCCTCAATGACTCTTGGACTGTAGAAAGCAGCCTCTGACACTTCTCCTTGGAGCTATGGTATCTATAACCATTCCATGTGGTTTCTATATTATTCAAAACTTTTCTTCCTAGTGTTAGTTCTTTTATATGGCTGAAGCAACAGAACAATCTAATGACAGCAGCACATAACAGTCATATCATTATTCACTTTCTCTTAGGGGTAAAGACCTAAAACCTATTGTGCCCGTGAATAAACCAGCAATAGTTTTCAGGTTTCTAAGCAAAAAAGAATAAAAACACACACTTCTCAATCTAGTAAGGCCTTTTATGATTATTATATATTTTAGTATATATTTATATCTATATATATATAGATATATATATATATATTATTTTTTTATGAGTTAAATGAGAGAGAATGTAAGTCTCTTCCAGGATTCAAACCTGGGATCTCTACGTGCAGAACCATGCACTTATCACAAAGCTATAGCATTATCACATAGAGATGTATGTTTTCTATATGCTTATAAGCTCATCCACATTACTGGTTCCTTTATAATCATATATTGTGCTTGTGAATAAAGCAATAATATGTATATTAGCTTTCTGAGCAGATACCAGTGGGGTGAAGCTATAGTACATAGTGGATATGATATGTAGATGCTAAGACACAGCTGCCCTCAGTATGTTTAGCCCTGTCAATCAAGAGGAGGGGTGAGTGTGTAGAGCACAAGGGGTGTTATAAAGCAGCGCTCAAAGGGATCAGCACTGCCTCCTGGTGCTTGAACTTCACATTTGCATATGAACAAAAATGCAGATTTATTTGCAGCTGTTTAGCATACAGAAAAAAAGATAGATATTGTTTTAATCAGCATGATGACCCCTACCAGCCAGTATGTCAGGTTTAATAGGGTTGATCCTGGGGACAGAGACACTTTAAGAAAAAAATAGTTTTTTATTCAAATCCATAACTTACATTTTGCTTTCTTAAAAACATTTTAAGGACTCATGCACACTTTTTCAGTGTGCAGTCAATTTTTATTTTTTTTGCAGCCCATATCCCATAACCATTCAAATTTAGTAAGGCCACAAAAAAAAAAAAAAGGAAATGACTTCACGTTTCTGTATGTCCACATGGCCGTTCTACAAAAAAAATAAAAATAAATATTGAACATGTCCTATTATTGTCCACATTACAGACAAGGATAGAACTGTTCTTTTATGGACGTTCCGCAATCAGAATGCACATGTCCAGTATCCGTGTTTTGCAGACCGCAAAAATACAATGGTTGTGTGTGTGTGAGCCCTAAATTAGTTTATGAAAATAATTTTTGAATGTTAAATTATTGTTTTGCTGAGGAGACCTATGACAGTTAAATAATTAATTACCAAATGTTGTACAGAACATTGTATAAATAATGCAAATACAGTATGTTAATAAATGCTGCTAAAAAGGTCATCTATACACTAAAAAAGTGTTTATTTAAAATTGTTCTATACAGAATCTTAATTATGTTCACCTGCATGTCATACTGTAGCTAGCTTATAATGAGATAATTAGCTTCATTTCCATCTAAAATTAATTACTGCCTATTGTATGACTTAAATGTTTAGGTTTTAGCATTCATTTAAAAAAAAAATTAAAATTGACTTAAACATTGATATATTATAAAAGTAAATCATCTGTAAAACATTGTGAATATAAAAAGTTTTCTTTTCTCATGACAATTCTGTTGAATAAGTAGAGTAATTTTACTATATTGTATTTTCAGTGAATTTTATTCACTGCTGTTATAAGATAAACACTTTGCTGCTTAATATTACCCCTATTCTAGTAAATAGTGGATGAGCATGATCTCAATGAGTGACAGGCTAGATTGTAGACTAAAGATGAGCGAATTTCTCAAAAATTCGATTAGGTCGGTATGCCGAATTTTCCAAAAAGATGAATTTCGATCTGAATTAATTTGTGGCGAATCGCGTTAAAAGAAGACAGCTATTTCTTGGCTGCAGAGAGCCTTTATAGTGGTGTAGAACACTGTGCCTTGCAGCAACACGCATAGTGAGACTGCTATGGTAGTGAAACAATACTGTGAGTCCGTATGACATGTAGATGACAGGCGTCGCTCTTAGAATCATTGCTCACTTCACTTCTTTGGACAGTTATGGGGCCAAAACTGACCAAATAACTCAAGTGTGAACTCAGCCTTACAGGTCGATGTTAGCGTCAGGTACAGTTGTGTTCAAAATAATAGCAGTCAGACATCACTAACCTGATCAATCACTGTTTTTGGTAGAAATGATATTTCTACATGGCAAATAATTTACAAGCAGGTGTAGTACAGTAATAGAAACCCAACAGACCCAACAGTTATGACAGGCATGCTGCCGGTTCTCTGTAATTCAATCACTTATTAAAAGGGGCATGTTCAAAATAATAGCAGTGTGGAGTTCAATGAGTGAGGTCATTCATTCTTTGAAAAACAGGTGGCAATTATTGCCCTTATTCAAGGAAGGAAGGCAGCAAATGTTGTACGTTCTGGTTACAGTGCATTTCTCTCTGAAATTCTGAGGGAAAAGGAGTGTTCCAGACATTGTTCAGAAGAACAGCGTACCTTGATAAAAAAAATTGATTGGAGAGGGGAAAAACATAGAAAGAAATGCAGAAAATGATAGGCTGCTCAGCTAAAATGATCGCAAATGTTTTAAAATGGCAACCAAAACCTGAAAGATGTGGAAGAAAGCGAAAAACTAACATTCGAATGGATAGAAGAATAGCCAAAATGGCAAGGACTCAGCCAACAATCAGCTCCAGGAAGATCAAAGAAGGTCTAAAGTTACCTGTAAATAATGTTACAATAAGAAGACGCCTATGTGAAGCCAAGCTATCTAAAAGAAGCCCCCGCAAAGTCCCACTGTTGAAAAAAAAAAACATGTGCTGAGGAGGTTACAATTTGCCAAAGAGCACATTGACTGGCCTAAAGAGACATTTTGTGGACTGATTAAAGTAAGATTGTTCTTTTTGGGTCTAGTGGCCAGAGACAGTTTGTCAGATGTCCCCCAAACACTGAATTCAAGCCACAATACACTGTGAAGACAGTGAAGCATGGTGGCACAAGCATCATGATATGGGGATGTTTCTCAAACTGAGGTGTTGGGCCTATTTATCACTTACCAGGCATTAGAGATGGCCTTGCGGTTCGCCTGGCGGTCGTTTCACGCCGAACTTTGCGTGTTCGCGATTCGCCGAACATGCGAACATATAGCAATATTCGCGCCCGCCATATTCTTTTACATTGTGAAGAATTTTGACCCATGACACATCCATCAGGTGGTACAGGACAGCCAATTGAGACGATTCAGCACATGGACATGGACCTTATAAATAAACCTGATCTGGGCGCCATTTTACATTCAGTATTTTGCCAGTGTAGGGAGAGGTTGCTGTGTGGAATACGGACAGACTGTTAGTTACAGAAAACGCTAGCTAATAGGGCCACAGAAGTCCTTTTAAGGACTGGTATAGGTGTACTATCGATAGGTGTGACATACTGAGGGGTTAATATACTTATAATATACTTTCTAACATAGAAAGCATATTATAGTGCAATTATATTGTGCAGCAGTTGTGTGTGGTTCTGCTTCGATACTGCAGCCACATAGAGTGCCAAACGCTATTGGAACAAATCATTTCTACTAGTGTGATATACCAGTTGCCCCCCAAAAACCTAATTGAAGCAGGGGTGTTATATACCAATAATATACGTTCTATATAGTGCATTTAGGTGGTGCAGCATTTGTCTGCGGTTTTGCTGCGCTACCGCATCTACACAGAGTGAAAAATACTATTGGAACCAATAATTCTACTGATGTGATTTACCAGTTGCCCCCCAAAAAAACTGATTGAAGCAGGGGTGTTATATACCAATAATATAAGTTCTATATAGTGCATTTAAGTAGTGCAGCAATTGTCTGCGGTTTTGCTGCGCTACCTCATCTATACAGAGTGAAAAACACTATTTGAAGAAATAATTTCTACTGGTGTGATTTACCAGTTGCCCCCCCAAAACACTGATTGAAGCAGGGATTTTATATACCAATAATATATGTTCTATATAGTGCATTTAGGTAGTGCAGCATTTGTCTGCGGTTTTGCTGCGTTACCGCATCTACACAGAGTGAAAAACACTATTGGAACCAATAATTTCTACTGGTGTGATTTAACAGTTTCCCCCCAAAAAAAACTGATTGAGGCAGGGGTGTGATATACCTTCTTCCACAAATACTGCTGTTCTATAGGGACTTTTGTCACAGGGTCATTTTGAAAATGACAGGCAGAGGAAGAGGCAGGCCATTCCGCAGGGGTGGTAGGGGTCGGGCAGGTGCACCAGGCCGGAGCCTAAGTGGGAAGTTGCAGAAGGTGCGTGCGATTACGTCAAAGGATGCACCAGACTTGGTTGAGTGGCTCCCTCAACCTTCCACTTCTGCACCCTCCTCAACCTCTCTATCTGCACCCTCTTCACTCTTTGTTGTGTTCACCCCAAAGACACCACCACCACCACCATATCCCCTCCGCTCAAGTCAGAGGAATTATTTTCCCATACATTAGAATACCTTACCGATGCGCAGCCATTCTTGACATCGGATCTGGAAGAGGAGGTATCAACGGTCGCCACCCAGCAGTCTGACGACAGTACCCAGATCATCCCAAGGAGGGTGGTCCCTGCTGTTGCTGCCTACTCCGAGATCTCTAATGTCAGTGGTGGTGAAGGTGACGAATCTGATGATGACGTGTCGATGGACGTAATGTGGGTGCCCACAAGAGAGGAAGAGGAGAGTAGTTCAGAGGGAGAGACGGAGCAGCAGATAGGGAGGAAAAGCAGGCAGAACTTACAGTGCACAGGAGGCAAAAAGCAGACTGCTAATGTATCTGGAACGAAACATCCAGCAAGCACGGTCACATCTTGTGCTCCCAGGATGCCGGCACATGGCTCCGCAGTGTGTTTTTTTTTATGTGTCCGTTGCTGACAATAGTGTTGCCATCTGCAGCCTGTGTTGTCAATGCATAAGTCGCGGTAAGCCCAACACTCACCTAGGGATGACCGCCTTAAGAAGGCACCTGGCCTTCCATCACCGAGCCCAGTGGGAGCAACACCGTCAGAACCCACAAAGCAACACTCCCGATGCCCACCGTCCTGCCTCTTCTCCTTCTCCTCTTTTCTCACAGTTATCCTCCACTCCAACTTCCACCGTGCCATCGTCGCGTTCATCTGGCAAAAGGCAGGCTTCCTTGCCCCAAATGTTCGAGCGAAAATAAATGATGATGCCGGATAACCCTCTTGCCCAACGGCTGACCGCTCGCTTGTCAGAACTGCTAGCCAGCCAACTACTGCCATATAAACTGGTGGACTCGGAGGCCTTTTGAAAGCTTGTGGCCTTTGGAACACCGCAATGGAAGGTCCCCGGAAGGAAATATTTCTCCCAGAAGGGCATCCCAGAGCTATATGGCCACGTTCAGTGGCAAGTGAATATATCTCTGTCACACAGTGTCGGAGCCAAGATTCATCTGACCACAGACACGTGGTCTAGCAAACACGGCCAGGGAAGGTACATAACTTTTATTGCCCACTGGGTGAACATTGTGACAGCTGTCAAGCATTCAACCCGTGGCACCTGTGTAGATTTGGTGCTACCGCCACAGATTGGATGCATGCCTGCCTCTTCTTCTCCTCTTCCACTGTGCCCCCCAAGCTCCCCAGAACCTATTCGACGTGCTAGGTGAGACGTTGCCATGCTGTGCTGCGTCTGTTGTGCCTGGAAGCCAAGAGCCACACCGGTCCTCCACTCCTTTCAGCTCTGCAGTCACAGGCAGATCAGTGGCTAACCCTGCTCAATTTGACAGTTGGTAAAGTGGTGTGCAACAATGGTGCCAATCGGCTGAGCATGCTGAAACAGGGTAAAATGACACACGTGCCATGCATGGCACACGTCCAGAACTTAGTCGTGCAGCGATTCGTTGCCAAATACCCTGGGGTCCAGGACTTCTTGCGGCAGGCCAGGAAAATATCTGGCCATTTCAGAAGATCTGCCTTGCTGACACCACCTGCCCGTCAGATGTCTGATTTGTGACTGCCCGACGCAATGGAACTCCACCTTGTATATTCTTGATAGGCTGCTCCAGCAGGAACATGCAGTTAATGACTACCTATACGAACTCTGTAGCAGGACAGGTTCTGGGGAGATTGGTTTATTATCACCGTGCCAGTGGCTGCTCATTCGCGACGCATGCAGACTTCTGCGGCCATTTGATGAGATCACCAAAATGGTCAGTCGCAGCCAGGGCGCCATCAGTGACATCGTACCTTACGCCTTCTTTCTGGAGCGTTCATTGCGTTGTGTCATTGATCAAGCCGTCGAGGAAGATGAGGAAGTCTCAATGCTGGATGAATTCCCAGGGGGGGCTAATCCATCTGAGACAAGTCAACAGCAGGAGTCTGAAGAGGAGTCAGAGGAGGATGGTTCCGGGGCGGAGGAGGAGCAAAAAGAGCATGCTTTAAACGTTTCTGGGATCCCTGGTGTTGTCCGTGGATGGGGGGGAGGAGAACGAGGATGATATTATCCTGGATGATGAGAAGGAGCCAGGCCACTCCACCGCTTCCAGTTTAGCGCAAATTGCGGCCTTCATGCTTCAGTGTTTGAAGAGGGACCCCCGTATAAAAAGCATAAAGGGCAAGGACCAGTACTGGGTGGCAACGTAATTAGACCCCCGATACAAACACAAAATGGTGGAAATGTTACCACCATCACAGAGGGCTGTCAGAATGCAGCACTTCCAGGCCTTGCTTCAAGAAATGCTGCATTCTGCTTTTGTGGGCGCTGGCAGAGGAATTTACACTCACAGAGAAACAGTTGCGGGTACCAACCCAACAGTGCCTGCAAGAAGAGGGCGGTTTGAAGATGTGTTGGTCACTTCGGATATGACATCATTCTTGCATCCAACCCATCAACAGCCGTCCTCCGGATCCAGCCTCAGGGAATGTCTAGACCGACAGGTGTCCGACTACATCGGGTTAACAGCCGATGTGGACGCTCTGAGAAGTGATGAACCCCTGGACTACTGGGTGTGCAGGCTTGACCTGTGGCTAGAGCTGGCACAATTTGCCATGGAACTGTTGGGTTGTCCCTCGTCCAGTGTCCTGTCCGAAAGGACGTTCAGCGCAGCAAGGGGGATTGTTACCGATAATATCAATTTTTGCAGATGACACTAAACTGCGTAAAGTAATTAACACTGAAGTGGACAGTATACTACTACAGAGCGATCTGGATAGACTGGAGGCTTGGGCAGATAAGTGGCAGATGAGGTTTAACACTGACAAATGTAAAGTTATGCACATGGGAAGGAATAATGCAAGTCACCCGTACATACTAAATGGTAAAACACTCGGTAACACTGACATGGAAAAAGATCTAGGAATTTTAATAAACTGCAAACTAAGCTGCAAAAAACAGTGTCAGGCAGCTGCTGCCAAGGCCAATAATGGTTGCATCAAAATGGCCATAGATGCCCGTGATGAGAACATAGTCCTACCACTTTACAAATCATTAGTCAGACCACACATGGAGTACTGTGTACAGTTTTGGGCTCCTGTGAACAAGGCAGACATAGCAGAGCTGGAGAGGATCCAGAGGAGGGCAACTAAAGTAATAACTGGAATGGGGCAACTACAGTACCCTGAAAGATTATCAAAATTAGGGTTATTCACTTTAGAAAAAAGACGACTGAGGGGAGATCTAATTACTATGTATAAATATATCAGGGGTCAGTTAAGAGATCTATCCCATCATCTATTTATCCCCAGGACTGTAACTGTGACGAGGGGACATTCTCTGTGTCTGGAGGAAAGAAGGTTTGTACACAAACATAGAAGAGGATTCTTTACGGTAAGAGAAGTGAGACTATGAAACTCTCTGCCTGAGGAAGTGGTGATGGTGAGTACAATAAAGGAATTCAAGAAGGGCCTGGATGTATTTCTGGAGTGTAATAATATTACAGGCTATAGATAACTAGAGAGGGGTTGTTGATCCAGGGAGTTATTCTGATTGTCTGATTGGAGTCGGGAAGGAATTTTTTATTCCCCTAAAGCAGCGGTGGGGAACCATTTTGCTGCCAAGGGCCATTTGGATATTTGTAACATCATTCGGGGGCCATACAAAATTCTCAATAAAAAATTTTTACTGCTGTATTTGGTCAAACATATAATTGACTTAGGGATAAGTTACAGAAATTGCACTTCAATTAAAATAATCTAGAGGGCTGTATTTTTGCAGCACAGAATAGCGCCTGCACTATATATATATATACAGTATATTACATACAATACAGGCGCCATATTGACCACACATAGCAGTCTAATTTTTAAGTTCAGAATGTTACTTATTTGACATTAATGGCAGGAAGCTAAACCCAGGGGGTCCAGAGAGGGGTTCACCCAGCTTTCACTCTCCCTGCCTCTTTCTTCGCAACTGTCCCTGCCTTTGTCCCTTTCTCAGCAAAATATCTGCCCCCACCTCCATCAGCCTGAAATCAGCCTCCTATCAGACCCCCCAGGCCTACATCAGCCTCAGATCAGACTCCCATCAGACCTCTAAGCCTCAGATTAGACCCCAATCAGACCCTTCCTAGCTTCAGATCAGACTCCCATCAGACCCCCAGCCTCAGACCAGACCCGGATCAGACGCCCAGCCTCAGATCAGCCCCCATCAGACCCCCCAGGGTCAGATCAGCCCCTATAAGACCCCCCAGCCTCAGATCAGACCTTCATAATACCCTCCCTAGCCTCAGATCAGCCCCCATCAGACCCTCCCCAGCCTCAGATCAGCCCCCATCAGCCCCCCTAGTCTCAGATCAGACCCCTATCAAACCCCAGCCTCAGATCAGACACCCCCAGCCTCAGATCAGACCCTCCCAAGCCTCAGATCAGACCCCCATCAGACCCTCCCCACCCTCCTTTAGCCTCAGATCAGCCCCAATCAGACATCAGATCAGATACTGTATTTAAGATAAACAAATAAACTTACCTCTCCAGCTCCGTACGGCGCTGCCTCTTGGCAGATTCACTTACCCTCCCTGTTCTTCTTCCTGCCGCACTATATTGTCACCTCACACCGCACAGCGTCAGGTCATAGTGCACGTCTACGTGCACTGCGTCCTGACGCTGGATGTGTCAGGACACAGTGTGGGGCTGAAAGAAGACCAGGGAAGGTGAGGACAGCCAGTGCAGTGCTGTTCTCACCTTCCTGTGCCTCCCGTATGCTAATGACCGCTTCCATAATGGAAGGGGTCATAAGCATTTTCACATTATGTTCTGGCAGGGGGCCGGGGGCCACATGAAATGATACCGTGGGCCGCATACGGCCCTCGGGCCGGAGGTTCCCCACCCCTGCCCTAAAGTGAGGAAAATTGGCTTCTACCTCACAGGGGTTTTGTTTTTGCCTTCCTCTGGATCAACTTGCAGGATGACAGGTCGAACTGGATGGACAAATGTCTTTTTTAGGCCTTATGTACTATGTTACTATGTTACTTATGTTTAAGGGTGCCAGAAGTTTGTTGACTCCATGCAACACAGATGTACAGCAGTTCTCAGAAACAGTGGTTATACAACTAAATATTAGTTAAGTGATTAAAAGGAAAGAAAAATCTTAAAACAATTTTCAGTTTATATAGTGAATGTTTGAGTTTGTAAAGAATATAAACACTGCTATTTTTTTGAGCAGTCTAATATTAACTTTTCTTTCATTTTAAGAGGAACAACACAAACTTGATATATTTTCTTTCATGTTTTGATTTGGAATAGAATGTGAAGTGTTCCCAATGCATTTGTGTGTATGGAATGTAAGAGAATGTCTGGAGTGGTAGTGGATGGAAGATATGTACCACCGGGGGTCGTGGCCCTGGTGGAGTAAGAGCAGGGTGGGTGTCTGTTCCCCACGGACCACCGCGGGTGGACGGGTTTCAGTTGTTGGTGTCAGTCTACACTGATCCTGGCAGGTTGGTTATCTCTGGCCTTAGTTGGGTAGGGAAGGAGTTAATCCTTCACTATGCTTGCTGGGTGTAGTCTGCCTGCTACACCCAGGGCTGTGGATATAGGTTTGAGGCTGACTGACTGTGGGGCGGCTGATAAAGTGTGGTCTCCTGTCTCACTGCAGGAAGCTGTATGGGAGGCTGATCGCTCGGTCGGGCTGAGCGCTGTAGTCCGCTCGTCTAACAAGAACTGCCCAATTGCTGCAGGCTCAGCGAAGGACCAAAAGAAAGGGATCCTGTGGCCGGAGCCAATCCCTTGTCCAGGCCGACACGTGGCCTGTCTAACTTGCACGAACTTGGACAAACCCACCCCATGACAAGGTGTAGTACTGACCACTGATGTGAGAGACTGTGTGAACAGGCACCAAGACGACTGCAGTGTTTGGGGATCCTTTGTGGGAGGTGGGGTTTATGGACATTGCTGTTGTGTGAATTGCACAGTTTTGATGTGATGCACTGGAGTGAATAAAAGAGCACGGTTTGGACACAAAGCCTGTCTCCTGAGCCTCTATACTGCCACCGCTACCATCTGCCTACCAGAGCAAGCCCCCACAATTGGTGGCTTCAGCGGGCAAACGGCAGTGAGGCTCAAAATTGCTATATGACTGTATGTCATATATTAAGCCGGCAAGCTTTGTGGCTACAGATAAGATGGAGGAGGCTATTAGACACTTGGTGCAAAGTAATGAAGAGGCTACTCGGAGACATGAGGAAGCCCTGAGAGACCAGCGGCAGTTGAATAGTCTACTGGCCCAGCAACTGGCGACTATGCAGGAGTCCATGCATGTGTTACAACAACAAGCCGTCTCGGGGGGGACCGCAATCCTACCGGCTGCCCGGGATAAGGTGCGCTCAGCGTTAAGGAAGATGGGCCCCGAGGATGATATCGAGGCGTTCCTGATGGTCTTCGAACGCACTGCGGAACAGGAAAGGTTACCAGCAGAACAGTGGGCCGAAGTAGTGGCGCCATTTTTAGTGGGTGACGCACAAAAGGCCTACTTCGACCTCAGTCAGGAGGAAGCCAAGAGCTATGAGAGGCTGAAGGGGGAGGTGTTGGCTCGTCTTGGGGTTAATACCTATGTGCGTGCACATCGAGTCTACCAGTGGGCTTTCTCAGAGTCCAAGCCTGCTCGGTCCCAGGCCTATGACCTGTTACACCTCGTAAAAAAATGGCTGCAGCCTGAGACATTGAGCCCCTCACAGATGGTGGAACGTGTGGTGGTGGATCGTTTGGTGCGTACCCTCCCAAGAGCAATACAGCGCTGGGTGGGACAAGGTGATCCAGGCACCCTGGATCAAGTTGTTGGCCTAGTCGAGAGATACATGGCAACCCAGGACTTGGTCCGAGAGTCCGCCTTCCTGCAAAAACCGCGTTCACTCTCCCTGCCACAAGGGGGACCTGAGAAGAGGGCTCAACCGCTTAAAGGGGGGGGAGGTGATTTCCACTCCTGGGAGGCCAAACCTGGGGAGACGAGAGGCCCCGGGGATTAGATGTTGGCACTGTCAGGGCTTGGGACACATTGCTGCCAACTGCCCGAGGGCGGCAGAGCCCATGGACTGCGGGTTCGCACGACGGTCCTCCTTTTTCGGCCAGCCGGTGTATGTTGCTGCTTCGCTGCTATCCACTGATACACCCCTGTTTTGTGCCATCTCTATTAATGGACACCCAGTTAAGGCATTGCTAGACTCGGGGAGCTTAGTGACCCTCGTGCACGAGTCCCTGGTGGCCAGTCGCGGCCCAGGCAAGCAAACCATCAGGATTGTGTGCATTCATGGGGACCAGCGAGAATATCCTACAACCTGTGTGACCTTGTCTACCCTCGGAAGGGAGATACAGCAGGTGGTTGGGGTGGGGCGACAAATCCCTTACGCTGCCATCCTAGGTAGGGATTGTCCCTTGTTCTGGTCTCTCTGGGAGGGACGGGGTGCAGAGCCGGTGCCCGTTGATCCTGAAGAGGAGCTACCAGCTGTAGGGGTCACCAATAAGGAGGAAGAGTGTCAACCCGATAGCTTGTACCTAGAAGGGTTGGCTGGTGAGCCGGCGGCAGCCCCATCTGTTCCAGAACTAGAAGTATCCCGAGACACATTCGGGACCGCCCAGCTCCAGGATCCTACATTGTCACGGGCCAGAGAAGGGGTGACTGTCATCAATGGAGTGGCTCAGCACCCGGGAGCCGACTCGGAATTTCCCCACCTGGCCTGTAACCAGGACCTACTGTATCGGGTCGACAAAGTCCGGCAAGAGGTAATAGAACAGTTGGTGGTACCCCAGCCATACCGCCGCATGGTATTAGACCTAGCGCATACTCATGTGTTAGGAGGACATCTGGGGGTCCAGAAAACTCAGGAACGTATACTACAGCGTTTCTATTGGCCGGGGATATATGAGGAAGTCAGGAGGTTTTGCCAATCCTGTCCAGAGTGTCAGAGGACCAGCCCCCAGCCTCATTATCGTAGTCCCCTGGTGCCCATGCCCATTATTGAAGTACCTTTCGAAAGGGTCGCAATGGACCTAGTAGGCCCCATTAACAAGTCAGCCAGAGGCCACCAACATATCCTGGTCATAGTAGACTACGTTACTCGCTACCCTGAGGCGATACCCCTGCGCCACACGTCAGCCAAGCTGATAGCCAAGGAGCTGATGGGTATGTTCTCCCGGGTGGGGATCCCAAAGGAGATATTGACGGACCAAGGGACCCCTTTCATGTCCAAAGTGATGAGGGAGCTCTGCAAAATATTAAATATTAAGCACTTGCGTACTTCCGTCTATCACCCCCAAACTGACGGGCTGGTGGAACGCTTTAATAAGACCCTAAAGTCCATGCTCAAGAGAACGGTGGCAAAAGATGGAAAGGACTGGGACCTCTTGCTGCCCTATGTGTTATTTGCGGTGCGAGAAGTGCCCCAGGCGTCCACGGGGTTCTCACCGTTTGAGCTGTTATATGGTAGGCATCCACGAGGGCTGTTGGATATCGCTAAAGAGGCATGGGAACAACAGTACCCCTCACAAAAGCATAGTCGAGCACATCGAGAAGATGCAGGACCGGATAGGAACAGTTCTGCCCATAGTCCGTGAACATATGGAAGCTGCACAGCTGGCCCAGAGCCGCGTGTACAACCGGGCCGCCCAGGTAAGGACGTTTAACCCGGGCGACCGAGTGTTAGTACTAGTGCCCACCGTAGACAGCAAATTCCTGGCCAGGTGGCAAGGGCCATATGAGATAAGAGAGAAGTTAGGCCCCGTGAATTACAGGGTATACCAGCCAGGAAGGCGGAAGCCCGAGCAGGTGTACCACGTTAATTTACTGAAAGCCTGGAAAGATAGAGAAAGTCTTTTTGGGGATGACCCGCGCTTTGTCTTGGCTGCAGAGAACGTCCCCGGCCCTACAGTGGTACCAGAGGACACCCCTGCAGTAAAGATAGGTAGCGGTTTGTCGACTAAGCAGACTCAAGAAGTGAAGGCGTTCATTAGCAGGAATAAAGACGTGTTCTCTGACCTTCCGGGACGTACCAATCTCGTCCAACATGACATTGTCACCGAGCCCCAGGAAAAGGTCCGTTTACGACCGTACCGGGTACCGGAGGCTCGGCGACAAGCCATTTCAGAGGAAGTAAAGTTTATGCTGAAGTTAGGGGACATTGAGGAGTCTAGAAGCGAGTGGGCTAGCCCGATCGTTCTTATCTCAAAGCCCGACGAATCATTACATTTTTGTAATGATTTCCGGAAACTAAACGAGATTTCAAAGTTTGACGCCTATCCCATGCCGCGAGTAGATGAGTTAATAGAGCGAATGGGTAAAGCCAGGTATTTCTCAGTGATAGATCTCACAAAAGGGTACTGGCAGGTACTTTTAACAGAGACAGCAAAAGAGAAGACCGCCTTTGTCACGCCGGAGGGGCTGTTCCATTATAGAGTGTTGCCCTTTGGGTTGCACGGTGCTCCAGCCACGTTTCAACGGCTGATGGATATCGTCCTCAGACCACATCTCCGGTATGCCTCAGCATATTTAGATGATATAATCATATTTAGCCAGGACTGGGAAAGTCA
Source organism: Bufo bufo (assembly GCF_905171765.1). Lineage (NCBI taxonomy): Eukaryota > Metazoa > Chordata > Amphibia > Anura > Bufonidae > Bufo > Bufo bufo. Next base: position 327,761,592 of record NC_053393.1, read on the forward strand.
CTTGTCGAAGGTTCAAGCAGTGATAGACTCGCTCAGGAAGGCAGGATTGACCGCCAACCCAAAAAAGTGCTCAGTGGGCCTGGAGGAAGCGTGGTATTTGGGTTATGTCATTGGACGCGGAGTCGTTAAGCCCCAAATAAATAAGATCGAGGCGATCCGAAATTGGCCTACACCCCTTACGACCAGGCAACTGCGGTCATTTTTAGGGATGGTAGGGTATTATATGCGGTTCATCCCACATTTCGCCACTATAGCTGCCCCGTTGACAGGACTCCTGAAAGGTAGGAAGTCGGTAATGGTTCGCTGGGATGAGCAGGCGGAAGAGGCGTTCTCCCGTTTGAAGTCGGCCTTATGCGGGTCCCCAGTTCTGGTGACGCCCGACTTCGGACGGGAGTTTATAGTCCAGACGGACGCCTCTGGAGTAGGCCTCGGGGCGGTACTCTCCCAGGAAATCAATGGTGAAGAACACCCCGTTGGTTTCCTGAGCCGCAAGCTCACCCCAGCGGAAACCCGGTACAGCGTGGTAGAAAGAGAATGCCTCGCCATCAAGGGGGCACTTGAATCTCTCAGGTATTACCTGTTGGGGAGAAGGTTCCGTCTGGTGACTGACCACTCCCCTCTCCGGTGGATGAGCCAGTCTAAGGAGGGGAGCGCCCGGGTCACCAGATGGGTTTCAGTTGTTGGTGTCAGTCTACACTGATCCTGGCAGGTTGGTTATCTCTGGCCTTAGTTGGGTAGGGAAGGAGTTAATCCTTCACTATGCTTGCTGGGTGTGGTCTGCCTGCTACACCCAGGGCTGTGGATATAGGTTTGAGGCTGACTGACTGTGGGGCGGCTGATGAAGTGTGGTCTCCTGTCTCACTGCAGGAAGCTGTATGGGAGGCTGATCGCTCGGTCGGGCTGAGCGCTGTAGTCCGCTCGTCTAACAAGAACTGCCCAATTGCTGCAGGCTCAGCGAAGGACCAAAAGAAAGGGATCCTGTGGCCGGAGCCAATCCCTTGTCCAGGCTGACACGTGGCCTGTCTAACTTGCATGAACTTGGACAAACCCACCCCATGACAAGGTGTAGTACTGACCACTGATGTGAGAGACTGTGTGAACAAGCACCAAGACGACTGCAGTGTTTGGGGATCCTTTGTGGGAGGTGGGGTTTATGGACATTGCTGTTGTGTGAATTGCACAGTTTTGATGTGATGCACTGGAGTGAATAAAAGAGCACGGTTTGGACACAAAGCCTGTCTCCTGAGCCTCTATACTGCCACCGCTACCATCTGCCTACCAGAGCAAACCCCCACAGGAAATAAAAGCTATTAGAAGAATTTTGAGCTTTATTCACTTTTTTTAAGCACACTTCTATTATTTTGAACACAACTGTATAAAGAACCTTGCAGAGGCCCAATATCCTACTATAACATGAAAGAGCACACTTCTTTTACACCATCATCAGCTGATTTCACATACATTTCACATAGATGTCTACAGAACCTGTTCTATTAAACGTTTATACAAGTAGAGCCCCCCTGACAGAGTGGAGAGGGTGTCAGCAGTAAGTTTGTGTGGACATCACTGATTATTTTGCCCTAACCTTAAAAAAAACGGATCCTGTCTGTTGAGCATCTGCCTTCACTCGGTCAGCATTTGGTCAGTAATCCATCAGTATTGCTAATGCCAAAAAAACAGGAGTGGATCCAAAACAGAAATGACACATGAATGGAATAGTTGCATGCCGTCTGTGTTTTGTATCCACTCCTTCTTTTGACTACCAAATCATAAGCCAACTCTGATAGGACCATACATGCCTTACAGCTGCTACACAGACAGGATCCGTGGTGTGTCTCATTTTTCCTTCCCTTTAAAAGTTCATAAGAAGGGAAAAATAAATGATGATGTCAACCAGGCCAAAAAGGCAAAATAGTGGCCCAGTCATGAAGTGGGAAGGGTGGAAACAGCATGAGAAGTCCACAGAGTGGCCCAATGACATAGTGTGGAGGTAGCAAAAGCATCAGGAGACCATAAAGTAGCAAGGTGACATAGTGTGGAGGTGGCAGCAGCATCAAGAGACCACAGAGTGGCCCAATGGCAGAGTGTGGAGGTGGCAGCAACAGCATAAAGAGGCCACAGAGTGGCAAGGTGACATAGTGTGAGGTAGCAGCAGCATCAGGAGACCACAGAGTGGCAAGTTGACATAGTGTGAAGGTAGCAGCAGCATCAGGAGACAACAGAGTGGCACAATGACAGAGTCTGGGGGTGGCAGCAGCATGAGGAGACCAAAGAGTGGCACAATGAGAGAGTGTGGAAGTGGCAGCAGCATAAGGAGGCCTCAGAGTTGCAAATGACATAATGTGGAGGTGACAGCAGCATGAGGAGACCACAGAGTGGCAAGTTGACATAGTGTGGAGGTGGCAGCAGCATCAGGAGACCACAGAGTGACCCGGTGACAGAGTGGGGAGGTAGGTGGCACTAACAGTACCCGCTTATGATGGTGGGTGTAAGAAGGAGCACTTGGCATCAGATGTGTGGCATGAGATAGGTGGCAGCATCAGAAAAAAAGCTGAGGCAGGTATCCAGAAGAAACTTTTCTCTTTTGTCAAGGTTTGGGAGAGGCAACATGAATAATCTAGTCTGATGCATCAGGCAATGGTGGGTATAAATCCTGGTTGATCCACGCCTGACTCATATTGACAAAGGTCAGAATCTCCACATTTTGGTTGTATAGGCGAGTTCACCTTGGAGTAACTATGGCCCCTGCCACACTAAACACCCACTTTGATGCCACACTACTGGCAAGGCAGGACAGCTTTTCCAGGGCAAACTCGGACAGTTGCGGCCACAAATCCAGTTTGGCTGCCCAGTAGTCCAGTGGATTTTCAATGACGACTGATAGGGTGCACTCCAAGTATGCCACAACCTGCTGGTTCAGATTCTGCTCTATGTATAGCTGCTGGTGAGTAGTTTCTTCACTATGGGGGTGAAGAAAGCTGCTCATCAGCAACTGTAGACCCAGGCTGCTGCTGATGGAGCTGGTACTGCTCCTGCCACCCCCCTTCAGCAGCCATGGCAGTGGAATGTGAGCGCAGAGGGCCCCCTCCGGTTAGACCTGTGAGAGGATGGACAATGGCGCAGATAGGCAGCGGCCAACTCACTACATAGGATGTCTCTATAGTAGTTCAGTTTGTCCTCCCTCTCAGTGGGTGTAAAAAAGGCCCCTATTTTGGACCGGTAGTGAGAGTCTAACATTGTGGAGAGCCACTGGTCAACCATCTGCCAAATGGCTGTCGGCTGTCACTATGCAAGCAAGTAAGCATGCATCGGGCCATTTGAGCAAGTGACTCGGAGGGCGTCCCTTCCTCCATTTCCACTGCAGACTGCCACGGTGTGTCTGGGTCATCTGCCTCGTCTTCCTTATCTCCCTCTTGCTCCGCCGGCTGCTCCTGCTCCTCCTATCCAATCACCTATGTAGAAAAGTCACCCATTTCACGGCACATTGCTTGTTCTCCAATTTCCTCCTCCTCCAGTTCAGCCCCCACAGGGCTCATGTGGCCATGAGATGTAGGTGCCACATCTCTAGTCCCCTGACCAGCCAGATTTACCAGCATCTTTTCCAAGATATGAATCAGTGGAATGACGTTGTTCATCCTGTAGTCCTGGTGACTGACAAACAAAAATGGCCTCATCAAAGGGCCCAAACAAACGGCAGGTGTCACGCATGAGCTGCCACTGGCTAACATCGAAGTTACACAGGGGAGTACCTCTGTATGCCTGTATCATCAAGAAATCATTTATGGCCTTTCTCTGCTCGTACAGTCGGTCAAACATATAGAGGGTGGAATTCCAATGGGTGGAAATGTTGTATATCAGCCTATGTTGCAGCCTATGTTGGGAAATGCCGCTGTAGGTCAAGGAGGGTGTGCTTGGTGGTGTACGAGTGGCTGAAGTGCATGCAATGTTTCCTGGCCATTTTTAGGATGTCTTGCAGATGGGTGGAAGACTTAAGGAAACGCTTGACAACCAGATTGAACACGTGTGCCATGCAGGGCGCATGGCTTAGCCCTTCTTGACGCAGCGCTGACACAATGTTCTTTGAGTTGTCGTGGAAAAGGCCAGGATTTCTTGATGAAGGACGGGGAGCAGTTCCTCTCCTGTGTGACTCAGTTCGCACAGGCAAACTAGGTGCAGAACAGCGTGACACCACCGTTCCCTGCACATGTGGTATGCTGGTGGGGCACTGTGAATTGTCCCTGCAGTGGAGGCTGAGGACACGCTGGAGGATGAGGAGGCAGAGGCGGACATTGTCGCAGGACCAACGGCGTGAGAACGTGGAGGCGGAAGCGGTGTCACTTGGCAAAGTTGCTGGTTTGGCTAGGCAGAAACCACATTTACCCAGTGGGCCTTAAAAGACGTATATTGTCCTTTACTGTAGTTATAGCTACCGACCAATTTTCCCCGAAAAGTCTGCAGCAAAAACAAATGTCACCACTGAATGGCTAATCGACGCAATTACTTAGTCCCTACAGAAGAAAGTCTACATTCACCAATCAATTTTCCCAAAAAAGGCTGTATCACAAAAAAATTTCACCACTGAATGACAATGTAAATTCACAGCAGAACGGCTAATAAAAAGTACTTATTTTTTTCTATTAATAAACACCAACAATGGCTGTATGACAATGTAAATTCACTGCAGAATGGCTAATAACACATACTTATTTCTGTTATTAAAGGGGTTGTCCGGGTTCAGCTCTGAACCCGGACATACCCATATTTTAACCCAGGCAGCCCCCCTGATGTTAGCATCGGCGCATCTCATGCTCTGAAGCACTCCCTTGCCCTGCGCTAGATCGCGCATGGCACAGGCTCTTTGGTTTACAATGACACACTGCCGGGCGGAGGCTTCCGCCTGGCAGTGTGTTCGGTGACTTCACCGGCTCTGATGGGCGTGCTTTAGCACTGCCCTAGCCATTTTACTGGCTAGGGCAGCACTAAAGCCCGCCCATCAATGCCGGTGATGTGACCGGGCTTCCATGCAGCCCCATGGAACTCACCATAACTCCTGAAAATGCCTTTGCCCTGCTCCGATGTTCAAGTCAGGTGGGCTGCCTGGGTGAAAATGGAGGTATGTCCGGGTTCAGCTCTGAACCTGGACAAACCCTTTATTGAAGCGCAAGTCTGTATGACAATTTAAGTTCACTGCAGAATGGCTAATAACACATACTTATTTTTCCCATTAATACACCCCAACAATGGCTGTATAACAATGTTGGTTCACTGCAGATCGTCTAATAAGAAGTATTCTTTTTCCTATTAATACACCCCAAAAAAATAAACATAACAATCACAATTCACCGCAGAACGGCTAATAGGACGTACATATCTATCCTATTAATACACCCCTTAAATGGCTGTTGAACAATGGAACTTCAAACGGCAAATAATATTTTTTTTTTACCACTAATACACGCCAAAAAGGCATTTAATTTTCTCACTTCACCACACAACGGCTAATAAGCCCTTTTTCTTTTTCCCCACTAATAATTGCCAAAAAAGGCTTTAGAACATATAATTGCGGCCGTGAATGGCAAATAATGTTTTTTTTGCCACTTATACATGCCAAAAAGGGCTGTAATTTTCCCACTTCACCACACAACAGCTAATAAGCCTTTTTATCTTTTTCCCCACTAATACACGCCAAAAAAAGGCTTTAGGACATATAATTGCGGCCGTGAACGGCAAATAATGTTTTTTTTGCCACTAATACACGCCAAAACGCCAAAATGGGCTGTAATTTTAACACTTAAACACACAATGGCTAATAGTGTTTGACGAACATCGGCGCTTCGCGAACGCGACCAACTGTTCACGAACCGCAAGTTCGCAGCGGGCCCCATTTACTTTAATGGCAGGCGAACCTGAAAGACCTTCAGGTCATATTTGCAGCCACCAAATACTTGCTAGAAGTGCACAAATCATCCCACAACATTGACAGTGACATACCAGAGGAGGATCAATGGCAAAAATTCCCACAAAAAATATGTATTTTAATCAAGGGAAACTGTCAAAAATGTGGCCTGCTGGAGCCTAGAAAAAAATTATTTTAGACCACGGGAGTACAGGCCCCAAACATTAGGCATTCACCGGACAGAAAACATCAAGTGATTATTTGGCTGGAGGTATATTAGACGGTCAATGGATATCAATTTTACTTCAGGCCAGTGGACTACAGGCCCCAAAATTATTCATTCACCGTACAGAAAAGAACAATTGATAATGTGGCTGGAGGTACATTAGGCGGTCACCGTATAGCAATTTTACTGTTGGCCAGTTAGATTATAGGCCCCAAAAATTATGCATTCACCGTACAGAAAAAAACTATTGATTATGTGGCTGAAGTATATTAGACGGTCATTGGAAATCAATTTTACTGCAGGCAAGTGGAATATAGGCCCAAAACATTAGGCATTCACCAGACAGAAAAGAACAAGTGATTATGTGGCTGGAGGTACATTAGAAGAACAGTGGATAACAATTTTACTGCAGGCAAGTGGAATATAGGCCCAAAACATTAGGCATTCACCAGACAGAAAAAAAACAAGTGATTATGTGGCTGGAGGTATATTAGAAGAACAGTGGATAACAATTTTACTGCAGGCCAGTGGAGTATAGGCCCCAAACATTAGGCATTTACCGTACAGAAAAGAACAAGTGATTATTTGGCTAAAGGTATGTTAGGCGGTCACCATATAACAATTTTACTATTGGCCAGTTAGATTACAGGCCCCAAAAATCATGCATTCACCACACAGAAAAGATCAAGTGATTATGAGGCTGGAGGTATATTAGACGGTCAATGGATATCAATTTTACTGCAGGCCAGTGGAGTACAGGCCCCAAAAATTAATCATTCAACGTACAGAAAAGAACATGTGATTATGTGGCTGGAGGTATATTAGACGGTCATTGGATATCAATTTTACTGCAGGCCAGTACAAATATATGACAAATACATATATTTAAAATAACTAAAGGTATAACATTGGATTAAAAACATGGCTAACAAAATTCCCCCTCTTGAAAAGAAAACCAAATGATAATAGTTGAAATTCGATAACACGTGGTCGTCACAGGTGTTGAATTCCTCCATGGTCCCAAACATTAGGCATTCACCGGACAGAAAAGGCCTTTTATGCCGCTGTATTAACATAAGACAAGGACCATTCTTTATTCTGGGTGGTGGCAGATATGTGTGGCCTGGCATGAGGAAATTCAATTAAACGTGGTCTTCATAGGTGTTGAATTCCTCTGAGATCCGTGCCTCATTCATTTTTAGGGGAGTAGCATCTCTCCTTAGGGAGATAGCACCTTAATCAGCGTGAGGAGACTTATAGGCCATACATGCTCCTCATCAGTGTAGAGCAGAGAGTACTAGCTTGCTGGGTGAGAGGCCTGTCAGGGTTAGGGGGGTATTATCTCTCCTTTTTGCGAGAGAGCGCCTTAATCAGCGTTAGATTACAGCGTGAGGAGACTTATAGGCCATACATGCTCCTCTGGAATTCTGGGAGGAAAGGGATGCAAATGAGCTCTTAACAAGCTCTGCCTCTAATGCCACCAGATTTAAGGCAGCTATCCTATAAGTCAATGTTCAGCTCTTTAACTAAGCCTTGAGAGATGACATGTCTGCCATTTTCAAAATAACTAGTTTCTGCTATATGAGGCCTACTTGAAATCTATCCCAAAAAGGATATCTTACATTGAAGGTGCTGATAGTGTCATTCAGAAAAACCTAAGACACACGCTAACGTGCAGATAGAAGTCTAATTCTGTGATTAAACCTATACCTGTCACACAGCGCAAAAAAAAAACAGGCCTCACATTTCTATTCAACCAAATCTGTACTGTTTTAGCTGGTCAAGTTATTTGTAGTGACCGAAAAAGCACACTTTTTGTTCTGGGTTGAAAAAATATTCCCAAATTTGCCACTCTCAAAATAACTAGTTTCTGCTATATGAGGCCTACTTGAAATATATCCCAAAAAGGATATCTTACATTGAAGGTGCTGATAGTGTCATTCAGAAAAACCTAAGACACACGCTACCGTGCAGATAGAAGTCTAATTCTGTGATTAAACCTATACCTGTCACACAGCGCAAAAAAAAAACAGGCCTCACATTTCTATTCAACCAAATCTGTACTGTTTTAGCTGGTCAGGTTATTTGTAGTAACCGTAAAAGCACACTTTTTGTTCTGGGTTGAAAAACTATTCCCAAATTTGCCATTCTCAAAATAACTAGTTTCTGCTATATGAGGCCTACTTGAAATCTATCCCAAAAAGGATATCTTACATTGAAGGTGCTGATAGTGTCATTCAGAAAAACCTAAGACACACGCTACCGTGCAGATAGAAGTCTAATTCTGTGATTAAACCTATACCTGTCACACAGCGCAAAAAAAAACAGGCCTCACATTTCTATTCAACCAAATCTGTACTGTTTTAGCTGGTCAAGTAAATTGTAGTGACCGTAAAAGCACACTTTTTGTTCTGGGTTGAAAAACTATTCTCAAATTTGCCATTCTAAATAATAACTAGTTTCTGCTATATGAGGCCTACTTGAAATCTATCCCAAAAAGGATATCTTACATTGAAGGTGCTGATAGTGTCATTCAGAAAAACCTAAGACACACGCTACCGTGCAGATAGAAGTCTAATTCTGTGATTAAACCTATACCTGTCACACAGCGCAAAAAAAAAAAACAGGCCTCACATTTCTATTTAACCAAATCTGTACTGTTTTAGCTGGTCAAGTTATTTGTAGTGACCGTAAAAGCACACTTTTTGTTCAGGGTTGAAAAAATATTCCCAAATTTGCCATTTTCAAAATAACTAGTTTCTGCTATATGAGGCCTACTTGAAATCTATCCCAAAAAGGATATCTTACATTGAAGGTGCTGATAATGTCATTCAGAAAAACCTAAGACACACTCTACCGTGCAGATAGAAGTCTAATTCTGTGATTAAACCTATACCTGTCACACAGCGCAAAAAAAAACAGGCCTCACATTTCTATTCAACCAAATCTGTACTGTTTTAGCTGGTCAAGTTATTTGTAGTGACCGTAAAAGCACACTTTTTGTTCTGGGTTGAAAAAATATTCCCAAATTTGCCATTCTCAAAATAACTAGTTTCTGCTATATGAGGCCTACTTGAAATATATCCCAAAAAGGATATCTTACATTGAAGGTGCTGATAGTGTCATTCAGAAAAACCTAAGACACACCCTACCGTGCAGATAGAAGTCTACTTCTGTGATTAAACCTATACCTGTCACACAGCGCAAAAAAAAACAGGCCTCACATTTCTATTCAACCAAATCTGTACTGTTTTAGCTGGTCAAGTTATTTGTAGTGACCGTAAAAGCACACTTTTTGTTCTGGGTTGAAAAAATATTCCCAAATTTGCCATTCTAAATAATAACTAGTTTCTGCTATATGAGGCCTACTTGAAATCTATCCCAAAAAGGATATCTTACATTGAAGGTGCTGATAGTGTCATTTAGAAAAAACTAAGACACACGCTACCGTGCAGATAGAAGTCTAATTCTGTGGTTAAACCTATACCTGTCACACAGCGCAAAAAAAAAACAGGCCTCACATTTCTATTCAACCAAATCTGTACTGTTTTAGCTGGTCAAGTAATTTGTAGTGACCGTAAAAGCACACTTTTTGTTCTGGGTTGAAAAACTATTCCCAAATTTGCCATTCTCAAAATAACTAGTTTCTGCTATATGAGGCCTACTTGAAATCTATCCCAAAAAGGATATCTTACATTGAAGGTGCTGATAGTGTCATTCAGAAAAACCTAAGACACACGCTACCGTGCAGATAGAAGTCTAATTCTGTGATTAAACCTATACCTGTCACACAGCGCAAAAAAAAAACAGGCCTCACATTTCTATTCAACGAAATCTGTACTGTTTTAGCTGGTCAAGTAATTTGTAGTGACCGTAAAAGCACACTTTTTGTTCTGGGTTAAAAAACTATTCTTAAATTTGCAATTCTCAAAATAACTAGTTTCTGCTATATGAGGCCTACTTGAAATCTATCCCAAAAAGGATATCTTACATTGAAGGTTCTGATAGTGTCATTCAGAAAAACCTAAGACACACGCTACCGTGCAGATAGAAGTCTAATTCTGTGATTAAACCTATACCTATCACACAGCGCAAAAAAAAAACAGGCCTCACATTTCTATTTAACCAAATCTGTACTGTTTTAGCTGGTCAAGTTATTTGTAGTGACCGTAAAAGCACACTTTTTGTTCTGGGTTGAAAAAATATTCCCAAATTTGCCATTCTTAAAATAACTAGTTTCTGCTATATGAGGCCTACTTGAAATCTATCCCAAAAAGGATATCTTACATTGAAGGTGCTGATAGTGTCATTCAGAAAAACCTAAGACACACTCTACCGTGCAGATAGAAGTCTAATTCTGTGATTAAACCTATACCTGTCACACAGCGCAAAAAAAAACAGGCCTCACATTTCTATTCAACCAAATCTGTACTGTTTTAGCTGGTCAAGTTATTTGTAGTGACCGTAAAAGCACACTTTTTGTTCTGGGTTGAAAAAATATTCCCAAATTTGCCATTCTCAAAATAACTAGTTTCTGCTATATGAGGCCTACTTGAAATCTATCCCAAAAAGGATATCTTACATTGAAGGTGCTAATAGTGTCATTCAGAAAAACCTAAGACACACGCTACCGTGCAGATAGAAGTCTAATTCTGTGATTAAACCTATACCTGTCACACAGCGCAAAAAAAACCAAGCCTCACATTTCTATTCAACCAAATCTGTACTGTTTTAGCTGGTCAAGTTATTTGTAGTGACCGTAAAAGCACACTTTTTGTTCTGGGTTGAAAAAATATTCCCAAATTTGCCATTCTCAAAATAACTAGTTTCTGCTATATGAGGCCTACTTGAAATCTATCCCAAAAAGGATATCTTACATTGAAGGTGCTGATAGTTTCATTCAGAAAAACCTAAGACACACGCTACCGTGCAGATAGAAGTCTAATTCTGTGATTAAACCTATACCTGTCACACAGCGCAAAAAAAAACAGGCCTCACATTTCTATTCAACCAAATCTGTACTGTTTTAGCTGGTCAAGTTATTTGTAGTGACCGTAAAAGCACATTTTTTGTTCTGGGTTGAAAAACTATTCCCAAATTTGCCATTCTCAAAATTGTGGTGAACGGGAACAATTAGGAAAACATCTAATAAGGGACGCGGACGTGGACATGGTCGTGGTGGTGTTAGTGGACCCTCTGGTGCTGGGAGAGATGACGTGGCCGTTCTGCCACAGCCACACGTCCTAGTGTACCAACTACCTCAAGTCCCAGTAGCCGCCAGAATTTACCGCCATATTTAGTGGGGCCCAATGCCGTTCTAAGGATGGTAAGGCCTGAGCAGGTACAGGCATTAGTCAATTGGGTGGCCGACAGTGCATCCAGCACGTTCACATTATCTCCCACCCAGTCTTCTGCAGAAAGCGCACAGATGGCGCATGAAAACCAAGCCCATCAGTCTGTCACATCACCCCCATGCATATCAGGGAAACTGTCTGAGCCTCAAGTTATGCAGCAGTCTCTTATGCTGTTTGAAGACTCTGCTGCCAGGGTTTCCCAAGGGCATCCACCTAGCTGTTCCCCAGGGGTGGAAGAGATAGAATGCACTAACGCACAACCACTTATGTTTCCTGATGATGAGGACATGTAAATACCACCTCAGCACGTCTCTGATGATGACGAAACACAGGTGCCAACTGCTGCGTCTTTCTGCAGTGTGCAGACTGAACAGGAGGTCAGGGATCAAGACTGGGTGGAAGACGATGCAGGGGACGATGAGGTCCTAGACCCCACATGGAATGAAGGTCGTGCCACTGACTTTCAGAGTTCGGAGGAAGAGGCAGTGGTGAGACCGAGCCAACAGCGTAGCAAAAGAGGGAGCAGTGGGCAAAATCAGAACACCTGCCGCCAAGAGACTCCGCCTGCTACTGACCGCCGCCATCTGGGACCGAGCACCCCAAAGGCAGCTTCAAGAAGTTCCCTGGCATGGCACTTCTTCAAACAATGTGCTGACGACAAGACCCGAGTGGTTTGCACGCTGTGCCATCAGAGCCTGAAGCGAGGCATTAACGTTCTGAACCTTAGCACAACCTGCATGACCAGGCACCTGCATGCAAAGCATGAACTGCAGTGGAGTAAACACCTTAAAAACAAGGAACTCACTCAGGCTCCCCCTGCTACCTCTTCTGCTGCTGCTGCCGCCTCGGCCTCTTCTGCTGCTGCCGCCGCCTCGGCCTCTTCCTCCGCCTCTGGAGGAACGTTGGCACCTGCCGCCCAGCAAAGATAGGATGTACCACCAACACCACCACCTGCGTCACCAAGCATCTCAACCATGTAACACGGCAGCGTTCAGCTCTCCATCTCAGAAACATTTGAGAGAAAGCGTAAATTCCCACCTAGCCACCCTCGATCCCTGGCCCTGAATGCCAGCATTTCTAAACTACTGGCCTTTGAAATGCTGTCATTTCGGCTGGTGCACACACACAGCTTCAAACAGCTCATGTCGCTTGCTGTCCCACAGTATGTTGTTCCCAGCCGCCACTACTTCTCCAAGAGAGCCGTGCCTTCCCTGCACAAACATGTGTCCGATAAAATCAAGTGTGCACTGCGCAACGCCATCTGTGGCAAGGTCCACCTAACCACAGATACGTGGACCAGTAAGCACGGCCAGGGACGCTATATCTCCCTAACTGCACACTGGGTAAATGTAGTGGCGGCTGGGCCCCAGGCGGAGAGCTGTTTGGCGCACGTCCTTCCGCCGCCAAGGATCGCAGGGCAACATTCTTTGCCTCCTGTCTCCTCCTCCTCCTACTCAGCTTCCTCCTCCTCTTCTTCCACCTGCTCATCCAGTCAGCCACACACCTTCACCACCAACTTCAGCACAGCCCGGGGTAAACGTCAGCAGGCCGTTCTGAAACTCATATGTTTGGGGGACAGGCCCCACACCGCACAGGAGTTGTGGGGGGGTATAGAACAACAGACCGACGAGTGGTTGCTGCCGGTGAGCCTCAAGCCCGGCCTGGTGGTGTGCGATAATGGGCGAAATCTCGTTGCAGCTCTGGGACTAGCCGGTTTGACGCACATCCCTTGCCTGGCGCATGTGCTGAATTTGGTGGTGCAGAAGTTCATTCGCAACTACCCCGACATGTCAGAGCTGCTGCATAAAGTGCGGGCCGTCTGTTCACGCTTCCGGCGTTCACACCCTGCCGCTGCTCGCCTGTCTGCGCTACAGCGTAACTTCGGCCTTCCCGCTCACCGCCTCATATGCGACGTACCCACCAGGTGGAACTCCACCTTGCATATGCTGGACAGACTGTGCGAGCAGCAGCAGGCCATAGTGGAGTTTCAGCTGCAGCACGCACGGGTCAGTCGCACTGCGGATCAGACCCACTTCACCACCAATGACTGGGCCTCCATGCGAGACCTGTGTGCCCTGTTGCGTTGTTTCGAGTACTCCATCAACATGGCCAGTGGCGATGACGCCGTTATCAGCGTTACAATACCACTTCTATGTCTCCTTGAGAAAACACTTAGGGCGATGATGGAAGAGGAGGTGGCCCAGGAGGAAGAGGAGGAAGAGGGGTGATTTTTAGCACTTTCAGGCCAGTCTCTTCGAAGTGACTCAGAGGGAGGTTTTTTGCAACACCAGAGGCCAGGTACAAATGTGGCCAGACAGGGCCCACTACTGGAGGACGAGGAGGACGAGGATGAGGAGGAGGTGGAGGAGGATGAGGATGAAGCATGTTCACAGCGGGGTGGCACCCAAAGCAGCTCAGGCCCATCACTGGTGCGTGGCTGGGGGGAAACACAGGACGATGACGATACGCCTCCCACAGAGGACAGCTTGTCCTTACCTCTGGGCAGCCTGGCACACATGAGCGACTACATGCTGCAGTGCCTGCGCAACGACAGCAGAGTTGCCCACATTTTAACGTGTGCGGACTACTGGGTTGCCACCCTGCTGGATCCCCGGTACAAAGACAATGCTATTCAATCCTATTTTTATTTTCATTTTACCATTATATTGCGGGGCAACCCAAAGTTGAATGAACCTCTCCTCTGTCTGGGTGCCTGGGCCTAAATGTGTGACAGTGGCCTTTTCCAGTGGTGGGTGACGTGAAGCCTGATTCTCTGCTATGACATGAAGACAGATTCTGTGCTGACATAAGGCCAGATTCTCTGTTACGGGACCTCTCTCCTCTGCCTGGGTACTTGGGCCTAAATATGTGACAGTGGCTTGTTCCAGTGGTGGGTGACGTGAAGCCTGATTCTCTGCTATGACATGAAGACAGATTCTGCGCTGACATAAGGCCAGATTCTCTGTTACGGGACCTCTCTCCTCTGCCTGGGTGCCTGGGCCTAAATATGTGACAGTGGCCTGTTCCAGTGATGGATGACGTGAAGCCTGATTCTCTGCTATGACATGAAGACAGATTCTGTGCTAACATAAGGCCAGATTCTCTGTTACGGGACCTCTCTCCTCTGCCTGGGTGCCTGGGCCTAAATATGTGACAGTGGCCTGTTCCAGTGGTGGGTGACGTGAAGCCTGATTCTCTGCTATGATATGAAGACAGATTCTGTGCTGACATAAGGCCAGATTCTCTGTTACGGGACCTCTCTCCTCTGCCTGGGTGCATGGGCCTAAATATGTGACAGTGGCCTGTTCCAGTGGTGGGTGACGTGAAGCCTGATTCTCTGCTATGACATGAAGACAGATTCTGTGCTGACATAAGGCCAGATTCTCTGTTACGGGACCTCTCTCCTCTGCCTAGGTGCCTGGGCCTAAATATGTGACAGTGGCCTGTTCCAGTGGTGGGTGACATGAAGCCAGATTCTCTGCTATGGCATAAAGAGACTGATTCTCTGCTGACATGAAGCCAGATTCTTTGCTATGGCTTGAAGAGACTGATTCTCTGCTGACGTGAAGCCAGATTCTCTGCTATGGGACCTCTGTCCAATTGATATTGGTTAATTTTTATTTTTTACATTTTTATTTTAATTCATTTCCCTATCCACATTTGTTTGCAGGGGATTTACCTACATGTTGCTGCCTTTTGCAGCCCTCTAGCTCTTTCCTGGGCTGTTTTACAGCCTTTTTAGTGCCCAAAAGTTCGGGTCCCCATTGACTTCAATGGGGTTCGGGTTCGGGACGAAGTTCCTCTGAGGGCAGGGTTAGCATGGCAGAGATGTGGAAAAGTTTTGTCACCACGCCACAGCTAACTGCACTACCACCTGATACGGAACGTGTTAGCAGGAGGCAACATTTCACTAACATGGTGGAACAGTACCTGTGCACACCCCTCCACGTACTGACTGATGGTTCGGCCCCATTCAACTTCTGGGTCTCCAAATTGTCCACGTGGCCAGAGCTAGCCTTTTATGCCTTGGAGGTGCTGGCCTGCCCGGCGGCCAGCGTTTTGTCTGAACGTGTATTCAGCACGGCAGGGGGCGTCATTACAGACAAACGCAGCTGCCTGTCTACAGCCAATGTGGACAAGCTGACATTCATAAAAATAAACCAGGCATGGATCCCACAGGACCTGTCCATCCCTTGTGCAGATTAGATATTAACTACCTCCCCTTAACAATATATTATTCTACTCCAGGGCACTTCCTCATTCAATCCTATTTTTATTTTCATTTTACCATTATATTACGGGGCAACCCAAAGTTGAATGAACCTCTCCTCTGTCTGGGTGCCTGGGCCTAAATGTGTGACAGTGGCCTGTTCCAGTGGTGGGTGACGTGAAGCCTGATTCTCTGCTATGACATGAAGACAGATTCTGTGCTGACATAAGGCCAGATTCTCTGTTACGGGACCTCTCTCCTCTGCCTGGGTGACTAGGCCTAAATATGTGACAGTGGCCTGTTCCAGTGGTGGGTGACGTGAAGCCTGATTCTCTGCTATGACATGAAGACAGATTCTGTGCTGACATAAGGCCAGATTCTCTGTTACGGGACCTCTCTCCTCTGCCTAGGTGCCTGGGCCTAAATATGTGACAGTGGCCTGTTCCAGTGGTGGGTGACGTGAAGCCTGATTCTCTGCTATGACATGAAGACAGATTCTGCGCTGACATAAGGCCAGATTCTCTGGTACGGGACCTCTCTCCTCTGCCTGGGTGCCTGGGCCTAAATATGTGACAATGGCCTGTTCCAGTGGTGTATGACGTGAAGCCTGATTCTCTGCTATAACATGAAGACAGATTCTGTGCTGACATAAGGCCAGATTCTCTGTTACGGGACCTCTCTCCTCTGCCTGGGTGCCTGGGCCTAAATATGTGACAGTGGCCTGTTCCAGTGGTGGGTGACGTGAAGCCTGATTCTCTGCTATGATATGAAGACAGATTCTGTGCTGACATAAGGCCAGATTCTCTGTTACGGGACCTCTCTCCTCTGCCTGGGTGCATGGGCCTAAATATGTGACAGTGGCCTGTTCCAGTGGTGGGTGACGTGAAGCCTGATTCTCTGCTATGACATGAAGACAGATTCTGTGCTGACATAAGGCCAGATTCTCTGTTACGGGACCTCTCTCCTCTGCCTAGGTGCCTGGGCCTAAATATGTGACAGTGGCCTGTTCCAGTGGTGGGTGACATGAAGCCAGATTCTCTGCTATGGCATAAAGAGACTGATTCTCTGCTGACATGAAGCCAGATTCTTTGCTATGGCTTGAAGAGACTGATTCTCTGCTGACGTGAAGCCAGATTCTCTGCTATGGGACCTCTGTCCAATTGATATTGGTTAATTTTTATTTTTTACATTTTTATTTTAATTCATTTCCCTATCCACATTTGTTTGCAGGGGATTTACCTACATGTTGCTGCCTTTTGCAGCCCTCTAGCTCTTTCCTGGGCTGTTTTACAGCCTTTTTAGTGCCCAAAAGTTCGGGTCCCCATTGACTTCAATGGGGTTCGGGTTCGGGACGAAGTTCCTCTGAGGGCAGGGTTAGCATGGCAGAGATGTGGAAAAGTTTTGTCACCACGCCACAGCTAACTGCACTACCACCTGATACGGAACGTGTTAGCAGGAGGCAACATTTCACTAACATGGTGGAACAGTACCTGTGCACACCCCTCCACGTACTGACTGATGGTTCGGCCCCATTCAACTTCTGGGTCTCCAAATTGTCCACGTGGCCAGAGCTAGCCTTTTATGCCTTGGAGGTGCTGGCCTGCCCGGCGGCCAGCGTTTTGTCTGAACGTGTATTCAGCACGGCAGGGGGCGTCATTACAGACAAACGCAGCTGCCTGTCTACAGCCAATGTGGACAAGCTGACATTCATAAAAATAAACCAGGCATGGATCCCACAGGACCTGTCCATCCCTTGTGCAGATTAGATATTAACTACCTCCCCTTAACAATATATTATTCTACTCCAGGGCACTTCCTCATTCAATCCTATTTTTATTTTCATTTTACCATTATATTACGGGGCAACCCAAAGTTGAATGAACCTCTCCTCTGTCTGGGTGCCTGGGCCTAAATGTGTGACAGTGGCCTGTTCCAGTGGTGGGTGACGTGAAGCCTGATTCTCTGCTATGACATGAAGACAGATTCTGTGCTGACATAAGGCCAGATTCTCTGTTACGGGACCTCTCTCCTCTGCCTGGGTGACTAGGCCTAAATATGTGACAGTGGCCTGTTCCAGTGGTGGGTGACGTGAAGCCTGATTCTCTGCTATGACATGAAGACAGATTCTGTGCTGACATAAGGCCAGATTCTCTGTTACGGGACCTCTCTCCTCTGCCTAGGTGCCTGGGCCTAAATATGTGACAGTGGCCTGTTCCAGTGGTGGGTGACGTGAAGCCTGATTCTCTGCTATGACATGAAGACAGATTCTGCGCTGACATAAGGCCAGATTCTCTGGTACGGGACCTCTCTCCTCTGCCTGGGTGCCTGGGCCTAAATATGTGACAATGGCCTGTTCCAGTGGTGTATGACGTGAAGCCTGATTCTCTGCTATAACATGAAGACAGATTCTGTGCTGACATAAGGCCAGATTCTCTGTTACGGGACCTCTCTCCTCTGCCTGGGTGCCTGGGCCTAAATATGTGACAGTGGCCTGTTCCAGTGGTGGGTGACGTGAAGCCTGATTCTCTGCTATGATATGAAGACAGATTCTGTGCTGACATAAGGCCAGATTCTCTGTTACGGGACCTCTCTCCTCTGCCTGGGTGCATGGGCCTAAATATGTGACAGTGGCCTGTTCCAGTGGTGGGTGACGTGAAGCCTGATTCTCTGCTATGACATGAAGACAGATTCTGTGCTGACATAAGGCCAGATTCTCTGTTACGGGACCTCTCTCCTCTGCCTAGGTGCCTGGGCCTAAATATGTGACAGTGGCCTGTTCCAGTGGTGGGTGACATGAAGCCAGATTCTCTGCTATGGCATAAAGAGACTGATTCTCTGCTGACATGAAGCCAGATTCTTTGCTATGGCATGAAGAGACTGATTCTCTGCTGACGTGAAGCCAGATTCTCTGCTATGGGACCTCTGTCCAATTGATATTGGTTAATTTTTATTTTTTTAATTTTTATTTTAATTAATTTCCCTATCCACATTTGTTTGCAGGGGATTTACCTACATGTTTCTGCCTTTTGCAGCCCTCTAGCTCTTTCCTGGGCTGTTTTACAGCCTTTTTAGTGCCCAAAAGTTCGGGTCCCCATTGACTTCAATGGGGTTCGGGTTCGGGACGAAGTTCGGGTCGGGTTCGGATCCCGAACCCGAACATTTCCGGGAAGTTCGGCCGAACTTCTCAAACCCGAACATCCAGGTGTTCGCTCAACTCTACCCAGAACTTGTCCTGCTACAGAGTTCGTATAGGTAGTCGTTAACGGCTGCTGGAGCAGCCTATCAAACATATGCAAGGTGAAGTTCCAGCATGTCAGGCATCTAACGGGCAGATGGTGTCGCCGCTGAATGTCAGCAAGGCCAGCCATGGCCGTGTAAGATCTTCTAAAATGGCCAGATATTTTCCTGATCTGCCGCAAGACGTCCTGGACCCCGGGGGAAACTAATCGCTGCACGACTAAATTCAGGACGTGTGTCATTTTGCCTTCTTTCAGCGCGCTCAGCAGATTGGCACCGTTGTCGCACACAACTTTACAAACTGTCAAATTTAGCAGGGTTAGCCACTGATCGGCCTGTGACCGCAGTGCTGTAAGCAGGGCAGGACCAGTGTGGCTCTTGGCTTCCAGGCACAACAGCCGCAGCACAGCATGGCAAAGTCTCACCTGGCACGTCGAATAGGTTTTGGGGAGCTTGGGGGGTGCAGCTGAAGAGGCGGTAGCAGTGGAAAAGGAGGAGTCAGCCGAGGAAAAGACGGAGGATGGAGTAGGAGGAGGATAAGAAGAGGCAGGCATGCATGCAATCTGTGGCGGTAGCAAAAAAAACCACACGTGTTGCATGCTTGAGAGCTGTCAGAAGGTTCACCCAGTGGGCAGTAAAATTCATGTACCTTCCCTGCACTTGTTTGCTAGACCACGTCTGTGGTCAGATGTATCTTGGCACCGACACTGTGTGCCAGAGATACATTCACTTGCCGCTGAATATGGCCATATAGCTCTGGAATGCCCTTCTGGGAGCAATATTTCCTATCGGGGACCTTCCATTGCGGTGTGCCAATGGCAACACATTTTCTAAAGGCCTCCGAGTCCACCAGTTTATATGGCAGCTGTTGGCAGGCTAGCAGTTCCGAGAAGCCAGCAGTCAGCCTTTGGGCAAGAGGGTTATCCAGCGTCATCAACTTTTTACGTTCGAACATTTGGGCCACGGAAGCCTGCCTTTTGTGAGATGAAGAGCTATGATGGCACGATGGAAGGTGGAGTGGAGGACAAATGAGAGGAGAGAGGAGAAGAGGCAGGATGTAGAGAGCCGGGAGTGTGTCTTTGTGGGTTCTGGGCATGGTGATGGGAGGCCAGGTGCCTTCTTAAGGCGGTCGTTCCTAGGTGAACTTATGCGTTGATAGCACAGACTGCAGATGGCAACACTATTGTCAGCAGCTGACACGTTAAAAAAGCACACACTGGGGGGGGGGGCGGAGTTAGCGCCGGACGTGGATGACTGTGTGCGTCTGAGCTCCGTCTTGCAGGCATATCTTTACTGCTGCTAACGTTAGCTATACCGGCCGGAAGATGGTGAAAATTGGCCACCCGAGATCAGGGGAACCTCCTCATCACCAGAAGTCATCTGTAGCGAGATCGACAAATTTATTAAAAAAGCGGCATCCATACAAGAATCCAAAATGGCGCCGGCCTCACAGCTTGAGCCTGAGGATGAAAGCCAGGATAACGCAGAGAGAGAAAGCGACTCCGAAGATACAGGAAGCCACCTAAACCTCCCGATTTAGAGGAAATATCTGAAGTCAGCCCTAACCAAAGCCTTAGAACCGCTGGTAAGCGAATTGTCCTCCATACGCCAAGATATCAGACATATTGGGGGCAGGGTGGAAGACCTAGAAAATGCACAAACCGCTATGTTAGAATTTCAATCGGCTGCTTCAAACAGCCTTCATTCAGTGCAAAATCATCTTAACTCCATGCATGCCGCACTGGAGGACCAGGAGAATCGGGGTAGGAGGAATAACTTAAGATTCCGGGGCCTGTCAGAGTCTATACTTACCTCCGAAATACCTGAGGCGATACTGGCCCTGTGTGAACAGCTTCTGGGTCCGGAACACCCCGTCCCGATAATTGAAAGAAGAAGTGTTGTTCAGAGATCAACGAATCCACATCTACCAGGATTTGGCTCCTGTCACCCTGAAAAAGCGCAAAGCGCTCAAGCCCCTGACAGAGTGGCTCATTCACCACAAAATCCTTTATCGCTGGACTTTCCCATTCGGCCTCTCGTTCCTTTACAAGGGGATCCGGATCACGATAAGAAGCCATGCTGATTTAGAGCAAGCTTTTCAGCATTTGGAGATTCCCTGTATGGATATAGAAAATTGGGACTTTATTCAAGATGTCGCCTCCCTACCAGAAGTTCCTAAACCGAACCCCTTTGAGCCCAGGAGGACCCCAAAAGCCCATCGTCAGAGGAAGAAGACCAACTCCCTAACACCTAGACGTCTCTACACGGACACTTTCTGATTTTCCTTCCCAATTACAGTCGCCAAATTGATAAGCGTATCCCGGTGAAGGGGAGGAAGATGTGGATCCAGTCCTTTCGTTCATGAGTATCTGATGCACTGGACTTCAATTTCGCTCCCTTCCTTTTCCCTTAACCTCGTCTCTTACTTCTTCTCAGGGATATCCGTAAGGTTGTGCACGGTAGAGGGAGGACTCTCTAACTTTATATAGTGCCAGTTCTGGCCTCAATCCACCAGTCCTCTCATGCCGAACACACACTGTTTATGCTTGAATTGACGGTAGTTCGAGGGCTGGAAACGGGCTCTTTAGCCTACATCCACCCTCTGGTTCTATTTCAATATGTTTTTTATTTTGGTAAAGATATGTCTTTTTTAGGGTTCTCAACCCAATTTCTTCCCCATTGATGTCAATGCAGGTCTACTGCTTATGTTCTTTGTTCCTTTTTTCTAGTTTCACTGTTCTGTATGTACCTCCGTCACCAGCAGGTCTTATGAGGCGGGTATTGGATTGCAATGCAAAACTAAGGTCAGATATACATATGGTACTGATGGTTTTATTTATTCCTCTGGAGTTGGAAGGTTATTGCTCACACATACTTTTTCTAGCGGGCTCGGCCTCTCCCGGCGTCCCAGATGGCTGACCTTCGGATTGCCTCTTATAATGTGAGGGGCTTTGACTCCCCATCTAAAAGGAGACAGGTATTTGGGATGCTGAAGAGAGACGGAGCCACAGTGGTGTTTCTTCAGGAAACGCACCTGAAGTTGGGTCACTATCCTAACCTCACACATTCCTATTTTTCTCAATGGTTCCACAGTGGTTCCAACTCATCCAACTCCAGAGGCGTGAGTATAGGAATGCAAAAGAAAATTCAATTTCAGCTACTTGATCAATGCGTTGACCCCGAAGGTCGATACTTAATGCTAAAAGGGAAAATTCTCCAGCATTTATATACTTTTATAAATATTTATGTCCCAAATACTAAGCAAATCCCCTGGTTAAAAAATATACTGGACAAAATTAGCACATTTAGGGAAAGTACCCTTGTGCTAGGTGGTGATTTTAACCTGGTTTTAAACCCCCTTTTAGATTCCTCCTCAGGGAGGTCCGCCCACTCCCAATCCGCCATTCGCTCTTTGACCTCTAAATTATGGAAGGCCCATCTTATTGATGTTTGGCGTACCTTCCACCCGGACACTAAGGACTATACCTTCTTTTCATCAGTTCATGGCTCTTACCAGCGCCTGGACTATATCTTTATATCTAAAGACCACCTTCAATATTGTAAAGAAGCGAGCATAGGAAATGTGACCACTCCCCTACCTTAATTTCCCTTTTAATGAACAATTTAATGAACAATTATTAGGGAATCCAGAGGCCAAATCTAAAACACAAACAGCTTTAAATGATTACTTCCATTTAAACGCTTCTCCTGAAATCTCACCTCAAGGCATATGTGAGAGGCCAGTGTATCAGTATTGGAGCCCACCTTAAGAAAATCAGAAATCAACAGATTGATGATCTTCATGAGAAAATCAACCGATTTGAGAAAATCCATAAAATCTCCCTACTTAAGTCTCATTTAGATGAGTTAAACAACTATAGGCACGCCCAATCAGCGAAATACTATCTTAATTCACAGCAAAAGATCTTCGCTCATGGCAACAAAGCCTCTAAATTTGTTATTCAGAGGGTTAAAATGAGGAAATCTAATAATTTTGTGCATAAACTTACTAACGCTTCAGGGTTGCCCATTTTTGACTCAAACCAAATTGCTGCGCAACTTAGAGACTTCTATGAATCCCTCTATAATCTTGAAAGTCTCCCCCACACACTTACCCCATCAGAGCCCTCACCATCCCCCTCTTCCTTTTTGGAGAAACTGCAACTTCCCTCTCTCTCAGAAGAGGACAAAAAACTCCTCACCTCACCATTTACCTCAGATGAACTTACAGAGGCTATCCATAACTCCCCTAAGGGTAAAAGCCCAGGCCCTGATGGTCTCCCTATCTCTTACTATTCCACATTCCAAGATACACTTATACCATACCTGATACCGATCTACAATTTATCCCTAAACAACAACCCTCTGTCTAGTGACATGACTAAAGCCCATACTATTTTGATCCCAAAAGAGGGTAAGGATCCTACACTTTGCCCTAGCTATAGGCCCATATCTCTCCTTAACTTAGACCTCAAACTACTGGCCAAAATGTTGGCTAATCACTTAGCCTCTATACTCCCTTCCCTGATCCATAGAGATCAGACCGGCTTTGTTAAGGGGAGAGGGCAAGGATAACACTGCCAGAGTCCTCAACATCCTTTACTATGCTAAAAATAAATCCCTGCCCCTTGTCCTTCTCAGTACAGATGCTGAGAAGGCATTTGACAGAGTTAAATGGTCTTTCATGAAATCTGTACAGTCTTCTCAAAAATTCCCTGACCCCTTCTTATCAGCTATTGATGCCATGTATTCTAAAGCCTCAGCCTCAATCTCCATCAATGACACTATTTCTTCTCCGTTCCAGATAAGTTATGGCACTAGGCAAGGATGCCCCCTTTCCCCTCTCCTCTTTGTATTAATTATGGAGCCCCTCTTACAGACTATTAGACTAGACAAAGAAATTAAAGGTGTAACTCTCGGTGATCAGAAACACAAGACAGCGGCTTTCGCCGACGACTTATTGATCATGGTTAGTAACCCAAGCATTGCACTCCCTAAAATCTACCAACACATAGAAACATTTAGCAAGTTTTCCAACTTCAAGATTAACAATAGCAAGTCTTTAATTATATACACTGGCCTATCTAACTCCCAAAAAACCCGTTTGGAACACAACTCCCCTTTTAACTGGTCTCTTCCTCACCTAACATATTTAGGTATTAAGATAAGTAATGATCCCTCCCAACTTTTTGCTTTAAACTATACCCCTCTCTTGAACCGTATTTCTGACACCCTTAAAAACTTCGACCTTCCAATACTATCCTGGTTTGGTAGGAAAAACATTCTTACTTCCTTAGTTTTACCCAAACTGACATACTTACTACAGGTCCTCCCTATCCCAATCCCATCCTCTTATTACGCCTCGCTTAGATCAATATTCAGTTCCTTCATTTGTCACAAGAAAAAAGCCTGCCTCTCCTACAAGGTCCTGAACAGACCCAAGTCACTAGGTGGTATAGCCCTTCCGGACCTGGAATTGGACGGTAAAGCCGTTCTCTCCAGACTGGTGGATTGGCTGAGGGCCTCTCCTCATAAATCCTGGGTTCAGATAGAACAAACTCTGGTTAAATCCTCCTTCAGAGCTCTCCTTTTAGGTCATAAATGCCTCCCCCCTTTGCCTCCGGATGCAACACCTCTGATTAAAGCCACGATTAATACATGGAAATGGTTCCAGTCCACTCACTTTCAGGTCCTTTTCCCTACGCCACTTCTCCAGGTTCGGGATATTCTACAAATAGCTCCCAAAGCTCTCCTTGACAGCTTACCCACACACCTTAGAGACTCCCGCACATTTCTGAGAGAATTATTCCATGATAGTACGCCTCTGTCACTAAATGGGTTAAGGGAAAGCCTTTCAATCTCACCTTCACTTACACTCAAGAACCCATTATACTTCCTCAAGGCATACGTATCTCAAAATATCTTTTTTGGAGATCTAATGAGACCGCTGAGTTGGTTTGAAGGTCTGATCAGCAGCTCGCAAGATCCTCCAAAAGTGATTTCACAACTGTATAGCAGAATTAGATCCCCAGCCTCATTTATTTCTCCATCCTTCATTGGTCTCTGGGAAAGAGACTTGAATCGTACTTTTTCATGCAAAAAAGTTGTTAAAGTCCTGAATTCCCCACACAAATCGTCGAGGTGTGTAAGACTCTAGGAAAACGGGTATAAGATTATCACTAGATGGTATAAGACCCCGGATATTGTCTTCAGATATTCGGCTTCTGGCTGTGACAGGTGCTGGAGATGCTCAGTTGACAGAGGCTCCTACTTACACATTTGGTGGGAGTGTCCAACTATTCTATCATGGTGGGAAAAAGTATTCCAAATCAGCAACCATGTTTGTGGAGCCGATTTCCTCCCTTCTCCGGAGATAGCGCTTTTAAACGTTTATCCGACCAAACATAAAACCTCTAATCTGGGCCTCTTCAAACACCTGTTAGGCTCCAATCTTTCGCGAGAATCTGGCTTGACTGGAAAATATTTAGGAGTTTAACCATCTAATCATTCCTGAGATAAATTTCCAGTATCTGCTCTCATTTCATCCCCACACACTTAGCATCATATAGTATGTTCTCCTTTCTTTCTTACTCTGATTACTTGAAGCATCCATACCGCCTCCATCAGGTTTTCTGACCTATATCTGGTCTAATGTACTAAAGATTTCTTATGCCTATGTACACATACCTGCTTTTATTGTGACGTCTTTGTTATTTATTAAATCCACCTGGAGGTTGCATCCTCCATGATTTTCTTGTATACTGATTTTCTCAATAAAGAAAATTTATTTAAAAAAAAAAAGCACACACTGCGGAGCCATGTGCCAGCGTCCTGCTAGTGCCAGATGTGACTGTGCATGGTGGATGGCTCGCTCCAGATACATTTGCAGTCTGCTTTTAATTATCCTCCTTCTACCTCCTGTCTGCTGCTCTGTCTCTCCCTCTGAACTCCCCTCCTCTTAATCTCTTGTGGGCATCCATGTGACATCCATCGACACAATATCATCATCATCTTCACCACCACTGACATTAGAGATCTCGGATTAGGTAGCAACAGCAGAGACCTCCATCCTTGGGCTTATGTAGGTATTGTCATCAGACTGCTGTGTGGCGGCCGTTGCTACCTCCTCTTCCTGATCCGATGCCAAGAAGGGCTGCGCATCATTAAGGTCTGGGAATGGATGGGAAAATAATTCCTCGAGTGGAGGGGCTATGGTGGTGGTGTTTTTGGGGATGCACACAGCAGAGAGTGAGGAAAGTGCCGATACGGAGAATGAGGAGGGGGCAGAAGCTGAAGTCTGAGTGAGCCACTCAACCAACTCTGGTGCTTCCTTTGACGTAATTGCACGCACCTTCTCCAACTTCCCACTTCTCCAACTTCCCACTGCGTGGTGCACCTGCACGACCCCTACCACCCCTGCAAAATGACCTGCCTCTTCCTCTTCCTGTCATTTTCAAAATAACCCTGTGACAAAGTCCCTATAGAAGAGCAGTCAATATTTGGTGGAAGCCAGTATATCAAACCCCTTAATCTATATTTGGTGGAAGCCGGTATATCAATCCCCTATATCAGTATTTTGCGGAAACAGGTATAGAACTTAATGAGTATTTGCTGGTAGTGACGAGCGGCAGGGTCTATATTTGAATTAACAATATTTCACAAATATTTTGTAGAATATTTGTCATACAGTATATTCACGAATTTCGAGAATTATTTTATTGAATGTGATAAATCGACAATGTAAATATCACGTAATGTGAATTTGTAATGCAAAACACAGGCGTGGTTCACTTTGGCTACATTTTTCAAACTGGTATAAGCTTCCTGAGACTGGAGAAAATCGTTGGCATGGCAGCACATTAGAATAGCTTTATATGCAGATAGAGTCAAGTGCTCCAATATATCTGCGATTGCACTAATCGGCAGTGATTAGAATTTTTTTTGCACTACATGCAACTTCACATTTTAGAAGGTCTGACTACATATTACTGATTAGTGCACTAAGAATTGTTGTGAACTTGACATTGCTTCCTTCTCATTGGCCCACAATCAAGAAGCAGAGAGGAATCATGGAAAAAAATGCCAAATATTCAATATAACTAATATATAGCACTATATTCTACATATTCGCAAATTCTCAAAGTGGCGATATTCGCAATAAAAAATTCACTATTCGAATATTCGTGCTCAACACTATTTGCTGGAAGCAGGTATATCAAACCTCTTAATCAATATTTGGTGGAAGCTGTTGTATCGCAGGCCTCAGTCAATATTTGGTGGAAGCTGGTATATCAATCCCCTCTATCAGTATTTTGTGGAAATAGGTATATAGAACCTCTTAGGCCTCTTTCACACTACTGGTTTTTTTTTCTGTTTTGCGGGCCATTTTTTGCGTTCCGTATACGGTCCGTATACGGAACCATTCATTTCAATGGTTCCGCAAAAAAAACAGAATGTACTCCGTATGCATTCCGTTTCCGTATTTCCGTTTTTCCGTTCCGTTGAAAGATAGAACATGTCCTATATTTGGCCGCAAATCACGTTCCGTGGCTCCATTAAAGTCAATGGGTCCGCAAAAAAAACGGAACACATACGGAAATGCATCCGTATGTCTTCCGTATCCGTTCCGTTTTTTGCGGAACCATCTATTGAAAATGTTATGCCCAGCCCAATTTTCTCTATGTAATTACTGTATACTGTATATGCCATACGGAAAAATGGAAAGGAAAAACGGAACCGAAACGGAAACACAACGGAAACAAAAAAACTGAAAAACGGATCCGTGAAAAACGGAACGCAAAACACTGAAATCGACATACTGTAGTGTGAAAGAGGCCTTAATGAGTATTTTCTGGAAGCCGGTATATCAAACCCCTTTATCAATATTTGGTGAAAGCCGATGTATCGCAGGCCTCAATCAATATTTGGTGGAAGCTTGTATATTAATCCCCTCTATCAGTATTTTCTGAAAACAGGTATATAGAACCGCTTAATGAGTATTTTGTGGAAGCTTTTATATCAAACCTAACTTAATCAATATTTGGTGGAAGCTGGTGTATTGCAGTCCTCAATCAATATTTTGTAGAAGCTAGTATTTCACACCCCTCAATCAATATTTTGTGGAACCAGGTTTATCAAAGCCCTTAATCATTATTTTGTGGAAGTAGGTATATCGCACCTCTTAATCAGTTTATTTTGGGGGGAAACAGGTACATCACACTAGTTGCAATTAGTTATTCCACTAGTGTTTGTCCCTCTAGCTAGCTGTGGTATCTCAGCAGAACCGCACGCAACTGCAGCACAATACAAAGGCACTACAATATACTTTCTATGTTAGAAAGTATAATATAAGTATATCACACCCCTCTGTATGTCACACCTATCGATAGCACGCCTATACCAGTCCTTAAAAGGACTTTTGTGGCCCTATTAGCTAGTGTTTGGTGTCCCTAACAGTCTGTCCCTGCTCCACACAGCAACCTCTCCCTACACTGGCAAAAAAAACAATGTAAAATGGCTGCCAGATCGGGTTTATTAATAGGGTAGGGGGTGTGTCCATGTGCTGAAACGTTTCAATTGGCTGTTCTGTCCCACCTGATAGATGTGTCATAGGTCAAATGCAAAAGAATATGGCGCCGGCGGACAGCGAGCAAAGTTCGCTGCAAAACTACCACCGGGCGAACCGCAAGGCCATCTCTACAGATCGTTGTATGCGTTATATTTGTATATATTTGAGTACGGAAGAGTATTTATCTAGGTAGATTTATTATTATGTAGTCTATTACAGCTCCACATGGTAGTAAACCAGCTTTCCTACTATCCTGGAAGGCAAATTTGCTTTGCTACTGCACAATTTAGGAATGCGGTGTCATAACTTGGTGTGGGAACTAACTCCACACCGAACACAGAGGGGGGAGTGGAAAGGTATTAGGCCTGGAAACTAGGGATAGGGGGAAGATCACACCTAGCGAGTCCCTAATCCGACCCCTGACTACTGACAGTATGAACAGACCTTGATGGTATGAATGTTCATACACAGGAACCTAGGCCCTATCTAACCCTAACAGGGCCCTGGAGATAGTGTCAGGACATCCCAGCTGAAGGAACCGGAGACCATCTCAGGCCTAATACCAAAAAGGTAGGGGAAATGCAACAAACAAGAAATAAAGTAAAGACACTTAACTTCAAAGTATGCGGACAAACAGGAACTCAGAGGAGAACCAACACCAGCACTTCCAACATCCAAAACCGCTTAGCATGATGGGTGAGGCAAGACTAAATAGAGGAGAAGGAATGACCACTTAAGCTACACCTGAGACAAGAGATGTGGTCATCCCCAGCAACAACAAAGAGGCTGTCAATCACGTGCAGCCTGTCTCCTCAATCTTCTAGTCCCAGTCATAGGCGGGACCGTGACTTGGGGAGGGAAATGTATCTGTTAAGATTTTGTATCATGTAGTCGATTACAGTTCCACCTGGTGGTAACCCAGCTTTACCAGGAACCTAAAAGGCAAATCTATCTAGCAATGGCACTATTTAGGAAAGGGGAGGGATATTTATCTTGGTAGATTTAGTATTCTGTAGTCTATTACAGCTCCACATGATCGCAACCCAACTTTCCCAGGATCCTGAAAGGCAAATATGCCAGGCTATGACACTATTTAGGAATGTATAGCATTTATAGGTCGGCACTCATCAAAGGGATGTGGTGCTCACGTCTAGAAAGACAATCTATTCACATATGAATAGACCAGCACTCACTTGTCGATGCAATTATGTATTCTTCATTGTTACATCATTCTTTCTGTGATGCGTTTTGGCTTAAGAAAGCCTTCTTCAGACATACTATTTAGGAATGGGAAGGAGGATTTATCTTGGTAGTTTTATTATCCTGCAGTCTATTATAGGTCCACATGGTTATAACAAAATATTTTTTTGTACTATTATTAACTATGAGATTTTTTTTCAACCAAATGGCTGCTGTCACAGTCCATGCAAAAGTTATGCACACTAAACCCAGCCTCCTTCTGCAACACTTCCTGGCTTACTTGCACCAGCATAAGAAGAGGAAAAAGGAGGGATAATAGATATGGCTACAGCCTTAAAGAACAATGTAGAGACACATAAAATAATGATTAAAAAAAATAAATATGAAAATGAATGCCAGTAGCCCAAAAAATCCATGTTTGTCCTGAATTTCATATTTCCCTTTGAATTTCAGTTAACATCTAGAGCTGCTGTTTTAGTAATAAAATCACAACAAAAAATGTACATAAAAAATAGCACCACTAAAAGTGCATTGCTGAATCACTTCAAAAAAATTTGTCCATTCACAGTAGCCCACTGATAAATTTAGTTCTCTAATACAAATGCTACTTTCATTCTACTTTGTCGGTGTCGTTTTTAAACCCCTACAGGACACTGTTATTTACTGTTTTTGAATTTAAATTTTTCACTCCCTGCATTCACGGAGCCATAAATTTTGTATATGTCTGTTCACGTAGCTGTATGAGGGCTGTTTTTTTGTGGGACAAGCTATACTTTTTTATAGCACCATTTAGTATTACATAACCTTTTTATAGTTTTATATATATATATATACGTATAGAAGAAACTATATATATTTATATATAAACAAAACATTTTTAAAAGGTGTACATATATATACAGTTGCAATTGGTCATAAAATGTGATCTGATCTTCATCTAAGTCACAACAATAGACAATCACAGTCTGCTTAAACTAATAACACAAAAATAATTAAATGTTACAATGTTTTTATTGAACACATCATGTAAACATTCACAGTGTAGGTGGAAAAAGTATGTGAACCCTTGGATTTAATAACTGGTTGAACCTCCTTTGGCAGCAATAACTTCAACCAAATGTTTCCTGTAGTTGCAGATCAGACGTGCGCAACTGTCAGGAGTAATTCTTGACCATTCCTCTTTACAGAATATTCTTGGGATGTCTGGTGTGAATCGCTTTCTTGAGGTCATGCCACAGCATCTCAATCGGGTTGAGGTCAGGACTTTGACTGGACCACTCCAGAAGGCATATTTTCTTCTGTTTAATCCATTCTGTTGTTGATTTACTTCTATGCTTTGGGTCGTTGTCCTGTTGCAACACGCATCTTCTGTTGAGCTTCAGCTGGTGGACAGATGGCCTTAAATTCTCCTGCAAAATGTCTTGATAAACTTGGAAATTCATTTTTCCTTCGATGATAGCAATCTGTCCAGGCCCTGACGCAGCAAAGCAGCCCCAAACCATGATGCCCCCACCACCATACTTCACAGTTGGGATGAGGTTCTGATGTTGGTGTGCTGTGCCTCTTTTTCTCCATACATAGTGTTGTGTGTTTCTTCCAAACAACTAAACTTTGGTTTCATCTGTCCACAGAATATTTTGCCAGTACTGCTGTGGAACATCCAGGTGCTCTTGTGCAAACTGTAAACGTGCAGAAATATTTTTTTTGGACAGCAGTGGCTTCCTCTGTGGTATCCTCCCATGAAATCCATTCTTGTTTAGTGTTTTACGTATTGTAGATTCGCTAACAGGGATGTTAGCATTTGCCAGAGACTTTTGTAATTCTTTAGCTGACACTCTAGGATTCTTCTTCACCTCATTGAGCAGTCTGCACTGTGCTCTTGCAGTCATCTTTACAGGACGGCCACTCCTAGGGAGAGTAGCAGCAGTGCTGAACTTTCTCCATTTATAGACAATTTGTCTTACCGTGGACTGACGAACAGCAAGGTCTTTGGAGATACTTTTATAACCCTTTCCAGCTTTATGCAAGTCAACAATTCTTAATCGTAGATCTTCGGAGAGCTATTTTGTGCGAGGCATCATTCACATCAAGCAATGCTTCTTGTGAAAAGCAAACCCAGAACTGGTGTGTGTTTTTTATAGGGCAGGGCAGCTGTAACCAACACCTCCAATCTCATCTCATTTATTGGACTCCAGTTGGCTGACCCTCACTCCAATTATCTCTTGTAGATGTCATTAGTCTAGGGTTTCACATACTTTTTCCACCTGCACTGTGAATGTTTACCTGGTGTGTTCAATAAAAACATGGTAACATTTAATTATTTGTGTGTTATTAGTTTAAGCAGACTGTGATTGTCTATTGTTGTGACAGATCACATTTTATGACCAATTTGTGCAGAAATCCATATCATTCCAAAGGGTTCACATACTTTTTCTTGCAACTGTATATATATATATATATATATATATTTTTTTTTTAATAGTTATGTTTATGGAGTTGTGTGCGTCAAATTTTTTGTGGAAACTCATTTACAAAACTAACAAGGACCATTGAAATAACACTAAGGCCTCATGCACACGACAGCATTTTTTCTCGGTCCGCAAAACTGGGTTCCGTTGTTCCGTGATCCGTGTCCGTTTTTCCTTCCGTTGTTCATCCGTGTGTCCGTGTGTCCGTGTGTCCGTTTTTTTTGCGGACCGTCTGAAAACAAGAAATGGTGAAGAAAAATGTAATTTTAATAGCTCCACCCAGGATCCTGGTATAAATGAATGTCACCTGAGTTTGGTTTTCTGGCCATTTTCTGTAGTCTTCACAGAGTACAGAGGTTCTTTTGGCTGCTTCTCTTTGCTGTATCACCATGTCGGATTCTGAGGAAGAGGTCTTACTGCATTGGCTTGTTTCTCAGCGATGGGGACAGTGCACTCCTTTGATGAATGAGGAACCGATTAGAAGGCGACGATTTTGGGTCCATCCGATTGTTTCACAACGTTACCGGAAAGGACACTTCCATACCCTCTACAAAGATCTGCGGCGGCATCCAGAGAAGTTCTATTCCTTCTGTCGGATGTCAGTGGGTACATTTGATCGCTTGCTGTCGTCTCTACGTACTGTCCTTACCTTCATGGACACCAATATGAGGCGCAGCATTTCTCCTGAGGAAAGGCTCATCGTCACGTTGAGGTAAGCAATATTTTACATTTAATGTTTCATCAGTAATGTGCAGTGCTTCTGGCAGGAGGAACATGTGCTAGAAAATGGCTGCTGTTAGACATGTGCTACTGTTTGCTGAGGTAAACTTTGTCCATAGTCTTTTGTTGAAATTTTTAGTTTTTTTGTTTTTTAAACCGTTAATCCCTGACACATAACATGCCAATATTGAAGTTTTTTTTTTCTTTAGTGCAAGTTTAAAGCTTGTGTTCAGCTAACGTCCACGAGCCACTCGCCTGTATTTTGGGGAAAATGGTGATTTATTCAGTCAGTCAGCCAGGTTACAGGAGGCTGTAACCTGCCTGTCTGAGTAAATTATTCCTCTTTTTTTTTCCGGCAACTTCTAGCGAGTGCTGCAGATTATTGTAGTGTCTGGAAGAATTGGGATCCTCGGTCAGGATCCCTATCTGCGTGCACCACCCGGCTTGAAGCCTAGATACCGGTCTGTATCCTATTTTGGAGGATTGTGGTGCTGCCAACCCCAGAGGTTTACAGATAGCGTCCTCATCATGCATAATGTTCCCATAATGTCAAACTTTCACAGTACTTTTAGCATTTCAAAGGGGCCAAACACAGTTGTTGTCACTTAGTTGTGGCAGTACTGCCCACATCCCTGTAGCTGTTAGTGTTTTGCTTTTCACCCCATTTTTTTACTCATAATTTCTAGAATAAACGACAAAGGGCAGTGATGGCGAGCCCTTTACAGACTGAGTTTCAAAACTTCAACCCAAAACCCACGTATTTATCGCTAAGTGACAACCCGTCAATTTTACTTTAATCCTATAGTCCAAAATAGTTTAACTTCCGTGTATTTTAGCATGGAGCTATAATAGCCTGCTTAGATGCAGTGCTGCCTGTCCTGTTCATAGTGCGCCCTGTGCAGATGGCTGTTTTGCAAAGTCTAAGGTATATTGTAAAACCATATACTTATTCAAGGGTGTGGGTGCCCACAGAGAGGGGCCCGAGTGCAGCCTCTGGCACCCGTGCCATAGGTTC
Source organism: Bufo bufo (assembly GCF_905171765.1). Lineage (NCBI taxonomy): Eukaryota > Metazoa > Chordata > Amphibia > Anura > Bufonidae > Bufo > Bufo bufo. The sequence continues at coordinate 327,795,486 of NC_053393.1, forward strand.
GCCACCACTGACTTAGGGTGTTTAATATCATGTCTTGTAGATAACATTCAACGTGATTCATGAATCTGTTGTTCCCTTTGTTTTGCTGCTGACTGAACTTTTTTTTTTTTTTTTTACCAGATTCCTTGCAACTGGGAACTCTTTTGCATCCCTGCATTTTGAGTTTCTTTTAGGAACCTCGACGATCTCGAGAATTGTACGTCACACTTGCCAGGTCATCTGGCAGCAACTTCGAGAGACGGTGATGCCACAGCCCAAGGCGGACGATTGGGTTCGGATTGCTGAGGGCTTCCAAATTTCAGCGCAGTTTCCAAACTGCCTCGGGGCGCTGGATGGCAAGCACATCCGTGTGAAGAAGCCTCCTCACTCAGGGTCCCGATTCTTCAATTATAAATACTATTTTTCGGTAGTGCTGATGGCTGTTGCTGATAGTAACTACCGGTTTATAATGGTTGATATCGGGGCCTATGGAAGCACTGCGGATGCTCGCATCTTTAGTGCATCTAGAATGGGTGAGCGGCTTCGTGCCAACCAGCTTGCCCTGCCCGAGTCCAGAAGACTGCCCGGATATGCAGGGCCGCCGGCTCCATTTGTCATCGTGGCGGATGAAGGCTTTGCATTGACTCCCCATGTTATGCGGCCCTTTCCAAAGCGTGGTTTGGATGACCGAAGCCGTATTTTCAACTACCGGTTGACTCGTGCCCGTCAGTATGTGGAGTGCGCTTTTGGGATACTCTCTAGCAAGTGGAGGGTGTTTTTGTCATCCATCCAAATGAATCCGGTAAATGCTACCCTGGTGATTCAAGCTTGTGTTGTTTTACACAACTTCACCAGGATTCATGAGGCTTCCTCTTCTGTTGACATGGACGATGTTCCTACGTCATCAGATTTGGGTTTGGAAAGGACCCTGCATAGACGACCTGGGACTGCAGGCATTGCAGTTCGGGAACTCTATGCAGACTACTTTTACAGCCCAGAGGGGTCCTTGCCATGGCAGAGGGACGCTATTCGTGGCAGTTTTTGAAATCTTCTGGGCTCTGTAGTTGTTTATTGTTTTGTAGATAGATTATTTAAATTTATTGCAGTAGTTGAGTGTAGGGACTCGCAAGAGACTGAGGACCCTTGACGTGGGCTTGCGGGCTGAGGTTTTTTGGCCAGCATATTTTTTAACGTACATATCCATACTAATGATGTTTGAATGTAAATAAAACCAACATTCACATCATTAGAATTTAATGTAATAGGCCTTAAAATCTTCTAATACCTCATGTACACATAATACCTTAAACGCTTTCTGTCCCTCCCCAATAAAAAGTATGTATATTGTAAACTGGTGTGTGTCTATATGTGGGTATGAGATGTGTTTATGAACATTAAATTTTTGTTTGTTAAATAAAAAACAACACTTTGAAATACAATTTTTCAGTTCAAAATTTTTTTTGCCACAAGTATATTAACCCAAATATATTAGAAACAATTACACATAAAAAAACATAAAATGAACATAACATAAAAGCTTACAGGTCAAAAAAGTCTCGTGTAAACGAGCCTGGCTGAAATGGAGCTTGTGGCCGTACCTGGCCAGGATCAGTGGCCCGAGTTGCCATCCTTGATGGATAACTGGATGGTGTCGGGTCGGGAAAGTGTTGGTAAGTGGTATGGGGCTGGGAAGATGGGCCTTGAGGTGGGACTTGAGGCTGGTAATAGCCGGGGACAGGGTTATGGGGGGGGGAATTTAGAATTTGCCTGCGAAGGTCATTCATCTGCGAATGTATGTCTCCCTGATAATTGGAGGCATACATTTGTATGACCAGTGCAATCGATGCAACGCATTCGGGATGTCGAGCAACGGGGACTTGTCTCAATATACTGGCAAGGCCCCTCAGCGTTGACTCTTCAATGCCGTCACTCCTCCTCTGGGCAAGGAATTCAATTACTCGGGCATCTATAGCCTCCCGAGTTGCTTGCCCAGAGGAAGACTGAGGGACATTGCGGCGTCTCCTGGGCTGCGGCTGCTGTAGAGGTGAAGGACTCCTCGGTGATCGGGAGGCCTCAGCCTGGGATGCCTGGTCCGGCTGCTCAGCTGGCGTTGGGACAGGACTGGTAGCCGGGGAAAAACCTGGCGACGAGTTTCCACTCAATGCCTCGGACTCTTCAGGCTCATCCAGACTGTCCACAGTACTGTATAGGAAAATGACATGAAAACATATATTACATGATTTGTCATCAACAGTTCAAGCTTCACATTTAGATTTCTTCAAATAGCCAACTATGTGTGAACTACATATACGTGGCGCTGTCATACATCTCAAATTTTAGCGAACAAACGAACAAAAAAATATTGAACGATTGGGAAATAGTGAAATTACTTTTAATATATTTTTCAAGGTCAATTAGCTGACAAAGCTAAATATAAAACTACTTAAACATATGATTGTCTTCAGAATCGGAGAAGCACAAAACAAGGTATACACATTCATGGACCAAAAGCAGTGCTGAAATTCTGGCCGTCTCTTCTATATCTGGACTGCTTTGCACTGCCTACCATCCATATGAAATGTTAATAAAAAAGAGCATCAATTTATAAAAAAAAAAAGGAGCACACATCACAAGGCCATGGTGGTAGTAGTAGTTACTATTCAGCTGTACGGACACTGTTGGAGCATCAGTATACTGTATTTAATAAAGTGTATTATGTTGTGTTTTTTTTTAAATCAAAATATTGGTTTATAGAGGACTATATGTGGAAGTTAAAAAAAGAAGGTTAAAAACGATGCAAATGACAATTACAGTACAAAAGAAGTCCCAACATGGAAATCAGCCATAATACATTTTGCGTGTATGTTCCAGCAATTATGAACTCTTAAAAACTTCCAAAAATGGGTCCGCAATTCAGGGCCACAAAAAGAAAGCATACACGCATTCACAATTATTATCTATACACAGGATAATAAGTACACAAGATCCTATTGGCCAAGGAACAACAGCCAACCACCATGACGAACAACTGTATGAGGAGACAATGCGTGCAGTGCGCACGGGCCATCTCCCTTCTCGATTCCTGCTCTAATTTCTGAAATCTGTGTGACAAGTTCCAGAAAATGGTGCCAGTCCGGAAATTTAAAGATCCAGGAGGCGCCATGTGCGCTCTGCACGTGTCGTGACATCATACTGCTCCTCATCGGTGGTGGCCGGTGTTACTAATCCACAAAAATGATTAACTTCACCCACACAAAGGATAGCTCAACAATTGTTCAGCAACCATGGGCGTTGCTCTAGGGCAGGGGTCAGCAAACTCCGGCACTCCAGATGTTGTGAAACTACAACTCCCAGCATGCTCCATTCACTTTTAAGGGAGTTCTGACAACAACCAAACAAGTGTGCATGCTGGGAGTTGTAGTTTCATCACAGCTGGAGTGCCGAAGATTGCTGATCCCTGCTCTAGGGGGTGCAGAGGTAACAGTCGCTAATAGGCCCAGGAGCCAGAGGTGGCCCAAATACCCTTATGCCACATTAGAAGACACACAATGCACAGAGGGCAGGTGGGCCAAAGCTGAACTCTTGCACCAGGGGCCATGAGCCGTTAGATACGCCCCAGACAATGCCAGACAACTTGGTCCATTGTCGACCACTATGGCCTAATTCTAAATTTGGTCTTCATAATTAACATGTCAAATTATTTTTGCAATAAAAAAAATACTTACGCCCTCATATCCATGACCGGACGTAGAAACTGCAATTGCGCAGTGTATATGTATGGGCGTTTTTTGGAACCACCTTCACCACTGCGCCCTTGGGCATTCATCTCCCGACGAAACTGGTCCCGGCAGCTGTTCCACCGGGTTTTTGTTAGCCTCACTAAAAAAAAAAAAAAAAAAAACATTTGAAGAAAACAAAAGCCAGTTTTGAAACAAAAAAAAAAAGAGCAGTAGAAATAGGGGCCTAAAAAAAAAAAAAAAAAGTTGCAAACTCAGTAAAAAGGAAGAATAGGCCAGATTATACAGCACAAGGTACAGTACTGCAGGTGTAGGGATACTAATGTACAATAAGTTCAGGAAGGAGGAGATTAGTCGTGCAAGCCATTTGGACCAAATGTATTTAGAATCTGACATGGAGACAACTATATAGGATGCTCAATTACAAAAGTGACACGTGAGAGGAAATAACAAGAGCACATCCAGGTTTGTGACATGAGTACTGTTTGCAGGAGCAAAGGGAGGCTCCGCCATTTTGCAGAAAACAAATGGGGTATAGTATTTAGTGCACGACTGTTCCCAAAACCATGTGCAGGTTCTAGGCCAAATAAAGCTGGACCACTAAATATACATTCTTCTGCCCGCATGGAATTTATACCTACATCATTTTATAGGGACAGACAGTACAACGACATTGATGTCACTTACCTAAAGATGCACGGCCACGTCCATCTGCTTTGGACCATTCTTGTCGCCTCAGATTCCGGGCCACTTGCTCCCAAGCAGCATCTTTACGGACATGGTCTTGATAGGTCCTGGACTGGGAGTCCCAGAGTTCTGGCCGCTCCTGCACCAGACAGATTAGCTTCTCCACATTCCACCGTGGCATATTTGGGCCCTCCAAAATGAATCTAGCCAAAGATAACTCCAAGTTGCCAGACAGCAATGGCTCACCACTCTGGAGATTCCCCACAGATGCCTAGCAATTAGCATATCCTGTGATATGAAATTTCCTGGATCTGTTTTTTTTTTTTATTTATTGGCACAAGTTTTGGCAGACAGTTTTGCCATGGCAAACAAGAGAAATAAAACGGACGCGGACGCGGATGACAATCGGATGTGCCTCCGCGTTTTTTCGCGGACCCATTGACTTGAATGGGTCCGCGAACTGTTGTCCGTCAAAAAAATAGGACAGGTCATATTTTTTTGACGGACACGAAAATCGGATCACGGACGCGGATGACAAACGGTGCATTTTCCGAGTTTTCAACGGACCCATTGAAAGTCAATGGGTCCGCAGAAAAACACGAAAAACGGAACAACGGACACGGATGCAAACAACGGTCGTGTGCATGAGGCCTAACATTTTCAAAGACTGCACAAGCTACTCAAGAGGGGACAGGCTCCTTGAAACTTATCTAGAAGATAGTAGATGAACTTCTTTTTTTTTTTGATAATTACTCTATCCCAGCAAGCAGGTATAATTCATGTATAAAACAGACAAGTTGCTGTAATCCTCTGTACCACAGATCACAGCATGGAGTTTATTGCCTATAGCAGTGGAAACACGGCAGGAGATAAGGAGATATAGGAGCTCAGCCAACTCCTAGAGGACACCATTAATAGCATTCATCTGGTACAAGACATAGATGGGCAAAAGTAGAATGTATGCACAGTTTCAGGATGTCAAAAGCATTGTGGCCACACAAGGCTAGCCAGAAGTTCCCACTTTCATGCAGTATGCAGGTGATGCATCTGGTCACAGGGATTAAAAGAACTATAGAACTCTGGTAGTCAAATGCTGTTCATCTAAGGCCCCATTCACACGACCGTATTTTTGGCCCACATTCGATCCCCATTTTTTTTTACGGATTGGATGCAGATCCATTAATTTCAATGGGGCCACATAAAATGCGGACAGCACACCATGTAGTTCCTTTCTGTAATCCCGCAAAAAAATAGAATGTGTCCTATTCTTGTCTGTTTTGCGGCATTGTTACAATAGGATGCAAACGGATACAACACAGACGTCACACGGACATTAGCCATATTTTTTGCCAATCCGCATTTTGCGTGAATGTGAATGTACCTCAACTATAAGTTAATTCCACTGTGCTGATCTGGTCACAGTGAGAAAAAGAACTACATTTTTCTTTGCAGGAAGAGTCCGTGGAGACTTTTTAAGGCACTACTTGCAGGGACCAATACCTAGAAGTATTAGGCCCCTTTCACATAAGCAGGTTTTCCATGCAAGTACCATGCATGAAGTGAACGCATGGCACTGATTCCTGACCCATTCATTTCAAAGGGTCTGTGCATATGAGTTTTCATTTTATCTCATCATTTCTGCGTTGCGTAAGAATTACAGCCTGTTCTATATTCTGCGTTTTTCACACAGCCCTGGCCCCATAGAAGTGAATGGGGCTTCAGTGAAAAATGTAATGCATCTGCATGTAACCTGGATGCAATGCGTTTTTCACTGATAGTTGCTCAGTAGATGTTGTTTGTAATTCTTTAGTTTTTATTCAAGCGAGTGAAAAACTGATCCGCATCCACATGGAAAAAACTGAAACACTGAACGCAATTGCAGACAAAACTGACTGAACTCCTTGCAAAATCGGACACTATTATCCCCTACCATTGGTGTACTAATGTAATAATATAACAAAAGTTTACTCATTGGGGAAACAAGAAATTGTGCATTATTACTTATAGCATTCTACTAGTGGAATATATAGGGGCTTCCAATATGTTTATATGACTTTATATTTTTAGTTTGGTCCACTATATGTAATTTTATATATTTATTATTGTCTTATCTATTGTCAATAAATCCATTTAAGTAATATATAGGGTTGTGTGCCTTGAGGGATTATTTGACTTATACAACTGATTATTATAAATTTGTGAGGCTCTAGAAGGCACATAGAGTGGTGTAAAGGACAATCTACTATTTATTTACTGTTTTTTAGATTTTGTACTTTGGAAGGGTAGATCCACTGTGCATTATTTTTATCATTTATTATATTAATTTTTTTATTGTTTATTTATTTTTTTTATTCTAGGGAAAGGGAAGAGATTTCAGTTTTTTTAAATATTTTTTAAAACTTTTTTAAAACTTTTTTGTCATTAGGTGACTGTAACATGCAATCATTAAATTGCATCTTGTATTCCGTAAGTATTATTTATCCTTTACAGAATACTGAATACTAACCAGTATATTCCAGTGCAGTGCTGCCACCTGCAGGCATGGATTGGAATATACAGTTGAAACCAGAAGTTTACATACACTATATAAAAAGACACATATGCATGTTTTTCACAATTCCATACTGACCACCAACGTTCTATTTACCTATGAGCCCTATTTAAAGATAGGACGGATTTGTATGCTGGATTGTATATTCTACATTTGACATGTGGAGGGGTCAGGACCTCCCCCTCCACTCCCCTCCCCTTTCTATGCCACTTTGGCGTTTTTTTAATGTATTTAAGTGTGCCTTGCAGTTATGTTCATTGTATGAGCAGTTTGTACCTGATGAAGGGGTGTCTTCTGCCCCGAAACACGTTGTACCACCTGCCGAATTATTACATCAAGTTTACATCATCAAAGACTGTTGCACCGTGGGAGTTTCTTCTCTTTACTTGGATTTATCAGCCTTCTTGGGGACTCCAGGCATCCCTACGTGGAAGTGCGTACATCCCTGGCTGCATGACCATCTGCCTTGGGGGCCTTTAATGACCCCTTTCAAGCCTTCAGTAGTGTTGTGCCTATTGATTGCACAACGCATTAAGGTGAGCCTCCAATTTGGAGTATCTTTTGTTCATTTACTTAACTGGACTGTACTACCCTATGGTGCGCCTTTTGTGTTTTTCATAGAGAAACACCGCCTGTTACGATGAAATCAGAATAAACCTTTCCTGTTTTGGTCAATTTGGAATACCATAATTATTATTATTTCCCAAATGCCAGAATAATGAGAAACATAAATTTTTAATGCATTTTTATTACTTTCTGCAAAGTCAAAAGTTTACATACATTTCATTAATATTTTGTACCATTGCCCTTAAACTATATGACTTGGGTCAAACATTTTGGATATCCTTCCACAAACTTCTCACAATAGTTGGTCAGAATTTGGGCCCATTCCTCCTGACAAAACTGGTGTAACTGAGCCATGTTTGTTGGTCGACTTGCTTGCACCTGCCTTTTCAGCTTTGCCCATCAATTCTCAATAAGATTGAGATCAGGGCTTCAGATCAGATGGCCAGTCCAAAACATTGAATTTGTTATCCTTAAGCCACTTTGTAACCAGTTTGGCAGTATGCTTTGGGTCATTGTCCATTTGGAAGACCCATTTCCGCCCAAGCTTTAACTTCCTGGATGATGTCTTGAGATGTTGCTTCAGTATTTCCACATAATCTTCTTTCCTCATAATGCCATCTCTTTTGTGAAGTGCACCAGTCCCTCCTGCAGCAAAATAACCCAACAACATGATGCTGCCACCCCCGTGTTTCACAGTTGGAATGGTGTTCTTAGGCTTCCAAGCTTATCCCTTTTTCCTTCCAACATGACGATTGTCATTATGGACAAAAAGTTAAATTTTAGTTTTGTCAGACCACGGGACATGTCTCCAAAAATGTAGGTCTTTGTTCCTGTGTTCATTTGTAAACATTAATCTGGCTTTTTTATAATTCTTTTGGAGTAATGGCTTCTTCCAGGCAGAGTGGCCTTTCAGCCCATGTTGATACAGTACTCGTTTCACTGTGGATATTGACACAATCTTACCAGCTTCTGCCATCATCTTCACAAGGTATTTTGCTTTTGTTCTTTGGTTGATATGCACATGTCGGACCAAAGCATGTTCATCTCTGGGACACAGAACCCATCTCCTTCCTGAGCGGTATGATGGCTAGACATTCCCATCTTGTTTGTACTCACAAATAATTGTTTGTACAGATGAACAAGGAAACTTCAGGTATCTTGAAATTGCACCCAAGGTTCAGCCAGACTTGTTAAAGTTCACAATTCTCTTCCTGATATCTTGGCTGATTTCTTTAGACTTTCCAATGATGCTACACAAAGAAGCAGTGTGTTTCAGGTGTGCATTGAAATACATCTACAGGTGTGTCTCTAATTAACTCAGATGTTGCCAACAAACCTAACAGAAGCTTCCAAACACATGACATCATCATATGGGCAATCCAGAATTGTTTAAAGGCATAGTAATCTTAGTGTATGTAAACTTTTGACATTGCAGAAAGTAATAAAAATGCATTAAAACATTCTCTCTCTCATTATTCTGGCATTTGGCAAATAATAATAATTATGGTATTCCTAATCGACCAAAAACAGGAAAGATTTATTCTGATTTTATGTCAGACATTGAGAAAAACATGCATATGTGTCTTTTTATATAGTGTATAAACTTTCTGGTTTACTGTATGTACTAGTAATCAGCTTTAAAGAATTGACTTCTGCCATACATGTACGGTGATAGTCCAAAAAAGGTTAAGTGATAACTTTCAATTCCTGTTACAAAGCTGGAAATGACATTTTTTAAATACTTTTCACTATTTGATAAAATTCTGATTTTATTAGCAGTGCTTTATGATACACTGTATATTACTCATGAAATCTAAACTTACATAAATAAACTACCAACATGAGCATTGTAAAGCAATATATATACAGAGCAGTGCTGTTTATATGATATGCACTTAGATTAACAAGAATGAGGTTAGGCAAATGTGCATGCTTTGTCAACAATAACTGTGAAAGTTATTGATAGTACGGCAAGCCTGAATATATCACCATAATTGAATTTGTTTACCTCAAGCAAAACATAAGGCAGTGTATAAAGTACAAAGACATAAAGTTAACATAGAAATGGAATTCTGTAACAATTCATTGAACAAAGCATAATTAGCTGAAATGCACAAATGTAATTTCCCACAATGATTCGTCTTTAGGCCAAATATCAGGTCATGAAAAGTGGTGCCATTCTGGGAACTAATACAAAACGCTGCATCTAGAGTTATGGCTGAAAAAGTTTGAATAAACAGGTTTAAGTGATCAAACAGAGGCATAAACTTAAGAGTGTAGCAAGGATCTCTAAAATACAAATGACAAATTTATTCAGGAGCCATTGTGTGAGCTAATATAGCATTAGAGAATGTGTATATATTCAGCAGCAGGGTGCTTCTCTACCACTGGAGAAAATTTACATCTTTCTCATTATGTAAATTTTCTTTCAATATACCCCTTGGAGTTCAAGATATTAGTACTTTTGTGTCCATATGCACTCAATTTGTAAGTTAGCACATTGCATCGCTGCCAGTGTTTCATTTGTATCCCTCAGCCAAGTTTTAGAAAACTTGCATTAGCTATGGCACAAATAAAGGTTTGTAGTGTAAATCTGTGAAAAGAACTACATTTCCCCTTTACTACTTAACCCTTTCACTATGAGACAATTTTCATTTACAAATAAAACCTGAACTCGAAAAAAAAAAAATATATATATATAAAGCTGAGTGTGTGTATGTATGTATATATGTCCGCTAAAGTAATACACACCGTTGCATTTACAATCACGGAATTTGGCACACAGGTACATCAGGTGTCCGGGAAGGTTTTAGACCGTATAGTTCCTGAGATATTCCCAAAAAATGTATTAGCCAATAGAAGCCTGGTCACAAGACCCTTATGAGCCAATAGAAGCTTGCAGGCGCTTAGTCTCCACATACACACAGTTTTAAACCATGTTTCCATAACAACCGAGCTATTATTCTTCACTGCTATAGGTCAGCTTTAAAGGATGACACTGTTAAGGGAACGGAGTGCTGTTGAGGTCACAGTTTAGGGGCAGGTAGGATGGCCATTAAATCCACCCTCAAAAGACAGAACTAAAAACCCCGCCCCTGGTCCCACTAAGCCATGGCCTGACCTGGTTAGGCCCCTCCCACTCCGCAGCCAATAGTGATTGAAAAAATGAAGGTAAAAATCAACTTCTGTCAGCTGATCTTTTGAACAGCTCACTCTCAGACAGAAGCACTGTGCTGTCTGAGTGTGAGCTGCAGCGAGAAAGTCACTCTCCCTCCGAGGCAGTCGTTGTGGAGCTCTCTGTTAAGGGGGCCGGGAATGGTGGAGGTCACAGTTAAGGGGACTGTCATCTATGGTCACTGTTAAAGGGGCAGGCTGCTGTGAAGGCCAAAGTTAAGGGGGTGGGCTGCTTTTGAGGTCCCATTTTAAGGAGACGGGGCACTGTGGGGGGTCAGTGTTAAGGTTTGGGGGGCTGTGGAGGTCACTGTTAAGGGGGGAGGTACTGCTATAGTGGATACTGTTGATATCTTTTAACGACACACACAAACATTCAATGGAATAGATGAAATATACCCGTGCAAAGCCGGGTCCTTCAACTTGTAAATAAATAAATACAAAATCATATTAAACACTCAAGATAAACACTTGATAATTGTGAAAATGCCACCCAACACTTTACAGGCTTGAGTGACTGCATGCAATTTTGCATCAAAGTATTTTGATAATGAAAATGTATTTTTTAAAAATGGATTTTAGATGCAGAGTGTAGTACTTATGAGTATCTTTTCATCCCCTCACAAATCAGTCAAACTCAAGAGACCAAAAATAAATTTTGATCCAGGTAGCAGTATGGTAGATAAATTACCTAATTACAGACACAGGGTTATTAGATTTAAAGTTATGCATCTTTTCACAACTTTAGAATAAAAAATAATGTGACACAAGAATACAAATCTTCTCTGGTTGTAGAGGTTGATAAGATGAAGATGAACAAAAGTCCTGGTAGGGGATCTATGGTTACTGGCAGCCTGAACTGTGGGAGGGATTACACTAAGTACCAAAATATCTTTTGCCACATATTTTTATGTGACACCTAGGGGTTTTTAATACATTTTTTTTAGCCTTTTTTTTTTTCAAACTACAACTTCTTATTTTTTTTATAAAAGGCTTGTCACAAAAAGGTAGGGATAAGTGCATCCCTAAACTCCACCCACTCCTCTATCCCAAACTAGTTGCATGGTCCATACTAACCGATGGGAACAACTGGGCGGCACATGGCAGTATTTGGCCGAATACCGCATGTGCTCAAGCGCAATGCTCAAGTCTCCTCCCTACACGTTTGTTGGATGCTACACAGCCAATAAACGTGCAGGTAAGTACTGCCCTTCACTGTAATGTCATAGCCATGTTGGTTACTGGCATTACAGTGATTGGCTGACTGGAACGCGTCATCGGGTGCTATATAGCACCCGATGACACGTGTTCGGCTTAGTGTTAGTCAGGAAGTGAAATTTTCTTTTTTTCATTAGAAATACTTGTTATAGACCCAAAAGTCCTTTTAAGGACTATTGTTGTGTGTGGCAGCAGCAATATATATTTTTAACGCAACCTGCGATAAATTGCTAAAACTTTACAGACCCAAAAGTCCTTTTAACCCCTTAAGGACACAGCCTTTTTACACCTTAGGACCAGGCCATTTTTTGCAAATCTGACCAGAGTCCCTTTAAGTGCTGATAACTTTAAAACGCTTTGACTTATCCAGGCCGTTCTGAGATTGTTTTTTCGTCACATATTGTACTTCATGACACTGGTAAAATGAAGTAAAACAAATTATTTTTTTTGCACCAAAAAATACCAAATTTAACAAAAATTTGGAAAAATTAGCAAATTTCAAAGTTTCAGTTTCTCTACTTCTGTAATCAGGGCCGCTGATAGGCCAGTACAGCTGGCCCAGTTGTACCGGGCCCGGCTGGCAGGGGGGCCCGGGCAGCCTCGACATAACCAATTAACCACCTCCGGACCGCTGTACGCAGATTCGCGTTCCGGAGGTGGCAGCCCTGCGCTCAGCGACGCATATACGCGTCATCTCGCGTGAGCCGGGATTTCCTGTGAACGCGCGCACACAGGCGCGCGCGCTCACAGGAACGGAAGGTAAGAGAGTTGATCTCCAGCCTGCCAGCGGCGATCGTTCGCTGGCAGGCTGGAGATGTGTTTTTTTTAACCCCTAACAGGTATATTAGACGCTGTTTTGATAACAGCGTCTAATATACCTGCTACCTGGTCCTCTGGTGGTCCCCTTTGTTTGGATCGACCACCAGAGGACACAGGTAGCTCTGTAAAGTAGCACCAAGCACCACTACACTACACTACACCCCCCCCGTCACTTATTAACCCCTTATTAGCCCCTGATCACCCCTGATCACCCCATATAGACTCCCTGATCACCCCCCTGTCATTGATTACCCCCCTGTCATTGATCACCCCCCTGTAAAGCTCCATTCAGATGTCCGCATGATTTTTACGGATCCACTGATAGATGGATCGGATCTGCAAAACGCATCCGGACGTCTGAATGAAGCCTTACAGGGGCGTGATCAATGACTGTGGTGATCACCCCATATAGACTCCCTGATCACCCCCCTGTCATTGATTACCCCCCTGTCATTGATCAACCCCCTGTAAAGCTCCATTCAGACGTCCGCATGATTTTTACGGATCCACTGATAGATGGATCGGATCCGCAAAACGCATCCGGACGTCTGAATGAAGCCTTACAGGGGCGTGATCAATGACTGTGGTGATCACCCCATATAGACTCCCTGATCACCCCCCTGTCATTGATTACCACCCTGTCATTGATCAACCCCCTGTAAAGCTCCATTCAGACGTCCGCATGATTTTTACGGATCCACTGATAGATGGATCGGATCCGCAAAACGCATCCGGACGTCTGAATGAAGCCTTACAGGGGCATGATCAATGACTGTGGTGATCACCCCATATAGACTTCCTGATCACCCCCCTGTCATTGATTACCCCCCTGTCATTGATCAACCCCCTGTCATTGATCACCCTCTGTAAGGCTCCATTCAGACATTTTTTTGGCCCAAGTTAGCGGAATTATTATTTTTTTTTCTTACAAAGTCACATATTCCACTAACTTGTGACAAAAAATAAAATCTCACATGAAGTCACCATACCCCTCACAGAATCCAAATGCGTAAAAATTTTTAGACATTTATATTCCAGACTTCTTCTCACGCTTTAGGGCCCCTAGAATGCCAGGGCAGTATAAATACCCCACATGTTACCCCATTTCGGAAAGAAGACACCCCCAGGTATTCCGTGAGGGGCATATTGAGTCCATGAAAGATTGAAATTTTTGTCCCAAGTTAGCGGAACGGGAGACTTTGTGAGAAAAAAATAAAAAATATCAATTTCCGCTAACTTGTGCCAAAAAAAAAAAAATTTCTATGAACTCGCCATGCCCCTCATTGAATACCTTGGGGTGTCTTCTTTCCAAAATGGGGTCACATGTGGGGTATTTATACTGCCCTGGCATTCTAGGGGCCCCAAAGCGTGAGAAGAAGTCTGGTATCCAAATGTCTAAAAATGCCCTCCTAAAAGGAATTTGGGCCCCTTTGCCCACCTAGGCTGCAAAAAAGTGTCACACATCTGGTATCTCCGTATTCAGCAGAAGTTGGGGAATATGTTTTGGGGTGTCATTTTACATTTACCCATGCTGCGTGAGATAAATATCTTGGTCAAATGCCAACTTTGTATAAAAAAATGGGAAAAGTTGTCTTTTGCCAAGATATTTCTCTCACCCAGCATGGGTATATGTAAAAAGACACCCCAATACACATTCCCCAACTTCTCCTGAATACGGCGATACCACATGTGTGACACTTTTTTGCAGCCTAGGTGGGCAAAGGGGCCCACATTCCAAAGAGCACCTTTCGGATTTCACTGGTCATTTACCTACTTACCACACATTAGGGCCCCTGGAAAATGCCAGGGCAGTATAACTACCCCACAATTGACCCCATTTTGGAAAGAAGACACCCCAGGGTATTCCGTGAGGGGCATGGCGAGTTCCTAAAATTCATTTGGGTGGTAAGTTGCATGACCGAGCAATAAACCGTGAAAGTAGTGTAGGTCAGAAGTGTAAAAAGTGGCCTGGTCTTTCAGGGTGTTTAAGCACTGGGGGCTGAGGTGGTTAATGTTTTAAAAAAAAAAAAAAAAAAACCTCCACAGCCCTGACCGCTAGTCAAACGCCGTCGTACCCCCCCCCCCTGCTTTCTACGTTTTTTTTTTTTTTTAAATCGCCGCTCAGTACCTGCCTGCTTGCTCCGTTTGTATGCGGCAGCAGGTAGGGACTATTTCCTCTGTTTCGGGCGCGGAAGAGTATCTCTTCTCTTCTCTCTCCCGCGCCCGCTCCTCTGCTCTGCTCAGTCTGCTCTGCAGAATCAAGTCCTGGCCAGCTTGTCCTTCCCTGGCGCCGCGGAGTGGCCCATAGAGTGTTGTCACAAGTTAAAGTGACACTAAACTGTAGTTCTATTCAAGTATGTATTCTTAACTTAAAGTCCCGTCTTCCTCTTACAGCAAAAGTGGATAGGAGAGCTTCGGGAGCTCGCAGAGGACGTTACAAAGAGGCAGAAAACCACAGTAAGAAACAATTTCAGGAAAAATAGATTACAGGCCCATTAAGTAGTGGATATGTATGCTTTTTATTTTGAGCGACCGTGAGTGTTTTTGAGCTGATAGTATCTTAAGACACTGGGCTCCATTCCTGAAACAATATCTACCGCTTTAAGAGCAGTGGTAAAAAATCAATTTCAATTTTTTTTACCATTCTGCAAAAATTTTTAGTAAAACATGGCCTGCGTTATTCCATTCAAATATGCGGTACAAGAAGTCCCCGAGTTACGAACATCCGACTTGCGAACAACTCCTGCTTGCGAACGGGAGGCTGCGTGGCCACTTTTCGGCGGCGGGCACATTCGAATGAACCTTTTTGACTGCGAGCACATTCAACGGAATCTTTTCAATGGCGGGCACATTCAAGGAACATCGGAAAACAACGTATCTGCTGTTCTGCGCATTCGCGGCCACTTTTTGATGGCGGGCCCATTCGACGGAACTTCAAAAAACAACGTATCTGCTGTTCTGCGCATGCTTTTCCGACTTACGAACATATTTGACTTAAAAACAAACCTACAGTCCCTAGCCAGTTTGGAACTTGGGGACGGACTGCCTGTATTTATCTCATGAAACCAATTGCTATTTTATTATTGCATGCAATTTTTAGGAAAATGTGTCGTCGCCCAATACCGCATGCAATATGCTTTAGTGAATGGAGCCCAATGCCCATGATCACATTGAGGTGGAGTGAGTGATAAGCGCCTTTGGGCAATCTTACTTAGATATGACCCAAATTTGGGATTCTGGCTGCGTTTGTTCAGAACAAGAATCCTATCTCCCTGTTTCAGGTCAATCCAAAAATGTATCCACACAAGTCTGGATTTCTGAAGCGCAAGGAGAGGAAAGAGCGAGAGGAAGAACAAGAAAAAATAAAGAAGAAAAATCTAATATTTCACTATTTTAAGAAGCCAGAAACTACCCAGGAACCTAATGTTGAACAAGGAGAATCCTCAGAACTAGATATGGATGTTAGGTCAGACACAATTGAGGGCCATTCTCAACATTGTGAGCTGCTCACTATATCTGAAGATTTGCAAGAAGAGGGTATGGCTGCCTTTGAAATTCAAAACTGCTCCACTGAGAGTGTTTTACCTGAGGAAAGTGTGTCCTCATGCACCCAGTCTGCTGCAAGTATAGAAGATACCTCCTCCATTGCATATCCCTTTGAAATTTTGAGCGATTTAGAAACTTCATGCAGCTCCTCTTTTGCCTCAGGTTCTACAGGTCCTGTTACTATGGATTTGTGCAAAGTCGATTGGAAAGATCCAGCACTGTGGCCAGAAAATCTTCAAGACAAAGAAAGAAATCAAATTGTGCTTTCTGGATTGATGACTGAAGAGGATCTGAAAAAAATGGCATATCGTATGACTTTGGACAGCGATGGACGTTCATTTTCGGAGTATCTTTTGTATGCAAAATCCTCAAATGGACGTGAGAAGATTTTAAGAGACTGGCTTCGATGGAGTGATTCCAAACATGTTTTATACTGCATCACTTGCAGAGCTTTTTCTACAAATTATTACCATAGAAAGGATGGGAGTATACTATGTAGGAGCGAAGGCTTTGACCCTTCCAAAAACACATGGCATCGACTTTATACACGATTGCCAGAGCATGAACGTTCTGCTCAACACCGAAAGTACTACCTAAGTTGGCGAGCTTTACAGAGGTCCATAGGCGGACAAGGTGTGGACTTTGAGATGCAAAGAAAATTGACAAGAGAAGCAGAAAAGTTTGCAGCTCTGTTGGAAAGGCTTCTTAATGTTACCTTATTTTTGGCCTCACGGAATCTGGCTTTTAGAGGATGTTCTCAAAGAATTGGAGACATTCAAAATGGTAATTTCCTTGGAACTCTTGAACTTGTTGCCAAATATGATAGTGTACTTAGGGAGCACTTGGAAAAGGTGAAACAAAGCCAGGAAAAAGGAAAGCGTCTACCTGCACATTATCTGTCATCAGCCACACAAAACGAATTAATCGATGTATGTGGAAGACATGTTTTGAATGTCATGCTTTCTGAAAGGCAACAATCTATTTATTTTTCAGTGATCTGTGATGCAACACCAGATGTATCGCATATGGAACAGAATGTTATTATTCTGCGATATGTGCACAGAGATCTTGTGAAAAGAAAATGGGGCATTCAAGAAAGGTTCCTGGAATTCTTTGATTTCTTTGAGAAGACTGGTGAAGAAATTGCTGAAATGCTGCTAACAAGATTGTGTGAGCATGGCATTGATGTCAAAGACTGTAGAGGTCAAGGATATGATAATGGAGCCAACATGTCAGGAAAAATTAAAGGTGTAAGATCCAGGATCCAACAAAAGTATCCAGCAGCGTTGTTTAGTCCATATGCAGCACACTCATTAAATCTGGTTGGTGTACATGCAGCTTCAAGTTCCCCTGAAATGAAGACCTTCTTTGGGAGTGTAAATAGGCTATATGTTCTATTTAGAAGCAGTCCTGAGAGATGGAGCGCTTTGTTAGATGAAGTTGGTGGTTCTTTACATGGCCTTAGTGACACCAGATGGAGTTCCAGGATTGAAGCAGTAAAGCCAATCGCACAAAAGCTTCCAAGTGTTCTGAAAGCTTTGGAAAGAGTGCTGAAAAGTAAAAAACTGACAAGTGCTGCACACTCTGAAGCGGAAGGGCTGCTAGATTATTTCTCCTCTTTCCGTGCAATTGTTCTGGCTACATTCTGGGTCAAGGTCCTGCAAAGTTTTGAGGAACGGAATAAAATCCTTCAGTCCAGGTCTGTATCTATTGACATAGGTGCAGCCAACATCAGGGCTTTGTCTGAAGAAATGAAGATTCTACGGGATAAGTGGCCAGCTCTACTCTCGGAGTCCAAAGTTGTTGCTGATTCTATGGAGATTCCCAAGGAGCTACTGAATGCTCACCAGCTTCGTAAAAAGAAGGCTGATAAAAATGTAAAAGATCTGGATGTGGAAATTTATTTCAAAGTCAATATGTTCTTCCCAGCAATGGATGTCATAATTTCAGACCTGGATCAAAGATTTAAATCAATGGAAGAAGTCTGCAAGCTCTTTGCTCCCATCTTGAATCTGAGGACTCTTTCAGAAGAAGAACTGAAAACTTCAACAGAAATGCTGATTTCCACATACCGTGATGACTTTACTGAATCCCTACTTACAGAACTACAACTCCTGCGGAAAATGTATGCAGAAACATTTACCAATCAGCTGGGTCCCTTGGAATTATTAAATTCAATTTATGAGCTGCAGCTTGAAGGGATTTTTGGAGAGATTTGTATTGCCCTTAGAATTTTTGCTACCCTTCCACTCTCAGTTGCAGAAGGAGAGAGAGCGTTCAGCAAGTTAGCCTTGATAAAAAACTATCTCCGATCGACAATGAGTGAGCAGCGTCTGAACAGTCTGGCTCTTCTGTCCATTGAGCATGAACTTGCAAGACAGCTAAACTTTAAAGACCTTATAAATGAGTTTGCTGAAGCAAAGGTACGAAGAATGTCCACTACAAATTTGTAACACCTTTGGCAAAATGGGAAAGGACTAGTGAAACTGGTCAGTGTTTCACATTGTTTTTGGGTGAAGCCATAAATATATGCACATATGCAGACTGTGAATGTTCAATTGCACTCTGAACTTAGGTCGTTTGACTCCTGTTGTTTTTGTGCCTGTTGGCGCACTTATGTTTACCCAGTTGTCTACAGTAAACTATCTTTAACGAGACCTGGCTTGTTGTTTTTTTTCCACCTTTATCATTTGTTTAATCTTCCTAATTTTTTCAAAATACCACTTCATTTATTCATTAATGTTTTTTTATTACATATTGATATTAAAGAGGTCTGTTCTCATCTGAAAACAGTATTTATTTTGGATAATAAAACTTATAACTGGCTGGAGAAAAATAAATATCACTTGTAGACAAATCTGCATGTTGTTTCAAGGCGGCGTCTGGGGAGGGGCCAAGGGCGGGGCCAGGGGTGTGGCTGAAGGAGGGATCAGGGGGTGGAGCTGAAGGGGGCCCCGTCATGTATGCTGTACGGGGCCCCATGATTTCTATCAGCGGCCCTGTCTGTAATACATAGTAATACCCCCAAAAATTGTGATGACTTTACATTCCCCATATGTCTACTTCATGTTTGAATTATTTTGGGAATGATATTTTATTTTTTGGGGATGTTACAAGGCTTAGAAGTTTAGAAGCAAATCTTGAAATTTTTCAGAAAATTACAAAAACTAAATTTTTATGGACCAGTTCAGGTCTCAAGTCACTTTGCGAGGCTTACATAATAAAAACCACCCAAAAATGACCACATCTAAGAAACTACACCCCTCAAGGTATTCAAAACTGATTTTGCATACGTTGTTAACCCTTTAGGTGTTGCACAAGAGTTATTGGCAAATGGGGAGGAAATTTGAGAATTTCATTTTTTTGTCTAATTTTTCATTTTAACCCATTTTTTCCACTAACAAACCAAGGGTTAACAGCCAAACAAGACTGTATCTTTATTGCCCTGACTCTGCCGTTTACAGAAACACCCAATATGTGGCCGTAAACTACTGTACGGCCACACAGCGGGGCATAGAGTGAAAGGTGTGCCGTTTGGTTTTTGGAGGGCTGATTTTTATGGACTGGTTTATTTACACCATGTCCCATTTGAAGCCCCCCTGATGTACCCCTAGAGGAGAAACTCCCTAAAAGTGACCCCATCTAAGAAACTACACCCCTCAAGGTATTCAAAACTGATTTTATATACGTCGTTAACCCTTTAGGTGTTGCACAAGAGTTATTGGCAAATGGCGATGAAATTTGAGAATTTCATTTTTTTGCCTAATTTTCCATTTTAACCCATTTTTTCCACTAACAAAGCAAGGGTTAACAGCCAAACAAGACTGTATCTTTATTGCCCTGACTCTGCTGTTTACAGAAACACTCCATATGTGGCCGTAAACTACTGTACGGCCACACAGCGGGGCGTAGAGGGAAAGGAATGCCGTTTGGTTTTTGGAGGGCTGATTTTGCTGGACTGTTTTTTTGGCACCATGTCCCATTTGAAGCCCCCCTGATGCACCCCTAGAGTAGAAACTCCATAAAAGTGACCCCATCTAAGAAACTACACCCCTCAAGGTATTCAAAACTGATTTTACAAACTTTGTTAACCCTTTAGGTGTTGCACAAGATTTAATGGAAAATAGAGATACAATTTCAAAATTTCACTTTTTTGGCAGATTTTCCATTTTAATATTTTTTTTCCAGTTACAAAGCAAGGGTTAACAGCCAAACAAAACTCATTATTTATGGCCCTGATTCTGTAGTTTACATAAACACCCCATATGTGGTCGTAAACCGCTGTACGGGCACACGGCAGGGCGCAGAAGGAAAGGAATGCCATACGGTTTTTGGAAGGCAGGTTTTGCTGGACAGTTTTTTTTTACACCATGTCCCATTTGAAGCCCCCCTGATGCACCCCTAGAGTAGAAACTCCAAAAAAGTGACCCCATTTTAGAAACTACGGGATAGGGTGGCAGTATTGTTGGTACTAGTTTAGGGTACATATGATTTTTGGTTGCTCTATATTACACTTTTTGTGAGGCAAGGTAACAAGAAATAGCTTTTTTGGCACCGTTTTTTTTTTGTTATTTACAACTTTCATCTGACAGGTTAGATCATGTGGTAATTTCATAGAGCAGGTTGTCACGGACTCGGCGATACCTAATATGTATACATTTTATTTTATTTATGTAAGTTTTAAACAATGATTTCATTTTTAAAACAAAAAAAATGTTTTAGTGTCTCCATAGTCTAAGAGCCATAGTTTTTTCAGTTTTTGGGCGATTATCTTAAGTAGGGTCTCATTTTTTGCGGGATGAGATGACGGTTTGATTGGCATCTATTTTGGGGTGCATATGACTTTTTGATTGCTTGCTATTACACTTTTTGTGACGTAAGATGACAAAAAATTGCTTTTTTTACACCGTTTTTTTTTTTTTTTTTTTTACGGTGGTCATCTGAGGGGTTATATCATGTAATATTTTTATAGAGCCGGTCGATACGGATGCGGCAATACCTAATATGTATACTTTTTTTTTTTTATGTAAGTTTTACACAATGATTTCATTTTTGAAACAAAAAAAATCATGTTTTAGTGTTTCCATAGTCTAAGAGCCATAGTTTTTTCAGTTTTTGGGCGATTATCTTGGGTAGGGTATGATTTTTGCGGGATGAGATGACGGTTTGATTGTTACAATTTTGTCGTACACGCGACTTTTTTGATCACTTTTATTACCTTTTTTGGGAAGTAAGGTGGTCAAAATTTCAATTTCATCATAGTTTTTTATTTTTTATTTTTATGGCGTTCACCGTTCGGGTAAAGTAACATAACCGTTTTATAGATCAGGTCGTTACGGATGCGGCGATACCAAACATGTGTAGGGAATTTTATTTTTTTCATTTTTAATCAGTGATAAAATGTTTTTTGATTTTTACTTTTTTTTCACTTTTATTCACTTTTTTTTGACCCAGACCCACTTGGTTCTTGAAGATCCAGTGGGTCTGATGTCTGTATAATACAGTACAGTACAATATATATTGTACTGCACTGTATTTTACACTTGTCTGAACAGATCTATGCCTTTTAGCACAGATCTGTTCAGCACCATGAACAGCAGGACGACTGAGACGGCGTCCTGTTGCCATGGGAACCTTCCCCGTCTGCTCAGTACTGGTCAGAAATGCGCAGACGGGGAAGGGTAAGCACAGGGCTGAGGGGGGCTCTCTGGGAGCTCTCTCCCTCTCCCATCGGGGGGCTGCAAAGGCACAGCAGCCCCCCGATGGGAGAGGGAGGGAGCTCCCTGCACCGTTAACCTTTTCCATACAGCGGTCCGTACGGACCACTGTATGGAAAGGGTTAAACGGCTGACATCGCATCGCAGATGTCAGCCATTTATACCAAGGTGCCAACGATTATATTTATACCCACTAGAAACCAACGATTATACAAGGGGAGGCGGGCGGGGGATCGCGATCCCGCCTGCCGCACCGCCCGCCTCCCGCACCGCCCACAACGCCCGCAACCCTCCCCCTGCACCTCCCGCCACCATAAAATCATTCGGGGGTGCAGGGGGGGTTAATAAAACGTTATTTTAGGCATATAAAGTTTCTGATCCCCGCGGTCAGGGACCGCAGGGACCAGAAACTGCAGAAATCGCAGCAAACCGCAGGTCTGAATTGACCTGCGGTTTGCCGCGATCGCCGACATGGGGGGGTCACGGGACCCCCCCGCGCATTTAGCCTAGGTGCCTGCTCAATGATTTGAGCAGGCACCGGGTTCCGATCACTGCCGGCCGGGCGGCAGTGATCGGAACAACACATGACATACCGGTACGTCATGTGTCCTTAAGTACCAGGACATCATGACGTACCGGTACGTCATGTGTCCTTAAGAGGTTAAGGAGTGTTGTGTTTGGCAGCAACATCTATTTTTAGTGCATCCTGCGCTAAATAGAGTGCAATAGTTAGGCCGCTGCAGACAGCGACATTATCTGCGCTACATCTCCTGCGTAACATGTGCGCATCCCAAAAATATCTGTGACATCCAGTGTACTTTTTCCGTAGATGGTGTCCGCTGCGGACAGTGACATTAGCTGCTTTACATCTCCTATGTAACTTGTCCACATCCAATAAATATCAGTGACATCCAGTGTACTTTTTCCGTAGACAGTGTCCGCTGCAAATAGTGACATTAGCTGCGCTTCATCTCCTGTGTAACGTGTGCGCATCCCAAAAATATCAGTGACATTCAGTGTACTTTTTCCGTAGACTGTGTCCGCTGCGGACAGTGACATTACCTGGGGTACTGCTGCAGCTGGACACTTCTTTTGCCAATCAGGGGAATGTCAGGTCCAGTAAGTAGGGGGCCAGGAGAGCAGGGCAGACAGGTGCTGGTAGTGGGAGATTCTGTTATTAGGGGTACAGAAAGGGCAAAGACCGTGATAGCCGAACGGTGTGTTATCTTCCAGGCGCTAGAGTTCGACACATTGCGGATGGGGTTGACAGATTACTGGGAGGGGCTGGAGAAGATCCTGCAGTCATGGTCCATATTGGAACCAATGACAAAGTTAGAGGAAGGTGGAGAGTCCTTAAAAATTATTTTAGGGATTTAGGTAAAAAGCTTAGGGCAAGGACCACAAATGTAGTGTTTTTCCGAAATACTGCCTGTACCACGAGCCACACAAGAAAGGCAGTGGGAGATTAGGGAGGTTAACAATTTGCTCAAGAACTGGTGTAGGAAGGAGGGGTTTGGGTTCCTGGAGAACTGGGCCGACTTGTCTCTCGGCTACAGGCTCTATTGTAGGGATGGGCTGCACCTCAATGGGGAAGGGGCAGCTGTGTTGGGGGAGAAGATGGCTAGAAGGTTGGAGGAGTGTTTAAACTAGGGACTGGGGGGAGGGCAATTACGTTAGGGAATATAGAGACCCGGGGCAAGGTAGTGGGACTGGGGGAGGAATGGAAGGAGGGACTAGAACAGTTCAGAAGGAAAGGTGTAGGGTAAAAAATATGCATAAACCTCTTAATTGTATGTATACTAATGCCAGAAGCCTGACTAATAAAACTGGGGAACTGGAATTAGTGATGTGTGAGGAGGTCTATGACATAGTGGGAATAACTGAGACATGGCTGGATGATAGCTATGACTGGGCGGTTAATGTACAAGGTTACAGTCTGTTTAGAAAGGATCGTCAAAACCGGAGAGGGGAAGGGATCTTCCTTTATGTAAAGTCCTGTCTAAAGCCCACAGTCCGAGAAGATATAAGTGAGGGACATGAACATATGGAGTCACTGTGGGTTGAAATACATGGAGGCAAAAATAATAATAAATTACTAATAGGAGTCCACAGAAAATCTACTACTAAATGAGATAGACAAGGCAGCAAATCATAATGAGGTGGTTATTATGAGGGACTTCAACTACCCAGATATAGACTGGGAAACTGAAAGCTGTACATCTCATAAAGGAAACAGGTTCTTGGAAATAACCAAAGACAATTACCTTGCCCAACTGGTTCAGGACCCGACTAGAGGGAAGGCCATACTGAACTTAGTATTAACCAATAGACCTGACAGAACAACAAATGTGCCAGTCGGGGGATACCTGGGAAATAGTGACCATAAAGTAATAACCGTCCAATTTTACTTCAAACAAGTGTTTCTACAGGGAGGAACAAAAATACCAAACTTCAAAAAAGCTCAATTTAGCCAACTAAGAGAGGCCTTAGGCCTAACTAACTGGGAAAAGTCCTCAAAAATAAGGATACCGCCACAAAATTGTGAGAGGTGCATACCTTATAGGAATAAAGGGTTAAAGAACAATAATAAGCCAATGTGGATAAATAGAACTGTAAAGAAAACAATAAATGACTAAAAGAAAGCATTTAAATCACAAAAACAGGAGGGTAGTGAGGAAGCACTGAAAAACTATAAGAATAAAAATAGAATATGTAAAAAAAAAATAAAAGCCGCCAAACTAGAGACTGAGAGAGCAAAACTAACCCTAAAATGTTTTTCAATTATACAGGGTGGGCCATTTATATGGATACACCTTAATAAAATGGGAATGGTTGGTGATATTAACTTCCTGTTTGTGGCACATTAGTATATGTGAGGGGGAAACTTTTCAAGATGGGTGGTGACCATGGCGGCCATTTTGAAGTCGGCCATTTTGAATCCAACTTTTGTTGGATTCAAAATGGATTAGACTTTTATCTTTGGGGTCATCTGAATGCAATTGTCTATGCTGTGAAGATACGAGATGTGCAGCACCTGAAACTACGGATACTGGAAGCCTGTGCTAGCATTTCTCCTGCAGTGTTGCTATCAATGTGTGAAGAGTGGGAGAAGAAGGTTGCATTGATAATAAAACACAATGGGCAGCACATTGAACACATTTTATAAGTGGTCAGAAACTTGTAAATAACTCATGAAAGAATAAAGTTACGTTAAAACCAAGCACACCATTGTTTTTCTTGTGAAATTACCAATAAGTTTGATGTGTCACATGACCATCTTCCTATTGAAAAAACAAAAGTTGGATTCAAAATGGCTGACTTCAAAATGGCCGCTATGGTCACCACCCATCTTGAAAAGTTTCCCCCCTCACATATACTAATGTGCCACAAACAGGAAGTTAATATCACCAACCATTCCCATTTTATTAAGGTGTATCCATATAAATTGCCCACCCTGTATAAATGGTAAAAAGTATAACTCTGAAGGTGTCGGCCCTCTACAGAGCAATAAGGGGGAACTTGCAGAGCGCGACGAGGAGAAAGCAAAGCTATTAAATGTTTTTTTCTCCACTGTATTCTCTGAGGAAAATAAACTGTTAGATGAAATGCATAATGTAAAAGTAAATTCCCTATTAAAAGTGTCCTGTCTGACCCAGGAACAAGTACAACAGCGACTTAAAAAGTTTAAAATAGACAAATCGCCAGGACCAGATGGCATACACCCTGTATTCTAAGAGAATTAAGTAATGTTATAGCCAGACCCTTATTTCTGATATTTACAGACTGACAGGGAGTGTTCCACAGGATTGGCGCATAGCAAATGTGGTGCCAATATTCAAAAAGGGTGCAAAAACAGACCCCGGAAATTATAGGCCGGTAAGTTTAACATTTGTTGTGGGTAAACTGTTTGAAGGTTTTCTAAGAGATGCTATCTTGAAGGATCTCAATGAAAACAAGCAAATAACATCATATCAGCAGGGCTTCATGAGGGATCGGTCATGTCAAACTAATTTAATCAGTTTATATGAGGAGGTAAGTTCTAGACTTGACAGTGGTGAATAAGTGGATGTCGTATATATGGACTTCTCCAAAGCATTTGACACTGTACCACATAAAAGGTTAGTACACTGCGTGCAGAATTATTAGGCAAATTAGTATTTTGACCACATCATCCTCTTTATGCATGTTGTCTTACTCCAAGCTGTATAGGCTCGAAAGCCTACTACCAATTAAGCATATTAGGTGATGTGCATCTCTGTAATGAGAAGGGGTGTGGTCTAATGACATCAACACCCTATATTAGGTGTGCATAATTATTAGGCAACTTCCTTTCCTTTGGCAAAATGGGTCAAAAGAAGGACTTGACAGGCTCAGAAAAGTCTAAAATAGTGAGATATCTTGCAGAGGGATGCAGCACTCTTAAAATTGCAAAGCTTCTGAAGCGTGATCATCGAACAATCAAGCGTTTCATTCAAAATAGTCAACAGGGTCGCAAGAAGCGTGTGGAAAAACCAAGGCGCAAAATAACTGCCCATGAACTGAGAAAAGTCAAGCGTGCAGCTGCCAAGATGCCACTTGCCACCAGTTTGGCCATATTTCAACATCACTGGAGTGCCCAAAAGCACAAGGTGTGCAATACTCAGAGACATGGCCAAGGTAAGAAAGGCTGAAAGACGACCACCACTGAACAAGACACACAAGCTGAAACGTCAAGATTGGGCCAAGAAATATCTCAAGACTGATTTTTCTAAGGTTTTATGGACTGATGAAATGAGAGTGAGTCTTGATGGGCCAGATGGATGGGCCCGTGGCTGGATTGGTAAAGGGCAGAGAGCTCCAGTCCGACTCAGACGCCAGCAAGGTGGAGGTGGAGTACTGGTTTGGGCTGGTATCATCAAAGATGAGCTTGTGGGGCCTTTTCGGGTTGAGGATGGAGTCAAGCTCAACTCCCAGTCCTACTGCCAGTTTCTGGAAGACACCTTCTTCAAGCAGTGGTACAGGAAGAAGTCTGCATCCTTCAAGAAAAACATGATTTTCATGCAGGACAATGCTCCATCACACGCGTCCAAGTACTCCACAGCGTGGCTGGCAAGAAAGGGTATAAAAGAAGAAAATCTAATGACATGGCCTCCTTGTTCACCTGATCTGAACCCCATTGAGAACCTGTGGTCCATCATCAAATGTGAGATTTACAAGGAGGGAAAACAGTCCACCTCCCTGAACAGTGTCTGGGAGGCTGTGGTTGCTGCTGCACGCAATGTTGATGGTGAACAGATCAAAAAACTGACAGAATCCATGGATGGCAGGCTTTTGAGTGTCCTTGCAAAGAAAGGTGGCTATATTGGTCACTGATTTGTTTTGTTTTGTTTTTGAATGTCAGAAATGTATATTTGTGAATGTTGAGATGTTATATTGGTTTCACTGGTAAAAATAAATAATTGAAATGGGTATATATTTGTTTTTTGTTAAAGTTGCCTAATAATTATGCACAGTAATAGTGACCTGCACACACAGATATCCCCCTAAAATAGCTAAAACTAAAAACAAACTAAAAACTACTTCCAAAAATATTCAGCTTTGATATTAATGAGTTTTTTGGGTTCATTGAGAACATGGTTGTTGTTCAATAATAAAATTAATCCTCAAAAATACAACTTGCCTAATAATTCTGCACTCCCTGTATATAAAATGAGAATGCTCGGACTGGGAGAAAACGTCTGTATGTGTGTAAGTAACTGGCTCAATGATAGAAAACAGAGGGTGGTTATTAATGGTACACACTCATTGGGTCACTGTCACTAGCGGAGTACCTTAGGGGTCAGTATTGGGCCCTATTCTCTTTAATATATTTATTAATGATCTTGTAGAAGGCTTGCACAGTAAAATATTAATTTTTGCAGGTGACACTAAACTGTGTAAAGTAATTAACACTGAAGAGGACAATATACAGCTGCAGATGGATCTGGATAGATTAGAGGCTTAGGCAGAGAAGTGGCAGATGAGGTTTAACACTGACAAATTTAGGGTTATGCACATGGGAAGGAATAATGCAAATCACCCGTACATAGTAAATGGGAAAACACTCGGTAACACTGACATGGAAAAGGACCTAGGAATTTTAATATACAGCAAACTAAGCAGTAAAAAACATTGTCAGGGGGAGAAAACAGACCTCGATCGCACATCCACAATGCTATGCTTTGATCTAATTAAACTCGCTTCTCAGCGCTATATTAAAGTTTACAGCCCCCCATACTGCATGCTGTACAAGAGGCATTAGTTTACATTTTGATCAAAAGGCATAAGCCCACTCACCACGCCAAGGTCGCCTCTTTGAGTGGGACCTACTCTGACAAAAAGGCGCAGTGACAATGGTTTTTAAGCAGTAAAAACCAGTGTCAGGCAGCGGCTGCCTAGGCCAATAAGATAATGGGTTGCATCAAAAGGGGCATAGATGCCCGTGATAAGAACATAGTCCTACCACTTTACAAATCACTAGTCAGACCAGACATGGAGTACTGTGTACAGTTCTGGGCTCCTGTGAACAGGGCAGATATAACAGAGCTGGACAGGGTTCAGAGGAGGGCAACTAAAGTAATTACTTGGAATGGGGCAACTACAATACCCTGAAAGATTATCACCATTAGGGTTATTCACTTTAGAAAAAGGACAACTGTGGGGAGATCTAATTATTATGTATAAATATATCAGAGGACAGTACAGAGATCTTTCCCATCATCTATTTATCCCCAGGACTGTGACTCTGACGAGGGTACACCCTCTGCGTCTGGAGGAAAGAAGGTTTGTACACACACATAGAAGAGGATTCTTTACGGTAAGAGCAGTGAGACTATGAAACTCTATGTCTGAGGAGGTGGTTATGGTGAGTACAATAAAAGAATTCAAGAGGGGCTTGGATGAATTTCTGGAGTGTAATAATATTACAGGCTATAGCTACTAGAGAGGGGTCGTTGATCCAGGGAGTTATTCGGATTGCCTGATTGGAAATTGAATGGTACCTCACAGTTTTTTTTTTTGCCTTCCTTTTAGTTCGGCCATATATTTTATGTTACTATGTTACATATCCTGTGTAACGTTTCCACATCCAAAATACCTGTGACATTGCCTGTAATTTTATATTAGTCGCTGAAGACATCAGCCACATTATCTGCAAAATTTATCCCATGTAACGTGTGCGCATCCCAAAAATATCTGTGACATCCAGTGTACTTTTTCCGTAGACGGTGTTCGCTGCGGACAGTGACATTAGCTGCGCTAAATCTCCTGTGTAAAGTGGGCACATCCAAAAAATATCTGTGACATCCAGTGTACTTTTTCCATAGACGGTGTCCACTGAGGACAGTGACATTAGCTGCGCTACATCTCCTGTGTAACGTGTGCACATCCAAAAAATATCAGTGACATCCGGTGTACTTTTTCAGAAGACGGTGTCCGCTACGGACAGTGACTGTAACGGATCTCCTGGCACCCGACTGGGTACCTCCGTTGAATGATGCTCCTAGCGCTTCCCGAGGACTCCAAGCACTCCACTTGACACCATAACCGCCACAGACCCCACCAACCGCCGAAGTTTGGTTGAGGTCTCGCCGTCTCCTACCCACCCTGGACCTACGACAAGGCTCCAGGCTCCAGTGGGTGAACCTCTCCTAAATCCAGAGAGCAGGAACAGCTCTTACAAGAGCTAGTAGTTATAGCCAGGGGAGTATAGCAAATCTTCAGCGTATAGCAATCCCCAGTGTCGATCAGTTACCCAAACACCAGCCTCAACATGATGAAGGGTAAAACAGGAACTCTTTATTGAACACACAAGCATTGACTTATACACATTTTCCAACAAGGTTACCACCCACAGGGTTTTGTAAAAACAACCAATAAACACGTACAATACAGTAAAACACTCCCACACAAAATCCTCCCCTCTGCCTGTAATACAATTACCTTACCCAATGGGTTCATGTAATCATCACAGGCAGGAGAATACACAATGTCTTCTGTCCTGGAGACAACCGAGGAGTAATTCAATTATCTCTCAGGACAAAGGGAAATTGCCAATACACACGTGGAGACAATAGGACAGACATCACTACTCAAATATACAATGTCCCACCCTTTACTGTACACATAGACATTTAACATATCCCAAAATGGCACGAATTAGACCAGGGGTTCAAAAGTTTAGCATGGGCTGATGAGAGGGCCCATAATCCTGGGGCAAGAGGCTGGCAAACATGCCCCTCCAAAACCCAGTGGCGAGGTTGGTTTCGCCACAGTGACATTACCTTGGGTACATCTCCTGTGTAACGTTTCCACATCCAAAATACCTGTGACATTCCCTGTAATTTAATATTAGATGCTGCTGACATCAGCAACATTTTCTGCAGTATTTCTCCTGTGTAACGTGTGCACATCCAACTAATATCAGTGACATCCAGTGTACTTTTTCCGTAGACGGTGTCCACTATGGACAGTGACATTACCTGGGGTATATCTCCTGTGTAACGTTTCCACATCCAAAATACCTGTGACATTCCCTGTAATTTAATATTAGACGCTGCTGACATCAGCAACATTTTCTGCAGTCTTTCTCCTGTATAACGTGTGCACTTCCCAAAAATATCTGTGACACCCAGTGTAATTTTTCCATAGATGGTGCTCGCTGCAGACAGTGACATTATCGGCGATATTTCTCCTGTGTAACGTGTGCGCATCCCAAAAATATCAGTGACATCCAGTGTACTTTTTCCATAGATGGTGTCCGCTGTGGACAGTGACATTAGCTGTGCTACATCTCCTGTGTAACGTGTGCAGATCCAAAAAATATCAGTGACATCCAGTGTACTTTTTCCATAGACGGTGTCCGCTGCGAGCAGTGACATTACCTGGGATACATCTCCTATGTAACGTTTCCACATCCAAAATACCTGCGACATTCCCTGTAATTTTATATTAGCCGCTGCTGACATCATCTGTGGAATACCTCCTGTGTGACGTTTCCACATCCCAAATACCTTTTTTTTATTTTTTTTGCGCATACACTTACAAATCCTACGCTACTGTACGCGTGACATACTTTCAAGCGTATATAACATTTAATATGAAGAAGGCGAGCAGAAAGGGACATTGAAGTGGTCGTGATGCTGATGGTGCACACAGAGGCCGTGGCCCTGCGCATGTTGAAACTGTGCCTGCTGCCAGAGCACAAGAAAAACAATCATCCACAATACCTAGCTTCATGTCCCAGTTTGCAGTGCGGCACAGGACAACGCTCTCAAAGTCAGAACAGTGCGACCAGGTGGCCGGTTCGATGGCAGCAGATAATGCTTCCAGTCGGTTAGGCACCACCCTGTCTTCCACGAAGTCCAGTTTCAGTAGTCAAGAGTCTGGTTAACACAATACTCACCCTGAACACCCTGATCCTCCTTCTTCCCACCATGGAGAGTCTTGCTAAACAAGTGATCCCACACTCGGATATTCCAAGGAGCTATTTTCAGTGCCATTCCTTCATTTGGGCCTCTCGACAAGGCCGCTTCAAGAGGGACATGAGATCTTGTGCCCTGATTCCCAAACTCTTGAGCATCCACAGTCACAAGAAGATGACAGTGGGGAATGGCAATTAGTGTTTAACAAGGTGGATGATGATGATGATGAGACAAAGTTACCAATAAGTCAAGGGAAATTAGTCTCAAGAAGTTGATGATGAGGATGAGACACAGTTGTCAATAACTGAGGTTGTTGTTAGGTCAACAAGTCAGGAGGATGACCAGAGTGAGGAAGTGGAAGAGGAGGTGGTGGACGATGAAGACACTGACCCAATCTGGGAAGGTGGCAAGCCGAGCGAGGGCAGCAGTACAGAGGGGGAGGGATCCGCAGCACTGCAACAGGCTGGAAGAGGCAGTGGGGTGGAAAAAGGTAGAAGGTGGGCCACACCAAACAGGCCCGCAACTGTTCCCTGGAGCGCACCCTTTCATAAATCTCCCTTGCCAATGGTAGGTGTTCCGCAGTCTGGCGCTTTTTTGAGGAAAGTGCGGACGACAAAAGAATCATAATTTGCAACCTGTGCCATACAAAAATGAGAAGGGGCATGAACACTAGCAACCTCACCACCACCAACATGATCCGCTGTATGGCATCAAAGCACTGTAATAGGTAGGCTAAACGCCTGGGTCCACAATCTGTGTCTGCGGGTCACACCACTGCCTCCTCTTCCCCTGTGTTACGTGCTGGCCAATCCCCTGTCAAAGACGCAGGGCCAGATGTCTCCCGCCCTGCACCTGGACCTTCGCAAGCACCATCAGCGACCACATCCACTTCCGTGTCCCAGCGCAGCGTCCAAATGTCATTACCTCATGCATTTGAATACAAGCGCAAATACCCAGCCACCCACCCACAGGCCATAGCACTAAATGCACAACTTTCCAAATTACTGGCCCTGGAAATGTTGCCATTTACGCTTGTGGACACTGATGCCTTCCGTAGCCTGATGTCGGGGGCCGTCCTACGTTACACAGTGTCCAGCCGCCACTATTTTTCACGGTGTGCCGTGCCCACCTTACACCAACATTTGTCCGGTAACATCACCCGTGCCATGACCAACACAGTTACTGGGAAGGTCCAATTAACCACTGACACATGGACAAGTGCT
Organism: Bufo bufo; assembly: GCF_905171765.1. NCBI lineage: Eukaryota > Metazoa > Chordata > Amphibia > Anura > Bufonidae > Bufo > Bufo bufo. The sequence goes on from NC_053393.1 coordinate 327,828,141, forward strand.
TTCGGCCAGGGACGCTACATTTCCCTGACGGCACAGTGGATGCACATTGTGGAGGCCGGGAGTGAGTCATACCCTGGGATGGCATAGGTTCTACCCACGACAAGGATTGCGGGCCCTACTTCCATCGGGGTTTCCGCCACCACCTACGTTAGTGGCTCCAACTCCCACTTCTCCTCCTTCGCCTCCTCCTCCACCTCCTCCTCCACTTCCACCTCAGAATTATCCTCTTGCAGCACCAGTCAGCCATCAGTAGGTATCTGGAAGCAGTGTAGCACTGCAGTGGGGAAGCGTCAACAGGCCGTGCTTAAGTTTATCTGCTTAGGTGACAAACAGCACACCGCCCCAGAGCTGTGGCAGGGGATAAGAGACCAGATTGAGCTGTGGCTCTCGCCACTCAACCTAGAATCAGGCATGGTTGTGTCTGATAATGACTGTAACTTGGTGGCGGCTTTGGAGCTCGGCAAGCTCACACACATCCCATGCCTAGCCCATGTCTTAAACTAAGTGGTTCAGCGGTTTCTTAAAACCTACCCCAATTTGCCTGAGCTACTGGTGAAGGTGCGCCAGGTATGTGGCCATTTCCACAGGTCATCGACAGCTTCCGCCGGTATGTCAACGCTGCAGCAGCACTTACAATTGTTAGCTCACCGACTTTTGTGCGACGTGAGCACGCGCTGGAACTCTTCGTTCCAATTTTTGGCCAGGTTTTGTGAGCAGCAGAGGGCAGTAGTGGAATACCAGCTGCAACATGGTAGTCGCCTTTCCATTCAGCTTCCGCTGTTCACAAGCGAGGAGTGGGCATGGATGTCTGACCTCTGTGAGGTATTACTAAACTTTGAGGAATCAACACAGATGGTGAGCGGTGATAACCCTATTATCAGCGTCACCATCCCACTACTGTGTCTACTAAAACGCTCGCTGCTCACAATTAAGGCCGACGCTTTGCATGTGGAAGAGGTGGAAATGGGGTAAGACATTACACAGGGTGATAGCCAGACCACCCTCAGTTCGTCTTCTCAGCGCAAATTGGATGATGATGATGAGGAGGAGGAGAAGGAGCTGGATGCCTCTGCTACAGAGGGTAGTACCCATGGAAGTTTAATTCCATCTGTTCAGCGTGGATGGGCAGAAGAGGAGGAAGAGGATGAGGAGATTGAGAGTCATCCACATGATGACAATAGCGATATCTTGCCTTTTGGCAAGTCTGCCTTTCCCGCGACCCATGCGTTTTATGCATTTTGGACAACACCGATATCTGGGTGTTCACCATTCTCGACTCCCGCTACAAAGAGAACTTCTCATCTCTCATTCCTGTGGTGGAGAGACGAGCAAAATGCTGCAATACAAGAAGGTCCTTGTGGAAAAATTGCTCCAAAAATTTCTAGCTGACAACACTGGCGGCAGAGTACGTAGTTCCTTGGGCAACCGAGGAAGGGAGACAAGGGGAACACACAGCAGTTCTAAAAGAGGCAGGGCAACACTCTCCAAAGCCTGGGACAGTTTCATGACACCCCGTCAGCACCCTGACCCTGATGCGCGACTTAGTGTCACAAGGAGGGAAATTTTTGGATGATGTTGAAGGAGTGCGTAGCAGACCGTGTCAGCATCCTCAATAATCCCTCTGTGCCTTACAACTACTGGGTGTCCAAGCAGGACTCGTGGCACGAACTCGCGCTCTACGCCATGGAAGTGTTGGCCTGCCCTGCTGCCAGCGTTTTGTCAGAGCAAGTAATTAGTGCTGCTGGGGCAATAATAACTGATAAGCACATCCACCTGGCAACTAAAAATGCTAAAACTCTTATAAAAATGAACAAGGCCTGAATTGCCCCTGACTTATTTACTCCACCAGAGGAAAGCGGCTGAACATAAAGACACTCCACAGAAGAGGAGTCAGAGGAGGAATGTGGCTTTGAGGAGGAGGAAGACCAACCACAGCAGGCATACAAGGGTGCTCGTTGTTGTCACCTATCTGGGACCCATGGTGTTGTACGTGGCAGGGGGGAAGAACAGACTGTCAATGACATCAGTGAGGACGAGGAACGGGAAATGAGTAGCTCGGCATCCAACCTTGTGCAAATGGGGTCTTTCATGCTGTCATTTCTGTTGAGGGACCCTCGTATAAAAAGGTTAAAAGAGAACGACCTGTACTGGGTGGCCACGCTACTAGACCCCCGGTATAAGCAGAAAGTGGCGGAAATGTTACCAAATTACCGCGAGTCAGAAAGGATGCAGCAGTTCCAAAATAAATTAAAAAGTATGCTTTACACAGCGTATAAGGGTGATGTCACAGCACAACGGGAAACTAACAGGGGAAGAGGTGAAAGTAATCCTCCTCCTACCACGACCAAGGACAGGACGCTTTACAGATGTGTTGTTGATGGAGGACATGCAGAGCTTTTTCAGTCCTACACATCGCCACAGCCCTTCGGGATCCAGCCTTAGAGAACGACTTGACCGACAGGTAGCAGACTACCTCGCCTTAACTGCAGATATCGACACTCTGAGGAGCGATGAACCCCTTGACTACTGGGTGTGCAGGCTTGACCTGTGGCCTGAGCTATCCCAGTTTGCAAAAGGACTTCTGGCCTGCACCGCTTCAAGTGTCCTGTCAGAAAGGACCTTCAGTGCAGCAGGAGGCATTGTCACTGACAAGAGAAGTCGCCTCGGTCAAAAAAGTGTTGATTACCTCACCTTCATTAAGATGAATGAGGCATGGATCCCGAAGAGACTGACAGTGGGGGATACGTTTGACTAACAAAAGGCCTGATGACATGCCTTGGCCTCAAAATTGTCCCTACGCTGCTGTATTTAATGTCTGCATACTGGGTGACTTTTGTGAATTCTCCGCCACCAACTAGGGTTCAAGCCGCAATGTTTTAGTCACCTTTCTGCCTGGAAAACATCAATTTTTCCGGCCGCTGCTACAACAGCGGCTGCAACAATACGATTATTTTTCAGGCATGTGTACATGCCTAATTTTTCTGGCCTCTGGTGCTGCACTGTGGCTGCAAAAACAAAACAAAACAAAAAAAGGCACATACAAGTGTAAATTCCGCTTCGTGATCGTTACCTTGTTGTGGTGAAGGGGCTTGCGTATCACAATGAAGCGATCATCACCTCTATGAGTGTGTTGGCAATGTTGCCACAACCCAGATGATAAGGCCGTTGCTTCATTATGATCAGACCAAAAACGATCGACTGGATAATTTTTCATAGAAAAAACATACTTTTAACTTTTTTTTTTTTTGTATGCAGACAATAATGCAGACAATTTTTTTATAATGCAGACAATTTAAAAAATCCCCATCAATTCCAATACAAAGCAAGTACAGAGCTCAGAACTAAATTGCTTCAGGATGTCGTAATGGTTCGTTAATTCGACAATGGTTAATCAATTTGACACACATCCCCGGATAGGGGACGTAACAGGGATTAAACTGATAGGAATAGTACTAGTTAAGACACCACTCATATAGGGTGTCACAGCACATTGCTCCGTCCACGCGCAGCGCCCCAACTTGGGAGTAAGAGGACCAACCAAGCGGCTTTTTCCATCTCCCGGTTCCTAAAATCAATTGAGTTTGGTGTGTCACTGTGAAGGCAGTCGAAGGTACCCGGCTTAAATTTTTTTTCACAAAAGGCAATCCCTGATATGGGACGTAACAGGGATTAGAATGATAGGAATAGTACTAGTTAAGACACCACTCATATAGGGTGTCACAGCACATTGCGCTGTGCACGCGCAGTGCCCCAACTTGGGAGTAAGAGGACCGACCAAGCTGCTTTTTCCATCTCCCGGTTCCTAAAATCAATTCAACACAAGTCCCCGGATAGGGGACGTAACAGGGATTAAACTGATAAGAATAGTTAACACACCACTCATACTGTGTGGCAGAGTACATTGCATGGCGCACGCGCAGTGCCCCAAATTGGAAGTAACAAGAAGGACGCACACATATAAATCACATTTCTGCAAGGAGTTTGTTAACTTTTGACAACTGTTTGCGGTTGTCTAAAATCCATTCGATACACGTCCTGATTGGGGACATAACAGGGATTAAACTGATGAGAATAGTACTACAGAAAATACCACTCATATCGGGTGTGACAGTAAATTGCACGGCGCAGACGCAGTGACCGTGGATTCAAACAAACGGGAAGAAGCCAGTGTTTTTTTAACCATCTCCCCGTTCGAAAAATCAATTCAATAAATGAACCCCAGATTGGGGACATAACAGGGATTAAACTGATGAGAAGAGAACTACAGAAAATAACACTCATATCGGGTGTGAGAGTAAATTGCACGGCGCAGACGCAGTGACCGTGGATTCAAACAAACGGGAAGGAGCCAGCGTTTTTTTAACCACCTCCCCATTCGAAAAATCTATTCAATAAATGGACCCCAGATTGGGGACGTAACAGGGATTAAACTGATGAGAAGAGAACTACAGAAAATACCACTCATATCGGGTGTGAGAGTAAATTGCACGGCGCAGACGCAGTGACCGTGGATTCAAACAAACGGGAGGGAGCCAGCGTTTTTTTAACCATCTCCCCGTTCGAAAAATCTATTCAATAAATGGACCCCAGATTGGGGACGTAACAGGGATTAAACTGATGAGAAGAGAACTACAGAAAATACCACTCATATCGGGTATGAGAGTAAATTGCACGGCGCAGACGCAGTGACCGTGGATTCAAACAAAGGGGAGGGAGCCAGCGGTTTTTTGACCATCTCCCCGTTCAAAAAATCTATTCAATAAATAGACCCCAGATTGGGGACGTAACAGGGATTAAACTGATGAGAAGAGAACTACAGAAAATAACACTCATATCGGGTGTGAGAGTAAATTGCACGGCGCAGACGCAGTGACCGTGGATTCAAACAAACGGGAGGGAGCCAGCGTTTTTTTAACCATCTCCCCATTCGAAATATCAATTCAATTCACCTTTCGGGGACCCTTGGTGTTGTACGTGGCTGGGTGGAGGAAGAAACCTTCAATGACATCAACGGGACATGGCTAGCTTGGTATCCAACCTTGTGCAAATGGGGAGTTTGCGGTCGGGCAAATGGACTGTTTGCGGTTGTTTGCGGTGCAATAAAAGTTGAAGTTTGGTCTGTCAATGTCTGTGAAGCGGGCGTAACCCTTACACTACCTGATCGATACAACATCATACCTGATCGTATACACACACTGGATGTTTTAAACCACGTTGTTCAAAAAAAAATTGGATTGTTAGGTGATTTATGCCCTTTATGGATTAAAACCCAACTCTGCGTCAACTATGTAATTTTCCATGGGAGTTTTGCCATGGATCCCCCTCTGGCATGCCACAGTCCAGGTGTTAGTCCCCTTGAAACAACTTTTCCATCACTACTGTGGCTAGAAAGAGTCCCTGTGGGTTTTAAAATTCGCCTGCCTAATGAAGTCTATGGCGGTTCGCCCGTTCGCGAACATTTGAGGAAATTTGCGTTCGCGAACGGAAAATTTTATGTTCGCGACATCTCTACTGATGAGAGGGCTCATAATCCTGGGGCAAGAGGCTAGCAAACAGGCCCCTCCAAAACCCAGTGGCGAGGTTGGTTTCGCCACAGGATGCGATACTAAGCAAAGCACGTAATACCCCGCAATTAATTGTGGATGGTAGCCCTATTGCAATCTTTCAAGATCTGACCCAATCCACTTTAAAGAAAAGAAGGGCTTTGAAGCCACTTACTGACTGGCTATGCAATAATAAAGTTCTGTACAAGTGGCTATTTCCTTTTGGAATATCTTTTCTCTATAACGGTCAGCGAGTTTCCATCTCTTCATTCCATGACCTACCCAAAGCATTTGACGTCTTGCAAATCAACCATCTCCCCATTGAAAACTGGGACATTATTCAAGGCAATACTTCATCATCCAACCTTCCTTCAATTGTCCCGTGGGAGACGCTGCGCCCTGCCAAGCCCCAAAGATCAAGAAGAGGTCGCCATTCCTCCACGCCAAGACGCCTTCCACTCACTGAAGACTGAGAAAATCCTTGCTTAAATAGATGGGACCATCTATTTCCCATATATAAGTGTCATCTATATTAATATCTACTAGTATTCCTATTAGGGATAATACCCCCCTGGTTTAATGTTTAACCCCTTGTTTTATTAGCAATATGTCTTACATACTTACATTTCTGTACCTAGCAGAGATCCAATCTCTAGATTCCTATGAGGGAGATACACAATGTCACAACACGTTGTGTACTATTTCCCCCCTTTCCTACTTTTGGAGCATAATTGCTCTAATCCTCAAGGTTTATACAACCGTTCATTGCTATGTTCCTTATTTTATGTTCCATCTTTTTTGTTATTATGACAGGTATTTTCAATTACCTAGGAACCCTGATGCTCCGCCTAAGGAGGCTAAGTACCTTCATTTTCCATTCACACAGAACATTTTTGAATTCCACAGCTGTACACGGTTAGACATTCCATTGATAGATGGCTGACCTGTGTATAGCTTCTTTTAATGTTAAGGGTTTTCATCCCCCAGCCAAACGTTGCCAAATATACACACATATGAAAAAAGAAAACTGTTCAGTCCTGCTGCTTCAGGAGACACATTTTAAACTTAACAAATATCCTAACCTCTCCCGATCTCTATTCCCACAATGGTATCATTGTGGATTCAATTCTGCAGCATCAAGAGGCGTGAGCATCGGGTTCAGGAGGGGCCTTCCTTTCACATATGTATCACACATCCAAGATGTAGAGGGTAGATACATCTTGCTAAAGGGAACTATTGCCAATCAACAATACACTTTTGCAAATATATATGCCCCCAATGTTAACCAGGTGTCATGGTTAGATGAGGAGCTCTCCCTTCTGAAGACATATAGGGAGGGTGTAGTGGTACTTGGAGGAGATCTAAATACTGCACTGGATCCTTTAATGGATTCAACATCTAAAAAGTCGGCAATTTCTACCAAGGCCCTCAGACATCTTAAGAGAAAATTACATCAAGGTGCTATGTTTGATGTCTGGCGTCTCCTCAATCCCTCCACGCAGGATTACACCTTCTTTTCGCCTCCCCATAAATCATATTATAGACTAGACTACATATTCTTGTCCAAGGAACATCTAAGCCTATGTACTCATGCATATATAGGCAATATGACCCTCTCAGACCATGCGCCTGTGTTCATTACTATTCTTGCTCCCTCACTAGAACCTTGTGCATTTAGATGGAGACTAAATGAACAACTTATATCCACAGAAGAAAACTTAAAGGGCATACAAACCTTATTAGAGGAATTATTTTCCCTTAACTCCCTCCCTGAGACCTCTCCGCATATATTGTGGGATGCCCATAAGGCATACATGAGGGGCCAATTTATTAGCATGGGAGCCAAAATTAAAAAAGAGAGGAAAAATGAGTGGATGAACTTTTATCTCAGATTCAGCGTTTAGAAAATATACACAAAAAATCCTTATTGGAGTCACATCTTGCCGAGCTTACTGAATTGAGAACAATTTTAAAAAACATCCTCAACACGGCATCAGCGAGGTATTATCTCCATGCGCAATTCAAATACTACGGACATGGTGATAAGGCTTCCAAATTCATGATGCAGCACATAAAACAGAGGAAAGCCCACAATTATATACACAGGATTAAAATCCCCAACAAGGGAGAAGTATTTACCACCTCAGAAATAGCTTAACAGTTTCAAAACTTTTATTATTCCCTGTATAATTTAAAAGATGCTGAAAAAGAAGCTAATACCCCCCCCCACACACACACACACACATCCCTTAACTCATTCTCTTTACCAGCATTATCTGACACCCAGGCTCAGGTTCTCCAAGCCCCTTTCACCTTAGAAGAGGTCATGACAGCAATTAGACAATTACCAAATGGGAAAAGCCCAGGACCCGACGGCTACCCTGCTTTATATTACCGTACCTTTCGGAATACACTTGGCCCATATTTACTTTCAATTTATAATAGCTCCCTGTCTGGTGTCCCACTTACCACAGATATGACCAGAGCACACATTACGCTGATTCCAAAAGAGGGGACGGAAGGTTCCATTTGTGCTAATAATCGCCCTATATCCTTAATAAATTTGGATTTAAAAATACTAGCCAAAATGTTAGCGATTCGCCTTTCCAGCTTTCTTTCATCCCTAATCAGAAGAGACCAGGTAGGCTTTGTCCATGGTACGGAGGGCAGAGATAACACTGCCAGGGTATTGAATGCAGTATTCTTTGCAAAAAGGTCTAAACGCACTCTATTTCTCCTTAGCACGGACGCAGAAAAAGCCTTTGATAGGGTCAGCTGGGATTATATGAGAGAGGTTCTTTTGGCCTTTAACTTCCCTGACCTGTATATTAAAGCCATTCTATCTCTATATACACATGCCTCAGCCTCTATTATCATTAATGACACTTTATCCCCATCCTTTATTATCCGTAATGGCACCAGACAGGGATGCCCCCTGTCCCCACTAATTTTTGTGTTAGTTATGGAAACACTGTTGTAGGCACTCAGGAGAGAGAAAGGGATTGAGGGCATTAAAATGGGCCAACACGAACATAAAGTAGCTGCATTCACAGATGACCTCCTTATATTGAATACTAACCCGGTTAAAGCCCTTCCTTTGATATACAAAATACTAGAACAGTTTAGCCTCCATTCCAACTTCAAGATTAACATGAGCAAGTCCCATATCCTTAGCATAGATCTCCCATCTCCACTCAGAAATCTATTGAAGGACAGATCTCCCTTTAACTGGGATACCCCCCATATCACCTATCTTGGTGTTAAGATTGGTCCAGATCCAACATCACTTTTCCACCTGAATTATACTCTTCTCCTGAAATCAATAATGGATCAACTATTGGTGTTAAAAAAACCCACGCTTTCATGGTTTGGCAGGAAAAATATGGTCACCTCCCTTGTCCTACCCAGACTGACATACCTCCAACAGGTTCTACCTATTCCAATCTCAAAAACATACTATATTAAACTTAAACGTCAAATCAGCACATTTGTTTGGGCTGGGAAGAGGGCTCGACTGGCTCGCTCTGTTCTTTGTAGACCAAAGGTTAAGGGGAGGATTGGTTTACCTGATCCTGAGCTATATGGGAGAGCTGTCTTACTATCAAGGGTAGTTGACTGGCTAACAAGCCCTATACGAAAACCTTGGATCTTCATGGGGCAGAGTGATCTTGGCTCGAGTTCCTCAGGCCTCTTGGTGTGAATGGGGAATTTCCCTATGCAGTATAGACCTCTCAATCCGATTGTTAAGTCGACACTGTTAGCATGGAAATGGCTCCAGTCATCACAACACGCTATACCCCTTCCGTCACCCCTGATTCAGATAAGAGACATCATGGCCCACGCTTCTTCTGACTTAAGGGATTGTTTACCTTATTCAATTAGGAACTCCACAGTTCCGATACTCTCCTTATATGGTGAAGAGGGTACAGTGATGAACAATAAAGATATCTTGCATATTTTCCCGGATTGTAAACCCTTTCCCCCGCTACTGTCCTTTTTACGTTCTTTTATTGCTAAACATATTCCTTTGGAAGCTCTTTTGCGCCCCCTAACGTGGTTTGAAAGCCTATTAATTGACCACTCCAGGCACACCAAACTGATATCCCAACTCTAAAAAAAAATTTATACTCCTGTGACCCTGATCAAACCGGCTTTTATAGGCCTATGGGAGAGAGATCTAGGGACTGTCTTTTCCCAAGCCGAGGTCTAACAACTCTTAATGCTACCTCATAAGTCATCCAGATGTGTCCGAACCCAGGAAAACGGTTATAAGATCCTAACTCGTTGGTATAAGTCCCCTGATATCACTTGTATGTATAGTATGAACGGTTCGGACACATGCTGGAGATGTAAAGAACATAGAGGTTCCTTTTATCATATCTGGTGGACGTGTCCTCTTATACAGGAGTGGTGAACCGAGATTTTCAACAATGCCAACAAAATCTGTAAGTTGGTAATTCCAATATCACCCCAATTGGCCCTATTGGGATCAATTCCTCCCACCTCTAAAGGGACCCCCACTCAGCTTTTCTATTGTATGCTATGTGCCGCTCGTCTCCTAATTTCAAAATTCTGGCTATCTCCAGACCTCCCGTCCATATCTCAATGGATAAGGAAAATGGATCAGATATACAGATTTGAGGAGATTTTGGCTTGGGAGAACCGTAGGATTAACTACTTTAGATCTAGCTGGAGTGCCTGGAGTATATATAGAAACTTTATGTAAACCTTCTCTCATGTAGGCCCTTATCCTCCAAGGATAAAAATACTATAAAATATATTACCAAAATATATTAACAACATGGAAATTGTGTGAAATATGAAAATGTGAAAGTTGCTATAAGTAATGATTATTACCTCTAAATATCCTATTATTATAACGGGAATATTGCTGTCTAACACTTGTCATAACAAATGTTACTATTATAACATATACTTCATATGTATGTTTTACATTTTTCTCAATAAATAAATAAAAAAAGAGGCTACCCCGCTCTTGATTGACAGAGCCAAACATCTTACCTTGTCCTCTTAATCTGTTACATGCAGCATTGCTCTGAGTAGCTAGGGCAGATGTCCAGACCTGTCAATTAAGCAGGAAGGGTAAACCTCTTGAGCAATGGGGCCAACCTCTCACTGCTCAAGAAGTCTGTTTTGTTGAAGGAATCAATTAGTGTGAATCAATTTGCTCAAAAGACAATGATAATGTAGACAGGGTAAAGGCAGAATGCATAGGCATTCATATAACAGTCTCCCTCTGTATGTCTGTTTTAATGAAAATAAATAAATAAATAAATACATTTAAAAATCTTTCTAAGAATGTAAAAATGTTAATACATCAGAATAACGATCATCTGAAGGTGCATAAAAGGCTGCATTATTGCTCCAATGCATCTTAATTGTATATGTAAGAATCATCCTACATAATAAACCAGCAAAATATAGTACTGTGCATTTCACATTTAATTCGGGAAAACTGCTAAAATTCTAATGATTTTTCATAACACAATATTGCAGCAAACTACCAATTTTGCCCTTTGCCTGAACTCATAAACTTTTGCACTCCTAGCAAAAATAGAATGGAAAAGAACAAAAATCACATAACCCATTCATTCTGCAGGTATTGTTTTACAGGAAACCTATTGCTAAAACGTTTAATCTATTAAGAAAAAAGGGCCCCTGGAAGTACAGATGTAATATATCTTGCTTATTAGAACAAAACCTAAACGAATAAGTATTGCACATACTTAGAAGCTTGCTAGAAATATCACATGTAAATTATTGTGTATCAACAGTTCTTGCAAAATTTGAATATAGTGATTTAGAAGGATAGTTTAGATGAATGAATACCATACTTGGAAGTGAACTCAGTTTTACTTTTAAGAGATGGCTTTATTTGACATTTTCCCAAAATATTTTTATTACATTTATTGCATTGGTAATTTGCCCCGTTAGTGTAATAAAACACTTTGATGGGGATTCTTGCCAGATTTACATAAAATATTAAATATTATAAAGGGCATAACTGAGAAAAATAATGATGTTTTTTGCATATTCACAAAACATTTTCTAGAGGGAGAAATCATCTGACTGTGGCATTCAAAGCTAAATGTAACAAAGTACTATTTAAACTGAGAATGACTACAGATACTTTAAAAGGTTTTAAATAGTTTTTAATGCATAATACACATATAATTTTATGGTAGCAAGTGAACAAACTCCTTGCTTAGTACTATATCCTATTTATACAAACTAAGAAGACAGGTTGGCATTAGCAGGAGGTGCTCAAACCCACATGCAGTTGTGCATATATATAGGGGAGCAAATCCTGCACTTGTGGCCCGTTGCTAATGGCAATCCCCAGCAAAATGCATACAATGGAGGATGCCCGCGGCGAACCACAAGTACCACAATAGACATCCTACACAAGGTAACAAGTGCGGATGTCATAATTAATATAACAATATAACAAAACAATAACAAACACAGGTGCACTCTGCAGTCTCACTAAATCCTCAAACTGATTTTAAAATTGAGAGATTAGTCAACATGTCCTACGGTGTAGAACATGTCTAAGTCCGGACACCACGACAAGGTTTCTCAAGTAGCCCGGGACCCTACACTCTCCTACCTGAGCCGTATGGGCGATACCAGGAGCCAGTGGGCAAATTACAGGAGCATAAGGCCGACTCACAAACAACTCACCAGTTACCACCAGCATGTGGCCATGCTTGCAATGGGAGGAGGGAGGAGTCTGTGAGTCCCACTCAAGACTTGCTGATATGTCCCAGGCCTCACAGGTGCACCTAAATGTGACCTGTAGATGGAAAACAGGCACATTTAAATAGGAGTTTATACACCTCCAGGAATCTATATATACAAACTAAGAAGACAGGTTGGCATTAGCAGGAGCTGCTCAAACCCACATGCAGTTGTGCATATATATAGGGGAGCAAATCCTGCACTTGTGGCCCGTTGCTAATGGCAATCCCCAGCAAAATGCATACAATGGAGGATGCCCGCGGCGAACCACAAGTACCACAATAGACATCCACACTTGTTACCTTGTGTAGGATGTCTATTGTGGTACTTGTGGTTCGCCGCGGGCATCCTCCATTGTATGCATTTTGCTGGGGATTGCCATTAGCAACGGGCCACAAGTGCAGGATTTGCTCCCCTATATATATGCACAACTGCATGTGGGTTTGAGCACCTCCTGCTAATGCCAACCTGTCTTCTTAGTTTGTATATATAGATTCCTGGAGGTGTATAAACTCCTATTTAAATGTGCCTGTTTTCCATCTACAGGTCACATTTAGGTGCACCTGTGAGGCCTGGGACATATCAGCAAGTCTTGAGTGGGACTCACAGACTCCTCCCTCCTCCCATTGCAAGCATGGCCACATGCTGGAGGTAACTGGTGAGTTGTTTGTGAGTCGGCCTTATGCTCCTGTAATTTGCCCACTGGCTCCTGGTATCGCCCATACGGCTCAGGTAGGAGAGTGTAGGGTCCCGGGCTACTTGAGAAACCTTGTCGTGGTGTCTGGGCTTAGAAATGTTCTACACCGTAGGACATGTTGACTAATCTCTCAATTTTAAAATCAGTTTGAGGATTTACTATATCCTATTTAGACTACAATTAAACAACAACACATACAAAAGATCCCTCAGTTGAAAAGGAAATATTGTCCAGCTAACAATAAAATAAATCTTCTTTATTGTATCGCAATAAAATCCATAACAAGATTCACATGTACAGTCTACGTGTTTAGGACCACATACTCTCGGTCCTTACTCATGACATAGATGACTTGGAGTGACCCCGTCCATATAACCATACCCCCTGCCAAACACATCAGGATTTGCGGTGTCACATGATGCATTGGACTGGGTCACTCCCAGAACATGAAAAAAGGAAAGAAAAAGAAAATCCTAGGCAGAATAAAACCTAAAATGCACAAACAAATTTTGTCATACTGTAAAATCAAATTGTGCTTCTTCTTTAGGCCTGTGGGAGAGCAGCTTCCTATTTCAAACATCCAATACGGTACTCTAGTTAGGAGCTTACGTCTATGGTCTCCGACCCTAATTGGAAGAGTCACTCTCTCCACCCCCTGAATTGAGAAGGCTTTTACAACACCTTTATGGACAATGGCAAAATGTAGGCTCGCAGCCGAGACATTCCGTGTCTAGTAGTGCGGGATGTCAGATAGGTGCTTGCGCACCCTAGTTTTGATCTCTTTAGCCATGCACCCTACATATTGAAGGGAGCTCTCTTTTCAAGTAATCAAAAATATCACTAAACTGTGGCTGTAGGTATATTAGGCGGTCAGTGGATAACAATTTTACTTGTAGGCCAGTGGAGAACAGGCCCCAAAAATTATGCATTCACTGGACAGTAAAGAGCAAGTGATTTTGTGGCTGGAGGTACATTAGGCATTCACTGAATAACAATTTTACTGTAGGCCAGTGGCGTACAGGCCCCAAAAATTATGCATTTACCTTACAGAAAAGAACAAGTGATTATGTGGCTGGAGGTATATTAGACGGTCAGTTGATAACAATTTTACTGTAGGCCAGTATAGGCCCCAAAAATTAGGCATTCACCTGACAGAAAAGAACTAGTGATTATGTGTCTGAAGGTACATTAGGCAGTCACTGAATAAAAATTTTACTATAGGCCACTGGAGTAGAGGCCCAAAAAATTAGGCATTTACCTGACAGAAAAGGCCTTTTATGCCGCTGTATATACATAAGACAAGGAACGGTGGTGGCAGATATGTGCGGGCTGGCATGAGGAAATTCATTTACACCGAGATCCATGCCTCATTCATTTTTAGAAATGTGAGGTAGTCCACACTGTCCTTTCTGACAGGACACTCGACAAGGGGCAAGCCAAGAGTTCCATGGCAAATTGTGCCAGCCTGGCCACAGATCAAGCCTGCACACCCATTAGTCCAGGGGTTCCTTGCTTCTCAGAGTGTCCACATCAGCCGTTAACCTGATGTAGTCGGACACCTGTCGGTCTAGGCGTTCCCTAATGCTGGATTGGGAGGGTGGCTGTCGAAGGTTGACTGCAAGAATTATGTCATATCCGAAGTGACCAACACATCTTCAAACCGCCCTCTTCTTTCAGGCTTGTTAGGATTGGTACCCGCACCTGTTACGCTGTGGCTGGAAATATCTCTGCCAGCTCATGCAACAGCAGAATGCAGCATCTCTCGCAGCAAGGCCTGGAAATGCTGCATTCTGCCAGCCCTCTGTGATGCTGGTAACATGTCTGCCATTTTGTGTTTGTACGGGGGGGGTCTAAGTACGTTGCCACCCAGTACTGGTCCTTTCCCTTTATGCTTTTTATACAGGGGTCCCCCTTCAAACACTGGAGCATGAAGGCCCCCATTTGCACTAAATTGGAAGCGGTGGGGCGTCCTGGCTCCTCCTCATCTCCCAGGAGAATGTCGTCCTCGGTCTCCTTCCCCCAGCCATGGACAACACTGGGGATCCCCGAAAAGTTCAAAGTCCCCGTCAAAGCCTGCTCTTCTTGCTCATCCTTCTACCCACAGCCACCATCCTCCTCTGACTCCTCTTCATACTCCTTCTGACTTGTCTCAGATGGAGTAGCCCCCCCTGGGAATTCATTCAGCATTGCGACTTCCTCATCTTCCAGCTCCTGCTCCTCGAAGGCTTGATCAATGACACGAATAAAAGCACGCACCAGGAAGAAGACGTAAGGTACGATGTCACTGATGGTGCCCTGGCTGCGACTGACCAGTTTGGTGATCTCATCAAATGGCCGCAGAAGTCTGCTTGCGTCGCGCATGAGCAGCCACTGGCGCGGTGAATAGAAACCAAACTCCCCAGAACCTGTCCTGCTGCAGAGTTCGTACAGGTAGTCATTAACGGCATGTTGCTGCTGGAGCAGCCCTTTAAGCATATACAAGGTGGAGTTTCAGCGTGTTGGGCTGTCACAAATCAGACATCTGACGGGCAAGTGGTGTCGTTGCTGAACGTCAGCAAGGCGAGCCATGGCCATGTAAGATCTTCTAAAACGGCCAGATATTTTTTTGGCCTGCTGCAAGAAGTCCTGGACCCCGGGTATTTGGAAATGAATCGCTGCACAACTAAGTTCAGGATGTGTGCCATGCATGGCACGTGTGTCATTTTGCCCTGTTTCAGCGTGCTCAGCAGATTGGCACCGTTGTCACACACCACTTTATCAACTGTCAAATTGAGCGGGGTTAGCCACTGATTAGCTTGTGACCGCAGAGCTGAAAGCAGTGCAGGACCGGTGTGGCTATTGGCTTCCAGGCACAACAGCCACAGCACAGCATGACAATGTCTCACTTAACACGTCAAATAGGTTCTGGGGAGCTTGGGGGGTGCAGCGGAAGAGGCGGTATCAGTGGAAAAGGAGGAGTCAGCCATGGAGGAGACGGAGGAAGGAGTGGGAGGAGGAGAAGAAGAGGCAGGCCTGCATGAAATCCGTGTCGGTAACACCAAATCCACATGGGTGCCACAGGTTACATGCTTGATGGCCGTCAGAAGGTTCACCAAGTGTGCAGTCAAAGTTATGTACCTTCCCTCCCCGTGTTTGCTAGACCACGTGTCTGTGGTCAGATGTATCTTGGCACGGACACAGTGTGCCAAAGATACATATTTACTTGCCGCTGAACGTGCTATATAGCTCTAGGATGCCCTTCTTGGAGAAATATTTCCTTCCGAGGACCTTCCATTGTGGTGTGCCAATGGCCACAAATTTTCTAATGGCCTCCGAGTCCACCAGTTTATATGGCAGTAGTTGGCAGTCTAGCAGATTCAACAAGCCAGCGGTTAGCCGTTGGGCAAGAGGGTTATCCGGCGTCATCAACTTTTTGCGCTCAAACTTTTTGGCCACGAAAGCCTGCCTTCTGTCAGATGAACGCGACGACTGTACGGATGAAGGTGGAGTGGAGGACAAATGGGAGGAGAGAGGAAAAGAGGCAGGACTTGGAGCGCCGGGAGTGTGGCTTTGTGGGTTCTGAAGGCGTTTCTCCCACTGGGCTCATTGATGGGAAGCCAGATGCCTTCTTAAGGCGGTCGTCCCTGAAGCAGTTACCCACGGAGCGTAGAGAGGTTTACACCGCTGGAGGGTGTCCTTTTCCCGATCTTGAGGAGTCTTCTCAGCATCCAGTAGTGATCCAAGTGAAGAAGCTCTTCCAAGCGCTAGTGTGATAGCTGTATATTTGTTACCCCCAATAAGAGACAAGACTCTAGATTGAGGGTGAAGAAGAACTCTCTTTATTGATGGCCACAGCTCACCCTTTTATGTAGGAACACAAGCTATAGCAACCAATCAATATACAGTAAAAGATATTGCTCTCACAAACAGGGGCTTGGTCACATAGCTTACAAGTAGACACTGTGTATTTACCCAGACAATAGACCAGAGTGTTATCTTGTGTATTGTAATTAAGTAGGTCAGTCTTGAGGTTAGAGTAGACTGACTGTCTGGAAGTGTGTGTACACATATATCCTTGATACACATAGCTGTCTGCTCCATTGTTAAAAGTAGGTATCCAAGGTCCTAGCTAAAAACCATCTTTAACTTTAAGCATGGGGATCTGTTACAGTCCCTAGGTGAGTGTTGGGCCTACCATGACTTATGCGTTGACAGCACAGGCTGCAGATGGCAACACTATTGTCAGCAGCTGACACGTTAAAAGAAGCAGACACTGCGGAGCCATGTGACGGCATCCTGGGAGCGCAAGATGTGACCGTGCATGGTGGATGGCTCGCTCCAGCTACATTTGCAGTCTGCTTTTTGCTTCCTGTGCACTGCGAGTTCTGCCTGCTTCTCCTCCTTCTCCTCCCTATCTGCTGCTCCGTCTCTCCCTCTGAACTCCCCTCCTCTTCCTCACTGACATTAGAGATCTCAGAGTAGGCAGCAACAGCTGGGACCACCCTACCAAGGGCTGATCTTGGTACTGTCGTCAGACCGCTGGGTGGCGGCCTTTGCTACCTCCTCTTCCTCATCCGATGCCAAGAATGGCTGCACATCGGTAGGGTCTGGGAATGGATGGGAAAATAATTACTCTGACTCGAGTGGAGGGGCTATGGTGGTGGTTTCTTTGGGGGTGCACACAGCAGAGAGTGAGGAGGGTGCAGATACAGAGGATGAGGAGGGTGCAGAAGCGGAAGGCTGAGATTAGCCTATTGACGTAAACACACACCTTCTCCAAGTTCCCACTTAGGCTCCAGCCTGGTGCACCTGCTTGACCCCTACCACCCCTGCGGAACGTCTTGCCTCTTCCTCTGCTTGTCATTTTTAAAATGACCCTGTGCCAAAGTCCATAGAGAAGAGCAGTATTTGTGGAAACAGGTATATCGCCGGCCTCAATCTGTATTTGGTGGAAGCAGGTATATAGAACCCCATAATCAGTATTTTGTAGAAGCAGGTATATTGCACCCCTCAGTCAGTAATTTGTGGAAAATAGGGTATATAGAACACCTGAATCAATATTTGGTGGAAGCAGGTATATTGCACCCTTCATTCAGTATTTTGTGGAAGCCGGTGTATCGCAGGCGTCAATCAATATTTGGTGGAAGCAGGTATATCGCACCCCTCAATCAATATTTTGTGGAAGCAGGTATATAGAACCTCTTAATCGGTATTTTGTGGAAACAGGTATATAGAACACCTGAATCAATATTTTGTGGAAGCAGGCATATCACACCCCTCAATCTGTATATTTCGGAAGCAGGTATATCAAACCCCTTAATCAGTATTTTGTGGAAGCAGGTATATCGCACCACTCAATCTATATTTTGTGGAAGCATGTATATCAAACTCCTTAATCAGTATTTTGTGGAAGCAGGTATATTGCACCCCTCAATCAGTATTTTGTGTAAGCAGGTATATTGCACACCTCAATCAGTATTTTGTGGAAGCAGGTATATCAGTTTTTTGGGGGGCAACAGGTATATCACACCCATTGCAAATAGTTGTTCCAATAATGTTTGTCCCTCTTTATACCTAGGGTATCGCAGCAGCACCACACACAACTGCTGCACAATACAAATGCACTATAATATACTTTCTATGTTAGAAAGTATAATATAAGTATATCACACCCCTCAGTATATCCCACCTATCGATAGAACACCTATACCAGTCCTTAAAAGGACTTTTGTGGCCTATTATCTAGCGTTTGGTGTCTCTAACAGTCTGTCCCTGCTCCACAAAACAACTTCTCCCTACACTGGCAAAACACAGAATGTCAAATGGCTGCCAGATCGGGTTCTGTTATAGGGTGGCGGTGTGTCCATGTGTTGAATTGTCTCAGTTGTCTGTTCTGTCCCACCTGATGGATGTGTCATGAGTCAAAGTTCGCCACGAAACGACCGCCAGGCGAACCGCAAGGCCATCTCTACACCCGACTCCTGAGTCGACTACCTCCACTCCATGTCATAGTTCAGTACTGGTAGATGCTTTTTTATTACTTTACAATTCTCGGTGTACTCTTCACTATGACTGGTGGTAAAATTGACAGACTTTATGTGGCTTCTAGAATTATCCCTAGCTTTTGATTTAGTTCCATCAGGAAATATCAATCCATGTCTATCTAGGGACAGTGCCCATTTTTTGCATTATTTAGGAATTTTATTGTATATGACCTAGAGCGCAATCTGGCGCTAATCATATCCAATTCTTGTATAAAAGAGGAATTGCTGCCCGTAGGGCTCTTTACTCTAACAGACAGGCTAGGCACGGGGACGGAGTGTTCCCACCATCAGGGTGCATCTCCGGGCTGAGACAAGTCCAGGGACACCATAGGGATACACTAGGGACCCGGATGGTTTGTCCTTAGGGTGTACCATCACGATCAGCCACCCTGTCTGTCACTTTCGTTTGGCCTCCAGTGTCTGTTTGTAAGTGTTGTATGTTTATTAGTCCCCATGTGAGGGATCGTGGAATTTTTAACGTTATATTAAAAGTTATATTTTAGGTAGTTGGCCCCTGTGATATACTCTTTACTCTGGGACAGAGAATTAGTCAGAACCCCTTCCATGACCACCCTGTGGCTAAACCTATCTGGCTGTCATGCCAGGGGAGTTATAGGGTCAGACATGGTAGATGTATCTGTCGCGAATATATGTCCATCGGTTCGACTGTTACCTCTATAGTTAATGGCAGAAGTCACAAAAATAAAACAATATATAAATTGCAACACGAGTTTTGCTATATATTTGATTACTTTCAAAGAGTGCTCCCTGCAATATGTAGGGTGCTCGACTAAAGAGATCAAAACTAGGGTGTGCAAGCACCTATCTGACATCCCACACTACAAGACACGTAATGTCTCGGCTGTGAGCCTACATTTTGCCATTATCCTTAACCCCTTAAGGACTTGGCCCTATTTCACCTTCTGGACTTGGCCATTTTTTGCAAATCTGACCAGTGTCACTTTAAGTGCTGATAACTTTAAAAACGCTTGGACTTATCCAGGACATTCTGAGATTGTTTTTTTCATCACATATTGTACTTCATGACACTGGTAAAATGAAGTAAAAAAAATGCATTTTTATTTATAAAAAAATAACAAATTTACCAAAAATTTGTAAAATAATAGCAAATTTCCAAGTTTCAATTCTCTACTTCTATAATATATAGTAATACCTCCAAAAATAGTTATTACTTTACATTCCCCATATGTCTACTTCATGTTTGGATCATTTTGGGAATAATATTTTATTTTTTGGGGATGTTACAAGGCTTAGAAGTTTAAAAGCAAAAAAATGACCCCATTCTATAAACTACACCCCTCAAGGTATTCAAAACTGATTTTACAAACTTTGTTAACCCTTTAGGTGTTCCACAAGAATTAATGGAAAATAGAGATACAATTTCAAAATTTCCCTTTTTTGGCAGATTTTCCATTTTAATATTTTTTTACTTTTACAAAGCAAGGGTTAACAGCCAAACAAAACTCAATATTTATAGCCCTGATTCTGTAGTTTACAGAAATACCCTATATGTGGTTGTAAACAGCTGTACGGGCACACGGCAGGGCGTAGAAGGAAAGGAATGCCATACGGTTTTTGAAAGGCAGATTTTGCTGGACTGTTTTTTTTTACATCATATCCCATTTGAAGCCCCCCTGATGCACCCCTAGAGTAGAAACTCCATAAAAGTGACACCCTCTAAGAAACTACACCCTTCAAGGTATTCAAAACTGATTTTACAAACGTCGTTAACCCTCCTCTTATGTTAGCTTTCTGTTACTATCCATGATGTTAACGGGTCGGTTTTGACCCGTGTCTTAAATCAGCCATAAAATACCCTCTGAACAATTATTCATCATCCAATTTGTTTCTTACCTCTTGGTTACCTTGTTAGGCTTCTTTATCCTTGAAAAGATTGGTTTTAATATTTTTGGTGTGACCCCTTAGACCTTTCTTTTGAAAGCATACCTCTCATTTTCAAATTTAAAAAATGGTAAAATAAACCTCAATAGAATATTTACTTATTTAGAGAACAGACAACAGGCAAAGAGATAGGCCCCTCCCTAACTACAGCTCACAGGGTTGAGAGGTGATTGGCTGTCAGTATTACTAAGCAGAGAGAGTGTTTATGATTTCAGTTTTGGCACTTAGTAGTGTCCTATAATCCTATATTATAACTGGGTCAGAATTGACCCTAACACCATAAACGTCTTAATTTTCACCACAGTATTTAATAATTTAGTGAAAAGGATTATTTTTCTATTACATTGTTTAAATAGAGGTTCCTGACAAAGTAAAAAAATCTTGATGCAATAAACTAATTTATGTGATACTTATAGACATTCAAAACCTGAAAACGGGTCGGTTCTGACCCTAACATAAGAGGAGGGTTAACCCTTCAGGTGTTCCACAAGAATTAATGGAAAATAGAGAAACAATTTCAAATTTCACTTTTTTGGCAGATTTTCCATTTTAATATTTTTTTTTTACTTTTACAAAGCAAGGGTTAACAGCCAAACAAAACTCAATATTTATGGCCCTGATTCTGTAGTTTACAGAAACACCCCATATGTGGTCGTAAACAGCTGTACGGGCACACGGCAGGGCGCAGAAGGGAAAGGAATGCCATACGATTTTTGGAAGGCAGATTTTGCTGGTCTGGTTTTTTTGACACCATGTCCCAGAAACTCCAAAAAAGTGGCCCCATTTTAGAAACTACGGTACTATTGTTGGTACTAGTTTAGGGTACATATGATTTTTGGTTGCTTTATATTACACTTTTTGTGAGGCAAGATAACAAGAAATAGCTGTTATTTACAACATTCATCTGACAGGTTAGATCATGTGATATTTTTATAGAGCCGGTCGATACGGACACGGCGATACCTAATAGTATACTTTTTTTTTATTTATGTGAGTTTTACACAATGATTTCATTTTTGAAGCAAAAAAAAAATCATGTTTTAGTGTTTCCATAGTCTGAAAGCCATATTTTTTTCAGTTTTGGGCGATTACCTTGGGTAGGGTATGATTTTTGCGGGATGAGATGACGGTTTTATTGGCACTATTTGGGGTGCGTGTGACTTTTTGATCGCTTGCTATTACACTTTTTGTGATGTAAGGTGCCAATGGTTTATTTAGCACAGTTTTTATTTTAAATTTTTTACGGTGTTCATCTGAGGGGTTAGGTCATGTGATATTTTTATAGAGCCGGTCGATACGGACGCGGCGATACCTAATATGTATACTTTTTTTATTTATGTAAGTTTTACACAATAATATCATTTTTGAAACAAAAAAAAATCATGTATTAGTGTCTCCATATTCTGAGAGCCATAGTTTTTTCAGTTTTTGGGCGATTATCTTAGGTAGGGTCTAATTTTTTGCGGGATGATATGACGGTTTGATTGGCACTATTTTGGGGTGCATATGACTTTTTGATCGCTTGCTATTACACTTTTTGTGATGTAAGGTGACAAAAAATGGTTTATTTAGCACAGTTTTTATTTTTTATTTTTTACGGTGTTCATCTGAGGGATTAGGTCATGTGATATTTTATAGAGCCGGTTGATACGAACGCGGTGATGCCAAATATGTATACTTTTTATTTATGTAAGTTTTACACAATAACATCTTTTTTAAAACAAAACAAAATGATGTTTTAGTGTCTCCATATTCTGAGCCATAGTTTTTTTTATTTTTTGGGCGATTGTCTCAGGTAGGGGCTCATTTTTTGCAGGATGAGGTGATGGTTAGATTGGTACTATTTTGGTGGGTAAACGCCTTTTTGATCACTTGCTGTTGTACTTTTTGTGATGTAAGGTGACAAAAAAATGTCTTTGTTTATTTAGCACAGTTTTTTTTTTGTTTTTTTACAGTGTTCATCTGAGGGGTTAGGTCATGTGATATTTTTATAGAGCCGGTCTATACGGACGCGGCGATACCTAATATGTATACTTTTTTATCCCCCCTATTTTTTACCAATTTTTTTTAACTTTATTTGGGGAAAATGACGTTTTTGTTTATTTTTACTTGAAACTTTACATTTTTGTTCCATTTTGGGACTTGAACTTTTGGGGGCTTAATCCTTTACAATGCATTCCAATACTTCTGTATTGGAATGCATTGGCTGTATGAGTAATACAGTGTGTATTACTCATACAGCTTCCGGCCTGTGAGATCCAGGGGGCTGGATCTCATAGGATCGTCACCGGAAGGCAGCGCAGATGCCTCAGGAAGGCATCGCGCTGCCTTCAATGCCATCGGGTCCCCCCCACAGCCCCATGGGGACCCGATGGCACCACCGCCGCCGCCGCACCAGGTAAAAGCCGCAAACCGCAGGTTTGAATTGACCTGCGGTTTGCGGCGATCGCCGACACGGGGGGGTCACGGGACCCCCCCCCGCGCATTTAGCCGAGGTGTCTGGTCAATGATTTGAGAAGGCACCTAGTTCCAAACACCGCCCGTCGGGCGGCGGTGATCGGAACAACACATGACGTACCGGTACGTCATGGGTCCTTAAGGACTCGGGAACCATGCCATACCGATATGTCATGGGTCCCTAAGGGGTTAAAGGTGATGTAAAAGCATTCTTAGTTCAGAGGGTGAAGAGAGTGACACTTCCAGTTAGGGGCGGAGGCCATAGACGTAAGCTCCTAAGTAGAGAAGCGTATTGGATGTTTGAATTAGGAAGCTGCTCTCCCACAGCCCTAAACAAGAAGCACAATTTGATTTTACAGTATCACAAAATTTGTTTGTGTATTTTAGGTGTTATTCTGTCTAGGATTTTATTTTATTTCCTTTTTCATATTCTGGGAGTGACCCCAGTCCAATGCATCATTTGACACCACAAATCCTGATGTGATTGGCGGGGGGTATGGTTATATGGACAAGGTAACTCTAAGAAATCTATGTCATGAATAAGGACCGACACTATGTGGTCAGAAACACTAGACTATACATGTGAATCTTGTTATGGATTTTTCCGCGATATATAAGAAGATTTATTTTATTGGAAGCTGGACAACATTGACATTTTTTCCTTTTCAATTTGCTTCACAGACCAAGTCCAGGCTACATCCATGCTTCCTGATAATGTTGCACAGGTGAGTGCTGCATATTGGACTTCAAAAGATCCTTCAGTGTATAATAACACTTATGTTTATTTATCAAAGCAGGGCATTAAGGTATATCTGGTTCAGTTTATTTTTAATAAAGAGTAGGGATAGGGATGTTAAACATTTTTGTAATATACTGTACAGTATTTTGGGGCAATAAGACTCACTTTGTACAAGAAAAAATCTTGCTTAAAAGTGCCTACATCTAAATTCTGATGTCAGGATGATCCAGCAGTACCAGACCCCCATGACTGCTCCGTTATTGATCCAGGGAATGCTCATGCAGCTCTTTGTTGGACAAATGAGAGAGCTGCACACCTCTCTTTCTACCTACCCAACGATGATCTCTATGATTAGTGCAGGCAGGAGTGGATTGGTGAGCAATTATTTAGCTCATGGAGAGGACTGTGGGAAGCACAGCCCTCCCCATGCTGAAGGTCCCCAGGCAGCAGGGAAACACATGAAAGGTCTGACCTTTGATGATATCATGAGTGACAGGAGTCGGACCAGTAAGAAAAAAAAAGACTACATGATGGGTTTTGTATTTTACTGTACACTATGATGTTCATTGTGATGTTGACACTCTTATTATGTGACCACATTCTCCATTGTTGTTTGTTTCAACAGTCAAAAGATGACAGACCTTTAACAGGAGCTGACAATAAACTGGTGTACCACAGGTGAGGCGCCATTCCCAGCCTATAGCCTGCTTTTACCAATAAAGGAACTAACAGAAAACACCCTGGTGTGGAAGTTGATGTTTCTTCCTAGCACTCTACAAGCGACCCAGGCGAGGGAGGTTTGTTTTTGTGGGTGTCATGGATTTATCCCACAAAACACCTCCCTGATGAAGTGAGTAACTTTTTATACTGTTTGTATTTTCAACAGTTTTTTATCCATACAGATTTTAACTAGAATACATGTGCATTGAGTCACCTTTACTCAGCCCCCTATATCTGTTAATGTATTTTATAATTGGGGTGCTCCCATTATTCTATTACTCTGCGAGGGAATTGACGCCTCACCTGTGGTACACCTACGTTTTTCTCTGCTTATATGGCTCAAAGGTTAACAGACAGCCTGGATGAGCCAATCATTGCTGGAGCAGGCAGGGTGTTGTCATGGGGGAATAAGCTGAATGCAACTGTACAACATTTGTTTTACGATCCAGAGGATAGCATTTTAAATATCTGAGTGACTAGTCCTAAATCTGTGACAGAGCATCTCAGAAAATTCAAGAGTTTATTTTGCAAAAAAATAGCAATACACATATGCAATGTGTGTTTTACAATACAGAGAGTGGTGTTTTAAATCTCTGAGTAAAAACACTGGACATACTAGTCTAAAATCTTTGACAGGGCTTCTCCAGATAGTTCAAGATTTTTTTTGTCTTGGGAAAAATAGCAAGACAAGTGTGCAAAGTGTGTTTTAGTATAGCAGAAGGCAGCATTTTAAATCTCTGAGTGAAAACACTGAAGTATTTCCAGACAGTTCAAGGGTTTTTCAGTTTAATGAAAACATAGCAATATAAGTGTGACACACATATTTTACAATACAGAGGGGTGGATGTTTTTAAATCTCGAAAAAAATCTGTAAATATTATTTTGCAATCTAAAAACAGGTCAGTTGAATAGTTTCTTTGTTTTGCAAAAATAGCAAAACAAGTGTGCAACACATGTTTTACTATACAGAGGTTAGCATTTTAAATCTCAGAACAAAAACACTGGTAATACTAGTCCCAAATCTGTGACAGGGAATCTCCAGACAGTTTAAGGGATTTTTTATTTTGTGAAAAAATAGCCAGACAAGTGTGCAATATGTGTTTTACTATACAGAGGCCAGCATTTTAACTCTCTGAGTAAAAACACACATTCTAGCTTGAAATCTTTGACAGAGCATCTCCAGACAATTCAAGGACTATTAGTATCACAAAAAATAGCAACACAATGTTTTAAAATACAGAGGGTAGCGTTTTAAATCCCTGAGTGAAAAAATCTGGAAATACTAGTCTGAAATCTGAAACAGGCATCTCAGACAGTTCAAGAATTGGTTTTGTGAAAAATAAAAATACAAGTGTGGCAACATGTGTTTACTACACAGAGGGTATTATTCTAAATCTTTGAGCAAACATATTGGAAATACTAGTCTGAAACCTGTGACAGGGCACCTACAGACAGTTCAAGAGGTTTTTTTTTTTTTGTGAAAAAATAGAAAGACAAGTGTTTAATGTGTGTTTTACTATATATTTCTCCCTCTTCCCGTCTACCATACAGCAGCCATGCTGCATCCACGGGCAGTACGATGTTCGTTCACATCATAATTTTCACTTTCTTCTGCTCAAACTCCTTCTCTTCCACTCCAACAGCAGCAATTGACAAAGGAATAGGTGGTCCAGGAATAAGCTTTACACGCCCAGCAATCCACAGGTGGCAAGCTTAATTTTTACCTGGCCAAGTTGCTGGCAGTACAGTTGCTGCCGTACCATCTAGTAGAGTCTGCTGCCTTTATGGAGCTTATGTGTGCATTCAGCCTTGCTGGAAGATACATAGCTGGCATTATTTCTCCAAAAAAAACATCCATGCCTTGTACAGTACTCTCACAATGCAGAGAACGTGGACTGCTCTTTGCGACTGTCACTGTGCGTCAAGGTGCATGCCACGGTGGAAGGTACATGTCTTTCACAGCCCACTGTATCAATGTCTTGGTGGCATCAGCAACACCCCAGCAACAAGGCCAGGTCCATTTAAAACTCTTCACTTTTGTGTCAATCTGGCTTCCACATTAGGCATTTATGCACCTGCTCTACTGACTATTCTATGGACACACTCTGGTCCCCAACAGCACAAGGGCACAGTGTTGTTCCCACTCCCCCTCCTTCTTATCATATGTGCCAAGTCAAGCATTGCCATATGATGTTGGAGTTGAATGGCCTGGGCAAGATTAGTCACACAGGTGAGCAATTGTAAAAATACATCAAGCAGCAAATATCCCACTGGCTCTAATCCATCCAACTCAACTGCTCAAGGTGGTCAGTGACAATCGCCACAACATTGTGACTAACCTAAACCTTGGGGAAATAACACATGTTCCCTGCATGGCGCACGCTAATAACCTAGTTATGCAATGCTTTGCTCAAGTACACTTCTTGAGCAAGGTGCTGGCAATGTCCAGAAGACTGTCCTCACAGTTCAGCCATTTTTACAAGGCAAGGAATGTCAGCCAGTGGCGTAGCGTTGGGGGAAATCAGCTCCTTATCAATCGGACATACGTTGTGGGTTCCCCTGCCAGTTGACATCTGCTGGCTGGGTTATCTATATTTGGGCATATTCCCTTCCCACTATGTGTCCTGTGAGCTAAGTATCATTCCCATATCTTTCTCTATCTATTAGTTTGTTCCTCCCTACAATTTTTCTATATATATTTTCTGCCTTATCACGCCCTGATGAACCACCAGGTGCAGGTGAAACGCGTTGGGGTCTTATTCCATTCTTATATTATTTTTTTCTTTTTCTCTTTCATACCTACTAGGGGCCATCTGTGCCCCATATGATATGTATCGTATTTATTATTATCATACATTGATGTAGGATCAAAATAGGGTAAGGATCAAGTTTAGGTACGAGGACGGGGAACTTCTACCATCAGGGGGTGTCCCTGGGCACAGGACCATTTAGGGTGTTACAGGCATAGTTTCCCCTTCTCCCCCTCTCCTGATTCCTATACCATTTTTATTTTCCTATGTTTGCTTCTTTTTTCGTTTTGGTGGGAGTCTCCCCTGATATTTCTTATCACTGGGGCAATTTTTATCATTAGGGACAGCTGCTGCATGAACAATCTCACCCCCCTCATATTTATCTTAGAACAGATACTGTTGCTTATGCAGCAGGGGATGTAGGCAAAGGAAGAACAGCTAACAAGTCTTGCTGTCCGCCTTATTCTGTTGGGAACCAATAAGAAGAAGCTCCCATGGAGGAGTAGTAAGATGAGAAGCTTCCATTGGAGGAGGAGTCGGAGATGGAGAAGCAGAAGAATGAGGACTATGATGACTGGCCACGACACCCAATCATCTCAGTGGCAGAACTGGCTCCTCTGGCACGCTGACCAGAATGGCAAGCTGTATGCTTGCTTGCTTAAGCACTGACAGGTGCATCATTTACTTGACACAGTGTGATAATTACAGGAGAGTGTCACGCTCTTCAGAGACGAGGCGCGGCTGAAAGAAGTTCTCTGGACTGAATGGAGAAGATCTACATCAGAGGAGACGTCACCTGGGAGGCCCTGGATGTGATCGGTATGTGCTGCTGTATAGCAAGTACAGCAAAATTCAGTGGGCGAAAGGAGGGGGCGCGACTTATAGAACTGGGCCATATTTAATGGGGCTTGGGCCCCGGATCTTTTGAGACCCTAGCAACACCCCTAGTTAGTGACATGATGCAGGCCACAGCAGCAGTCGTGCAGAACGTGATGGTTAGCAAGTGGCATGATACAGGTCGCAACAGCTGTACAGAACTTGATTGTTGGAAAGTGGCATAAGTGGCATGATGTAGGCCACAGCTATCGTACAGAACATAATGATTGAAAAGTGGCATTAGTGGCATGATGGAAACTCAAATTAAACAGACAGACAACAGTAGCATGACAGAGGCAGCAGCAGCAGCAGTTGTACAGAATGTGATGATTGGAAAGTGGCATTAGTGGCATGAAGAAGTCCGCAGAAGCAGCCTTACAGAACATGATGGTAGGCAGACATAGAGCCACAGTGGCAAGATGGGGCACCACCAGCAAAGTGAGGTTATTGATCCAGTAATCACGTAATGCTGCTTAATTAAACTGAACCTCCCCAAAGAAAAATCATTGCAACCTTGTGGAAACGGAATAAATGGAAGTGGACAATTGAGGCTTTAAAATGGGGGGTGAAAGTATTTGCTTGTGCAGCGTCCCACTAGTGTATGTGGGCACTGCAAAAGTTTATTATGTCATATGTTGTATCATGCTGTATTTTATTCTTATGTGAAATCCCTGTTACCAGGCTGTTAGGTGCATTACACACCTTCCACCACTAGATGGGGATAGAAACACAGTATATATAGCACAGTTCAGGCCTAGACAAAGTGTTCAGAGTGTGGGAGTTGCTGTCCAGAGGAGCCAATTTGTATCTCGGTGTCAAGCCAGTAAAATAGGCAGAGGTGTTTTTGAAAACTACAGAATCGAGGCAATAAATATAGCATTTTGTTTGGCTGTTAACCCTTGCTTTGTTACTGGAAAAAATTGATTAAAATGGAAAATTTGCCCAAAAATCTAAATTCTGAAATGTTATCACCATTTGCCATTAACTCTTGTGGAGCACTTAAAGGGTTAACGACGTTTGTAAAATCAGTTTAGAATACCTTGAGGGGTGTAGTTTCTAAAACGGGGTCATTTTTGGGTGGTTTCTATTATGTAAGCCTCACAAAGTGACTTCAGACCTGAACTGGTCCGTAAAAAGTGGGTTTTTGAAAATTTCTGAGAAAAATTTCAAGATTTGCTTCTAAACTTGTAAGTAGAGTTGAGCGAACACCTGGATGTTCGGGTTCGAGAAGTTCGGCCGAACTTCCCGGAAATGTTCGGGTTCGGGATCCGAACCCGCCCCGAACTTCGTCCCGAACCCGAACCCCATTGAAGTCAATGGGGACCCGAACTTTTCGGCACTAAAAAGGCTGTAAAACAGCCCAGTAAAGGGCTAGAGGGCTGCAAAAGGCAGCAAAATGTAGGTAAATCCCCTGCAAACAAATGTGGATAGGGAAATTAATAAAAATTAAAGTAAAATAAATAAAAATGAACCAATATCAATTGGAGAGAGGTCCCATAGCAGAGAATCAGGCTTCATGTCAGCAGAGAATCAGTCTTCATGTCATAGCAGAGAATCAGGCTTCATGTAACCCACCACTGGAACAGGCCACTGTCAGATATTTTTAGGCCTCGGCACACAGACAGAGGAGAGAGGTCCCATAACAGAGATTCAGGCTTCATGTCAGCAGAGAATCAGTCTTCATGTCATAGCAGAGAATCAGGCTTCATGTCACCCACCACTGGAACAGGCCACTGTCAGATATTTTTAGGCCCCGGCACCCAGACAGAGGAGAGAGGTCCCATAACAGAGATTCAGGCTTCATGTCAGCAGAGAATCAGTCTTCATGTCATAGCAGAGAATCAGGCTTCATGTCACCCACCACTGGAACAGGCCACTGTCAGATATTTTTAGGGCCCCCGGCACTCAGACAGAGGAAAGAGGTCCCATAACAGAGATCAGGCTTCATGTCAGCAGAGAATCAGTCGTCATGTCATAGCAGAGAATCAGGCTTCACGTCACCCACCACTGGAACAGTCCATTGTCACATATTTAGGCCCAGGCACCCAGGCAGGAGAGAGGTCCCATAACAGAGATTCAGGCTTCATGTCAGCAGAGAATCAGTCTTCATGTCATAGCAAGAATCAGGCTTCATGTCACCCACCACTGGAACAGGCCACTGTCAGATATTTTTAGGCCCCGGCACAAGACAGAGGAGAGGTTCATTCAACTTTGGGTTGCCCCGCAATATAATGGTAAAATGAAAATAAAAATAGGATTGAATGAGGAAGTGCCCTGGAGTAGAATAATATATTGTTAAGGGGAGGGTAGTTAATATCTAATCTGCACAAGGGATGGACAGGTCCTGTGGGATCCATGCCTGGTTCATTTTTATGAACGTCAGCTTGTCCACATTGGTTGTAGACAGGCGGCTGCGTTTGTCTGTAATGACGCCGCCTGCCGTGCTGAAGGCCAGCACCTCCAAGGCATAAAAGGCTAGCTCTGGCCACGTGGACAATTTGGAGACCCAGAAGTTGAATGGGGCCGAACCATCAGTCAGTACGTGGAGGGGTGTGCACAGGTGCTGTTCCACCATGTTAGTGAAATGTTGCCTCCTGCTAACACGTTCCGTATCAGGAGGTGGTGGTGCAGTTAGCTGTGGCGTGGTGACAAAACTTTTCCACATCTCTGCCATGCTAACCCTGCCCTCAGAGGAGCTGGCCATGACACAGCTTTCTTTGGCGACCTCTTGCTCCTCCTCTGCCTTCACCTTGGGCTTCCACTTGTTCCCCTGTGACATTTGGGAATGCTCTCAGTAGCGCGTCTACCAACGTGCGCTTGTACTCGCGCATCTTACTATCACGCTCCAGTGCATGAAGTAAGGTGGGCACATTGTCTTTATACCGTGGATCCAGCAGGGTGGCAACCCAGTAGTTCGCACACGTTAAAATGTGGGCAACTCTGCTGTCGTTGCGCAGGCACTGCAGCATGTAGTCGCTCATGTGTGCCAGGCTGCCCAGAGGTAAGGACAAGCTGTCCTCTGTGGGAGGCGTATCGTCATCGTCCTGCATTTCCCCCTAGCCATGCACGAGTGATGGGCCCGAGCTGCGTTGGGGTGCCAGCCCGCTGTGGACATGCTTCATCCTCATCCTCCTCCACCTCATCCTCGTCCTCCTCGCCTCCAGTAGTGGGCCCTGTCTGGCTCACATTTGTACCTGGCCTCTGCTGTTGCAAAAAACCTCCTCTGAGTCACTTCGAAGAGACTGGCCTGAAAGTGCTAAAAATGACCCCTCTTCCTCCTCCTCCTCCTGGGCCACCTCCTCTTCCATCATCGCCCTAAGTGTTTTCTCAAGGAGACCTAGAAGTGGTATTGTAACGCTGATAACGGCGTCATCGCCACTGGCCATGTTGGTGGAGGTACTCAAAACAGCACAACAGGGCACACAGTCTCGTATGGAGGCCCAGTCATTGGTGGTGATGTGGTGGCTGTTCCGCAGTGCGACTGACCCGTGCGTGCTGCAGCTGAAACTCCACTATGGCCTGCTGCTGCTCGCACAGTCTGTCCAGCATGTGCAAGGTGGAGTTCCACCTGGTGGGCACGTCGCATATGAGGCGGTGAGCGGGAAGGCCGAAGTTACGTTGTGGGCAGACAGCGAACAGAGGCCAGGATGTGAACGCCGGAAGCACGAACAGACGGCCCGCACTTTATGCCAGCAGCTCTGACATGTCGGGGGTAGTTGCGAATGAACTTCTGCACCACCAAATTCAGCCACATGCGCCAGGCAAGGGATGTGCGTCAAACCGGCTAGTCCCAGAGCTGCAACGAGATTTCGCCCATTATCGCACACCACCAGGCCGGGCTTGAGGCTCACCGGCAGCAACCACTCGTCGGTCTGTTGTTCTATACCCACCACAACTCCTGTGCGGTGTGGGGCCTGTCCCCCAAACCTATGAGTTTCAGAATGGACTGCTGACGTTTACCCCGGGCTGTGCTGAAGTTGGTGGTGAAGGTGTGTGGCTGACTGGATGAGCAGGTGGAAGAAGAGGAGGAGGAAGCTGAGTAGGAGAGGAGGAGACAGGAGGCAAAGAATGTTGCCCTGCGATCCTTGGCGGCGGAAGGACGTGCGCCAAACAGCTCTCCGCCTGGGGCCCAGCCGCCACTACATTTACCCAGTGTGCAGTTAGGGAGATATAGCGTCCCTGGCCGTGCTTACTGGTCCACGTATCTGTGGTTAGGTGGACCTTGCCACAGATGGCGTTGCGCAGTGCACACTTGATTTTATACGATACTTGGTTGTGCAGGGAAGGCACGGCTCTCTTGGAGAAGTAGTGCTGGCTGGGAACAACATACTGTGGGACAGCAAGCGACATGAGCTGTTTGAAGCTGTCTGTGTCCACCAGCCTAAATGACAGCATTTCATAGGCCAGTAGTTAGAAATGCTGCCATTCAGGGCCAGGGATCGAGGGTGGCTAGGTGGAAATTTACGCTTTCTCTCAAATGTTTGTGAGATGGAGAGCTGAACGCTGCTGTGTGACATGGTTGAGATGCTTGGTGACGCAGGTGGTGGTGTTGGTGGTACATCCCATGTTTTGCTGGGCGGCAGGTGCCAACGTTCCTCTAGAGGCGGAGGAAGAGGCCGAGGCGGTGGCAGCTGCAGAAGAGGCTGAGGCGGCAGCAGCAGAAGAGGTAGCAGGGGGAGCCTGAGTGACTTCCTTGTTTTTAAGGTGTTTACTCCACTGCAGTTCATGCTTTGCATGCAGGTGCCTGGTCATGCAGGTTGTGCTAAGGTTCAGAACGTTAATGCCTCGCTCAGGCTCTAATGCACAGCAAGCAAACCACTCAGGTCTTGTCGTCCGCACATTGTTTGAAGAAGTGCCATGCCAGGGAACTCCTTGAAGATGCTCGGTCCCAGATGGCGGCGGTCAGTAGCAGGCGGAGTCTCTTGGCGGCGGGTGTTCTGCTTTTGCCCACTGCTCCTCTTTGTCTTTGCTACGCTGTTGGCTCGGTCCTCACCACTGCCCTCTTCCTCCGAACTGTGAAGTCAGTGGCACGACCTTCATACCCATGTGGGGTCTAGGACCTCATCGTCCCCTGAATCGTCTTCCACCCAGTCTTGATCCCTGACCTCCTGTTCAGTTTGCACACTGCAGAAAGACGCAGCAGTTGGCACCTGTGTTTCGTCATCATCAGAGACGTGCTGAGGTGGTAGTCCCATGTCCTCATCATCAGGGAAACATAAGTGGTTGTGCGTTAGTGCATTCTATCTCTTCCACCCCTGGAGAAGGGCTAGGTGGATGCCCTTGGGAATCCTGGCAGCAGAGTCTTCAAACAGCATAAGAGACTGCTGCATAGCTGAGCTCAGACAGTTTCCCTGATATGCATGGGGGTGATGTGACAGACTGATGGGCTTAGTTTTCATGCGCCATCTGTGCGCTTTCTGCAGAAGACTGGGTGGGAGATAATGTGAACGTGCTGGATGCACTGTCGGCCACCCAATTGACTAATGCCTGTACCTGCTCAGGCCTTACCATCCTTAGAACGGCATTGGGCCCCACCAAATATTGGCTGTAAATTCTGGCAGCCTACTGGGACCGGAGGTAGTTGGTACACTAGGACGTGTGGCTTGTGGCAGAACGGCCACGTCCTCTCCCAGCACCAGAGGGTCCACTAACACCACCACGACCATGTCCGCGTCCCTTACTAGATGTTTTCCTCATTGTTACCGTTTACCACAATAAGAAAAATATTATTCGGGCCAATGTATTGAATTCAAATTCAGGCCTTTTTTTACAGACACGTAACACTATCTGGCTATCTATTTAGGTACCGTATTACACTAATACAGGCACACCAGTAATGACAGATTTAGCTGAATATAAATTTGAGGACTATTATTTAGGCGCTGGGTGACAGGTATACGTTTACGGACAGAATTAGACTTGGATCTGCAATGTAGCGTGTGTGTGAAGTTCTTGAGAATTACCCTATCAGCACCTTGAATCTAATACACCCTTTTAGGGATAGATTTAAAGTAGGCCTGATACAGCAGAAACCGCTAATTTTGAGAATTGCAAAATTGGGAATTGTATTTCAACCCAGAACAAAACTGTGCTTTGACGTACACTAAATAACTTGACCAGCTAAAACAGTAATGACAGATTTAGCTGAATATAAATGTGAGGCCTATTTTTTAGGCGCTGGTGACAGGTATACGTTTAATCACAGAATTAGACTTGGATCTGCACTGTAGCGTGTGTGTGAAGTTCTTGAGAATTACCCTATCAGCACCTTTAATCTAATATACCCTTTAGGGATAGATTTAAAGTAGGCCTGATACAGCAGAAACCACTAATTTTGAGAATTGCAAAATTGGGAATTGTATTTCAAACCCAGAACAAAAACTGTGCTTTGACGGACACTAAATAACTTGACCGATTTAGCTGAATATAAATGTGAGGCCTATTTTTTAGGCGCTGGGTGACAGGTATACGTTTAATCACAGAATTAGACTTGGATCTGCACTGTAGCGTGTGTGTGAAGTTCTTGAGAATTACCCTATCAGCACCTTGAATCTAATATATCCTTTTAGGGATAGATTTAAAGTAGGCCTGATACAGCAGAAACCACTAATTTTGAGAATTACAAAATTGGGAATTGTATTTCAACCCAGAACAAAAACTGTGCTTTGACGGACACTAAATAACTTGACCAGCTAAAGCAGTAATGACAGATTTGGATGAATATAAATGTGAGGCCTATTTTTTAGGTGCTGGGTGACAGGCTCAACTTGCCCCTGATGTAGTATATGGCCAAAAATAACCACACTATTGATGGTTAAATGCACTTGATGAAAGCTTGACCCTGATGTAGGATATAGCAAAAAATAACCACACTATTGATGGTCTGGGCAGCCTAAAAACACTGAGCAATTGAATAGCAGCAGTTCAATGATCCACAGCTGTAGATTTATCACTGAATGAAGTCTTTTGGAGGAGTTAATCACTGCCTAATCTCGCCCTAACGTCGCAGCTGCAACCTCTCCCTACACTTGTAACAGCAGAGTGACGTGCAGCGCTACGTGACGCAAGCTTATATAGAGGCTGGGTCACATGCTGCACTGGCCAATCACAGCCATGCCAATAGTAGGCAAGGCTGTGATGGCCTCTTGGGGCAAGTAGTATGATGCTTGTTGATTGGCTGCTTTGCAGCCTTTCAAAAAGCTCCAAGAAAGCGCCGAACACCGAACTCGAACCCGGACTTTTACGAAAATGTTCGGGTCCGTGTCACGCACACCCCAAAATTCGGTACGAACCCGAACTATACAGTTCGGGTTCGCTCATCCCTACTTGTAAGCCTTGTAACATCCCCCAAAAATAAAATATCATTCCCAAAATGATACAAACATGAAGTAGACATATGGGGAATGTAAAGTAATAACTATTTTTGGAGGTATTACTATGTATTATAGAAGTAGAGAAATTGAAACTTGGAAATTTGCTATTTTTTTACAAATTTTGGGTAAATTTGGTATTTTTTTATAAATAAAAATGATTTTTTTTTTTACTTCATTTTACCAGTGTCATGAAGTACAATATGTGATGAAAAAACTATCTCAGAATGGCCTAAATAAGTCAAAGGGCCAGATTTATCATTACTCTGACAGCTCACTCCACTTTAACATATGGCTAAAGTCAGTTTTAGCCAAGTCAGATTTATGATCGGCCCTTTAAGACTGTAATAAATGTGGTTTGACGGTAGCAGTTTATCCGTCAGTAAGCAGCTTTACAAAAGTCGCACGTTTTTATGAAAAAGTCGCATGTTTTTATGAAAAAGTCGCATGTTCTATTAAAAAGTCTCATAAGATAAGCATGGTCCTCACTGGAGTGAAATTGGGACTTTTTTGCGACTTTTTTGCGACTTTTTTAAATAGTCCCAATAGTAAATCTGTCTAGAGATTCATTTACATAAGAAAACACGCCCACTTTCAGAAACTGGCGAGCATAGTGCAGAGCAGAAAAAAGTCGCAAATTTGTGCGCAGTTTTAGCGTTTGGGACTTTTTTGGGACTTTTTCACTCCATTATTCTGACCATGAGCTAATGATAAATCTGGCCCAAAGTGTTTTAAAGTTATCACCACTTAAAGTGACACTGGTCAGATTTTGCAAAAAATGGCCTGGTCCTTAAGGTGAAATAAGGCTGTGTCCTTAAGGGGTTAAGGACAGATTAGATATCTGTTGAATCACTTGTGTGTAGAAGATAAGACTTGGGCTACCTCTACTGAGACTGAAGCAAGGCAAAGAGCTGAATATTAGTGAGTACATAACTACCTACTATAGCCTGAGACATAACTACATGTACAGCCTGTTACTGGGATTCATCACATCTAACTTGCATGTTCATTAAGAGACTGTTTTATTGCTGGATGTAAACTGTTATCAAGAACCTGGTTACAGTAAAGTTCTTAGTTGGATTCAACCCTGCCTCATTCTTCCGACTCCATACTACAACTACTCTCATCATTTTCCACCACCAAAGTGCTGGCGTCACAACATTACTTAAGTCAGGGGCCCAGCCACACAAGCACTTAGAAAACCAGTTACCATCAAGGGCACCTCGATCACCACTTGGCCGGTGTCCCCGGTAACAGAGTGTGCCCCGGAGAATCTAGTGCTGTTCTCCCCTTCACTGCACTGCTGGCCCAGGGAGGCACCTACTAACCGTGAGTACCCAATGAACTGTTTGTACACTTCGGCCCTCCATGAACCTTAGTGTTCTCCCCTGCGGATCGGTACGTTGCACTTGCAGGTTGCTGCTTTTGAGGTCTCCACTGCAGCACTTGCACTTCAGATAGCGTGCACAGCCAGATACAACTCCTGTTTTCTCTCTCCATGTCTGTCAGCTTCCATGCTTGTCTGCCCTGCTTATCCCGATTCTACACAACACACACAATTTGGAATTCTAGCCTTTCCCTTCATTCTCCCTGACAATAAGCTTGATTGATTTATGACTGTCCCTGATTGATTTATGACTCTCCATGATCTTTTTTCTGGCAGACACCCAACCACTGTTATTCAAAGCCCAGCACAGGAATGGCATTCTGCTTGTTTTGTTAGGGACCTCTAGGCCTGCTGCAGCACTGATTGGTTCATCCGGGACATGTGAGGCCCCTTTTTCTTCCTCCCTATGCTTTTTTCCTGCCAATATGTGCTGAAAAATGGCTTTACATGCAGTTTTAGTGGATTTGTCCAAAACAAACTCGGAAAAACCAGGGTTCTTCTGCCGTCTGAAAAATTGCAAATTCACTCATCCTTACTTTACAGCTTTTTAGATTTCATTTTAAAGTTGGAAAGAAAATATAATTAATAATATAATAAAATATATAATAATAAATGTATAAAATAGAACAGATTTAAACATTTGGAACAGGTACAGGTACTGAAGACAACATGGAAGAAAAAATCCCTACTGGTTATTTTGACATGGTGATAAGTAATGTGCTGGTAAATTATGACTGCAGATTGCACCTTTAGGCTGAGAACACTGACAGCAGTAGAAAAGCAATATCTGTGACAACTCTAATTTGTGTGCATATGTGTTATGTAGTAACTGAAAAGGATCAGAAGAGTTGCTCAGAATGCAGTCAAGAATTTTCCTTCTAATGTGATGACTGAAAACATATAGCGAACAAATAAAAATAGAGCAAGAAAATTTCAATGAATTGTGAATAATACACCACTTACTGCAAATACTGACAGATGAGGTTTAACTGAGTATATACTTTAGTTATGTCCTTCTGTCCTTCTTATACACTATTTTACACTAATCAACATAATAAGTTAAGAAGTGAGAAGATGCATAAGGTCATAAAACTAGGAATATTAGACTGAGCGATGACAGGTAAGAAATGTGACAAAACTTACAACTAAGAGGCCGAGGCCCAAGAAAGCGCTTAGGCGCAAAATGGCCGTCCGCTCACCTTTGTGCCCGCATGTATGTTTGTTAGCCCCGAACTACCTGCTGATGTGCACCCTTTGTGAGATTGTGACAATACTTGAATGGAAGGGGATAGAACAATACGTAGTTCCACTTGAACAGTTTTCTTATTTGATTTGATTACAACTAAGAAGCAGTGGCACACATAGAGAAGTATGGGCCCCATAACAAGGATCAAACCAGCCCCCCCACCCCCCACAGGACAGAAGGGTTTCTGCCTAAACCCTTTTCAATGACCCTTGGGACATTTTCCCACTGCCTCATTTGCTAAAAGTTGTTCCTTAAGAGG
Organism: Bufo bufo; assembly: GCF_905171765.1. NCBI lineage: Eukaryota > Metazoa > Chordata > Amphibia > Anura > Bufonidae > Bufo > Bufo bufo. The sequence continues at coordinate 327,866,893 of NC_053393.1, forward strand.
GTGAAGTCCTGACCAAGTTTTTACCCCAGTAGAAGAGGAGATAATTCCAACTAAGACTGGGCCCCCTCTTGCCCTGGGCCCCTTTGCAGTCTCATGGTCTGCCGATATGCTAGTTACGCACCTGCTAAGAAGCCTGTTAGAGTGATTATGACTTCAATTCTCATATATAAGTAAAATTATATAAACTATCTTCACATGTAATAGCATACAAATGATAAATTGCTCATTTTCCATGGATCAGACACATCTGCCTGACTGAAATATTATTGTTAGTTGCCACCAATTCCCATTGTCTAATCAGCAATCTGCTATTCATTAACAGTTTGTACGCCTTTGGAGGGAATTTTTTTATGATTGCATTTTACTTATTTTTGGGTAAAAATCATATTTTATATTGGCCTTTATTTAAAATATTGAGCTGTTCTGTCACAAAGGGTTAACAGTTTTTCTAACTGTGTGACTGGTAGTTTCACTTTTATTTTGTGCTGGTCATCTAATAAACCTTATTTCTAAACTACTAAGAGGTCATAATCACTTATTCAAGCCACATTGTTATCAGTAGGGTAAGAACTGAGCTATAATGAGAGTTTATAATTAAAGATGAGCGGATCAAAGCTGACAAAGTTGAATATGTTCCGAATTTCAGGAAAAATTTGATTCTGAACGAATGCGAATTTCCTCGCACTTCACGGTAAATAATCACAATTTTTCCTAACATAGCGCCTACAATGGCATCTAAAATGGGTGTGAGGACATGGGGCAAAGAACTCTGGGAAGGTGGGATGACCCATAATGCCACGCATGCAGCGAATCAGCAGCCAGCCAGCCCGGTGATGTCACAGCCCTATAAATACGGCGGCCATCTTAGATTCTGCCATTCACCATCAAACTTTGTTCAGGGACAGACATGTATGCAGGCTCTAGGGAGAGTGAAAGAAAACCTAATTGTCATAGGAAAAACCTCATTGTCTAAAAAAGCACACGGAAGTATTACTTGGAGATCCAGATAGTCAAAATACAGCTCTGTCATTCCAGCAATTAGTTATTGGGGTGCAAGTGTTATGTTGAAAAGCCTTTAGTGGCTCTTATCTGTGGAAAAATATAAATATATAGGCAGGTTACTTTTGCTGTTAAATGCACTGATATCATTTAGTGGCCTATTTCAATGCAATACAATAAATATATACGCAGGTCACTTTTGTTTTTATTTGCGCTAAAAGCGTTTATTACCATATTTCTAGAGAACAAGAGAAAATAGACTAAGTTCATATTTTCTGATATTTGCGCTAAAGGCATTTCTTGTCATATTTCCCAACAATACGAGAAAAATAGACGCAGTTCACATTTAGTGTTATTTGCACTAAACGCATTTACTGCTATATTTATAGACAAAAAGAGAAAAATAGACTAAAATAATATTTACTTTTATTTGCGCTAAAAGCATTTATTGTCATATTTCACTACAAAACAAGACAAATTTACGCAGTTCACATTTGGTGTTATTTGTGCTAAAAGCGTTTATTGTCATATTTCACTCCAATACGAGAAAAAAGACGCAGTTCACATTTGGTGTTTTTTGCACTAAAAGTGTTTATTGCCATATTTCACTACAATACGAGAAAAATAGACACAGTTCACATTTGGTGTTATTTGCGCTAAAAGCATCTATTGCCATATTTGTAGAGAAAAAAAGACTGATTTCATTAGAGATGGGACGGGGGATTCGTAGACTTGAATCCCGACATAATTTACCGGATACGAATCCGACGAATCCGGTGGGGCCCAGACTGGTGGTGGTGGCGGCAGGGCACAGCAGAAATGAGCGCTTCGCTGCTGCGACAGGGGAGGGAGAGGCGTTTCCTTTCCCTGTTCCTCTGATAGGCTGCCGGCACAAGGCCCGCAGCCTATCAGAGGCCGGTGCAGGCGATTGCGTTCCGATGCGTGATAAAAAACCGACTGTGGTACCCAGACCCGAACTTCTTCACAGAAGTTCAGGTTTGGGTTAGTTGTAGTGTAGATTGTATTATTTCCCGTTATAAGGGAAAATAATAGCATTTTGAATACAGAATGCATAGTACAGTAGGGCTGGAGGGGTTAAAAAAAAAAAAAATAAAAAAAATTTTGAACTCACCTTAATCCACTTGTTCGCGCAGCCGGCATCTCTTCTGTCTTCATCTGTGAGCAATAGGACCTTTGATGACGTCACTACGCTGAACTGGTTGGACAAAAATGGGTGTTTTTGAATAACAGAATATGACAGCAGTATATAACACTTGAATTTCACACGCACAGATGCAGCAAGGGCTGTAAAATGTGTATTTTGCCCAAAATGGGTGTTTTTTTATAACCCAGAAAATTATAGCTGTATTTCTAGCTTAAATTGGACACTTAATAATGCGGGAGAGGGTATTACCAAAAATCGGTGCTTTTTCAAAGTATTTTAAGCTTGTTTTTAACAATCACAGATGCAGCAAAGGCTGCAATATCAAGTACTTTGCCCAAAAAGGGTGCCAGCAGACAAGGGTGCAAATGAAGTATTTTGCCCAAAATGGGTGTTTTTTTTACTAACACAATATGACAACAGTATATAACGCCTAAATTTCACACGTACAGATGCAACAAAGGCTGTAAAATTTAGTATTTTGCCCAAAAAGGGTGTTTTTTTAAACCCAGAAAATTATGGCTGTATTTCTAGCTTAAATTGCACACTGACTAATACGGCAGAGGCCCAAGATGGAGGTTATTGCCAAAATGGTGTTTTTTTAAACCCAGATTATTATTGCAGTATTTCAAGCTTGGATTTCAATGTCACAAAAACCACATATGCAGTGCTGGTACACAGAGCTTGTATTAAATGGCCGCCGCCGCCCACCTAACTAACAGACGGATATAAGTTATTTTTCTGTGTCACTGGGCTCAGGGCAGGGTAGAAAGATTGTGCACTGCACCCACACAACTAAATCTAGGTAGATCGCTGAGTTCAATTTCAGTTCTGATTAAAGATTCTCTCCTATTCTCTTCCTCACAGCAGCAGCATCCTCTCCCTACACTAGTAACAGCAGAGTGACGTGCAGCTCTACGTGACTCCAACTTATATAGAGGCTGGTTCACATGCTGCACTGGCCAATCACAGCCATGCCATTAGTAGGCATGGCTGTGATGGCTTCTAAGGGCACAGAGTTAAACGCTTGTTGATTGGCTGCTCTGCAGCCTTTCAAAAAGCGCCAATAAATCGCAGAACACCGAACCTGAACTTTTACTGAAATGTTTTACTAAAGTTCGGTACGAACCCAAACTTTACAGTTCGGGTTCGCTCAACCCTACTTTCATGTTCTTTTTCCATTTAAAGTTAGTGTTTGATGTTACTGTACCACCTTGCAACTTACGTGTTTCTGATTAATGCAAACCTATTTTTTTATCTTGATTCATACTTGCTTGTTTTTGCATATCTTGCAATGTATATACTTGCATCCTTATTGGAGCAGTTTATACTACCCAAACATGTGTAAAGGTCATAAGTGGACATTTATTGGTGACATAGACCACAATAGTGGCAAATTTAAGTCTCAGACTATTTCTGTGGCAAAATCTGTGTTTTTTCCCTGCTCACGCCACTTTTCTGAAGTGGTGATAAATGGGTGTGTAGCGTGGGCAGGGAACAAGGTGGGCTAGCAGGCTCCGCTAATTTAATTTTCCACTACAATTTTTGATGTTGAAAATGAATATATACAGCACTGGCGTATAGTTACTGTAAGTCTGTCAAATGGATTGCCGGACGAAGCATTGAACTTATATAGAGGCCTGCACCTCTACATAACTTTGACTCTTCCTCAGGCAGTGCAGAGGAATATAAGAACTGAATGGAAAACACCAGTCTTAATAAATGCTCCCCATAACGTTTATGGCTTTTATTCAACTGCTTACTCCACTTGATTACACTAGATTTTACAGATTTGGTGACTTTAAAAAGACCCGCATTTAGATTCCAAGCATTTAACATATTATTTTAATGTGAAAGCAACATTCTAAAACCAGTCCAGATCGGTATAATAGGACTTGAGATTACCACAATCTATAACATAAACTGGACCTTTCTCAATGGTAATATCTATAATGAATAATAATAATAATAATAATAATAATAATAATAATAATACATAGTATCTGGAAAATGCCTCTGAAAAATAAAAAGGTGTAATCTTATTGGTTGCTATGGGCAACTAAGCCACCATGTTTAAGATGACAGATTCTCTTTAATTTTACATGACATCCATCTATATAATTCCATATACTTCACATCAACATTATCACCAATTAGAACCAAAACCCAGGAAATGTATTGTTATAATACTTTTAGTACCCTTAAGCCTCATGCACATGACAGTAAATAATGGCCGTGTGACGGCCGTCTAAGTAACGGCCGTCACACGGCCATTTTTAGCACCAATGAAAGTCTATGGGGCTATTCACATGGCTGTTCTTTTTACTGTCAGTGAATAGCGTCCGTCCAGACGGTCAGACTGACCCATTAAAATCAATGGGACTGTTTTTAACGGCCGATTGACAGTAGTGCACCCGTCTAACAGTCATTAAAAACAGGTATACTTTACCCAGGCCATTTAGGGGTTAAAAAAAAAACTCACCTCATCCACTTGCTCGTGGTGCTGCAGTCTCTTCTCTCTTCATTGAGCAGGACCTACCGAAGGACCTGCGATATGCGTGGTGATGTAACCACGTGGGAGCGTGCAGTGACATCATTGCGCACCTTCGGCATGTCCCGTTCTGTAAAGAGAGAAAAGACTGCTGCAGCTCGAGCAAGTGGATAAAGTGAGGTGTTTTTTTTTTTTTTTTTTGCTGTGGGACACTATTGGGGCATTTTTTAAACCATGGGGGACATTATAAACCTGGGGGCGTAAAAAAAAAATTTTCACACACTATGGGGGACAGGACTGGGACAAGGTCCACCACCAACAGAGGCTGAGCTGCCCAAGTGCGCCCCCCCATCTACCCCACCAGACATTTAGATGTTATTTATTCCTGCAGCTCTAATGCTCTGATGATCACTGATCAGTAGATGACTCAAGTCAAGCACCCCCACGCCATTTAGATATGTATGTTTGTTATTAATCAGACATCCACCCCAACGCACCCAACCCCCCCCCCCCCCCTTCCTGGGGCGTTCCTTGTAATTTTACCCCATCCAGAACCCCATCAGACCTCAGATCAGACGGAAAATAATATTATCTTTATTTAAGAACTATCTTACTTCACTTCAGGGCAGACTCTCACGCTCTATCCCTGCGGGGGCCTGGGCTGGGTCGTGACACAGTGCTGTGCTGCTGCCTGCTTCTGCCCGCGCTGCTCCTGGTCTCCAGAGGGTGCACATGTGACCTGACTGTGTACAGCACGTCAGGTCAAAGTGTGCGCTGTACGCAGCCAGTCAGGCAAGCGACTGAGAAGAGACCAGAGCAGCGGAGCGGCCGAGCCAGGAGGCAGAGCGGGGAGGGAGCACGTAAGTCAGTGCCAAGTGCTCACTACTCCCTCCGTCCTCCAGCGCGGTCGGCAGCCCGGCAGGCGCGGCGGCAGCAGCGACGTGGTCAGTGGCCTGCCTGCTGCCCAGAGGCTGGGGAGCTGGCCTGCGCCCTGAGGCTGGAGCCTCCCCAGCCTCTGTGTTGGCCCGGCCCTGATGGGGGACATTATTTTTAATGGGGGCCCTACATTAGGGCATTATTAAAGCTAGGGGCTGTAAAAAAAAAAAAAATTCACACACTATGGGGGACATTATTTTAGCTAGGGGGCATTATTAAAGCTGGGGGCACTATAAAAAAATTATATACACCGTGGGGGACATTATTTTAGTTAGGGACACTATGGAGGACATTATGGGTACCATGCGGGTCATGATTATAGTTGGGGGCCAAAAAGGAGGACATTATTACTGCTAGGGGTCATAACTAATGTTTACGGGGCAGTATGGGATCTAAACTACTGCTTAGAGACAGTAGGGGGCCAAAATTACTTTGAAGGGGACAGAGGGACCGTAACTAGTATTTTTCAAAACCAATGTTAAATTGTTGTTATCGCTTTCATTTTTAACAGATCTGCTTTCGGACTACGATGGATTCACTGGACTACATGAATGAATCATGTGGAGTTTATTGAATAAAATGGTTAAAGAGGGCTGTAGTTGGGGTGTGTTTAGTTAAATAAAGATTTTTTTCATTGTGGTTTGATTTATTTCCATTTAATTGCAGTGGTAGTAATGGAGGTATCTAATAGACGCTTCCATAACTATCACTGGGTCTTATTGTCAGGCAGTGGTGTTCTTCTACCCCAGAGCTGACATTAAACCCCCTTCATTGCACCGATACCCAAAGCCTCAGGGGTGCCGGGAAGAGCTGGGTTGCCATCAGGGGCGGAAACAATTTATATGATGGTTCTGCGCTTGAGACGGCTGTAGGCTGGTATTTTTAGGGCGAGAAGGGGCCTAGAACCATGGACCTTCTCATCCTGATAATGTCAGCCCTCAGCTGTTGGTTGAACTTTGGCTGGTTGTGAAAAAGGGAGGGGGGGGGCTCTATGTCATTTATTTTTATTTTTATTCGGTTGGTTAAAAAAAGTGGGGCTCCCCCCCTTTTTTAATAAGTTTTAGACATGAACGAAGCAAGCTTCTGTCTCCATACAGCATTAAAATACATAGGCTGTGCGGATGTGTAATGAGTTATCACCAAAGTCTCTGTGAATAACTTTGGAAATCAATTATTAAAGGGGTTGTCCAATATCTAAAATATCCCCCCAAATGCCCGGTCCCCTTGTATGGATTATACTTACCTGCTCTCCAACACGCCTGATTACTGCACGGCGCTGCTGCATCTCTCCAGGAGGCCACGACAGGGACGAGCCTCCCTAGCATCATCTCCACCTGCTATTGGCTGCTCCCCCCGTCACTGGATGTTTTGATCCAAGAAATGGGGAGATGCAGATGCGGCCGTGTAGAGAAGAGGCGTGTCGGAGAGCAGGTAAGTATAATCCATACAAGGGGACCGGGCATTTGGGGGGATATTTTAGATATTGGACAACCCCTTCCAAAGTTATTTTTAATGCTGTACAGAGACAGAAGCTTGCTTCATTTATCTCTAGAACTTATGAAAAAAGTGGAACCCCACTTCTTTTTAACCCAAATAAAAAAAAAATTGACATAGGGTCCCCCCTTTTTCACAACCAGCCTAGGTTTAAAGGGGTTATCTGAAACTATAAACTGCTCCCCCATATGCCTGGGCCCCTCACACGGAATATATTTACCCCACTTCCCGCACCGCTCCAGGTCCCCACACCGCTGCTGCTTCTCCCCCTGCACCTATGAAAACATCCAGTGTCGGGGTGGAGCAGCCAATGGCAGATGGTCACGAGCCTACCTAGCATTGTGGGTGATGCTAGGGAGACTCGTGCCCGTTCCCATCTGCCATTGGCTGCTCCCCCCGACACTGGATGTTTTCATCTGTGCAGGGGGAGAAGCAGCAGCGGTGCGGGGACCAGGAGTGGCGCAGGGAGCAGGGTAAGTATATTCTGTGTGAGGGGCCCAGGATATGGGGGGCAGTTTATAGTTTAGGATAACCCCTTTAACCAACAGCTGGGAGCTGACATTATCAGGATGAGAAGGTCCATGGTTATTGGCCCCTTCTCACCCTAAAAATACCAGCCTACAGCCGCCTCAAGAGCAGAACCATCATATAAAATGGTTCCAACCCTGACGACAACCTGGCACCCCTGGGGCTTTAGGTACCAGGGTAATGTGGGGGGTTAATGTCAGCTCTGGGGTAGAAGAACACTGCTGGCTGACAATAAGACCCAGTGATGAAATTGGAAAAAATAAAACCACAATGAAAAAAATCTTAATTTAAAAAAACACACCCCAACTACAGCCCTTTTTGACCATTTTATGCAAACAATTACACACAACGCGTTCATGCAGTCCAAAAGCAGATCTGTAAAAAAATTAAATAACAACAATTTAACATATACGTTAAACCTTTGCTTGCCTTTTTATGATCTACTACCACACAATAGTTATGCACCCTTGCCCACACACACTATTTATGCCCCCTTTGTGCCCCCAGACACATACTATTATGCCCCTTAGCGCGCCTGCAGTAGTTTTGACTTATTTTTAAAAACATTCTGGCTACAATTTATACTTGCTTTGTAATGTTCTCCATAGCATCATCATTATGCCTCTGTACATTGATGTTGAGTGTCTCATCAGACTGGTCCAAGACCATCCAGAATTTGGGATGTCAATTTGGATCAGTATCACAATTGATATAAGAAAGATACAGCATAAGCGGACATTGCAGGCCAGATGTTCCCCGCTATTTCAGCCAAAGATGATAAGGCCAGAGAACATATTGGTAAGTATAGCAGTTAATTTATTTTGCACTAATGCACGCATTGTCATGGTATAATGTCCCCTTTTTTCAGTTTTATTAATTTAGAAATTCTTTTGATTTTTGCTCAAGTGAAAGATCTGAAATCAAGATGGGCATCCTGCCGAGATCAGTTTAAAAAACATTTAAAGGAACAGGGAAGGAGCGGAGATGCACCCAGCAAAAAGAGGCCTCATACATTTGCAAGGCAATTACAGTTTTTAAAGCGTGTGATGGATACTCGACAGTGAGTTTATTCTTTCCTTATACATTAAAGGGGTTGTCCGGATTCACAGCTGAACCCAGACATACCTCTATTTTCACCCGGCAGCCCCTCTGACTTGAGCTAAGTCACGCAAGATCCGGTGACGTACTGGGGCTCTCCATGGGGCTTCCAGGAAGCCCGATGATGTCACCGGCACTGGCTAGGGCAGTGCTAAAGCCCACTCATCAGAGTCGGTTACGTCACCGAACACACTGCCGGGTGGAAGTTTCCGCCCGGCAGTGTGTTATTGAAAACAAAAGAGACCTTGCCCTGCGCAATCTAGCACAAGGCAAGGAAGCACATCGGAGCATGAGATGCTCCGATGCTAGCCTCAGGGGGGCTGCCTGAGGGAAAATAAGGGTATGTCCGGGTTCAGCTCTTAACCCAGACAACCCCTTTAATAGTGTTCATGTTTTGGGCAATATGTTTAAAAACTGGAATTGGGCAAAAGAAAAGGGTGCTATGGTGCCCTTAATAATGGCAGAATACTGTCGTGAATAAGTACACAGCATACAGCTATAGTTGCTCTGAGAATGTCAATAATTTGAATTTTTTGTCTCTACACACAGGACCAGTGACAATTTACAGGATTTACCATCAGAAATCCCACTGGAGGTGGAGGAGGAAGTTGGGGGTGAACAATGTTTGCTGCCACATCCAACACAGGAGCATGCTCACCAGCGCACATGATGAAAGTGCCACACGTCTCCTGCCATCACTGTGCCTTGTGCCTCAACGCATCATGAGCATCGTCTACAAACTTCTGCTTATGGTCAAGGATGCTACCAGGGCCCAAATTCATGAGCGGGTTCTGAATTATCTTGAGAAGTCCTCTTCTGAAGGATATGAAGAGGCCTTCTTAAGATCTCTGGCACCCCTTTTAAGGCGGGTCCCAGAGGTGGTACGTTATCTGGCCCAAATAGTAGTTGCTACTGTACTGGAGGCTTTTGTACCACCTCATGATCCCTCTCCCTTACTGCATGCTGTGAATATGTGGCGTATTCAGCAAGATGAGGCCCTTTTTCCACCTGGCTCATCTGCACCACCGCACACAGTATTTGGGGAAGGGGGGAATCAACACCCCTCCATTACAATCAGTACTACCATTTGAGGCCCCGTAACATACCACCGTCTATTTTTCAAGGAAATCCTCATGGCCCATCTCTATCTGGACCTGTCCTGTATGCCCCACCTCCTCCTCAACAAATTCAGTATGGGCATTGGTCACAGCCATCCTCCTCCGTTAATAATGGAAAACCATCCACATCCCCTTTGTGTTCCAGTCAAGGTGGCCAAGAAGGATCACAAGACACCTCAGGGTTGGTTTCCATCTCTGGCCATTTGATGGACTTATAATTTACCTTGCTGCAGTTTTGGCTACGGTTTTTCCTCTGTTTATTTAGTTTAGTAAAAATATTTCTTACTTTTTTCAAACCAGCAACTGGATAGGAATTATTTTGAAATTGCATGTATTTAAACATTTAGGGGGTCATTTACTATTCTGAAATCCGCCTATATTAGGTGTATTTCCAGCGCAGATGGTGACGCAACAGTTAGTTGCGCCTCTATCTGCGACTTCATCACGCTCATGCTAGGTCTAAAATTGTGGGCGGACACGTGCCGGGAGGTCTGTCTCATTCACCATTTTCTACGCCTGTTTTAGGCGTAGAAAATGGTCTAAATGTAAGACAGCTAGTAAGCTGTCTTACATTTAGAAGTGGCGCTGGATTGACCGAAGTTATGGAGAGGCCTGCGCCTCTTCATAACTTCAGCGGAACCTCCGCCAGTGCAAGGGCTTTATTAAGACTGGCGTCTAGAATGCTGGTCTTAATAAATGTGTCCCTTAGGCCTCATGCACACAACCATTTTTTTTTGCGGTCCACAAAAACGGGTTCCGTGGTTCCGTGATCTGTGTCCGTTTTTTCTTCCGTGGGTCTTCCTTGATTTTTTGGAGGATCCACGGACATAAAGGAAAAAGTCGTTTTGGTGTCCGCCTGGCAGTGCAGAGCCAAACGGATCCGTCCTGACTTACAATGCAAGTCAATGGGGACGGATCCGTTTGACGTTGACACAATATTGTGCAATTGCAAACGGATCCGTCCCCCATTGACTTTCAATTTAAAGTCAGGAGTCCCTATTATACCATCGGATCGTAGTTTTCTCCAATCCGATGGTATATTTTAACTTGAAGCGTCCCCATCACCATGGGAACGCCTCTATGTTAAAATATACCATCGAATTTGAGTTATATCGTGAAAACTCAGATCCGACAGTATATTCTAACACAGAGGCGTTCCCATAGTGATGGGGACGCTTCAAGTTAGAATATACTAAGAACTGTGTACATGACTGCCCCCTGCTGCCTGGCAGCACCCGATCTCTTACAGGGGGCCGTGATCCGCACAATTAACCCCTCAGGTGCCGCACCTGAGGGGTTAATTGTGCGTATCATAGCCCCCTGTAAGAGATCAGGTGCTGCCAGGCAGGAGGGGGCAGACCCCCCTCCCTCCCCAGTTTTAAATTCATTGGTGGCCAGTGCGGCCCACCCTCCCTCCCTCCCCTGTATTACATTCATTGGTGGCCAGTGCGGCCCCCCCTCCCTCCCCTGTATTACATTCATTGGTGGCCAGTGCGGCCCCCCCTCTCCCCCCATCTAATTAAAATCCCCCCATCATTGGTGGCAGCGGAGAGTTCCGATCATCCCAGTTTAATCGCTGGGGCTCCGATCGGTAACCGCTGTCTGTGACCGGCCGGGCGCTCCTCCTACTGGTAAGTGAAAGGTCTGTGCTATAAGCAATGCGCCGCACAGACCTGTAACTTACCAGTAGGAGGAGCGCCCGGCCATCCACAGACAGCAAAGGTAAGTATAATGCTTCTAAAATTGCTAAGTAACCATGGCAGCCAGGACCTCAGTAGCGTCCTGGTTGCCATGGTTACCGATCGGAGTCCCAGCGATTAAACTGGGACTCCGATCGGAACTCTCCGCTGCCACCAATGATGGGGGGGGATTTTAATTAGGAGGGGGGAGAGGGGGGGCCTGCACTGGCTACCAATGAATGTAATACAGGGGAGGGAGGGGGGGCCGCACTGGCCACCAATGAATGTTATACAGGGGAGGGAGGGAGGGGCCGCACTGGCCACCAATGAATGTAATACAGGGGAGGGAGGGAGGCCGCACTGGCCACCAATGAATGTAATACAGGGGAGGGAGGGGGGTCCGCACTGGCCACCAATGAATGTAATACAGGGGAGGGAGGGGGCACCTGAGGGGTTAATTGTGCTTATCACAGCCCCCTGTAAGAGATCGGGTGCTGCCAGGCAGCAGGGGGCAGTCATGTACACAGTTCTTAGTATATTCTAACTTGAAGCATCCCCATCACTATGGGAACGCTTCTGTGTTAGAATATACTGTCGGATCTGAGTTTTCACAAAGTGAAAACTCAGATCTAAAAAAGCTTTTATGCAGACGGATCTGCGGATCCGTCTGTGTGAAAGTAGCCTACGGACACGGATCACGGACGCGGATGACAATCTTGTGTGCATCCGTGTTTTTTCACGGACCCATTGACTTGAATGGGTCCGTGAACCGTTGTCCGTCAAAAAAATAGGACAGGTCATATTTTTTTGACGGACAGGAAACACGAATCATGGACGCGGATGAAAAACGGTGCATTTTCCGAGTTTCCAACGGACCCATTGAAAGTCAATGGGTCTGCAGAAAATCACAGAAAACGGAACACCGGACACGGATGCACAAAACGGTCGTGTGCATGAGGCCTTAGTTTAATCCCTCAGTTATTCAACAAAATATATCTGTATAGTGCCACCTGTTTGTTCTTTTCAGTATTTCTCTGTTCACCTGAGGTGGATGCACATGCTCAGTACCACACATAGTAAAAGTTTGGAAACTCTTTAATTCATGATATTAAACAAGTTAACTTTTGCATCCCTGTGAAGTGTATTAATGGGGGATTGAGCGGCACTGGTGGGAGGTGGGCCTAGCATCTACCGTTTTCTGTCATGGCAGTTTTCTGTCATGGCAGTCAGTATTTGCCAGATGGCGTCAATAAAGTATTGACTTCCATGAGAGAAGTTGCATGATGAGCTCTGGAAATGTGTCACTATACTAGGTTGGTGTCAGTGAGAGCAAGCAGCTTATTTGAGGACACATGATCCCTTTAAAGGGTTTCTACCACCAGAAATACTGTTATGTAGCTGACTGACATTAGCGATGCGCTAATGTCAGCACTAGATAACAGTATGTTTCTAACATTAGTCCCTGCAGCCGTTTTTGTTAAAAAAAGCACTTTTATAATATGCTAATGAGCCTCTAGGTGCTATGTGGGCGTAAAATCAGCACCTAGAGGCTCTGTCCACTCACGCTTTATCCCGCCCAGGTCCAGTGTTCTGCCCGCCCAGCTCCTCTTGATTGATGCCACTGTTCCCTGCATCGTTGGCGAAATCCCGCACCTGCGCCGTTCACTTCTGTCTTCGGCGCAGACGCAGTGAGTGAATGATGCGATCCTTGTGCCGGATTCTTCACTGCGCCTGCGCCGACTACGTCACAGTGAGGAAGCTGGCATCAGGAGAGTGGCCTTCACTCACTGCGCCTGCGCCGAAGACAGAAGTGAACGGCGCAGGCGCGGGATTTCGTCAACGATGCAGGGAACAGTGGCAAGAATACTTTCAACACAACACAACTACTGCTAGCTAGCTAGGTGGCAAACTGGTTATTACTATTTTTTTTTTTATCTATTTGGTTAATGAAAGAGAGCAAAGGCACAGACTTATCTAAATTACTAGATAGTAAAATTGGTTCTAGCCTACTGTATCTGTGACATCCTTCTAGATAACAGCAGAAAACAATAAGGAACATGCTCTATCCATAAAACTGAAAAGGCCATGACTTGGACAAAGGCTACATATTTCCAACTAGATATTAAGCTTGATGTATGCAAACCTTGACAAAAACAAACAGAACGCTGTACAAAAATCCAGTTCAGGAATTTTTCCTCTAGTCCAGATGCAATGTACTTTTCATAAATGCTATCAGAAACTCTATATGACTATAGGGCAACTATGACAGCCTTTGCATCAGTTTTAATAAATCTCCCCGTAAGTCTCACTAGCATCTTATCAGTACTCTTAATAAACTCCTCTTCTCTTAATCAATTGAGACAAGGTAGAATTTAATTATAGGTAAGTGTGAGAGGCACACTCTCACTGGTTGCTGCACAGTATAAATTTTGAAACAATGATAATAACATTGTGTAGTTTTATTTTATCATCTTAAAAAATAAAAGAAAATTTCAAATATGTTGTATGAATTACAATAGTGTAAAAGAGTAACAAAAATAGAGGTAAAAACAAATAGAGGTGGGGGGTCCTCTTTAAATCTGCATTAGGATTTCTTTGCTGATTACCAGAAGGTGCCTAGTGCTGGCTAGGTATAAGCTGAGTATACTGGAATATAGCTTGTTTTCCGCTAGGCTTGGCTGGATGTGTGGAATTTTTATATAGTGTGTTAAGTTCGATTATACATAATTTCCATCAATGCTGAATACATCAAATATATACACTTCTAAAAAAAATAAAGGGAACACAAAAATAACACATCCTAGATCTGAGTTAATTAAATATTCTTCTGAAATACTTTGTTCTTTACATAGTTGAATGTGCTGACAACAAAATCACACAAAAATTTAAAAATGGAAATCAAATTTTTCAACCCATGGAGGTCTGGATTTGGAGTCACCCTCAAAATTAAAGTGGAAAAACACACTACAGGCTGATCCAACTTTGATGTAATGCCCTTAAAACAAGTCAAAATGAGGCTCAGTAGTGTGTGTGGCCTCCACATGCCTGTATGACATCCCTACAACACCTGTGCATGCTCCTGATGAGGTGGCGGACGGTCTCCTGAGGGATCTCCTCCCAGACCTGGACTAAAGCATCTGCCAACTCCTGGACAGTCTGTGGTGCAACGTGACGTTGGTGGATAGAGCAAGACATGAAGTCCTAGATGTGCTCAATTGGATTCAGGTCTGGGGAACGGACGGGCCAGTCCATAGCATCAATGCCTTCGTCTTGCAGGAACTGCTCTGCTGACACACTCCAGCCACATGAGATCTAGCATTGTCTTGCATTAGGAGGAACCCAGGGCCAACCGCACCAGCATATGGTCTCACAAGGGTTCTGAGGATCTCATCTCGGTACCTAATGGCAGTCTGGCGAGCACATGGAGGGCTATGCGGCCCTCCAAAGAAATGCCCCCCCACACCATTACTGACCCAATGCCAAACCGGTCATGCTGGAGGATGTTGCAGGCAGCAGAACGTTCTCCACGGCATCTCAAGACTGTCACGTCTGTCACATGTGCTCAGTGTGAACCTGCTTTCATCTGTGAAGAGCACAGGGCGCCAGTGGCGAATTTGCCAATCTTGGTGTTCGCTGGCAAATGCCAAACGTCTTGCACGGTGTTGGGCTGTAAGCACAACCCCCACCTGTGGACGTCGGGCCCTCATATCACCCTCATGGAGTCTGTTTCTGACCGTTTGAGCAGACACATGCACATTTGTGGCCTGCTGGAGGTCATTTTGCAGGGCTCTGGCAGTGCTCCTCATGTTCCTCCTCGCACAAAGGCGGAGGTAGCGGTCCTGCTGCTGGGTTGTTGCCCTCCTACAGCCTCCTCCACGTCTCCTGATGTACTGGCCTGTCTCCTGGTAGCGCCTCCATGCTCTGGACACTACTCTGACAGACACAGCAAACCTTCTTGCCACAGCTCGCATTGATGTGCCATCCTGGATAAGCTGCACTACCTGAGCCACTTGTGTGGGTTGTAGACTCTGTCTCATGCTACCACTAGAGTGAAAGCACCGCCAACATTCAAAAGTGACCAAAACATCAGCCAGGAAGCATAGGAACTGAGAAGTTGTCTGTGGTCACCACCTGCAGAACCACTCCTTTATTGGGGGGTCTTGCTAATTGCCTATAATTTCCATATGTTGTCTATCCAATTTACACAACAGCATGTGAAATTGATTGTCACTCAGTGTTGCTTCCTAAGTGAACAGTTTGATTTCATAGAAGTGTGATTGACTTGGAGTTACATTGTGTTGTTTAAGTGTTCCCTTTATTTTTTTGAGCAGTGTATATACGTTGAATACATAAAAGCTGAATACATAAAGTGCCAGGTGCTCAAAATAAATTCAAAATACTAAACATTTCACAGATCTAACACCCCTTTTGACAGTTCTGACTTTAGATGTTGCTTTTCTTAGGCCAGTGACAACACTTTCATCGGTAATGTGGCCTAGACACAGCTTAGCTCCATGGAAGTGAATGGGGCTGAGCGAGATACCAAGCACAGAGGCTGTACGGCACTGTGTTTGGTAAGCTGCGAGAAGGCCATGATGTTCAAAGGAGCAAAGGTGCCTTCTCAAACAGCTGGTCTATGGGTATCCCAGGTGTCAAACCCCCACTGATCAGATACTTGTCACGAGTTGGAGGTCCCAGGAGAGACCACCGCGTCGTCAAGCAATAAACGGAAATCAGGTACAGACACATAAGAGTTTATTGCACAAACAGAAACATGGAAAGCAGCACAGATAAAACATGAGCTCTATGTACCGTCAGCACAGTGGGAGAAAACCCCCACTGCGCCACTGTCTAGTAATACTCCAGAGGGGCGTAACTAAGCAACTCTTGGTTTTCACTAGAGCCCTAGATGGTAGGGTTAGACTTAGCCGCAGGAAGTTGCCAGGGTCTACTCTGGAGCGTGACCTAGACAGTGACAGCAGGAGCGAATGGACAACAGGTACCAGAAGGTACCGACGGCACATAGGCAAACATAACAGACAGGTAAATACAAAACAGGGCAAATAATAACACAAGCAGGAGTTCATGCAAGGGAGCAGGAGTGGCAATGAGCAGAGAAGGACTTGCGCCACCAGTAGTAAAATGCATGGCCTTGTCATGCCACTCTGCTGCAAAGGCTTGCTGAACACAGACATATGAATACAAAACAGGGCAACTAATAATACAAACAGGAGTTCACGCAAGGGAGCAGGAGTGGCAATGAGCAGAGAAGGACTTGCTCCACCAGTAGTAATCTGCATGGCCTTGTCATGCCACTCTGCTGCAAAGGCTTGCTGAACACAGACATCAGAATAAACACAAAGTAACTAAAACATAACTGGCAGAACAGAAAGACAGGAAAAAGGACGCAAATGAACAAGTAGGGAAACTCACAGAGCACAGACAGACAGACACAGATCCCATGGGTCAGCAGCATGGGAGAGAGTACAAACCAGGAACAGGACAGACAACACACACAAGGAGAGCTGACACAGAACTGAGGAAACCTCAGGCTTATATACAGGTTCCATGGGTGCAGCAGAGAGACCACACCCATGGAGCAGACAGAGGATTAACTCCTAATAGGAATACAGGGGAGTTAACCCATACAGAACTACAAATAATACAGAGGAACGGAGCTGCAGCGAGACCATAGACAGAAGGTCACAGCCAGCGGTAATGACTGTGACAATACTGATGACCTATCCTAAGGAAAACCCTTTTAACTTCCATTTCTCCACATTTCAAATGCATGCACCCTTAATGTTCTTTTCTGTTCTTTTATGGCATTGAGTCAGAGATAAGTTTAATGCAATTTACTCAAGTCATTGTTATGAAACCTGGTTTTCCCCAATGAAACCTGGTTTTCTCCAATATAAATAACATTCTCTTAAATGTACTACATTAAATTATGTTATACATTACTTTAATGGCCCATATAAACCAACCATTGGGGAGTGGTGGAGAAAACAGCAGATTTTTTTACTATTTATCTTCCCTTACCAACTTGTCCACCAAAGGGCCATGGTGCACCTTGGTCTTCCCTAGACTGCGGCTGGACACACTGCAGTAATTTAGGCAACTTGCCTTGTGGGATGATAGCTGAGCAATAGGTTCTATTATGCTAGTTTCCTATTAAGGTCTGCCATTAGCTTATTTGCCTTTTCTGTGTACCAGCTTCTGCCTTACTTATGGATGTGATCCTTTGCTGCCTGACCATTGCCTGATCTCTGCACTGATCCTGAGCTGCCTGCTGTGACCACATATAGCCCCAAGCCAATTTTTTTCAAGTGACATAGTAGATTCACATCCGCTTTATTTAAATATCAAATGTAGAATTTTATGAGACCATACTGTGAGCTCTAATGAGACATGATTTTGAGGAATAAAGGAGCTTTTCAAAATAAATAGATTCAAAATTCAAGAGCAAAATGAGGTGTAGAGGTATATTCCATTGCATGTTATATTACATGGATATGCCCTTCTAGAATCACAGATAACAAACATAAAGCATGTTGAATGTGGCTTTGGCTGAATTCATACAGTACATAGGCTTGAGATCTGCTTAAGTACAATTTTCAGATATTTTCTTGTCAGTAAAAATGCAGAAATCAGATGTTTTCTGGTAGTGAATAGGAGAAAATAAAGTCTTCTACACACATTGCAACAGTCATCTACAGGTGAAACTCGAAAAATTAGAATATCGTGCAAAAGTCCATTTATTTCAGTAATGCAAACTAAAAGGAATTGCATTAATGCAGCTTAAAATTAGAATTTTGTGAATAGGTTTAATATTCTAGGCTCAAAGTGTCACACTCTAGTCAGCTAATTAATCCCTATCCCCTGAGCAAAGGGTACCTCAAAATTGTGACTTTGGGGTTTCATAAACTGTAAGCCATAATCATCCAAATTATAACAAATAAAGGCTTGAAATAACTCGCTTTGCATGTAATGAGTCTATCTCATATGTTAGTTTCACCTTTTAAGTTGCATTACTGAAATAAATGAACTTTGCACAATATTCAAATTTTTCGCGTTTTAACTGTATATTGATATAAAGATGACTTGTCAGCTCTCCTGATATGTCTGTTTTAGCAAATAATTGTAACTCCCATTAAATATAAATTATGAATAATCCTTTCTTAGACCCTTATGTTTATCTGTTGCACCTCCTAAATGAATAAATTGACCCCTTAGCATTCCCTTTTTCCTTGTCAAATGGTATGTGTGATGCTGTTAGCACTAATTTGACAATGTCAATGTAAGTTTGTAGGGACACACGCTCACGTGGAACAGTACACTGCCAAGTCAAATAAAGCTGCTTCAGAATGGTTATATTATGGGGTGTACAGGTTTTGACAATAAAATATAGCATTTCGCTCTAAGATCATAGCATTATTCAAACGTTTGCATTTATATCTGGTATTGTGCCACAATTGATTATTTTCATGACAGATACTTTTTATTTTTCTTTATCTAGTGTTTACTTATATTTTTGTAATTTTGATAAAAAGCAATGCTGTTTAATGTGTCCTTTTTAAAAGAGCTGTTTGTAATCCAGCCAAATAAGCAATGCCATTACCACTGAACACATACCGTTATTTTTGTCAGTGTCATAATATGACACCCAGCCGCATCAGAGACATCATATGCTAGAAATGTTAATTTGGTAATTTATTTCTTCTTTTAAAAATGCTACCAGCGATAATTTCTCAAAGTGATTCATTAATTCAATGGCAGCATACAGTACTTTGAAAAAGTTTGCTTTTTCACTTGACATACTATGAGATCAGAAGGAAATTAGGGATTAAACAAAGTGTGAGTAATAATTAAATGCAGCTGCTTAAAACCTGTCGTAAAACCTAGCAGTTTCTGAGGACAGATAATCTCTTTCATTCCTGATTTGCAATTTAACCTTTCATGTTTATTATTCGTATACTTATTAGTAAGATAAGTAAATCCAGATGAATAACCTTATTAGCCTTTTTATTTTATTAGAAGGATCAATGCCCTAATCACACTCTTACTATGATCTTTAAGAGTTTACCAGACGTTGCAAGTGAATCTTCAAAGTTTGATTTGTCAGAGCTTATTATAACATGTTATGTATTGCTACTTACAAGTAATATTACATTTGAAATGTTAAAGGGGTTGTCTGATTTAAAGAGGACCTTTCACTACAATAAAAAATCTAAACTAAGTATACAGACATGGAGACCGGCGCCCAGGGATCTCCCTGCACTTACTATTATCTCTGGACGCCGCTTCGTTCTCCCGGTATAGACTCCGGTATTTTCAGATTTTCAGCTCAACCGGGAGGAGCCTGCTCTAGTTCTCCTGGGCGTCTCCTTCTCTCAGGCTGGAGTGCTGGCCAATCGCAGCGCTCAGCTCATAGCCTGAGAGTTTTTTTTCTCTCAGGTTATGAGCTGAGTGCTGCGATTGTCCAGCACTCCAGCCTGGGAGAAGGAGACGCCCAGGAGAACAAGAGCAGGCTCCTCCCAGTTGAGCCGAAAATCTGAAGATACCGGAGCCTATACCGGGAGAACGGAGCGGCGCCCAGGGATAATAGTAAGTGCAGGGAGATCCCTGGGCGCCGCTCTCCATGTCTGTATACTTAGTTTAGATTTATTATTGTGATGAAAGGTCCTCTTTAGTAAAAACTTGGTCAGCAGCTATAAATATTTTCCTACAGCATCACGCTTCACCACTTACGTCTTATTTCAGGCTGAAGAGGTGATGTTCTGTGCACACAGGTCACCATGCAGCCAATCACTGACTGCCAATCACAGTATACAGGATGTCACTGATTGGCTACAGCATTGATGAAGTGCGCTGGGAATGTCAATGCTGAAGCTGGGAAAAAGTAGTAAGTGTCTCTTCTTTTGCTATTTTATTAAATTTTCAGTTGCTGCCTGAGTTTTTAATTAACCAGACAACCGCATAAATGGTGCCTATATGTAGGTAAAGATAAACTCACTTCTTCATTTAACTTTTTTAATAATTATTATTATTTTTCCCAGAAACCCAGAACGTTGATTGGCTTATGACACTCCTTATGTATCCTTGACGCCCTTTATAAGAAAAAAAATAGTACCCCAACCAAAAGTACCACCCAAATCTTAGTGGAAAACACATTAGGAGAGAATTGATCTATGACACATCAGGAGACATATGCTTGATAAAGACTGCATTGAGCGGTTGAAATGTTGCAGAGTGGTCAATAAAGGGTCCACCGTTTTTCACTATATTAACTCGAGTGCTGCCTCATCTTTTGGATATATATCATCTAACTAGCTGTTGAGCCTGTGGCTTGGAGGATTTTGCAACCGTGGTTAATTGGACTAGTGCTGCTGTCTGAATTTTTGTTTGTGTGTTATATATATATATACTTAGCAAATGACGAGGCAGCACTTCCAGCTTTTGGTGACAGGGTGACGACCCCAAAACTTTATTCCCAGCAATGTTTCGGCCTACTCAATGAGGCCTTTGTCAAGCCTCATTGAGTAGGCCGAAACATTGCTGGGAATAAAGTTTTATGGTCGTCACCCTGTCACCAAAAGCTGGAAGTGCTGTCTCGTCATTTGCTAAGTACGTATCGTGGAGGAGAAGCCTACCTCTGTGAGGAATTGCACCCAGTGCACGTGGTCTGACTGTGCTGCTGCGGTATTTGTGATTTTATATATATATATATATATATTGTGACAGGACCAGGGGGAAAGTGGTGGAAGGAGTCTACATTTCACCTAGGTTCCTGTCCTATACGTTCTAAAAAGCAGCCAGGGAATTGACAGCAAGGAAAACTAGGTTTTCTCTTTGCAAGGGTTTTGTTAAAAACCTGGTTAGAAGGGCCTGGCTGCTTGGAGCAGGGAGAGTTGGGTGGGTCCCTGCTCCAATTAGCCACTCCAGGTATTCAGTGTAACTGTGGCTAATCACCTTGGAACCTGAGTGTGCTATAAAAGGGCAAACAGCTCACTAGCTGATCTCTCTGCTCCTGGGAAGAACCCTTATGTGTGAGTAAAAACAACAGTGTGTTTTGTTGATGGAGCTGGGCACAAGGCTCAGTTTCATGTAGTTAGGGACTACTACCTGTCTAGAAGTAGTGGCCAGACGGCCAGGTATTTCATTTGTTTTGAACTGTTTTGTTTAATTCTTTTTCTGCAAAAGTCAATAAAACTGGCTGAGGCCAGTTGCACCATACTTGCTTGGACTGGACTGTGTTTTATGTGCCTATAGCGCCCGTCTATTCCAGGAGACGGCGGTCCCGTGAGCTAATCCCGCTACATATGGTGGAGGATGCGGGCACAAAAATCCAGCAAGTTTTATGTCCTGGGTTAAGTCTGCTGTTCTGAAAAAAACAAACAGTGCAGATATGGAGGAAGTGCTGAAACAGCTGATCCAGGCTAACATACAGCTCCAAAAGGCGAATGCTAACCAGCAGGAAACCAATCGGTTGTTCATGGAGACTACACAAGCTGGTTTCAGAGAACAGCAATCGCTTAATAAAAGTCTGGTGGAGCAGATAGCGGTGCTGGCTGAAAGGCCCCATGTCCAGGAGGAATCCATCTCTGTGGGGAGGAGAGTGCAAGCTTCCCTTCAAAAAATGGTAGCAGGGGATGATGTGGAGACCTACCTCACCATTTTTGAAAGAGCCGCTGAAAGAGAGAAACTCCCAGCCGAACAGTGGGTAGACACCCTTGCTCCTTTCCTGAGTGGGGAGCCACAGAAAGCCTACTATGATTTGAGTGAGCAGGATGCCAGACAGTACCCAAAACTGAAAGCAGAAATTCTCGCTCGCTTGGGTGTAACATCTGCGGTCAGAGCCCAGCGAGTGCACAACTGGACTTTCCAATTGGATAAACCAGCGAGGTCGCAAATGTATGATCTTTTTCACCTGGCTAAAAAATGGCTACAGCCAGAGGTATCTACAGCCACTCAGGTGGTGGAAAGAGTGGTCCTGGACCGGTTTGTTTGTGCTCTACCAGTTCGGATACAGCGCTGTGTGGGACAAGCGGACCCCAGGGATGTGGATCAGCTCGTCGCCCTAGTGGAGCGGTATCTGAACACCGAGGAGTATCTCCAAGACCTCTCTCCTACTTGGCCGGCCCCAGGGAGCCAGAAGTCTACTGATCGCGGTAAGACTGTTCCTAATCTAAAGGGGGCGAGGGAGGGCCGTAAAGTAGGAACTGAGACTGACCTATTAGCCAGACCTCTTAAGCCAGTTAGCCCTAGACAGCCTTGGGCGTTCAAAAACATTGTTTGCTGGCGATGTCAAGGACTGGGCCACGTGGCTGCCAACTGTCCTTTGGCTGAGCCTATGGAGTGTGACAGTGGGCGGAGGAGGTCATTGTTTGCGGGACCTGCCTACTCTGCCTTGCCGACCCCAGATATGGAGCGACAAACTTGCAGCTTGGTGATTGAAGGACACTCAGTTCAAGCTCTGTTGGACTCTGGTAGTCTAGTGACTCTTGTGCATGGCAGCCTGGTGGACACTAGGAAGCTGCAAAAGAGACAGATGGGGGTCATCTGCATACATGGGGATACAAAAGAGTACCCCACTGCTATAGTCTCTTTTGAAACCCCGTGCGGGAAAGTAACCCATGAAGTGGGGGTTGTAAACAGTCTGTTGCATACTGTCATTGTGGGGTGTGATTTTCCTCTGTTTTGGAAAATGTGGAATATGCTTGATAAGTGTTTAAGTGGGTCTGCTGTAGATCCCATTCCCCTGGCTGAGACTGAAAATGTGCAAACAGTAGGGGTGACCCAGAGTGAAACCGAGAATTTTCCCTTAGCAGTGCTTGCAGGTGATACTGATGATGTCCCGGAAATTGGTCTCCCTGACTTGCCAGTCTCCAATGATAACTTTGGGACAGCTCAACTCAGGGACCCAACATTAACCCACGCATGGCAAAGTGTGAAAGTAGTCAATGGGGTACCTCAAGATACTGGGGTAGAGAAAATATTTCCCCATTTTTCTATAGAGAATGAACTCTTATATAGAGTTGATGAGCAAAATGGGCAGGTTGTGGAGCAACTTGTGGTCCCAAAATCGCATCGCCAAAAGGTGATGGATCTAGCCCATTCACATGTGCTAGGAGGGCACTTGGCTTATGAAAAAACCAAAGACCGGATCTTGCAGAGGTTTTATTGGCCCGGGGTACATAAAGAGATAAAAGAATACTGTGATTCATGCCCAGAGTGTCAATTACACAACCCGGTAGCGACCTTTAGGAGTCCGTTAGTACCACTCCCGATTATTGAAACTCCCTTTGAGAGGATTGCAATGGATTTGGTGGGACCTCTTGTTAAGTCTGCCAGAGGTCACCAATACATTTTGGTTGTCCTTGATTATGCTACCCGCTATCCTGAAGCAATACCTCTAAGGAAAACCTCTGCAAAAGTGATAGCCAAGGAGTTGTTCCAGATGTTTACTAGAGTGGGCATACCTAAAGAAGTACTCACTGACCAGGGGACGCCCTTTATGTCAAAGGTTACAAAAGAGTTGTGTAAACTGTTGAAAATAACTCACTTGCGTACCTCAGTTTATCATCCCCAAACGGATGGGTTAGTTGAAAGGTTCAACAAAACCTTAAAAGGGATGCTCAGAAAAGTGGTGGCACAGGATGGGAAAGACTGGGATTGTCTTTTACCATATCTTATGTTTTCTGTACGGGAGGTGCCTCAAGCATCTACCGGATTTTCTCCGTTCGAGCTAGTGTATGGTCGGCACCCTCGGGGTCTTTTGGATATTGCAAAAGAGACCTGGGAGAGTGAGGCTACACCCTACAAAAGTGTGATTGAACACTTGTCCCAAATGCAGGAAAGGATTGGAAAAGTAATGCCCATTGTAAAAGAACACTTGCTGCAGGCCCAGGAGAGTCAGTCCCGGGTTTACAACAGGTCGGCTAAAGTAAGAAACTTCAACCCTGGGGATAGGGTATTAATCCTTGTCCCCACAGTAGAAAGTAAATTTTTGGCCAAATGGCAAGGACCTTATGAAATAGTTGAGAAGGTCGGAGAGGTGAATTACCGGGTTCACCAACCAGGTAGACGTAAGCCCTACCAAATTTATCATGTGAACCTAATCAAACCCTGGAAGGACCGAGAGGTGTTAGCAGCTTACAGCAGTGGGAAAAAGGAATGTAGCTTTGAGATACCAGAGGTAAAAATTGCAGACACTTTGTCAGGATCTCAAACCCAAGAGGCAAAGGAGTTTGTAATAAAAAATAAAGATGTATTTTCTGAGCTACCTGGTCGAACAGATATAATTGAACATGATATTATAACCGAACCAGGGGTCAGAGTCAACCAAAAGCCTTATAGAATACCTGAGGCTAGACGTAAAGCTGTCTCCCAAGAAGTCCAAACAATGCTTCAGTTAGGGGTTATAGAGGAGTCCCATAGTGACTGGTCTAGTCCTATAGTCTTGGTTCCCAAACCTGATGGCACCATACGTTTCTGTAATGACTTCAGGAAACTGAACACTGTCTCAAAGTTTGATGCTTACCCAATGCCTCGAGTGGATGAGCTGATTGATAGGCTTGGTAATGCTAGGTTCTTTACCACATTAGATCTTACAAAAGGTTACTGGCAAGTACCGCTGACTGAGAGGGCCAAAGAAAAAACTGCTTTTAGTGTCCCTGATGGCCATTTTCAGTATGTAGTCCTTCCCTTTGGTTTGCATGGGGCCCCGGCCACATTTCAGAGGATGATGGACAAAATTTTAAGACCACATCGTAGATACGCAGCTGCCTATTTAGATGATGTGATAATCCATAGCACGGATTGGGAAAGTCATCTACCCAGGGTAGAAGCCGTCCGGAATTCTATTAGGGAAGCAGGGTTAACAGCGAATCCAAAAAAATGTGCCATTGGGCAAGAAGAGGCAAAGTACTTGGGGTACATGATTGGGCGAGGAGTTATAAAACCTCAAATAAACAAAGTGGAAGCCATCCAGAGCTGGCCAAGGCCTTTGAACAAAAAACAAGTCAGAGCATTCCTAGGTTTAACTGGTTATTATAGGCGTTTTATTGAAAATTTTGCCAGCATTGCGAGCCCTTTAACAGACCTTACAAAAGGGAAGGATTCAACCATGGTCAAATGGACCACGGAAGCGGAACAGGCCTTTCAGAACCTGAAGCAGGCTCTATGTGCCCACCCAGTGTTAGTCACACCAGATTTTAAAAAGGAGTTCATTGTGCAAACAGATGCCTCGGATGTTGGTATAGGGGCTGTGTTGTCGCAAGTAAGGGCTGGGGAAGAGCATCCTGTAGTATACCTGAGTAAAAAGTTAAATGAACATGAAAAGAAATACTCCATTGTAGAAAAGGAGTGTTTGGCAGTTAAGTGGGCCATAGAAGCTCTCAGGTATTATTTGGTAGGGAGAACATTCAAACTGGTAACTGACCATGCCCCCCTTAAATGGATGTGCCAAAACCGTGAGAAAAACAGGCGAGTGACCCGATAGTTCATGTCTCTTCAAGATTATAGTTTTACAGTTGAACATAGGCCCGGGCGTCAGCTTGGAAACGCAGATGCCCTGTCCAGGATGTACTGTTTAAGGGCACAGAGTGTTCCTACCCCAAGGTCGAAACAGGGGGGGAGGATATGTGACAGGACCAGGGGGAAAGTGGTGGAAGGAGTCTACATTTCACCTAGGTTCCTGTCCTATACGTTCTAAAAAGCAGCCAGGGAATTGACAGCAAGGAAAACTAGGTTTTCTCTTTGCAAGGGTTTTGTTAAAAACCTGGTTAGAAGGGCCTGGCTGCTTGGAGCAGGGAGAGTTGGGTGGGTCCCTGCTCCAATTAGCCACTCCAGGTATTCAGTGTAACTGTGGCTAATCACCTTGGAACCTGAGTGTGCTATAAAAGGGCAAACAGCTCACTAGCTGATCTCTCTGCTCCTGGGAAGAACCCTTATGTGTGAGTAAAAACAACAGTGTGTTTTGTTGATGGAGCTGGGCACAAGGCTCAGTTTCATGTAGTTAGGGACTACTACCTGTCTAGAAGTAGTGGCCAGACGGCCAGGTATTTCATTTGTTTTGAACTGTTTTGTTTAATTCTTTTTCTGCAAAAGTCAATAAAACTGGCTGAGGCCAGTTGCACCATACTTGCTTGGACTGGACTGTGTTTTATGTGCCTATAGCGCCCGTCTATTCCAGGAGACGGCGGTCCCGTGAGCTAATCCCGCTACAATATATACTGAAGAAAAGACCGGCACTTGCTGTAGATGATTATTCTTCTGCGTAATTGTCACATATACAGTTAGTAGTGACGCGTTTTGGTGCTATCACACCTTCATCAGACTGTAAACATACAGTACAGACCAAAAGTTTGGACACACCTTCTCATTCAAAGAGTTTTCTTTATTTTCATGACTATGAAAATTGTAGATTCACACTGAAGGCATCAAAACTATGAATTAACACATGTGGAATTATATACATAACAAACAAGTGTGAAACAACTGAAAATATGTCATATTCTAGGTTCTTCAAAGTAGCCACCTTTTGCTTTGATTACTGCTTTGCACACTCTTGCATTCTCTTGATGAGCTTCAAGAGGTAGTCCCCTGAAATGGTTTTCACTTCACAGGTGTGCCCTGTCAGGTTTAATAAGTGGGATTTCTTGCCTTATAAATGGGGTTGGGACCATCAGTTGCGTTGAGGAGAAGTCAGGTGGATACACAGCTGATAGTCCTACTGAATAGACTGTTAGAATTTGTATTATGGCAAGAAAAAAGCAGCTAAGTAAAGAAAAACGAGTGGCTATCATTACTTTAAGAAATGAAGGTCAGTTAGTCAGCCGAAAAATTGGGAAAACTTTGAAAGTAAGGGCTATTTGACCATGAAGGAGAGTGATGGGGTGCTGCGCCAGATGACCTGGCCTCCACAGTAACTGGACCTGAACCCAATCGAGATGGTTTGGGGTGAGCTGGACCGCAGAGTGAAGGCAAAAGGGCCAACAAGTGCTAAGCATCTCTGGGAACTCCTTCAAGACTGTTGGAAGACCATTTCAGGGGACTACCTCTTGAAGCTCATCAAGAGAATGCCAAGAGTGTGCAAAGCAGTAATCAAAGCAAAAGGTGGCTACTTTGAAGAACCTAGAATATGACATATTTTCAGTTGTTTCACACTTGTTTGTTATGTATATAATTCCACATGTGTTAATTCATAGTTTTGATGCCTTCATAGTCATGAAAATAAAGAAAAGTCTTTGAATGAGAAGGTGTGTCCAAACTTTTGGTCTGTACTGTACATAAATGAATCATGTTTAAATAGACTGCCAAAGCACAGGGAAATGACATCACACAAATGACCAGACCCACAAATCAAAATTAAATCAAACATGTGAAAAAACAAGTGAATCAACAAAATCAAGCATTACTGCTGCAATCATTATGAGCTTTAAACAAAATAGAGCGGTATTAATTTTTCCTTCCTTATTGTGTTCTGTTTTTTCCTTTTTAGTTCCGCTATAGAGAAAAAAATATATAATATTTTTTGTTGAAATAAAACTAATTGAGGTAATCAATCATAGGAAGCTTTGTATATTATATTTACGGTTGAGCCCACGTGGCTCCAACGTTTGAAATCGGTGTATCCAATAAGCCTCCCTCTTGAGTAGAGTTGAGCGAACCCGAACTGTAAAGGTCGGGTTCGTACCGAACTTTAGGGTTTTCGGCACCCGGACCCGAACATTTACGTAAAAGTTTGGGTTCGGTGTTCGTCATTTTTTATGGCGCTTTTTGAAAGGCTGCAAAACAGCCAATCAACAAGCGTCATACTACTTGCCCCAAAAGGCCATCACAGCTATGCCTACTATTGGCATGGCTGTGATTGGCCAACTGCAGCATGTGACCCAGCCTCTATTTAAGCTGGAGTCACATAGCGCCGCCCGTCACTCTGCTCAGATTAGTGTAGGGAGAGGCTGCAGCTGCTGTGAGGGAGAGATCAGGGAGAAATCTCATCAAGAACTGGTTTATGTACTCAGCGATCTACAGAAAAAAGTGTTTTGTGGGTGCAGTGCACAATTTTTTTAAGCCTGCCCTGAGCCAACTACTGCTGAAAACGAACTTTCTTTTCTTCAGTTAGTCAATATCAATACATGATCGGCAGCCATTTTATGCAATGAGAGTGCACCAGCATAGGCTATCTGCAAGTCCAGAAATACAGCTTTGGCATACTGGGGTGAAAAAACCCTCTAATATACTGCACATCTGGGATTAGACAAGCATAAGTGACTGTCACATTTAGGACAGAAATACAGCTTTTTGGTTAGGGTGAAAAAACCCTCTAATATACTGCACATCTGTGATTACACGTGCATAAGTCACTGTCACATTTAGGACAGAAATACAGCTTTTTGGTTACTGGGGTGAAAAAACCCTCTAATATACTGCACATCTGTGATTACACGTGCATAAGTCACTATCACATTTAGGACAGAAATTCAGTTTTTTGGTTACTGGGGTGAAAAAACCCTTTAATATACTGCACATCTGTGATTACATGTGCATAAGTCACTGTCACATTTAGGACAGAAATACAGCTTTTTGGTTACTGGGGTGAAAAAACCCTCTAATATACTGCATATCAGTGATTACACGTGCATAAGTCACTGTCACATTTAGGACAGAAATACAGCTTTTTGTTTAGGGTGAAAAAACCCTCTAATATACTGCACATCTGTGATTACACGTGCATAAGTGACTGTCACATTTAGGTCAAAAATACGGCTTTGGCATACTGGGGTGAAAAAAGCCTCTAATTTACTGCACATGTGTGATTACACATGCATAAGTCACTGTCACATTTAGGACAGAATTACAGCTTTTTGGTTACTGGGGTGAAAAAACCCTCTAATATGCTGCATATCTGTGATTACACGTGCATAAGTCACTGTCATATTTAGGACAGAATTACAGCTTTTTGATTAGGGTGAAAAAACCCTCTAATATACTGCAGATCTGTGATTACACGTGCATAAGTCACTGTCACATTTAGGACAGAAATACAGCTTTTTGGTTACTGGGGTGAAAAAACCCTCTAATATATTGCACATCTGTGATTACACGTGCATAAATCACTGTCACATTTAGGAGAGAAATACAGCTTTTTGGTTACTGAGGTGAAAAAAGCCTCTAATATACTGCACATCTGTGATTACACATGCATAAGTCACTGTCACATTTAGGACAGAAATACAGCTTTTTGATTAGGGTAAAAAAAAGAAAATAGCCTCTAATATACTGCACATCTGTGAATACACGTGCATAAGTCACAGTCACATTTAGGCCATAAATACGGCTTTGTCATACTGGGGTGAAAAAAGCCTCTAATATACTGCACATCTGTGATTACATGTGCATAAGTCACGGTCACATTTAGGACAGAAATACAGCTTATTGGTTAGGGTGAAAAAACCCTCTAAAATACTGCACATCTGGGATAAGACGTGCATAAGTGAGTGTCACATTTAGGCCACAAATACCGCTGTCATATAGAGATAAAAAAAAAAAATAGAGTGCAATACTCTACATCAGAGTTTATATTGGTGGTTAATTATTTTTAACATACTTAACCACTTTTTACTTTGCTTGGTGAACGCTAACTATGAGGCAAACATCTAATAAGGGACGCGGTCATGGTCGTGGTGGTGGTGGTGGTGTTGGAGGAGCCTCTGGTGCAGGGAGAGGACGTGGCCGTTCTGCCACAGCTACACGTCCTACTGAACCTACTACCTCAAGTCCCAGTAGCCGCCAGAATCTACAGCGATATTTGGTCGGGCCTAATGCCGTTCTAAGGATGGTAAGGCCTGAGCAAGTACAGGCGCTAGTCAATTGGGTGGCCGACAGTGGATCCAGCACATTCACATTATCTCCCACCCAGTCTTCTGCAGAAAGCGCACAGGTGGCGCCTGAAACCCATGCCCATCAGTCTGAAGCCTCAAGTCATGCAGCAGTCTCTTATGCTGTTTGAAGACTCTGCTGGCAGGGTTTCCCAAGGGCATCCACCTAGCCCTTCCCCAGGGGTGGAAGACATAGAATGCACTGACGCACAACCACTTATGTTTCCTGATGAGGACATGGGAATACCACTTCAGCATGTCTCTGATGATGACAAAACACAGGTGCCAACTGCTGCGTCTTTCTGCAGTGTGCAGATGGAAAAGGAGGTCAAGGAGGAAGACTGGGTGGAAGACGATGCAGGGGACGATGAGGTCCTAGACCTCACATGGAATGAAGGTCGTGCCACTGACTTTCAGAGTTCGGAGGAAGGGGCAGTGGTTAGAACGAGCCAACAGCGTAGCAAAAGCGGGAGCAGGGTACAAAAGCAGAGCAGCCGTCGCCAAAACAGTTTGCCTGCTACTGGCCACCGTCAACAGGGACCGAGCCCACCAAAGGCAGCTTCAAGGAGTTCCTTCGCATGGCACATCTTCACACAATGTGCTGACGACAAGACGCGAGTGGTTTGCACGCTGTGCCATCAGAGCCTGAAGCGAGGCTTTAACGTTCTGAACCTTAGCACAACCTGCATGACCAGGCATCTACATGCGATACACGGGCTGCAGTGGAGTAAGCACCTTCAAAACCAAGAAAGGGCTCAGGTCCCTCCTTCTCCCTCTTCTGCTGCTGCCTCGGCCTCTTCCTCCGCCTCTGTAGGAACGTTGGCACCTGCCGCCCAGCAAACAGAGGATGTGCCACCAACAACACCACCTCCGTCACCAAGAATCTCCATCTCACAAACCTTTGAGAGAAAGCGTAAATTCCCACCTAGCCACCCTCAATCCCTTGCCCTGAATGCCAGCATTTCTAAACTGCTGGCTTTTGAAATGCTGTCTTTCAGGCTGGTGGAGACGGACAGCTTCAAACAGCTCATGTCGCTTGCTGTCCCACAGTACGTCGTTCCCAGCCGCCACTACTTCTCCAGGAGAGCCGTGCCCTCCCTGCACAACCAAGTATCGTATAAAATCAAGTTTGCACTGCGCAACGCCATCTGTGGCAAGGTCCACCTAACCACAGATACGTGGACCAGTAAGCACGGCCAGGGACGCTATATCTCCCTAACTGCACACTGGGTAAATGTAGTGGCGGCTGGGCCCCAGGCGGAGAGCTGTTTGGTGCACGTCCTTCCGCATTCAAGGATCGCAGGGCATCATTCTTTGCCTCCTGTCTCCTCCTCTTCCTACTCAGCTTCCTCCTCCTCTTCTACCACCTGCTCATCCGGTCAGCGACAGACCTTCACCACCAACTTCAGCACAGCCAGGGGTAAACGTCAGCAGGCCATTCTGAAACTGATGTGTTTGGGGGACAGGCCCCACACCGCGCAGGAGTTGTGGCGGGGTATAGAACAACAGACCGATGAGTGGTTGCTGCCAGTGGGCCTCAAGCCCGGCCTTGTGGTGTGCGATAATGGGCGAAATCTCGTTGCAGCTCTGGGACTAGCCGGTTTGACGCACATCCCTTGCCTGGCGCATGTGCTGAATTTGGTGGTGCAGAAATTCATTCACAACTACCCCGATATGTCTGAGCTACTGCATAAAGTGCGGGCCGTCTGTGCGCGCTTCCAGCGTTCTCATCCTGCCGCCGCTCAGCTCTCTTCTCTACAGCGTAACTTCGGCCTTCCCGCTTACCGCCTCATATGCGACGTGCCCACCAGGTGGAACTCCACCTTGCACATGTTGGAGAGACTGTGCGAGCAGCAGCAGGCCATAGTGGAGTTTCAGCTGCAGCACACACGGGTGAGTCACACTGCGGAACAGCACCACTTCACCACCAATGACTGGGCCTCCATGCGAGACCTGTGTGCCCTGTTGCGCTGTTTCGAGTACTCCACCAACATGGCCAGTGGCGATAACGCCATTATCAGCGTTACAATACCACTTCTATGTCTCCTTGAGAAAACACTTAGGGTGATGATGGAAGAGGATGTGGCCCAGGACGAGGAGGAGGAAGAGGGGTCATCTCTAACACTTTCAGGCCAGTCATTTAGAAGTGGCTCAGAAAGAGGATTTTTGCAACAGCAGAGGCAAGGTAAAAACTTGGCCAGCCAGGGCCCACTACTGGAGGACGAGGAGGATGAGGAGGATGAGGATGAAGCATGTTCACAGCGGGGTGGTATCCAACGCAGCTCGGGCCCATCACTGGTGCATGGCTGGGGGGATATGGAGGACGCAGACGATATGCCTCCCACAGAGGACAGCTTGTCCTTACCTCTGGGCAGCCTGGCACACATGAGCGACTACATGCTGCAGTGCCTATGCAACGACTGCAGAGTTGCCCACATTTTAACGTGGCATTTTGTGCTCAGCCTGCAGAGCGCCCATGCTGGGTAATAGACTCTACCCCTCTCTATTTACTGAGGGAGCACAAGCCTCTCCAGTTTGGTTGCGGTTTCTCGGCAGTTATAAATGTGGGCATAAGATTTGTACGTGTTGCTCCTATATGCGACCTGGCAAGGAAGTTTTTTCCTATGCCATGAATCAATGTTTTTCCATCAAACAATACATTAACTGTAACACCACTCATGTGGTGCATTGTATTTCATGCACTCTCTGTTCCCTCCAGTACATTGGCTGCACCACTAATGGCCTTAAGGTCAGACTGTGCAGGCACATCTCTGACATTCCTCATTCACATGCCAGAAATGTGTCTGCAGTCAGCCTGCATTTTTCAGTGGTGCATGGTGGTGACACAGAGGGTTTAACTGTGCAAGGCCTGGAGGGGGTTTCTCCACCATTAAGGGGTGGTAACTACAAAAAGAAGCTTTTGAATCGTGAGTCATTCTGGATCTTCAAAATAGGGTCCACCATACCGAGTGGACTTAATCGGAAACACGATTTGATGTTACATTACTGAATTTTTTGATCCATAAGCTATGTGTGTTCTTTTGTTTTAATTCACCATGCCTTTCAGCATGTGTTGTCAATTTCCTTTAAAGGAGGAGCTTGTAGTTAGTGCGTCCACCTGCCTTCAGGTGGAGGCGCTATATATTCAACCTCCTCCTCAGTATGTGTATGCCATGAGGAAGGATCGCTATTGTCCTTGATCCGAAACATGTAGACTGGAGTGTAACTGGCTTTTAATCTGCACTGAAAAATAAAGGTAACATTTTAATCGAGCTGGACTTTTCTCTCTCCTTTACTCCACATTTTAACGTGTGCTGACTACTGGGTGGCCACCCTGCTGGATCCCCGTTACAAAGACAATGTGTCGTCCTTAATTCCGTCACTGGAGCGTGATCGGAAGATGCACGACTACAGGCACACGCTGGTAAACGCGCTCCTGAGAGCATTCCTGACTGACGCCGGGGGACAAGTGGAAGCAAAAGGCAAAGGCATGGGAGAAGGAAGAGGTCGCCAACACAGCTGTGTCAGCGCCAGCACCTCAGAAGGCAGGGTTAGCATGGCCGACATGTGGAAAAGCTTTGTCACCTCACCGCAACAACCGGCCCCAACTGCTGATATGGAGCAAGTTAGCAGGAGGCAGCATTTGAACAACATGGTGGAACAGTACCTGTGCACACGCCTACACATACTCACTGATGGTTCTGCCCCATTCAACTTCTGGGTCTCCTAATTGTCCACATGGCCAGAGCTTGCCCTGTATGCCTTGGAGGTGCTGGCCTGCCCTGCAGCCGGTGTACTCTCTGAACGTGTATTTAGCACGGCAGGAGGCGTCATTACAGACCGACGCAGCCGCCTGTCCACAGCCAACATGGACAAGCTTACAGTTATTAAAATTAACCAGGCTTGGATCCCACAAGACTTGTCTGTACCTTGTGCAGAATAGACATTTATACCACCATCAAACATACATTCTTGTACTCAAGTCAAGTGCAATGATTCTTTGTTTTCTTTTTTTTTATTTGTCCAATATTTTGTGGGCTACCTACCCCAATAAAAAATAAAAATAAAACATTGTTGGCTACCTGTTTCTCCTCCATTGCTGCCTCCACCTACAACACCACATTCACCGCCTCCTCAACCTCCGACTCCATATCCACCTCCTTCTCTGAGTTGCAGGTTAATAATTTGTAATTTTTTGTTATTTTATTTCATTTTAAGTTATTTCCCTATTCTCATTTGTTTGCAGAGCAGTTGCCATGCTATTAAGCACATTTTA
This sequence comes from Bufo bufo, assembly GCF_905171765.1. Classification (NCBI taxonomy): domain Eukaryota; kingdom Metazoa; phylum Chordata; class Amphibia; order Anura; family Bufonidae; genus Bufo; species Bufo bufo. The sequence continues at coordinate 327,901,558 of NC_053393.1, forward strand.
CTGCCTTTTACATCCCTCTAGCCTTTTCAAGGATTACTTTTGAGCCATTTTAATTTAAAAAAACGTCAATTTTAGTGCCCTAAATTGAAAAAAATCTTATTTTCAATTGTCGGGTGACATTTTACCATTTTTGACGTATATAAACCCCTGCTGTGCCTGGGTGACAGGGGCCTAAATCTCGCAAAATCCTCTGTTCTATTGCTGGGTGACATGAACCCTTTTTTGCCGTGAATGTACCCCTTCTCTGTATTGCTGACAGGGGCCTAAATCTCTCAAAATCCTCTGTTCTATTGCTGGGTGACATGAACCCCCTTTTGCCGTGAATGAACCCCTGCTGTGCCTGGGTGTCTGGGTCCTAAATCTCTAAAAATCCTCTGTTGTATTGCTGGGTGACATGAACCCCCTTTTTCCGTGAATGAACCCCTGCTGTGCCTAGGTGACATGGGCCTAAATCTCTCAAAATCCTCTGCTGTATTGCTGGGTGACATGATCCCCCTTTTGCCATGAATGAACCCCTGCTCTGCATTGCTGACAGGGGCCTAAATCTCTCAAAATCCTCTGTTTTATTGCTGGGTGACATGAACCCCCTTTTCCGTGAATGAACTCCTGCTCTGCATTGCTGACAGGGGCCTAAATCTCTCAAAATCCTCTGTTGTATTGCTAGGTGACATGACCCCCCTTTTGCCGTGAATGAACCCCTGCTCTGCATTGCTGACAGGGGCCTAAATCTCTCAAAATCCTCTGTTCTATTGCTGGGTGACATGAACCTTCTTTTGCCGTGAATGAACCCCTGCTGTGCCTGGGTGACAGGGGCCTAAATCTCTCATAATCCTCTGTTCTATTGCTGGGTGACATGAACCCTTTTTTGCCGTGAATGTACCCCTTCTCTGCATTGCTGACAGGGGCCTAAATCTCTCAAAATCCTCTGTTCTATTGCTGGGTGACATGAACCCCCTTTTGCCGTGAATGAACCCCTGCTGTGCCTGGGTGTCTGGGGCCTAAATCTCTAAAAATCCTCTGTTGTATTGCTGGGTGACATGAACCCCCTTTTTCCGTGAATTAACCCCTGCTGTGCCTGGGTGACATGGGCCTAAATCTCTCAAAATCCTCTGCTGTATTGCTGGGTGACATGATCCCCCTTTTGCCATGAATGAACCCCTGCTCTGCATTGCTGACAGGGGCATAAATCTCTCAAAATCCTCTGTTGTATTGCTGGGTGACATGAACCTTCTTTTGCCATGAATGAACCCCTGCTGTGCCTGGATGACAGGGGCCTAAATCTCTCAAAATTGTCTGTTTTATTGCTGGGTGACATGAACCCCCTTTTGCCGTGAATGAACTCCTGCTGTGCCTGGGTGACTGGGGCCTAAATCTCTCAAAATCCTCTGCTGTATTGCTGGGTGACATGAACCCCCTTTTGCTGTGAATTAACCCCTGCTCTGCTTTGCTGACAGGAGCCTAAATCTCTCAAAATCCTCTGTTCTATTGCTAGGTGACATGAACCCCCTTTTGCCATGAATGAACCCCTGCTCAGCATTGCTGACAGGGGCCTAAATTTCTCAAAATCCTCTGTTCTATTGCTGGGTGACATGAACCCCCTTTTGCCCTGAATGAACCCCTGCTGTGCCTGGGTGACTGGGGCCTAAATCTCTCAAAATTTTCTGTTCTATTGCTGGGTGACATGATCCCCCTTTTGCCGTGAATGAACCCCTGCTCTGCATTGCTGACAGGGGCCTAAATCTCTCAAAATCCTCTGTTCTATTGCAGGGTGACATGAACCCCCTTTTGCCCTGAATGAACCCCTGCTGTGCCTGGGTGACTGGAGCCTAAATCTCTCAAAATCCTCTGTTGTATTGCTGGGTGACATGATCCCCCTTTTGCCGTGAATGAACCCCTGCTCTGCATTGCTGACAGGGGCCTAAATCTCTCAAAATCCTCTGTTGTATTGCTAGGTGACATGATCCCCCTTTTGCCGTGAATGAACCCCTGCTCTGCATTGCTGACAGGGGCCTAAATCTCTCAAAATCCTCTGTTCTATTGCAGGGTGACATGAACCCCCTTTTGCCCGGAATGAACCCCTGCTGTGCCTGGGTGACTGGAGCCTAAATCTCTCAAAATCCTCTGTTGTATTGCTGGGTGACATGATCCCCCTTTTGCCGTGAATGAACCCCTGCTCTGCATTGCTGACAGGGGCCTAAATCTCTCAAAATCCTCTGTTGTATTGCTAGGTGACATGAATCCCCTTTTGCCGTGAATGAACCCCTGCTCTGCATTGCTGACAGGGGCCTAAATCTCTCAAAATCCTCTGTTCTATTGCTGGGTGACATGAACCCCCTTTTGCCATGAATGAACCCCTGCTCTGCATTGCTGACAGGGGCCTAAATCTCTCAAAATCCTGTGTTCTATTGCTGGGTGACATGAACCCCCTTTTGCCCTGAATGAACCCCTGCTGTGCCTCGGTGACTGGGGCCTAAATCTCTCAAAATCCTCTGTTGTATTGCTGGGTGACATGAACCCCCTTTTGCCGTGAATGAACCCCTGCTCTGCATTGCTTTCTTTCAAAATTATTTTTATTTTTCAAGAAAATTAACATCCACATAATGTAAAATTTTGTACAGTGACACTTAGTATAAGAGTATACATTCACCGTATTGAATTACAAGATGTGACAACATTTGAATATTATACAGTAAGACAGATTACCTTAGTGTAATGGATTTTTTATATAAACTTGAATTATTTGGATAAACAATACTGCGTAAATATCCCTAAAGTTTACTGTATCAAGATGAGAGAATCCAACATAGTTCGAGACCCTGATGCAATATAAGTCACTTTTAAGTATGATAAGGAGGATGAGGTTAGGTTAAGGAAGAGGGAATAACGGAAGGTTATGGATAACTGATGGAATGAGGGGAAAAGGGTCAGCTGAGGGGGGAAAGGGAGGGGGGGGGAGAACAAACAAAGTTCCTCTAGACAATCAAATTTGAGTTCTCAGCAGTTTTAAAAACCGCTCTGGATTATATTTCTTGCAAATCCAATATCTTTCAGCGAGACTCCAAATTCAGGCAGGCCAAACCTTCCCAGTGTTATTGTCGCACATTTGTGTAAGTGTTAATTGTTGATCTATGTTTATAGTCATAAGTATGAGCACCTAAATCTATGTCTCTGACTTCCAAGGTCCCCATATTTTCTCAAATTTGGAGTGGTTTCTGAGTTCCCAGTATGAGAGTTCCTCCAATCTGGCTATGTCATTTACTTTAGCGGACCATTGAGGTCCTGATGGAATGTCCTCTGATTTCCATTTTTTTGCAATAAGTAATCTACCTGCAGCTAGTAAAATTCTTATCAAACTCTTTTCTGTTTTGGACAAGGGAGTCTGTAAAAGAGAGAGTAAAGCTATTTCTGGAAGATATGGAAGTCTGTCCTCCGATAAATGCAAGATCTTCCTAATCTTGAAGAAAATATCATTCCAAAAATTAGTTATCTTAGGACATGACCACCAGATATGGAGGAAGTCTCCCACTTTTGTTTTGCATCTCCAGCAGTTATTGGAGGTAAGGGCATATATTTTGCTCAATTTATGAGGTGTCAAGTACCATCTAGTTAGTATTTTATATGCGTTTTCTTGTATTGTAATGCATCTTGATATCTGTTTTGGAGCAGATAACAATATGCTGACCTCGGTGTCAGAGAATGTCCGTTTTAGATCACTTTCCCATTCTCTGATGTAGTATAAAGCATTAGGTTTGTCTATCAGACTAAGGTGTCTGGTTATATTAGCAATTATTTTAGTAGGCGGTTTTGTCTGGGCTAAGAGTTTCTCATACCATGAGAGATCAGAATTTGATCTAGGATGTGCGAGAAAAAGTTTGGTTTGTGCCTTTAAGTATTCATACTGCATTGTGTGTAGTTCGTTTATGGAAAGCTTGGAAGCTAATTCAGATTTATTTAAGAATACTCCAGTATCGTCTACTAACTCATCCAGTCTTACTGTGCACTCAGACAGTTGACGGGGTAATGTTTGTATAGCTACTCTGTTCCTATGTAGGCAGTCTGATACTGTTGTTAATGGAGAGGGGAATTCCAGGCAATATTGTCTGATCTTTACGTTCCATAGAATTTGCAAAGTGTTTGTAAGTAAGGAGTAATCTCTGTGTGTATGAATTTCCTTTGGGTCAGAGAAGACCAGGGATCTCAAGGGTCTATTTATTTGTTCTTCTTCCAACGTTAACCATTGTTTGTGCAGTGGTTTCCTTACCCAATCTATAACCCTACCTAATTGTATGGCATTATATGTTCTCTGTATGGAGGGTAGATTTATTCCGCCTATGTCGTAGGGTAATTGTAAAATCTTAAAGGCCAGTCTAGGTTTAATATTGCCCCATATATATCTTGAGCTTATTTTCCTGAATTGATCAAAGAATTCACGTGGAAGTTTAATAGGTAACGTCTGTAGGAGATAATTGATCTTAGGTATCACTAATGAGTTAAAAATGTTCCTTCTACCCCACCAAGATATGAATGTAGGTGACTAGGATTTTAGTATATCTGGGATACTTTTCAGTAAGGGACTGTAGTTGGCCTTAAATAGTTGATCTAAATTGGGGGTGATATTAATCCCTAAGAATTTTATATGATCCTTCGTCCAAAGGAAAGGCGCAGTGGTTTGCAATTTGCTTATGACTGTAGACTGTACATTAATACCCATTGCTTGGGATTTAGTCGGGTTTATTTTTTAATTAGATATAAAGCTGAATGAATCAAAGGCCTGTAAAAGGATGGGGAAAGCTCGTAATGGGTTTGTAATCAGCATAAGAAGATCATCTGCATATGCAGCTTGTTTTATTTCCATCTTTTTACATTTTAATCCCGATATATCCGGAGATTGGCGTATATATTGGAGTAAGGGTTCTAGTGATATTATAAAAAGAATTGGTGATAAGGGACAGCCTTGTCTTGTACCATTTTTTATATGAACCGGAGGTGATAATGTGTCGTTAACTCTTATTTGGGCACTAGGTGAAGAATACATTGTGAATAGGGTATCTATAAAGGTATCATGGAAGCCAAACCTTGACAGGGTGTTCCGCAAAAAGAGCCAGGACACCCTGTCAAAAGCTTTTTCCGCATCCGTACTTAATAGTACTAGTGGTAAGTTTCTTTTTTTAGCTAGAGATATGGCGTTAATTACTTTAAAGGTGTTGTCTTTCCCTTCCCTATTAGGGACAAATCCGCACTGGTCTGAATGTATTAGTGATTGTAATAGGGGTTTTATCCTTGAGGCTAATATTTTTGCGAATATATTAACATCTAAATTTGACAATGAGATGGGACGGTAATTTGAGCACAAGGTAGGATCCTTATTAGGTTTATGAATCAGTGAGATATGTGCTGAGAGGGTTTGGGGTAAAAATGCATTTCCTTTTATGGCGTGATTAAATGAATTCAGTAGATAGGGCAATAGGGTTTTAGAAAAAGGGTTGTAGTACATTAGAGGAAGGCCATCAGGTCCTGGTGATTTCCCTTTAGCCATATTTTTTATGGATGTTAGTATTTCAGTTTCTGTGATTGGTTTACACAAGGATATAGCCTGATCAGCTGAGAGAGAAGGAAGTTTGAGCTTTCCCAAAAAGGAAGTTGTGAGCTCCTTTTCTTTTTTGCTTCTTCTGTGTCAGAGATATTGATATTATATAGGTCAGAGTAATATGTGTGAAAAGCCTCAGCAATTCCGACGTCATCTGAAGAGACAGAATTGTTCTGATGTTTGATGGCCATAATTCTAGATCTCCTTTTTCTCTGCTTCAACATGGCTATCATAAACTTAGTTGGTTTATTCCCATGAGCGAAGAATTTCTGCCTTAGAGAGAAGTAGAATTTAGCCGATTGCACATTAAGTAAATCTCTTAGTTCTTCTCTCAGTTTGATCAGTTCTTTTAGGTGTATAGTGGACAGGGATTGTTTATGTATAGCTTCTGTTTGCTGTATTTTGCTATTCAGAGACATCATATGTTCCTTCCTAGTTTTGTTTAAATGTGAATTAATAGATATAAAGACCCCTCTGATGACTGATTTGTGAGATTCCCATAAAGTATGAGGAGAAATGTTTTCTACATTGTTTAAAAGGAAGTATTCTTTCAGGCTGGTCTCAACACGCTCTGTGATGATTGATTTGTCAAGGATTGTCTCGTTCAGTCTCCAGTGGAATATCTTGGGTCGACTGTCCGGGACCTTAAAAGACATAAATACTGGGAAATGGTCTGAATGGATCATAGAACCTATGTTGACCTCTATACAAAGGTGCAAGAGAGCCGCCGGAAAGAAAATATAATCAATTCTGTGATAAGAATTATGTGGAGCTGAATAAAATGTGTAATCTTTAGTATCTGGGTGAAGGGTGCGCCAGATGTCCACTAGTGAATGTTTATGTGTTAGTTTGTTAATAGTGGCCAATGTTTTAAAAGGCACATTAGTTTTCCCTGTAGAACAGTCGAGAGAGGGTTGAAGTGAGACATTGAAATCTCCTGCTAAGATGATCAGGCCTTCTCTAAATATCTCTAGTTCGTTCATAACTGTCTCATACCATTGTCTATGGGAAGAATTAGGGGCATAGATACTAGCCAGTGTGTATAGTTGTGAGTCTATGTGCCCTTTTATAAAAACAAATCTACCTTTGGGGTCTATTTTAGTTTCTACTAATGAAAAGTTGGTGTGTTTATGGATGCCTATACTGGTGCCTAGTTTATTAGCAAATTCAGATGTACTGTGAAACCATAAGTTATAGGGGGAATGTGTCAAATTCTGTGTTTTATGGTGTTTAAAATGCGTTTCCTGTAAAAACACTATCTGCACTTTTTCTTTATGAAAGTGTCTTAAAATTTGGCTTCTTTTTATTGGGGATCTCAGCCCCCTGACATTATATGTCACTACTTGTAAATTAGCCATGTGATAGGTAAAAAGTGATGTACTGTGATAGCGACTCTTACCATGTTATCTGTATGATAAGGCATATTTGGGTAGGCTCGCCTGAATGGAGGTCTCCGAGTGCATATTGAGATAGGATGTCTAGGAGGAAGAAAAGAACCAAAAACCATTAGCTGGTAATTTTTAACATTTGGAACTAAACCTGGAACGTTCACACAACATATCCTCAATAGGATTTAACTGTAAGGGAGATCTTTTGTCTCCGGGAGAGACCTTGGTAGGTCTGTACAACAGAATGATCCATTCTGATGTAAAAGGAGGAATAAGTAATAAAACATATAATGGGTATTGTAATGAAAAGAAAAATAGGTCAGTGAGAAGAATGCATTGTAAAATATGATAGACTTAGAATCATATTTAAAAGATGAAAAGCATAACGTTATTCAAAAGTAGAGATTGGAAGTATGCTGGGTAGCTGCTCATGACCACGTCCACCCCCTTATCCACAGCATTTATGGATCTATATTATAAACCTCTATGGAGGTATTGTTGCGTAACTATTGTGGAAACAAATAGGGAGTCAACGCCATCAAAAGGGCCCACCAACACCTAGGATAAAGAAGAAAGGAGAGAAAGATAAGAGTCAAAACCCTTATAATTACTATATTATCAATTCAAAGTTAAGAGCACGACAGTTACGAGCGGGGCTGTTCATCCTTCTCCCTCTGATAAGATGCGACGAGGTGTCATTTTGCCTTGTCTTTTCCTCTGCCTTGATGATTTCCCGTTGCTGACTGTTTCCCATGGAGTTGGAGGTGTTATTTCTGATGGGATGCAAATGTCAGAAGTTGTAGACCAGTCAGGAACATCTATATCATCAATGTCCATAATTTTTAGTGTTTCCTGAAGATCTCCATGCGTTTTAATGATCAATCTTCTTTCTTTCCAATGGAACAATAGTCCAAAAGGAAAAAGCCATCTAAAAGGCAATACGTTTGTGCTTGAGATGGTCCGTAAATGGTTTTAGCAGTCGTCTTTTTTGCAGTGTGGCGGGGGCCAAATCCTGAAACAACATTATCTTCACTCCTTGATACTCTATATTTTCACATTCTCTCGCTTTCCTCATTACCATCTCTTTTTGAGAACAATTCAGGAATCTGCAAATAATGTCTCTAGGCGGTTCATTTGTTTTTGGTTTTGGTCTTAAAGCCCGATGAGCTCTTTCAAGAATTATTGATTCCAAGTGTTCTTCTCCTAGTAGGGAGGAGCATATTTCCTGAACCACCTTGGGGACCGCTTCATTGGCCACTGACTCTGGAACGCCTCTGAAGCGTATGTTATTGCGACGTCCTCGGTTCTCCTGGTCCTCTATATGGTCGTAGAGATAATTGATATGTTGTTGGTATGAGAGGAGAGCCTCTGTGTTCGTCTTTGTATAGTCGACTAATACTGATTGTGTGGCTTCCAGATTTTCGACTCTATGGCCCACTTGTTGCATTTCTTTTTTGAGGTCAGCAAGTTCTTCCAAAATTGGGTTAACAGCTTTGGTGAGAGCCTGTGAAATAAAAGATCTTGAGATGGGAAGTTCAGAAGAAGTTTCCATTGTGTCTTCAGTATCACTCTCATAATCTGTATGTGAATGAGGCGTCTTTGAAGCAGCTGGTTTAGTATTTAGTGCGTTAGTATTGGATTTTTTCATCATGTAACTATCCAGATCAGATTGATGCGTAAGTGAGAGTTGACGTTTTTTAGGTGGATCTGGTTTGGAATCAGGGTATCTTCCGATCTTCACCATAGGAATGTATTTAAATGGCCCCGCGTGTAAATTATTTTCTTCTCACATAACCATAAGGAAGGTGTCAAATCATGGCATTATATTGACTGTGTAGATAGCACTTTCAGAGATAGAGAGACATTGAAATGTATTGAGAGATTCTCATGTAGTGGGATATCGCCACCTACTGGATGTTTCTTGTATATATTCCTCAATAACTCCAATTACTTTCTATTGCTTAGATTGTAAAAAAACACATATGTTATAGCTTCAGTGGTAATGATGGTTGATGAGAATATAGAGAGTCTCCCAAATCGTTATATTAAAGTCCTCTATACCTAGTTGAGAGAGTAGTATCGCTGGTACAGCAGCGTTTAACAGAGTATAACTAAAATGGCGTCGGTTTCATACCTTACTTCACTTCAGCCTGACATGGGAGGATGTAGGGACTGGGCAGCAGTTTACTAGGGTCAATATCTCAGGACCAGCCAGGTAAGCCCTGTGTTGACACTATTGGAGACTTACTGCGATCTAAAGGTATATTGCTGTAACGGCGTCACATACCAGTTGGTTCTGCTGCACAGCGTAACACACTGCTGATAATAAGGCAGATTCCGGGAACAGCTATATCTCCCCTCTGAAACTGGTTAATCTTCCCCAATATGCCACTCAGGGAAAGTCAGCTAAGTGCTGGGAAGCCGATTCAGGCGAATGTATTGCCGTGCGTCAAAATGGCGCTCACTCAGTGCGACCGCCGTCGGTGAGAGTCTTGTGCCCTGATAAACGCCGGACTAAGGTAGGTACTTTTTTGTGGCCGTCGGCCTTACCCCCGGTATGCGATGACTTCGTTCTGCCGGACGGAGTTAAGTAGAGAGCTTTAGAGTCGACCTCGCTCTTCTTCTGGGCTGTGGATTCTCCCTCCGCTGAGCCTCACCACAAAATGTCGGAACGGAGCTGTCCCTTGGACACAAACAGGTCTCAAAGGGTGGCGGGTGTTGAGTGGAATCACCGGCTTCAGTCTCAGTCGGTCCGGACTTGAGGGAATGGATCCGCAATGTGATACAGTTGATCGTTGGCGGATTCGGATGCCGCTCTTCCCTTTGGGTGCTTATGAGACCCGGCAACCGAGGAATCGCGCGGATGTTACGGCGTCACTCTAAAATTTAGCCCGGTGCTTTGTATAATGTCGAAGGCCGCGACAGCCAGCAATGTCCAAAATCGACAAAAATGGTGTCTTCCTACTCCGGGAGTTGTTCTGAGCCAAGTGTTGGTATTTTTAGGCTCAAAGAACCAACTCTGACGAAGTTATAGCTGTTTAAACACAAATTTTCTCAGAGCTCCAGTGATGTGCGTCTGCACAGCTCTGCTGTTAGCTCCGCCCCCCCCTGCTCTGCATTGCTGACAGGGGCCTAAATCTCTCAAAATCCTCTGTTCTATGGCAGAGTAAACTTCAACTCAGACCAGACAGAATTAAGGTGCAATGCGAATTGTTGAAGGGATCGAACGTCGCCACGCCACACGCAAAAAATGTCGCCGATAAAACGACTCCAAAAATTACAGTGTTCTATGTAAAGATCATTAGTGTAAACAAATTCCGTCTCAAATTGCGCCAATATAACAATTTGCTTATGGCGGTGTGACGTTTGATCCCATCGCGGTCCTGCGCCGCTGCTGATAGAAGGAATCCTGAAATAGGAAATAATTTTGTTCAAGCACGATCCTCAATAATGTCAAAAAAAAATCTCTTTCTGTATGTTTATAATGGTTTGATGCTAAAAGCATCTGTACTGCTTTTATCTTTCAATAAAAAAAAATTGTCAGAGTATTTGCTCAAAATACAAATATACATTTGCCAGACCTTACAATGAGATTCAAGCAAGTAACTCCACATTTTCTTTAAAGGAAAGGGAAAACAAAATTGTTGCAAACCATTGTCATATTGGAGAGCATATCCATTTTGAATGGATCTATAAAGTAAATAAATAAAATGAAACAGCAAATAATATAAAGACTCAGAGTCAAGTCTTCCAATCACATTAAAATACATGTGCACACTAAATGTATCATAATTCAGCTTACTCCCACAGAGTTCGGCTAATCAGAACCTTATCACCATCACTTCCTTTTGAGAAAGACTAACCTATCCCCAATCTCTCTGATATCGCCGGGCCCAGACCCCTCCAGGGTTCCCATGCCTGATTGTGACGCTTCACTTGGAAGGTCTGATGCACTAGCATATACTCATATGATCTTGTCGTATCTACCATTCCGATAATCTCACGCATATCGGGGATGTTATCACTTTTCCAATTTCTTGTGATTGCTAGTTTGGTAGCAATCAATAAATGGGTTACAATGACCCTGTATTTGGACAAGAATTTGTCTAAGTCTATAAGAAGTAAGGCTAGAGCTGGGTCTAGAGAGATCTGATGACCCACGATCCCAGAGATCCTGGTAAATACCTGCTTCCAAAGAGCATAAATCCTCGGGCAGGACCACAGGATGTGTAGTAATGTCCCCTTACAACTACAACCCCTCCAACAATGCACATTCACGTTGGGAAAAAACACATCTAGCCTAACTGGGGTAAAGTACCATCTAAGTGTAGTTTTAATGTAAGCTTCCAGATGTGAGGAGCATTTAAGGGTTGAGGTAGCGATTTTATTTGCAGCTTTCCATTGTATTAGAGTGAATGATTTCTTCAAATCAGCCTCCCAAGCTAATAGTGGAGCCGTTTTGAGAAACTTGTCCTTGTCCCCAAATACATATATAGGAATCTGATTCCGGAGTATACTGAATTTGCTGCAGACCATCTAATTAATAGCTGGGTATGACCTCTAAGACTGAAGGCTGGGTTATTCCCTAAAATATGTCTAATTTTAAGATACGAGAAGACTTCTATAGGAGGAATATTAAAGGTTTGCATGATAATGTCAAACGATTTTAAGGCTGATCCTGACACAAGATCTGCTACTGTTTTAATCCTTCTGTCTCTCCATCCTCTCAAGTTAAGATCAGTGGAAAAGCATTGGAGAGATTCTATTGGGGTAATGTGCGCCAATGATATCGATGTGGATATACTTTTATCATGATATGTTTTCCATAAAGCCAGGGAAGTGGAGACATAATATACAGGTTGAATGCCCAAATAGCTTTCATGTAGTGCAGCCATGAGGAGGGCCTGCAAATTCTTTTTTCATTTGGGATAATATAGTGTCTGAGATCCCTAGTGGGAGGGCCTGGGATTTACTTTAATTTATTTTGTAGTATAAAAGGGCTCCGTAAGAACGTATGATGTTCATAACTTTCATCAAAGACACCGTAGGATTTGTTAATGATAAAATTATGTCATCCGCATACATGGATATACAGTGCTGGCTGTCCTCAATACTAACCCCTGCCACCTCTGTCTCTTGGCGGATTGCCTGTGCCAAGGGTTCCAGGGATAATATTAATATCAGTGGCGATAGGGGGCAACCCTGCCTCGTGCCGTTAGACAGTGCAATCGGATCAGACAACACTCCATTAGCCAATACACGAGCCGAGGGGCTAGAGTACAGAACTCGAATGGCTTGCAATATAGGCTCCGGGAAGCCCATTTTATGGAGTACCGAGAAGACAAGCGACCAGTTAACTCGGTCGAAAGCCTTCTCGGCATCCAATGTGACCAATACCGTCGGGATTCTTGTATGGTTCACAAAATCAACTAGATTCAATATTCTCCTGGAATTGTCTGTAATCTGACGCCCTTTCACAAACCCTACTTGATCTGGGCCTATCAGAGTGGGGATAATATCCGCCAAGCGGGCCGCTAAAATCTTTGCATAGATTTTCAGATCTGTATTAAGCAAAGAGATAGGACGGAAGTTCTGTGGAATTGAAGGTTCCTTCCCTGGCTTGGGCAAAGTAACAATGACCGCCTCCAGCATTTCATTAGGCATTTTCCTGGTTGTCATGGCACGAGACAGGGCTGCATGTAAATGAGGAAGTAGACTATCCACAAATAGTTTATAATACGAGTTTGGGAGACCATCTGGCCCTGGGCTTTTGTTATGTGGAAGACCTTTAATTACTTTGGAGATCTCTTCTTACGAGATAGGATCAGAGAGGGAGGCCTTATGAATTTCATCTAAGGAGGGGATTGTTAAGGTGTTCAGAAAATTATCAATATCACCTGGGGTGGCGGGGATAAAACCTAATTCTTCCTTCAAGTTATATAGTTGTGAGTAATAAGACATAAATCTATTAGCTATGGTTTTTGGGTCATACAATTTGTGTGACATAGAGGAATCCCATAAGAATGGTATTTTTGATTTTAGGGCTCTTGCTTTTACCCTGCCAACAATTTCCCTGCCTTATTAGCCTGCAAATAATACCTGGCCTTTGTCTTTTTGAGTGAGAGCTCATAGGAATGCAAGTAACTTTCTCTTAGTTGAAGTCTAAGGAGTCTGAGCTTATCAGAGAGTTCAACTGAGGGAGAGGACTTGTTTTGTGTTTCTGTAGACTGAATTTGTGCTATGAGGTCGGTCTGGTGTTTCTCTCTTAATTTCTTATGTCTATGTCCTATTTTCAATAATATTCCTCTTATGTATGCCTTATGGGCCGTCCATACTATCGAGGGGTCTGGTCCCGAGTTAGCATTAAATTTGAAGTACTCTACTAGTGCAGCCGATACCTCTAGATGATATTTGTCATTAGCTAGTAGTGATGAGCGGCAGGTGCCATATTCGATTTCGACGAAATTCGCGAATATTCGATAGAATATTCGTTTTATGTTCGTCGAAATCGAATATTCGTCATTATTCTTGTTGTCACGATTAATATGCGATTTAAATAATCGCGTATTGCGATTTTAACTTAAAAGGCTACTCTCCTATTGAAATAGCAATGCGATTAATTCAAGTTATAATAATCGAATTTCGATTTTAACTTAGCACTGCTATATTCCATATTCGTTAATTCTAGCTTAATATGGAATATAGCAGTGCTAAGTTAAAATCGAAATTCGATTATTATAAAAATAATTTTTTTTTTTTTTTTTTTTTTATTGTTATATTTTTTTCTTTCCCACTTCCCTAAAGTTGTTCTTACCTGTCCTTTGGATTCCTGGCTTCCTGGCTGCTCCAGTCAGTGCCCGTTGCCGCTTCTGCCGACTTCCGTGCTCATGGAGCGTCCCCATCACCATGGGAACGTCTCCATATACTAGAATGTACTGTCGGATTTGAGAATTACGTGAAAAATCGCAATTCGATTATTTCAAGTTATAATAATCAAATTTCGATTTTAACTTAGCACTGCTATATTCCATATTAGGCTATGGAATATAGCAGTGCTAAGTTAAAATCGAAATTCGATTATTATAACTTGAATTAATCGAATTGCGATTTGAACTTGGACCTGGTTTACTATGGTTGGCTTGGTAGAATTAGCGAATATGACGAATGTATTCAACATATTCCACAAAACGAATATAACGAATGTATTCGTCATATTCCACAAAACGAAGATAACAAAGTATTCTGCATCTTCGTTTTAGCTACCTATTCGTCAACTTCGCTAATTCTAGCAATCATATAGGAAAGTTTACTATAGAGACAGCTAAGTTTAATTCGCTATGCGATTATATGACTGCTTTTTTTAAATAAAAAAATAGAATAATTATAATACCTGATAATTATTATAATTATTCTATTTATAAAAAAAAAGCAAAGTAATATAATCGCATAGCGAATTAAACTTAGCTGTCTCTATAGTAAAGTTTCCTATATGATTGCTAGAATTAGCGAAGTTGATGAATAGGTAGCTAAAACGAAGATGCAGAATACTTCGTTATCTTCGTTTTGTGGAATATGACGAATACATTCGTTATATTCGTTTTGTGAAATATAACGAATATATTCGTCATATTCGCTAATTCTACCAAGCCAACCATAGTAAACTAGGTCCAAGTTGAAATCGCAATTCGATTAATTTAAGTTATAATAATCGAATTTCGATTTTAACTTAGCACTGCTATATTCCATAGCCTAATATGGAATATAGCAGTGCTAAGTTAAAATCGAAATTCGATTATTATAACTTGAAATAATCGAATTGCGATTTTTCACGTAATTCTCAAATCCGACAGTACATTCTAGTATATGGAGACGTTCCCATGGTGATGGGGACGCTCCATGAGCACGGAAGTCGGCAGAAGCGGCAACGGGCACTGACTGGAGCAGCCAGGAAGCCAGGAATCCAAAGGACAGGTAAGAACAACTTTAGGGAAGTGGGAAAGAAAAAAATATAACAATAAAAAATAAAATAATAATATTCAAGTAATAATAATCAAATTTCAATTTTAACTTAGCACTGCTATATTCTATAGCCTAATATGGAATATAGCAGTGCTAAGTTAAAATCGAAATTCGATTATTATAACTTGAAATAATCAAATTGCGATTTTTCACGTAATTCTCAAATCCGACAGTACATTCTAGTATATGGAGACGTTCCCATGGTTATGGGGACGCTCCATGAGCACGGAAGTCGGCAGAAGCGGCAACGGGCACTGACTGGAGCAGCCAGGAAGCCAGGAATCCAAAGGACAGGTAAGAACAACTTTAGGGAAGTGGGAAAGAAAAAAATATAACAATAAAAAAAAAAATAATAATATTCAAGTAATAATAATCAAATTTCAATTTTAACTTAGCACTGCTATATTCTATAGCCTAATATGGAATATAGCAGTGCTAAGTTAAAATCGAAATTCGATTATTATAACTTGAAATAATCAAATTGCGATTTTTCACGTAATTCTCAAATCCGACAGTACATTCTAGTATATGGAGACGTTCCCATGGTTATGGGGACGCTCCATGAGCACGGAAGTCGGCAGAAGCGGCAACGGGCACTGACTGGAGCAGCCAGGAATCCAAAGGACAGGTAAGAACAACTTTAGGGAAGTGGAAAATAAAAAAATATAACAATAAAAAATAAAATATAAAAAAAAAAAAACGAATATTCGAAATATCGAATTTATATCACTATATTCGAAATATTCGCGAATTAGCGAAGTGCCGATATTCGCGAAAAAAATTCGATATTCGAATATTCGCGCTCAACACTATTAGCTAGTATAAATTCATTAGCCCTCCACAAAGGGTTTGGAGGGGAAATGAATTCTTTTGCCAATTCCACAGATACTGGGGCATGATCCGACCAAGTAATTGTCCCTATGGAGGAACCTTTAGATGCCTCCAAGGAGGTTCTGTCAACTAAGATCAAATCAATGAGGGAGTAGGATTTATGTGCAGGCGAATAATAGGAAAAATCCTTCTCCGATGCATGCTGAATACGCCATATATCAAACAAGGAGTTAGCCAATAGTGACGGAGCAAGAGAGGCGGGGCTATTTCTTGTGACAGAGGAGGAGTCTTGGAGCGGATCAAGAACCATGTTGAAGTCTCCACAAATTATAACTCTGCCTTCTTTCAAGGACTGAACTTTTTTGAAAACTCTATTCAAAAACCTCAGGGGCCGAACATTCGGGGCATATATTCCCACCAGTGTGTAAGGGATATTATTAATACAGCATACATGAATAATGTAACGACCCCCTTCATCTACCACCGTTTTTTTCTCCTTATGAGCAACTGAATTTTTAATCGCTAACATCACACCACGTTTTTTACTCAAGCTATGAGATTGGATTATTGTCGGGAAAGCTGGGTGTCTCAACCTCTCCTTATCTGCTGCAACAATGTGTGTCTCCTGTGCGCAAAATATATCACATTTAGTCAAGAGGGCTTCCCTCCACATCATCCGCCTCTTATATGGGCTGTTCAAGCCTCGGACATTTAATGAGACTAGCTTAAGCACCATCTTGGTACGTAAGAATATGCTTATGAAAAGATGCCCGGATAATATGGAGGGAACCATACAACATCAATTGCAAATCATTCAGCTGTAATTTGAAAAAATTACCCGACCTAGGAAAAATAAGATAGTAATAAGAGGATAAAAACAATAACCTAATAAACCAAAACTTACTGCCCAAATAATGGGGCAGGAATGAGGTAGCAAAAGGGTTAAAACTCAAAACCCCTTGTGATTCTTTTTGGGGGAAAACAGTCATGCCTACCACCTGGAGAATCCTAACAGGTAGAACATGTCCCCGCTCCTGCTGAAAGCAGGGTATGTGAAGAACCTCTCAGCGATGTTTCTTCTGGTGACGACTTTCAACCCGGTGCCATCTCCTTCATCTGGTAATCGCTGATGTTGGTTTACCGGAGGGACATCATCCACTGAAATGTTCCAGTTGGCTAGCACAACTTTCCCTTCTTCCACCAAGCGGATAACAGTTAGCACCCCGTTTTTCTGGACTAGCAGCTTTACTGGATATCCCCACCTGTATAAGATGGAATGTGATCGCAGCGCCACAGTGATGGGCGCAAGCGTGCGACGTAGCTGAAGGGTTGCTATGGATAAATCCGCAAACAGCTTCACCTGTTGGTACGAATCCGGTAAGGTATCAACTTTCCTTGCTGCCATCAGGGTTTCCTCTTTAATGTGGAAAAAATGGATGCGGGCTAAAACGTCCCGAGGTGTATCATCAGGAAGATGTTTTGGTTTAGCAATTCTGTGCGCCCGATCTATAATGAGGTCTTGTTCGGTGCTGTTAGGTAGGAGAATTGTAATTAGCCTTTTAATATAAGCCTGCAGATCCGATGCTGGAACTGATTCTGGTACACCCCGCAGTTTCAGGTTGTTCCTGCGGGAACGGTCGTCTAAATCTGCCACTTTCGCTTTGAGGTATGCGATTTCTTCAGACTGTACATCATACGAATCTATGAGGTTATTGTGCGACTCTGCAAATTCACCCATCTTATGTTCGACATGGTGTACTCTATTTTTCAGGTCTGTAACGTCCCGTTGTAGAGGCTTTAATAACTGTGACATATGGGAGGTGACCTAGTGGTTAAAGGCTAAAAACATGTCCTTAAGTAGAACACTAGACGCTGGCCTGTCGTCCGTTGGGAACTTAAGAAGCACCTCTTTAAGGGTCCCAGTGCAATGAAGGTCCTGGGCTTCGCTGGTCTCGTGGACCTCTGCAGCCGGGTCCTGTAGCCTGGCCCTCTGCTTTGCCGGGCTCGTAGTAGGGGAACTCTGTCCGGCACGGCTGCTTGAAGATGGCACCTCTCGCCCCGATCCAACCCCCTTATTGCCAATCATCATGCTCTCACCCGTTTCTGTGTGCTGAGGTGAACCCTGAGGACTCTGGTGAGTTGAGCTGCTATCATCGGATGGTCGGGGGGAAGAAGCGTTCGCCAAAGATGTTGGGCTGGGGGAGGGTTCCGTCTGTGAGCCTCATGTGCCGGCGCCATCTTTGTCTCGGTCTTGACCGAAAAAAACTCTAGTTTCCCTTGCTTCTTGATGCCTCTCTTCCCTCTCGTCATCATCAGGGATGTAATCGGTACCGATCGGCACCGATGTTGGCACTGTGGCGAACTTGGTGAGGGTTCTGCATAATTAATACGCTTTGCTGGAGCAGGAGCTCTGGATTCAAGCGGCCATACTCCTCGGCTTCCTGGCCACGCCCCCATCTGTACTGCTTTTATACATTTTTCATGTGTTATAGACGTATACAAGTTACATACATCAAAGGTGACAAGTATATCATCAGTGTTGAATTTGAGAGATTTAATTTCCTGTAAAAAATGTTCGGTATCACGTAAGTTCGAGAGGGACATCTTAGTAAATAGTGTCAATACCTTCTCAAGAAAAACTGCCAAAGGTGAGAGGATCGAGTCTGTTGAAGCCACAATGGGACGGCCAGGTGGATGAGTGGTAGATTTATGTATTTTTGGTAACGTGTAGAACACAGGAGTGATAGGATGTTGATTAACCAAAAAGCTGCCCAGTGTGGCATCAATGACCCCCCTCTCCCTGGCAGTATTAACAACAGTTTGAATCATTTCCTTAATCCGGTACACAGGATCATTTTGCAAAATCGGATATGTATCGGTATAATTTAATTGACATAAAATTTCAGAAACATGATATGTCTTGTCTAGGACCACCAAGGCTCCTCCCCTTGTCCGCAGGCTTAAATACAAGGGACTTGTCTTCCAATAATTAATCAAGAGCACGTTTTTCCTCAAGAGTAAAATTTGATTGTAAATGCATGTTACCAGTCTTACATTGTTGCAACAATGTTTCCACATCAAGTGAAAATATACCAATTAAAGGCTTTTTCACATGTGATAGCCGGATTGTTGTTTACATTTTGAAGTGCCCTTGCGGTTTATTGTACGTGGGAGAAACTTCTACAAGGATGAAGGATAGATTGAGCAATCACAAATCCACCATTCGAAAACAAAACCTTTTACTCCCCGTACCATTTCATTTTCATGCGCAAAGGCACACAATAGCACAATTACGCCACCAAATTATTGAAAGTATACCCTTACCCCGGCGTGGAGGTGATAGAAATATATTATTACTCAAGAGGGTGGCTTATTGGATACACCGATTGCAAACGTTGGAGCCACATGGGCTCAACAGTGAATATAATGTACAAAGCTTCCTATGATTGATTACCTCAATTAGTATTATTTCAACAACAACAAAAAATAATTTCACTCAATTTTTAAAAAAAACTTTCAATTTTTTATCTATAGCGGAACTAAAAAGGAAAAAACAGAACACAATAAGGAAGGAAAAATGAATACCACTCTATTTTGTTTAAAGCTCATAATGATTGCAGCAGTAATGCTTTTTCACATGTTTGATTAAATTTTGATTTGTGGGTGTGGTCATTTGTGTGATATCATTTCCCTGTGCTTTGGCAGTCTATTTAAACATGATTCATTTATGTATGTTCACAGTCTGATGAAGGTGTGATAGCACCGAAACGCGTCATTACTAACTGTATATGTGACAATAAAGCAGAAGAATAATCATCTACAGCGAGTGCCGGTCTTTTCTTCAGTATTTTATTGGGAACGCCATCCCATAGACACTTGCACCGCGATCTCAGCGGCAGTGCCGACCTGCAAACACTACTAAATATATATATATATATATATATATATATATATATAAATATATAGATAGATATATAGATATATCAATATTACAGATGAGATAATTTGTGAAAAGTTTTATTGGGCTGCTTTGCTGAATTTCACAAAAAAATTTGCTTTTCTTTGTAAGTAGTGGGTGCAATGACAGGGAGCCGCTATTGTACCTCTCAGATGCCACGTTCATGCATGATTGCTTTATCTGATACATAAGTTGTGTAGAGTGTAAAATAAAAAAAAAGAGAAGGGCTGGGCGGCATTTGTTCATACGTCACCGGACATAGGATTTTGTGCGAGATCTTCAAGCAAGATTGTGGCATCCAGCCTGTCGAGAGCAAATGGAGCAGGCAAGTATTTTTTTTACATTTTTATGCTATTTCTGGTTAAATCAATTTGCTATAACAAAGCGAAGCACAAGGAAATTTGGCTTTGTGGCAAATCAAACTTATCCTGAAATTGGGATCAAAGTCCACTTTGTGAACTTTGATTCACTCAACACTAATACATATACATTCTAGAGATTAGAAAATAAATTATATTTGCAGTTGTAAAACACTTAGCTTTTTTACATTTTTTAGAAAGAGAACTGAGTTATACATGTTTTTCACATGTGTATCATTATCTTGATTTGCCTGAAATGAATTGTACAATATTTAAATTTGTCAGAATCCACATTTTGGGAAGATGGATTACAAATTGATAGAATTGATTTACTCATCTCTAGTATCTATGTCTATGCAAACCTTTTTGTGCTTCATAGACCAATTTTATCCTTTTTTTTTCTTTTTGGTGGCAGCCTCAAACTGTTCAATCAGTGCTTTTACAATATAACATATTTTATCTATTGCTGTGATTGTGTCCCTACATAATGCTTTACTGGATGAAAAAGCATGCAAGCTACCCTCTTTTCCAAAAGAAAAAAAAAAAGCACTGTCTCACACCAGGTATCCAGCTCTTTCTCAGTAGCTACCCTCTTTTAGAGCAGGGTATTGTAAGCCAAACAACATTCCTCTAGGTTTCTGGGAAAAAATATATGAAAATTAGCACATTTTCCATCTGCTGGCATCAGATAGACTTAGGAAGCTAATTTGAATTTCTTTCCCAGAAAGCTAGAGGGACATTGCCTAGCCTACAATCCTCCACACATGTACTATGTGTGACGTCCGAGCCACAGGGATATAGTGCGTGAGTGAGTGTACTGTTGATGATGTGCTGAAGATAGTAGTACTCACAGTTAAGTTGTCCCCTGGGGCCGGCGTGCAGTGGATGGGAAGACAGCACTAAATACTCCAGGGCCCTCTCTGTTGCAGGAACACCAGACAGATGTTGGTTGAGGTGCCCTGGATGGTAATTGGGTAACGCTTAGGGTGGTTTGGAGGCTGGGCCCCTGTGTTCGTGATGCCAGCATCGTGAGGTGCAATGAGTAGATGGAATGAAATGATGAGAGAGGCAGTAGTTGAACCAAACAGGAATTTTACTTGTCAGTTGTAGTCTTGCAGTAAATAGCAGTTGAAAGCAGTACTTTGTGTTACATGAAGTTGTCAAAGATGATAAAGCTGCAAATCAGCAGGCTTTGTGAGGTGCAGTATGTAGGTTCCAGCTCAACTTATGCAGGAGTGGTAATAATACTCTACTCGGTTCCTGATCTTCCTCAGGCTCTCTAGTCTTGCAATAATATGAATCCTCTGGTACTAATAGTATACAACCCAAGGGCGGGCTCCCTCATGGCAGGCAAACTCTCTGCTCCATTCTTTGAAAAGGTTGTCTGAACTAAAGTCCATAAAGAAATGATAACTCACAACTTTGTACTTAGTTGTCAGGCTGTGTCCAGGTGCTGGAAGCTTCTCCCGGTCACTTGGTGCTGTGGAGTCCATAAGCTAAACTTGCTATTATCTCCACAAGTTCAGGTAGATTAACTCCTGGGGCAAAGCCCAGGACGACAGAGACAGCGTCTCCTAGACTCCACATTCCTCTACCCTCTCAACTCCTCTCCCTCTACTCTCTAACTTCCTGTGGCTGACCTATATATATGATGTTAGAGTGACCTCTAGTGTTGGAAGTGTGTAATGCATGTTAACAGCTTGTGATAGGAATTTTGCAGCATCTACAATAGAAAATACAGTGTTTAGTGCATTATGACAAAAAAAGGGCATAAAGCAATTTGGAGCGGCCTTTAAACACATATGTGGGACACTACACTATGCATACTAGGCACTCTCCGGAATGAGAAAGAGCACCCCCTCAGACAATGCATATATATTGCTGACAAAACACAGAGTAGCATGTAATCCTAAACAGAGTTAATAATGTTGAGATCAGGTCTCTTTGAGTGCCATATTATCACTTCCAAGGCTCTGTTCTTGTTTACAATAAAGATAGTTCTTAATGACATTGGCAACATGGTTGTAATCATTGTCCTGTTGCAAAATAAATGTTAAGCCTATCAAACACCTTCCTCATACTTATATATATATACTAGCTGAAGGACCTGACTTCGCACAGGTATATTTAATCTATTTAATTTAATGTTTGTGTGTGTCGTTAAAAGATAGACACCCCTTTATTAGTGATCTCCACAGTACCCTGTCTCCTTAACAGTGATTTACACAATAACCCGCCCCCTTAACAGTGACCTCCACAGAGCTCCGTTCCCTTAAAATGTGACCTCCACAACACCCCAGCTTAACAGTGACCTCTACAGCACCCCAGCCCCTTACACTGACCTCCATAGCCAAATGTCCCCTTAACTGTGACCTCCACCATTCCCTGCCCCCTTAACAGAGACCTCCACAGCATCCTGTCCCCTTAACAGTGAACTCCACAGCGACCTCTCATTAATGCAATTATCTAGTCAACCAATCACATGGCAGTTGCTTCAATGCATTTAGGGGTGGGGTCCTGGTCAAGACAATCTCCTGAACTCCAAACTGAATGTTAGAATGGGAAAGAAAGGTGATTTAAGCAATTTTGAGCGTGGCATGGTTGTTGGTGCCAGACGGGCCGGTCTGAGTATTTCACAATCTGCTCAGTTACTGGGATTTTCACACACAACCGTTTCTAGGGTTTACAAAGAAATGTGTGAAAAGGGAAAAACATCCAGTATGCGGCAGTCCTGTGGGCAAAAATGCCTTGTGGATGCTAGAGGTCAGAGGAGAATGGGCCGACTGATTCAAGCTGATAGAAGAGCAACGTTGACTGAAATAACCACTCGTTACAACCGAGGTATGCAGCAAAGCATTTGTGAAGCCACAACACGCACAACCTTGAGGCAGATGGGCTACAACAGCAGCAGACCCCACCAGGTACCACTCATCTCCACTACAAATAGGAAAAAGAGGCTACAATTTGCACGAGCTCACCAAAAATTGGACTGTTGAATACTGGAAAAATGTTTCCTGGTCTGATGAGTCTCGATTTCTTTTGAGACATTCAAATGGTAGAGTCCGAATTTGGCGTAAACAGAATGAGAACATGTATCCATCCTCTGATGGCTACTTCCAGCAGGATAATGCACCATGTCACAAAGCTCAAATCATTTCAAATTGGTTTCTTGAACATGACAATGAGTTCACTGTACTAAAATGGCCCCCACAGTCACCAGATCTCAACCCAATAGAGCATCTTTGGGATGTAGTGGAACGGGAGCTTTGTGCCCTGGATGTGCATCCCTCAAATCTCCATCAACTGCAAGATGTTATCCTATCAATATGGGCCAACATTTCTAAAGAATGCTATCAGCACCTTGTTGAATCAATGCCACGTAGAATTAAGGCAGTTCTGAAGGCAAAAGGGGGTCCAACACCGTATTAGTATGGTGTTCCTAATAATTCTTTAGGTGAGTGTATATATGTATATATATACACACACACACACACACTGTACACTTGAGATATATTTTTATTGATTAATGATATTCTGTTATTGTAATCGACTACATATATATATATATATATATATATATATATATATATATATACACCTTCACTTGAGCACATGTCACTATGCTTGAGAAAGGTCTCATTATATTGGGCTGATATGTCACAGTTGGGGCAATCAAAAGTAGGTCCACCACCATTCACGTTATTTGGAGCCTCTTTTTTTTCTCTTTTCAAGATATCATTTCATTTGCAACAAGCTTTACACAGGAATAAATGTGTCATACGTTTCAAAAATGAGGTAATGTTCATATGCAGACTATACAGTGTATTTTCAAGTATTCATACCCCTTGAACTTTTCCACATTTTTTCACGTTACACCCACCAACTTAAATGTATTTTATTGGGACTCTAAAATCCAGTGTGGCCGATTGCCTTTGGAAGTCACTTAATTAGTAAAAAGAGTCTACCTGTGTGTAATTTATTCTCAGTATAACTACAATTGTTCTGTGAAGGCCTTGTGATCAAATTACATCATGAAAACCAAGGGACATGCCAGACAGGTCAGGTATAAAGTTGTGTAGATGATTAAAGCGACCCAAAAATTTTGTTGCAAAAAAAATATCCGAAGCTCTTAACTCTGATCTCAAGAGCACTTTTCAATCCATTATCTGAAAATGGAAGGAGAGAACTGCAAAGCTACCAAGACATGGCCATGGCCATTCACCTAACCTGACAGCCCTGACAAGAAGAGCACTAATTAGAGTAGCAGCCAAGAGGCCCATGGTCACTCTGGAGGAGCTGCAGAGATCCAGAGCTCAGTGGGAGAATTTGTCCACATGACAATTAGTCTATTAGTCGTCTACACCACTAATCTGTCCTTTATGGAAAAAGAAGAAAGCCATTTTTGAAAGCAAGCCATAAAAAAGTCCAGTTTGCAGTATGCCACAAGCAATCTAATGGGCATAGCCAACATATGGAGGAAGGTACTCTGGTCAGATAAGACCAATGTAGAATTCTTAGGCCTAAATGCAAAACAATACGTATGGTGGAAAACTAACACTGCATATCACCCTGAGCACACCAAACCCACTGTGAATTATGGTGGTGGCAGCATCCTGCTGTGGGGCTGCTTTTCTTTAGCAGGGAACAGGGAAGCTGGTCAGAGTTGTTGGTAATATGGATGGAGCTAAATTCAGGGCAATCTTGGAGGAAAACCTGGTAGAGTGTACAAAAGACTTGAGACTGGGGTGAGAAGTTCACCTTTCAGCAGGACAATGACCCTAAACATACAACCAGAGATACAATGGAATGATTTAGATCAAAGCATATTAATGTGTTACAATGGTCCAGGGAAAATTAATTAGTTACTAGTGTTGATCGAGCACCAAAGTGCTCGGGTGCTCTGATGCTCGAATAGAACACTTTGGGATGCTCGGGTGCTCTCCAGAGCACAATGGAAGTCAATGGGAAAACCAGAGCATTAAACCAGGCACCCCGTGCTCTGAAGAGGGGAGGGTGTCTGGTTCATAGAAAAAGGTCAGAAATTGATGGAAACACCACTGAAATGGTTCGGTAAAAGCATGGGAAGGATGTCTGGATGCATCTTGGACTCCCAGGTCACTGCTAGGAACGATGTTGTCCGAGTAGTACGCCACTTTTACAGATTGACAATAATATGAACAAAACCGAAGATAAAATCAATTTTAGAGGAAAAATTGTTAGGAAACATTCTTTCCTGTATATTTACCTGTATATATTGCAAAGTGCAAGTGCTGCCAAAAATTACAAGGAAGAGGAACTCTGATACAAAATGTATATCACATAAAGGAAGGCCTCATTCACATTGTGGTACAATTATTCAGGTAGTGGGACTCCTACACTCATAAAGCCTATACACTAATTGAAAGGGCTGCCAAAAATTACAAGGAACCGTCACTCCGATACACACTTTAAAACACATAAAGGAGGGCATCATACACACCCATGAAAAATTATAATTGATGGCCTGCTGGTGACCCTAAAAAAAAATGGGAGCAAGGGCCTGCTGGTGACCCTCTAAAGCAATAGGGGTGAGGGTCTGCTGCTGAGCTGACCCTCTAAAACATTAGGGGCAAAGACCTGCTGCTGATCTGACCATCTAAAACATTAGGGGTGAGGGTCTGCTGCTTAGCTGACCCTCTAAAACATTAGGGGCAAGTTCCTACTGCAGATATGACCATCTAAAAACATTAGGGGCAAGGGCCTTCTGGTGACCCTCTAAAACTTTAGGGGTGAGTGTCTGCTGCTGAGCTGACGATCTAAAACATAAGGTGCGAGGGTAGCCTAATAAGCATGTTGATATGATGGAGGAGGAGGACGAGAAAAAGAAGATGGAACCATATACCCTTTTTTGTGGTGGAAGGGGTGCATGGGAATACAGTGTATTCAATACACCATAAAAGCCACATTCAAAGTGCCTTTATGTTCAACCGCTTTCCTCTGGTGGAGTAGAGAAGTCAGGGGCAATCAAGGCGTTGTTAATTTTGATAAGAGTCAACCTGCCAGCATTTTCAGTTGACCTGCGGATGCGCTTATCGCTTATTATGCCCCCAGCAGCACTAAATACCCGCTCTGACAAAATGCTGTCGGCAGGGCAGGCCAGCACCTCCAAGGCATAGAGCACCAGTTTGCGCCACGTGTCCAGCTTGGACACCCAATAGTTGTAAGGCACAGAGGGATCAGTGAGAATGCTGACATGGTCTGTTACGTACTTCTTCACCATCTTCCAAAACTTTTCCCTCCTTGTGACATTAGGCCACGCATCAGGGTGAGGGTGCTGGTGGGGTGTCATGAAACTGTCCCTGGCCTTGGAGAGTGTTGCTCTGCCTCTGTTGTAACTGCTATGTGTTTCCCTCGTCTCCCCTCCTCGGTTGCCCAAAGAAAAACTACGTACTCTGTTGCCAGCTGGAAAGTTTTGGAGCAATTTTTCCACAAGGACCTTATAGTATTGCACCATTTTGCTAGTCCTCTCCACCACAGGAATGAGAGATGAGAAGTTCTCTTTGTAGCGGGGGTCGAGAAGGGTGAACAACCAGTAAACGGTGTTGGCCAAAATGCGTATAACGCGAGGGTCAGGAGAAAGGCAGCTTAACAAAAAGTCAGCCATGTGTGCCAGAGTCCCAACTGGGGAGTAGCGCGGATATTCGAATTGCAAATTTTAATTGTGAATATCGCCACTTCGAGAATTCACGAATATTTAGAATATAGCGCTATATATTCGTATTTGCGAATAGTGTTGAATATTCTAATCGCAAATTTATCGCAAATATATTACATTGCCGATTTTCAAAATCAAGTAAACAATAACTGGAGATCACAAATTCTCGAATTTGCAAATTTATGGTGAATATTCGGCCATAAATTTGCAAAATATCGCAAATTCGAATATTGCCTATGCCGCTCATCACTAGTCCCAACAGACAAGACTTTTCGGTCCTCATCAGGAGGATGACTCTCAATCTACTCATTCTCTTCCTCCTCTTCGGCCCATCCACGCTGAACAGATGGAATAAACCTGCTATCGGTACTACCCTCTGTAGCGGAGGCAACCTCCTCCTTTTCATCATCATCCAATTTGCGCTGAGAAGACAAACTGAGGGTGGTCGGTCTGGCTATCACCCTGTGTACTGTCTTCCCCCATTTCCACCTGTTCCACATGCAAAGCGTCCACCTTCATTGTGAGCAGCAAGCGTTTCAGTAGACATAGAAGTGGGATGGTTACGCTGATAATAGCAGCATCGCCGCTCACCATCCGTGTTGATTCCTCAAAGTTGCGTAAAACCTCACAGAGGTGACACATCCATGCCCACTCGTCGCTTGTGAAGAGCGGAAGCTGACTAGAAAGGTGACGACCATGTTGCAGCTGGTATTCAAATACTGCCCTCTGCTACTCACAAAGCCTGGCCAACATGTGGAACATGGCGTTCCAGCGCGTGCTCATGTCACACAACAGTCGGTGAGCTGGCAATTGCAAGCGCTGCTGCAGTGCTGCCAGACCCGCGGCAGCTGTGGATGACTTTAGGAAATGGGCACACACGCGTCACACCTTCACAGTAGCTCAGGCAAATTGGGGTAGGCTTTGAGAAACCGCTGAACCACTAAGTTGAACACCTAAGCTAGGCATGGGATGTGTGTGAGCTTGCCGAGCTCCAAAGCCACCACCAAGTTACGGCCATTATCAGACACAACCATGCCTGGTTGTAGGTTGAGTGGCGAGAGCCACAGCTCATTCTGGTCACTTATACCCTGCCATAGCTCTGTGGCAGTGTGAGGTTTGTCACCTAAGCAAATTAGTTTCAGAATGGCCTGTTTCCGCTTCCCCACTGCAGTGCTATACTGCTTCCAGCTATTGACTGATGGCTGACTGATGCTGCAAGATGACAATTCAGAGGTGGAAGTGGAGGAGGAGAAGGGGGGTGGTTGCAGCCACTAATGTAGGTGGTGGCGGAAATTCTGATGGAAGTAGGGACCGCAATCCTTGACTTCGGTAGCACCTGTGCCAACCCAGGGTATTAATTGCTCCCGGCCTCCACAAAGTTCACCCAGTGTGCCGTCAGGGAAATCTAGCGTCCCTGGACAAAACCACTTGTCCATGTGTCAGTCGTTAAGAGGACGTTCCCTATAACTGCGTTGGTCAGGGCATGGGTGATGTTACGGGACACATGCTGGTGTAAGGCGGGGACGGCACACTGGGAAAAATAGTGGCAGCTGGGGACTGAGTAACAAGGGATGGTCGCCGCCTTTAGGCTGCGGAAAGCCTCAATGTCCACAAGCCTAAATGGCAACATTTCCAGGGCCAGCAATTTGGAAAGGTACGCATTTAGTGCTATGGCCTGTGGGTGGGTGGCTGGGTATTTGCGCTTTCATTCAATGGCCTGGGGTATGACATCTGTCTTCTGCAATGGGACCCAGAAGTGGATGTGCTAGCTGATGGTGCTTGCGAAGGTCCAGGTGCAGGACGGGAGGCATACAGGCCTGTGTCTTGAACTGGGGATTGGCCAGCACGTAACACAGGGGGAGAGGAAGCAGTGGTGTGACCCGCAGACACTGATTGTGGACCCAGGCGTTTGGCCCACCTATTAGGGTGCTTTGATGCCATGTGGTGGGTCAAGCTGGTGGTGGTGGGGTTGCTAGTGTTCACGCCCCTGCTCATTTTGGTACGACACAGGTTGCAAATGACAAGTTTTTTATCGTCCGCACTTTCCTCAAAAAAGCGCCAGACTGCGGAACACCTACCCCTTGGCAAGGGAGATTGCCGCAAGGGGGTGCTCCGGGGAAAAGTTGTGGGCTGTTTGGTGTGGCCCACCTTCTCCCTTTTGCCACCCCATTGCCTCTTGCGGTGCTGCGGATCGCTCCCCCTCTGTATTGCTGTCCTCGCTCGGCTTGCCACCTTCCCAGGTTGGGTCAGTCATTTCATCCACCACTACCTCCTCTTCCACTTCATCACTCAGGTCATCCTCCTGACTTGTTGACCTAACAAGAACCTCATTTATTGACAACTGTGTCTCATCCTCATCATCAACCCCTTGAGACACTAATTGCCGTTGACTTATTGGCAACTGTGTCTCATCATCATCATCCACCTTGCAAAGCACTAATTGCCATTCCCCACTGTCGTCATCTTCTGACTGTGGATGCTCAAGAGTTTGGAAATCAGTGCACAATATTTCCTCATGTCCTTCTTCAAGCGGGCTTGGCAAGAGGCCCAAATCAAGGAATGGCGCTGAAAAGAGCTCCTCGGAATATCTGAGTGTGGGATCACTTGTTTGGCAAGATTCTCCATGGTGGGAGGAAGGAGGATCAGGGTGAGGATTCTGTTGACCAGACTCTTGGCTACTGAGACTGGACTTTGTAGAAGACAGGGTGGTGCTTAATCGACTGGAAGTATTACAGTGGGATGCGAAAGTTTGGGCAACCTTGTTAATCGTCATGATTTTCCTGTATAAATCATTGGTTTTTACGATAAAAAATGTCAGTTAAATATATCATATAGGAGACACACACAGTGATATTTGAGAAGCGAAATTAAGTTTATTGGATTTACAGAAAGTGTGCTATAATTGTTTAAACAAAATTAGGCAGGTGCCTAAATTTGGGCACCACAAAAAAGAAATGAAATCAATATTTAGTAGATCCTCCTTTTGCAGAAATTACAGCCTCTAAATGCTTCCTGTAGGTTCCAATGAGAGTCTGGATTCTGGTTGAAGGTATTTTGGACCATTCCTCTTTACAAAACATCATTAGTTCATTCAGGTTTGATGGCTTCCGAGCATGGACAGCTCTCTTTAGGTCACACCACAGATTTTCAATTATATTCAGGTCTGGGGACTGAGATGGCCATTCCAGAACAT
Source organism: Bufo bufo (assembly GCF_905171765.1). Taxonomy (NCBI): domain Eukaryota; kingdom Metazoa; phylum Chordata; class Amphibia; order Anura; family Bufonidae; genus Bufo; species Bufo bufo. Next base: position 327,931,587 of record NC_053393.1, read on the forward strand.
TGTACTTGTTCCTCTGCATAAATGCCTTAGTCGATTTTGAGCAGTGTTTAGGGTCGTTGTCTTGTTGAAAGATCCAGCCCCGGCGCAGCTTCAGCTTCGTCACTGATTCCTGGACATTGGTCTCCAGAATCTGCTGATACTGAGTGGAATCCATGCGTCCCTCAACTTTGACAAGATTCCCAGTCCCTGCACTGGCCACACAGCCCCACAGCATGATGGAACCACCACCATATTTTACTGTACAGTTGTGGCCAAAAGTTTTGAGAATTACATAAATATTGGAAATTGGAAAAGTTGCTGCTTAAGTTTTTATAATAGCAATTTGCATATACTCCAGAATGTTATGAAGAGTGATCAGATGAATTGCATAGTCCTTCTTTGCCATGAAAATTAACTTAATCCCACTGCATTTCATTGCTGTCATTAAAGGACCTGCTGAGATCATTTCAGTAATCGTCTTGTTAACTCAGGTGAGAATGTTGACGAGCACAAGGCTGGAGATCATTATATCAGGCTGATTGGATTAAAAATGCAGACTTGACATGTTAAAAGGAGGGTGATGCTTGAAATCATTGTTCTTCCATTGTTAACCATGGTGACCTGCAAAGAAACGCGTGCAGCCATCATTGCGTTACATAAAAATGGTTTCACAGGCAAGGATATTGTGGCTACTAAGATTGCACCTCAATTAACAATTTATAGGATCATCACGAACTTCAAGGAAAGAGGTTCAATTCTTGTTAAGAAGGCTTCAGGGCATCCAAGAAAGTCCAGCAAGCACCAGGATCGTCTCCTAAAGAGGATTCAGCTGCGGGATCGGAGTGCCACCAGTGCAGAGCTTGCTCAGGAATGGCAGCAGGCAGGTGTGAGCGCATCTGCACGCACAGTGAGGCAAAGACTTTTGGAAGATGGCCTGGTGTCAAGAAGGGCAGCAAAGAAGCAAGTTATAAGAACTTCTAAAGCGCAGGCAGAAGAAAAACTAGCTCAGTCTATGAAAAAAGGGGATAAGACATTCTTCAGATATATAAATGAAAAAAGGAAATTAAAACAAGGAATAACTAAATTAAAAACAAAGGACGGAAGGTATGTAGAAGAGAATAAAGGGCTAGCCGACTGCCTTAATGAATACTTCTGTTCAGTTTTTACAAAAGAAAAAGGAGAAGGACCTCCACTAGAAAGAATGACTAATAAATCGTTTGATGCATGTATCTTTACAGAGGAAGATGTTCTAAGTTTGCTGTCTAAGGTGAAGACAAATAAGTCACAGGGGCCTGATGAGATACACCCAAAATTATTAAAAGAGCTTAGTGGTGAGCTGGCAAAACCGTTAACAGATTTATTTAACCAATCATTAGTAACAGGAGTCGTCCCGGAAGATTGGAAATTGGCTAATGTCGTGCCCATTCACAAGAAAGGTAGTAGGGAGGAATCGAGCAACTATAGACCAGTGAGTCTGACATCAATAGTAGGCAAATTAATGCAAACCCTATTAAAGGATAGGATTGTGGAACATCTAAAATCCCATGGATTGCAAGATGAAAAACAACATGGGTTTACTTCAGGGAGATCATGTCAAACAAATCTTATAGATTTTTTTGACTGGGTGAATAAAATAATAGACGGTGGAGGTGCAGTAGACATCGCATATCTAGATTTTAGTAAGGCTTTTGACACTGTCCCACATAGAAGACTTATCAATAAACTGCAGTCATTGAGCATGGACTCCCATATTGTTGAGTGGATTAGGCAGTGGCTGAGTGACAGACAACAGAGGGTGGTAGTCAATGGAGAACATTCAAAACAAGGTCATGTTACCAGTGGGGTTCCACAGGGATCTGTACTGGGACCGATTTTGTTTAATATCTTCATAAGTGATATTGCAAAAAGCCTCGCTGGTAAGGTTTGTCTTTTTGCTGATGACACAAAGATAGGTAACAGGGTTGATGTTCCTAGAGGGAAACGCCAAATGGAAAAGGATTTAGGAAAACTAGAAGAATGGTCAGAACTCTGGAAACTGAAATTTAATGTGGATAAGTGCAAGATAATGCACCTGGGGCGTAAAAACCCAAGGGCAGAATATAGAATATTTGACACAGTCCTGACCTCAGTATCTGAGGAAAGGGATTTAGGAGCAATTATTTCAGAAGACTTAAAGGTGGGAAGACAATGTAATAGAGCAGCACGAAATGCCAGCAGAATGCTTGGATGTATAGGGAGAGGTATAAGCAGTAGAAAGAGTGAAGTGCTTATGCCGCTGTACAGAACACTGGTGAGACCTCACTTGGAGTATTGTGCGCAGTACTGGAGGCCATATCTCCAGAAGGATATAGATACTCTAGAGAGAGTTCAGAGAAGAGCTACTAAACTAGTACATGGATTGCAGGATAAAACTTACCAGGAAAGGTTAAAGGACCTTAATATGTATAGCTTGGAAGAAAGAAGAGACAGAGGGGATATGATAGAAACTTTTAAATACATAAAGGGAATCAACTCGGTAAAGGAAGAGAGCATATTTAAAAGAAGAAAAACTACCACAAGAGGACACAGTTTTAAATTAGAGGGGCAAAGGTTTAAAAGTAATATAAGGAAGTATTACTTTACTGAGAGAGTAGTGGATGCATGGAATAGCCTTCCTGCAGAAGTGGTAGCTGCAAATACAGTGAAGGGGTTTAAGCATGCATGGGATAGGCACAAGGCCATCCTTCATATAAGATAGGGCCGGGGGCTATCCCTAGTATTCAGTATATTGGGCAGACTAGATGGGCCAAATGGTTCTTATCTGCCGACACATTCTATGTTTCTATGTTTCTCTCAAAAAAAACTGCTGAGGACTGGGGCAAAGTCATATTCTCCGATGAAGCCTCTTTCCGATTGTTTGGGGCATCAGGAAAAAGGCTTGTCCGGAGAAGAAAAGGTGAGTGCTACCATCAGTCCTGTGTCATGCCAACAGTAAAGCATCCTGAGACCATTCATGTGTGGGGTTGCTTCTCATCCAAGGGAGTGGGCTCACTCACAATTTTGTCCAAAACATAGCCATGAATAAAGAATGGTACCAAAACACCCTCCAACAGCAACTTCTTCCAACAATCCAACAACAGTTTGGTGAAGAACAATGCATTTTTCAGCACGATGGAGCACCGGCACAGGCAAAAGTGATAACTAAGTGGCTCGGGGACCAAAATCTTGACATTTTGGGTCCATGGCCTGGAAACTCCCCAGATCTTAATCCCATTGAGAACTTGTGGTCAATCCTCAAGAGGCGGGTGGACAAACAAAAATCCACTAATTCTGACAAACTCCAAGAAGTGATTATGAAAGAATGGGTTGCTATCAGTCAGGAATTGGCCCAGAAGTTGATTGAGAGCATGCCCAGTCGAATTGCCGAGGTCCTGAAAAAGAAGGGCCAACACTGAAAACACTGACTCTTTGCATAAATGTCATGTAATTGTCGATAAAAGCCTTTGAAACGTATGAAGTGCTTGTAATTATATTTCACTACATCACAGAAACAACTGAAACAAAGATCTAAAAGCAGTTTAACAGCAAACTTTGTGAAAACTAATATTTGTGTCATTCTGAAAACTTTTGGCCACGATTGTAGGTAGCAGGTGTTTTTCTTGGAATGCTGTGTTCTTTTTCCTCCATGCATAACGCCCCTTGTTATGGCCAAATAACTAAATTTTTGTTTCATCAGTCAACAGCATCTTATTCCAAAATGAAGCTGGCTTGTCCAAATGTGCTTTAGCCCACCTCAAGCGGCACTTTTTGTGCTGTGGGTGGAGAAAAGGCTTCCTCTGCATCACTCTCGCATACAGCATCTCCTTGTGTAAAGTGCACCGAATGGTTGAACTATGCATAGTGACTCCATCTGCAGCAAGATGATGTAGGTCTTTGGTGCTGGTCTGTGGGTTGACTCTGACTGTTCTCACCATTCGTCGCTTCTGTCTATCCAAGATTTTTCTTGGTCTGCCACTTCGAGCCTTAACTTGAACTGAGCCTGTGGTCTTCCATTTCCTCAATATGTTCCTAACTGTGGAAACAGACAGCTGAAATCTCTGAGACACAGGGCCGATCCTACACGGGGTGCAGTGGGTGCCCCGCACCCCAGCGCTGTCACCCGAAAGGCGCCGAGCGCAGGGCCGGACTGGCCTGCCGGGATAGCGGGAAATTTCCCGGTGGGCCGGCAAGCCTGAGTGCCGCAAGGCCGCGGCCCTGGTGACAAGTGGGGGCGGCCGCGGCCGGCGGCAGGGCAGAGCAGGAGATGAGCGCCTCCATTGCGGAAGCGCTCATCTCCATAGTCATCTGTATTGCCGTCCTCAGGACGGCAATACAGATGCCTGTGCTGCGGCAGAGGAGGGAGAGGTGTGTCCCCTCCTGTTCCTCTGATAGGCTGCCGGCTTAGTGCTGGCAGCCTATCAGAGGCCGGTGCAGGCGGCGCGATGACGTCATCGCGTCGCCTGAGCCGTATAGCGAGGGACACAGACGGAAGAGGCGGCCTGCATCGCATCGCATTGCTGGAGGTAAGTATAAGTGTATTATTTTTTTTTATTTTTTTCTATATGTACAATACTGGGCTGGCACATGATAAGGGGGGCTACTGGGCTGGCACATAAGGGGGGCTACTGGGCTGGCACATAAGGGGGGACTACTGGGCTGGGCTGGCACATGATAAGGGGGGCTACTGGGCTGGCACATGATAAGGGGGGACAACTCGGCTGGCACATGATAAGGGGGGACTACTGGGCTGGCACATGATAAGGGGGGACTACTGGGCTGGCACATGATAAGGGGGGCTACTGGGCTGGCACATGATAAGGGGGGACTACTGGGCTGGCATATGATAAGGGGGGACTACTGGGCTGGCACATGATAAGGGGGGACTACTGGGCTGGCACATGATAAGGGGGGCTACTGGCACATGATATGGGGGGCTACTGGCACATGATATGGGGGCACTCTGGCTACTGGCACATGATATGGGGGCACTCTGGCTACTGGCACATGATAATGGGGGGGATCTGGCTACTGGCACATGATATGGGGGGGGGGGCTCTGGCTACTGGCAAATGAGAAGGGGGGGGGGGCTCTGGCTACTGGCACATGATATGGGGGGCTACTGGCACATGATAAGGGGGGCTACTGGCACATGATAAGGGGGCTACTGGCACATGATAAGGGGGTCTACTGGCACATGATAAGGGGGGCTACTGGCACATAGGGGGGCTACTGGCACATAAGGGGGGCTACTGGCACATGATATGGGGGGCTCTGGCTACTGGCACATGATATGGGGGGGCTCTGGCTACTGGCACATGACATTTATTTTGACTTGTCAAAGCCGTTGACTAAGTTATTGTCAAAGCAAATTGGTGGGGCTGAAGTTGGGGGCTGAAGTTGTTGCCATAGAAACATTGTAAAGGGGAGGAGTTAGTAAGATAACCACGCCCATGTGGGGGCGCCAGAAATATTTCTGCACCCAGGCGCCTGTGACCCTAGGATCGGCCCTGCTGAGACAGCTTTCTGTATCCTTCCCCTAAACCATGATGGTGAACAATCTTTGTCTTCAGGTCATTTGAGAGTTGTTTTGAGACCCCCATGTTGCTACTCTTCCGAGAAAATTAAAAGAGGAGGGAAACTTACAATTGACCCCCTTAAATACTCTTTCTCATAATTGGATTCACCTGTGTATGTAGGTCAGGGGTCGCTGAGCTTACCAAGCCAATTTGAGTTCCAATAATTTGTTCTAATGGTTTTGGAATCAATAAAATGACAACAGTGCCCAAATTTATGCACCTGCCTAATTTTGTTTAAACAATTATAGCACACTTTCTGTAAATCCAATAAACTTCATTTCGCTTCTCAAATATCACTGAGTGTGTCTCCTATATGATATATTTAACTGACATTTTTTATCGTAACAAGTATTGAAGGCTGCTTGCAGCCCCCCTCCTACAAGCAGAAGGGCGCCCGGTTCTTGCTTCTGCAGCATCCAGCGCCAGACGTCACTTCCGGTCGCATCTCCATCGGTTCGTCATCCCGTTCGTACCTCCAGCAGCATCACCTGTCATGAGTATCACCGCTCTGCGGTCCGGCCAGACGCGCCTTGCCACCGGCACCTCGTATCACTGTCAACCTACCGGCAGCTCTGTCGGATCCGGGGGGGGCTGACAGCGCGGCGGCTGCCCGGTTCCTGCTCTGCAGCTGCGGCAGCGCCACCATACACGCGGCGACTTACACATGGGCACCACGCGGCTCGGTGCGCACCATGTGAGAAAAGCCAAATACCGGCGGTCAACATGTTGTGGGGCGGGGGGGGGGGGGGGGGCTGACAGCGCAGCGGCTGCCCGGTTCCCAATATCTGCGGTTATCTTGCAGTGGGGTCGGGGGGGGGGGGGGGGGCGACAGCACGGCGGCTGCGGTCCCCCCCGCAAGTTGTGAACCCGGACGGTTGGCGGCGTGTGTGTCAGGGGGATCAGGGGTTGAATCAGTAGGCCTCATCTCCCTGGGTCATACGCCTCAAAACATGTGCCATCCCGGCGCACAACGCCGTCTGGGGGGGGGTGGGGGGGGACGGGGCCTGAGTGGGGGAAGAAAAGGGGGGGGGATAGGGGCCGGCTGATCAATGACGTCATAAGACGGTTCTTCCAGATTAGTCATGTTCCACTGCTAAACAGTCTGCTGCCCTGCTACCCTGCAAAAAAATAAAAAAAATATAAAAAAATAATAAATAAATTTAAAGGGGAACCTTTGATCCTATGGGAGGCTGGGCACCGGACGCAACAGCATCTCGCTACTACCCGGGCCTCTCTGTGGGTGGGGTTCCCGGCCACCCTGTTGCGAGTTCCCTGCATCCCTGAACCAGTGTCTTCCTGTAATCACTCGGGTACAATGTCTTCCTCAAATTAGTCAGGCGCAATGTCTTCCCTGAAACGCTCAGGCGCAATTGTCTTCCCTGAATCGCTCAGGCGCAATTGTCTTCCCTGAATCACTCAGGCGCAATTGTCTTCCCTTAATCGCTCAGGCGCAATTGTCTTCCCTGAATCGCTCAGGCGCAATGTCTTCCCTGAATCGCTCCGGCGCAATGTCTTCCCTGAATCGCTCAGGCGCAATGTCTTTCCTGAATCGCTCAGGTACAATTCTTCCAGGTATCGCCCAGGGATGTACCAAAACGAACAAGTGGAAATGATGTATCAAAATATAAGTTTATTATAAAATATAAAATATGGAGAAACTACAGGATGACATACAAAGATACGGAAAAAGCACAGGGTCAATGATGCCAACCAATCACCAGTAAATCTGTGAAATATAACACACAGAAGGGTACGATCCATGAATCAAAAAATCAAAAAATCAAAGCTCAAGGAGGACCAGGATGGCAGGACACCAAATAGCCACAGTAAGGCTATACACAAAAAGTGTAAGTGACCATACCTGGTGATCCATGAGCTGACTCACACATGACACAGTGCATAAATATCTAGACCGACTAATATGATGATGGATATACAAAATGAGAATAAATATCTCAGTCAGGAGAAAGGTGTTAATAATATGCACAAAAAATATATCTATAAGGGACTCACTATAGATGTAAGCAGAAGTCCCATGGGCAGTGTGAAGCAATATTAGTAACAGGACGTACCTGAAGACATGGTGATGGGTGGGATGTCAGACCCTGAGCGCGAGACCTCGACGCGCGTTTCACCTCAACGGCTTCGTCAGGAATGTCCCTTAATTCACTCATGTGCAATGTTTTCCTGAATCACTCATGTGTAATGTTTTCCCTGATTCACTCACGTGCAATGTTTTCGGATTCGCTCAGGTGCAAATGTTCCGTGAGTCGCTCTGGTGCTATGGTTCATGATTCGATCAGGCGCAATGGTTCCCTGAATCGCTCAGGTGCAATGGTTCCCTGAATCGCTCAGGTGCAGGGGTTCCCTGAATCGCTCAGGTGCAATGGTTCCCTGAATCGCTCAGGTGCAATGGTTCCCTGAATCGCTCAGGTACAATGGTTCCCTGAATCGCTCAGGTGCAATGGTTCCCTGAATCGCTCAGGTGCAATGGTTCCCTGAATCGCTCAGGTGCAATGGTTCCCTGAATCGTTCAGGTGCAATGGTTCCCTGAATCGTTCAGGTGCAATGGTTCCCTGAATCGCTCAGGTGCAATGGTTCCCTGAATCGCTCCGGCGCAATGTCTTCCCTGAATCGCTCCGGCGCAATGTCTTCCCTGAATCGCTCAGGCGCAATGTCTTCCCTGAATCGCTCAGGTACAATTCTTCCAGGTATCGCCCAGGGATGTCCCTTAATTCACTCATGTGCAATGTTTTCCTGAATCACTCATGTGTAATGTTTTCCCTGATTCACTCACGTGCAATGTTTTCGGATTCGCTCAGGTGCAAATGTTCCGTGAGTCGCTCTGGTGCTATGGTTCATGATTCGATCAGGTGCAATGGTTCCCTGAATCACTCAGGTGCAATGGTTCCCTGAATCGCTCAGGTGCAGGGGTTCCCTGAATCGCTCAGGTGCAATGGTTCCCTGAATCGCTCCGGCGCAATGTCTTCCCTGAATCGCTCAGGCGCAATGTCTTCCCTGAATCGCTCAGGTACAATTCTTCCAGGTATCGCCCAGGGATGTCCCTTAATTCACTCATGTGCAATGTTTTCCTGAATCACTCATGTGTAATGTTTTCCCTGATTCACTCACGTGCAATGTTTTCGGATTCGCTCAGGTGCAAATGTTCCGTGAGTCGCTCTGGTGCTATGGTTCATGATTCGATCAGGCGCAATGGTTCCCTGAATCGCTCAGGTGCAATGGTTCCCTGAATCGCTCAGGTGCAGGGGTTCCCTGAATCGCTCAGGTGCAATGGTTCCCTGAATCGCTCAGGTGCAATGGTTCCCTGAATCGCTCAGGTGCAATGGTTCCCTGAATCGCTCAGGTGCAATGGTTCCCTGAATCGCTCAGGTGCAATGGTTCCCTGAATCGCTCAGGTGCAAGGTCTCCCTGTATCGCCCGGGACAGTGTCGCCTTGAACCACTCAGGGCAATATCTCCCTGAATCGCTCAGGTGTTTTTTGTTCACTGATTAAGGGACTAGCAGGTCGCGGCCCTCGCCGTGCATCGGTAAAACACGGCTTATCTTTTTCGTAAGCAGGGCCGCGGCCACCAGAGCTACAAGCAAGCCACGGTCGTTGCGCCTATTTTTCCGGTTCAGGTAAGATACAGCCACAAGGCTGTGCTACGACCTGTCACTGCATTAGCTATTCGTTGTCATGAGCTCCGTTCATAGGTCTCTGTCTCAATACAGAAGTCGGTAGCGTGGTCCCTGTCGTTTAAGGTAAGTAGCGGACAACGCTATTCGGTCAAGATAAACTATTGTCCCCTGTAGCTCTCGTTCAGGCACGCGGGGGAGGGGGAAGGAAATCTCATCTGTCACCTTCATACCTCCTCCATGCAGCTTGAAGATGTCGCAGGTCCCTGAGTCGGAGGATAATCTGTCCTTGCCCGGGACCTCCGTGTCAGGCCGCGCCAGCAACCCCTCCCTGCGTAGCTGGACCTTTCCAAAACTGATAGCAGAGCTCAGACGAAGAGGGATTCACCATCCTGCCGCTGCGAGAAAAGCGGAGCTGTACCGGCTCCTAATGACGGCACCATCGGGTTCAAGTGAGGAGCCTTCTCCCTCATCGATCCAGCTAACCCTCCTGCAGTGGCAGGCCACCATCGCCAGTCTGGCAGGTTCGGTCGCGGATATCCAGACTAGGATGGGGGAGTGGGAGTCCCGGCCTCCTCCGGCCCTGCCTTCTCCAGCCCTTCCGGTCTTACCGTCTACGTCCCAGGATTTGGCGCCAGGTACGGTCCGTTTCAGACCCCAGATTGCCCCCTCGCATTACATTCCAGAAAACCTGAAAAGGGACATCCTGGCGGGGAGGGACGTCAACCTGGCGTCCATTCTCATTGCGTCACAAGACGTATCAGAGAACAAAGTCATCAACTGCGGGGAGGTCTCGGTGGTCCTTCGGGCCAAGGATACCCGCCTGAACCGAAAACTATCGGTCCCCGAGTTTGTCCTGGCATTCAGCCTCTACCGAGATACCATCTGCGGCGTCCAGCCACACAGACGTGAGGAGCTGGACTCCTACCTATACCAAGTCACTGACTTAGGTTACAAATACGGGGGAAAGAACTTCTACGACTACCACAGGTCTTTTTCAGCCAAGGCGGCAGCCGCCCTCGCTCAGTTCCAGTTCATCACGGACTGGGCGAACTTGGACATGGAGCTGTTCTGCCGCCATTTTGCCGGGTTGCAGGCCCCCACGTGCGCTGCATGCCAGTCCATCCAGCACACGGCTGACTGGTGCCCCAATCTTCCCACCCCGGCCCGAGAAGGCTCCCAGCCAGGCCCCTCTGGCGCGCAACGGTCCCAGGGTTCCACCGACAAGCTGGGCAGGCCCATTACTTTCTTGGGCCAGAGTCAGGTCTGCAACAACTTTAATGCCGGGGGCTGTGGTTTCAACAGTTGTAGAGCCTTGCATGTGTGTTCCCTCTGCTTCAGGGCCCACCCCCGCTCCAGCTGCCCGAAGAGGCAACGTAAGGCTCTATGACTAACCGACATCAACGTCGAGCTCTTGGGCATCCTGTTGCGGGATCACCCCGATCGGCAGTCAGTGGAGTTCCTCATCACCGGTTTCGAGAAGGGTTTCAATACAGGATTCATTGCCCTGGGAAGGAAGGAACCTACAGTCGGCCAGGCAGGACCCGGAAGCGGTGGCCACTCTGTTGCGGGACGAGGTTCGCAAAGGGTTCCTGCTAGGCCCGTTCGAAACCATTCCCTTTGCCGAGTGGAGGATCAATCCCATTGGTCTAGTCTCCAAACAAACATCAAATAAAAAGCGTCTGATATACGATTTGTCTGCTCCATACATGTCGCCGATCCCCAGTCTCAACTCCCTGATCCCATCAGGGGAATTCTCGATGTCCTATGCATCCATTGACGAGGCCATTCAGTACATCCTGCTGGCTGGGGAAGGGGCTTGGTTGGCCAAGGCCGACATTGCGGACGCCTTCAAACTACTCCCCATCGTTCCTCAGTTATGGCAGTATTATGGGTTGCATTGGGCAGACGGGTTTTATTTTGCTAACCGCCTCACATTTGGATCTAAAAGCAGCCTGTGGTTGTTCGACAAGTTCGCCTGTGCTCTACACTGGATCCTTGTCCATCATGGGGGGATGGACATGGTCATTCATTACTTAGATGACTTCCTAATCGTCGAGAGGCCCCAGGGGCCCCCATCAGGTTTAGAGATCTTGCTCCAGCTGTTCGCCAGGCTCGAGGTCCCGGTGGCATCCGCCAAGACAGAGGGTCCAGGCACTGGGGTTACCTTCTTGGGCATTACTCTGGACTCGGTCCGCATGGAGGCCAGCCTCCCCGCGGCCAAGCTAGCCAAGATCAAGTCCGCCGTTTCCTCCGCAGCCTCTTCTGGAGTCTTGTCCAGGCAGGAGCTCCAGTCCCTGTTAGGATTCCTTACATGTACCTTCAAGATCATGCCACAGGGGAGGTCCTTCATCTCGCGGCTTCTCAATCTCCTCCCGACTGCTCCGGATCAGGACTCCACCGTCCGGCTGGACGGTCCCGCCATGGCGGATCTTCAGATGTGGCGAACCTTCCTGACCGGGTGGAATGGCATTTCTTTGTTCGTGCCATCCCCGGATGCGGCATCCCCCACGGTTTACACCGACGCCGCGGGCTCCCGCGGGTTCGCGGCATTCTTCTATCCGCACTAGTTGGTCGGCAGTTGGCCGGTGGAGCTCCTGTCCGAGGCTGAGGCTATGAGGTCCTCACCACTATTGGAATTATACCCCATTGTGGCGGCTGCCCACGTTTGGGGTCCGCTCTGGGCAAACAAATCGGTCATCTTGAGGACAGACAGTCAGGTTGTGGTGGAAGTGATCTCCAAGGGGAGGGCAAAAAATCTCAGGATGATGTCTATGCTGCGTAGGCTTGTCTGGCTGTCCTTGGAGTTTAACTTCCACGTCTTCGCTGTCCATATCCAGGGAGCGCAGAACGTGGCGGCTGACGCCCTGTCCCGCTTTAACCTCAATATTTTCTTTCAGGAACTCCCAGATGCAGATCCCGTCGGCGTTCCAGTTCCACCTTACAGCGCCCTCCTGCTGGACTAGAGCCCCTGATAGCAACCACGCAGTCATTGGTCCGGCGGTCGCTAGCCACCAACACCGCCAGGAATTATGACACCGGGTTCAGCATGTTTAAACGTTTTGCTGACACTCATCCGCAGGGGGACGTGGACGAGGTCACTTTCATCATGGCCTTCATAGCCCATTGCCACTCCCACCGCCACCTCTCATACAGTACCATCAAGCTGTATTTGGCAGGCATTCAGCACCACCGAATGCTCAGCGACCCCTCTGCCAGATCCATCTTTTCAAATCAGGCCATCAAAGCCACCCTCAGGGGCATTCAGAGAGTCAGCACGGCAGTCCAGGTGCGCAGGCAGCCGGTCTCAGGTGAGCTTTTCCGCAGGTTATCCATAGCCCTGGATGGTCTTCCTTTTGGCCAATTTGCAAGCATCATTACGAAAGCAGCCATGTATCTCGGGTTCTATGGGTTCCTCAGGCCCGGGGAATTCACCTGCAGCACCATCTCCCGAACAACCCTGCTAAGGCGACATCTCGCATGGCACTCCGACCACTTTATTTTGTCCATTCCGTTCTCCAAGACCAGTCAAACCAGTCCCCCCACGGAGGTGGAATTTTACCCTACGTCTAACTGTTGGTGTCCTATAAAGGTGCTCCAGGAGCTCCTGGCCTCCCTTCAATCTCCCGCTTTAGACGGCCCGTTGCTCCCGGTTAACGGGAAACCCCTATCTTCTACCGTGTTCATCTCCAATATCCGCACCCTGGCCGCAGGTTTGGGTTACAACCCTAGCGCAATATCCGGGCACTCATTTTGGATAGGGGCCACGTCTGCAGCTTCCAGTCACCAGGTACCAGCGCACATCATTCGCAAGATGGGTCGGTGGAGGTCATCCTGCTTCTCAAGGTACATCCCGAATCCACGGGCGGAAGTATCCCGAGCCTTCTGTTCCTTGGCATTGTAGGTCACACAATACTTCAATAAATATCTCCTACCCTGCAACGTGCCGGTTCTCTTTTTGCCCACTTATTCAGGCCTTACCTCGTCACTGGCATCGGGCACACTCCAGCCAGTCGGGTGGGGACAGTCCATAGGCATGCCTATTCTGTTTCTCGCGCAGCTCCTCCCACAAGTATTGAAGGCTGCTTGCAGCCTGTAATTGTGGGAGGGGCGCACTTACCCTATTTAAACCCCCTCCTACAAGCAGAAGGGCGCCCGGTTCTTGCCCTCCCTCCCATCCCCTTCTTAAAACCTTCCTCTTGGGTGGCCCACTTATTCAGGCCTTACCTCGTCACTGGCATCGGGCACACTCCAGCCAGTCGGGTGGGGACAGTCCATAGGCATGCCTATTCTGTTTCTCGCGCAGCTCCTCCCACAACTAACGATTTATACAGGAAAATCATGACGATTAACAAAAGTGAAGACAGTCGACACTCCTCTTGCAGAGTCGTGGTGCTCGCGTCCAGGGTAAGAAAAACCCACTTACGATATGGAATCTCAAATGACAAGAAGTGAAGTGCCGGTCTTTTGTTCCATGACGATTAACAAGGTTGCCCAAAATTTTGCATCCCACTGTATCTGCTGCAATCCAACCGACCACCTGCTCGCACTTGGCTGACTTCGCGAGCGTTGTCCTGCAACGCCCTGCAAACTGGGACATGAAGCTAGGTATCGTGGATGAGTGTGTTTCTAGTGCTCTGGCAGCAGACACAGTTTCACGCCCAGGGCCACGGCATCTGCATGCACCATTATCAGCACAGCCACTTCTTCGTCTCTTACTGCTCGCCTTGAGCATATTAAATGGTATAAATGATTGCAAATATGTCACACATACAGTAGTGCAGGTTTTGTAAGTGTATGCGCAAATAAATTACACTGAATTTTACAGATATTTAGGATGCGCAAACGTTATCCAGGAGATGTAGCACAAGTAATGTCGCTGTCAGTAGCGGCCAAACAATTGCGCTGAATGTCACAGATATTTAGAATGCGCAAACGTAACACAACAGATGTAGCAGAGGTTGTGTCACTGTCAGCAGTGGCCAAATAATTGCATGCAATTTTGCACAGGTTGCGCTAATAATATATATTGCAGCCAGATAAAACAATAGTCCTTAAAAGGACTTTTGGGTCTCTAACACCTTTTAACACTTAATTTCTGTCCCTACACTATCTGTCCTTTCTGCAGCAGCTCGCCTTGACTAAGACTGTGCCGAACCACGTGTCATCGGGTGTTATATAGCACCCGATGACGCGTTCCAGCCAGCCAATCACTGTAATGCCAGTAACCAACATGGCTACGGCATTACAGTGAGTGCTAGTATTTCCCCACACGTTTATTGACTGTGTAGCAGCTAACAAACGTGCGGGGAGGAGACTCGAACATTGCGCTCAAGCACACGCGATGTTCAGCCGAACACCACGATGTGCCGAGCATTGCAATGCTCAAGTCTAAATGGTGTTTGGCCGAGCATGGTCGCACAACACTATTAGTTACCATGAAGCGTGAGGAAATTTGGCTTTGCAAAGAATCAAATTTTTCCTGAAACTCGGATCAAAGTTAATTTGTTTTATTTCGATTCGCTCAACACTAGGCAACAAGCCTCCAAAAATTATGCCATAACTGGGGCATAATATACACACAAGTGATAATTGTCATAAGATAAAGTTGCTCAATCTGAACGAGCATAGAAAAAATCTCCCTTTTTATTATCAGTACAGTGTGGATGTGGAAAGGGTAGAGTAATAGATGCATGTGACCGCAATGGTAGCTGCAGCAGTAGTAGCATAACATGGAACATACAAGGCAGTAGATCGTCTGTTTATGGGTAGTAATAGTAGTAGTGCAAGTGGTAGTTTTGGGGGATGCTTAGTGTAAATAGTGGTGGCAGTAGGAGATTAGCAGCTAATAGTAGCAACTGTGGCAGTGGCGGCAGCAGCCATATGATTCATTTGGAGGGCAGGCAGCAGCAGTAGTGACATGATGGCCACAGCACCAGCCATACCAAACATAATAGTAGGCAGTCAGTGGCAAGATGTGGCACTATCCCAAGGCCAGATATTTTCATCAGCCACACTAGAAAGAGAGTGATGTTTTAGACAGTGGTGGAGGACAAATTGGTCTGTTTGCGTGTTACCACACCCCCTGCAGCTTTAAAAGCCCTCTCTGAGATGACACTGGAGCATGGGCTAGAAAGAAGACAGAGAACAGGCCCGGCCAGTTCGAGCCACTGTTCTACTCTGCCTGCCCAGAAGTCCATAGAGTCAGGAAACAGGTTTTGTGCCACAGAAAGGCCAGAATGTAGGTAAGACTAAACCTGGGTGTTGAGGCAGGAGATCTTGGCTTGCCCTTTTGCCTCAGCCTTGCACGGCACATTAATAAAACTGTTGCCTCATGATGATGGGACTCAACTAGCTGCAGCTTGTGGCAGCAGAAAAAGAGTGGTGAAAGATGGTTGAATCTGTTGGGGTGGAGAGAGGCCTCCCTTTCTTTTTTTTGTCATAATGCATAAAAGAAACTGTGGAAAATGCATAAAACACACATAGATCAGTACAAAATTGTTTCCACATCTTATAGACAAGTTCATAGAAATCTGAGGATATATAAAAGTCATAAAAAGCAATGTTGTCACAAATAGGATTGAGCGAACCCGAACTGTAAAGTACAGGTTCGTATCGAACTTTTGGATTTTTGGACCCCGAACCCGAAATTTTCAGTAAATGTTTGGGTTCAAGTTCGGTGTTCAGCGAGTTAATGGCGCTTTTTGAAAGGCTGCAGAGCAGCCAATCAACAAGCGTTTAACTCGTGTCCCCTTAGAAGCCATCACAGCAATGCCTACTAATGGCATGGCTGTGATTGGCCAGTGCAGCATGTGGCCCAGCCTCAATATAAGCTGGAGTCATGTAGCGCTGCACGTCACTCTGCTCTTACTAGTGTAGGGAGAGGATGCTGCTGCTGTGAGGGAGAGAAAAGGACAGAATCAGTTATCAGAAGTGCTTGGTAACTCAGCGATCTACAGCGATTTTGTTTTGTGGGTGCAGTGCACAATTTTTTTCCCCTGCTCTGAGCCCAGTGACACAGAAAAATAACTTTTATCCGTCTGTTAGTTAGGTGGGCGTCGGCGGACATTTTTTGCAAGTTCATTGCACCAGCAAAGCACATTTGCATTTGTGACAGTGAAATACAAGCTTGAAATACTACAATTATATTCTGGGTTTTAAAAAAAACACCCATTTTTTGCAATACCCTATATCTGGTGCCTTTTTTGCATTTGTCACAGTGAAATACAAGCTTGAAATACTGCAATTATATTCTGATTTAAAAAAAAACACCCATTTTTTGCAATACCCTACATCTGGTGCCTTTGCTGCATTTGTCACAGTGAAATACAAGCTTTAAATACTTTAATTATAATCCTGGGTTTTTAAAAAAAAAACACCCATTTTTTGCAAGACCCTACATCTGGTGCCTTTGCTACATTTGTCACAGTCAAATACTAGCGTTAGATACTGCTGTTATATTCTGGTTTTAAAAAAACACCCATTTTCGGCAAGATAATACATTTGTGGCCTTTGCTGTATTTGTCACAGTTAAATACAAGCTGGAAATACTGCAATCATATTTTGGGTTTTAAAAAAACACCCATTTTTTGCAATACCCTATATCTGGTGCCTTTGTTGCATTTGTTACAGTGAAATACAAGCTTAAAATACTGCAATTATATTCTGGGTTTTAAAAAAAACACCCATTTTTTTTAAATACCCTACATCTGGTGCCTTTGCTGCATTTGTCACAGTCCAATACAACCAGTCAATACTGCAGTTACATTGTTGGTTGACAAATTACAATTTTTTGTGACCGTGAAGTAATTGTATAAAATTTGCCTGTCACACTGTTGTGTGACCTCAAGAAATTTTTCCTCTTTATGACATCGGCACTGCCTTACTCTTAGTGAACTTAATTGTTGACTATTGGCGGTTACATTGTCGCCTGACATAAACCTTCTGTTAGTTTGGTGGGTGAACGCAAAGAATGAGGAGAGCGTCATATAAGGGACGTGGCCCCGGTCGCAGTGCTGCTGGTGGAGCTCATGTTGCAGGGAGAGGACGTGGTTCATCTGTGCCAGCTAGACGCACAAGTGAAACACCATCTTTAGGTGCGAGTAGGCGACAGAACCTTCAGCGTTATTTGGTAGGGCCGAATGCGGCTCTACGAATGGTGAGGCCAGAACAAGCATAGGCAATATTAGATTGGGTGGCTGACAGTACCTCCAGTTCCTTCACATTGTATCCCACCCAGTCTCCTGCTGAAAGATCAGAGTTGTCACCTGCAGCCCATGGCCATCAGTCCTTCACCTCACCCCCTTGCAAATCAGCCAAGAAGTCTGAGCCCAAAGTCATGGAGCAGTCTCTTCTGCTTTTTAATGACTCTGCTAGCAGGGTTTCCCAAGGCCATCCACATAGCCCTGCCCCAGAAGTGGAAGAGATTGAGTGCACCGATGCCCAACCACTTATGTTTCAGGATGAGTACATGGGAGGACCACCACAGCGCTTCTCGGATGATTACGAAACACAAGTGCCAACTGCTCTGGCTTTCTGCAGTGTGCAGACCGACATGGAGGGCAGGGGTGAAAACTGGGTGGAAGATGATGTGGAGGACGATGAGGTCCTCGACCCCACATGGAATCAAGGTCATGCGAGTGACCTGTGTAGTTCGGAGGAAGAGGCGGTGGTCGCACAGAGCCGTCAGCACAGCAGGGAGCAGGGTGCAAAAGCGTCTGTTACATCCTTAGGCAACATTTTACCATTTTTGCCATGAATAAACCCCTGCTCTGCATAGGTGACAGGACATAAATTTTAAAAACTCGTCTGTTACATTGTCAGGTGACATTTTACCAATTTTGCCATATACAAACCCCTGCTCTGCATAGGTGACAGGTACCTAATTTTTTTTAAATCGTCTGTTCAATTGGTGGGTGACATGAACACAGTTTTGCTTTGAATAAACCCCTGCTCTGCATAGTTGACAGGGCCCAAAAATTTCAAAAATCGCCTGTTCCATTAACCCATTTTTGCATATGAAGAACCCCTGCTCTGCATAGGTGACAGGGACTTAAATTTCAAAAATTTGTCTTTAATTGACGCGCACCCCCTCCTTTCATTCGATCCTTCCGCTTTAATAACTTCTGCCACATTTCAGCTCGATCACATTGCAGCTATTGACCTCCCTTAGATGTGGTATCCCTTTCTCACGCTCCCTCTCCGGCGTGGAACCCAGATTCCCCGCTACCCGTGATCACCATGGTAGGAGCAGAAAAGAACATCGAAAGTTGATAGAGAAGATATCCAATTGGATGGTGGACGTCACGGAGACGTGCGATCAGGCAGAAGTTATCTAGAGTCAACAAAGCGGCAGCAGGGCCTCTCCTGTCTAATGTTTCCAAATCCAAAATGCCCCAGTGAGATTCCCTGTAATTTTTTATTAATCATTCCAATAACAGGGCATCTTAAGAGTCCTGTATTGTTATTTATTGTCACTACCTCCCCTAATCCGGGAGTGGGTAATTGCCGCGCGCCCCCTCCTTTACTTGGAAGCTTCTGCTTCAATAATTTGTCCCACATTTCCGCTCGATCACATTTAATTTCATCCATTGACCTCCCTTGGATGTGGTCTCCCTTTCTCAGGCTACCTCTCCGGCCTGGAACCCTGATTCCCTGCTACCCATGATCACCATGGTAGGCACATAAAATAACATCAAAAGTTGATAGAGAAGATATCCAATTGGATCGTGGACGTCATGGGGACATGCGACATGGTTAGCAGTATGTGTGCACACGCCTACACGTACTGACTGATGGGTCTGCCCCATTCAACTTCTTGGTCTTTAAATTGGGCACATGGCCTGAGTTTGCCCTTTACGCCTTGGAGGTGCTGGCCTGCCCTGGAGCCAGTGTATTGTCTGAACGTTTGTTTAGCATGGCTAAAGAGGGTTATCACAGTTTACATTTCCCAATGTTTTGGGGTCTACCCAAATTTGAACAATAAAATTAAATAATAAAATAAAATATGAAACAAAACCAAAAACCAGTGTTGGCTACCTCCTCAACCTCCTACTCCATATTGACCTCCTCCTCCTAGATTATTATTTTTTATTTTTATGTATTTTATGTTTTTGTAAGTCATTTCCCTATCCACATTTGTTTGCAGAGCACTTGCCATGCTCTTAACCACATTTTGCTGCCATTTGCAGCCCTCTAGCGCTTTCCATGACTTTTTTACAGCCATTTTAGTGCTCCAAAGTTCGGGTCCCCATTGACTTCAATTGGGTTCGGTTTTGGGGTCAAGTTTGGGTCAAGTTCGGGTCCCGAACTCAAACCATTTTGTGAAGTTCAGCCGAACCCGTCGAACCCGAATATCCAGGTGTCTGCTCAACTCTAGTCACAAACACAAATTGGCAACCTACTTGGAGATTATTGACCCCATATCAACACTTGAACTGTCTGGAGATGCCCTGTAAAATATTTGGTCAGGAGTTTTCACTCAGAGATATAAAACGGTACCTTCTGGATTTGAAAACACGTGTATTGCTATTTTAGCACCGCACACCATCCCGTCTCAGCCAAAGAGGTTATGCACCATGGATGTTGCAGAGAGCTATGAACATAGCCCTCAGCAGATCCAGAACAGATTTACTGTTCAAAACTGTATCTCAGGCTAGTCCCCCACCTAAACAGGTGGGACACATGCATGTGTCTAGCTTTAGGAAGAGAGGCCTCAATGCTAGTCAGCTGCAAACACCAATGGAACCACAGTACCTTGTAAAAAAATTCAAATACACAAAACAAAGAGAACTTACCGACCCTTGTCCTTACGTACAGCAGACAATTTACAGAAATACGGCACATTGTTAATAACTGCTTGCCGATAGTATATGATGATGATGTTCTTTATGACATCTTGAGGGACGGCTATAGTATAGTTTCCAGGAGGGCTCCCACTTTCGCCAATTCGTTATCACCCTCATTGTATCGATCTACTAAAATTAAATCAGGCTCCTGGTTACAATACAAGGGTTTCACCAAATGTGGTTCTCATCCTTGCAAAACTTGCAATTTTGTTAATTTTACTAAATCATTCCAGAATGCAAATCACTCTCTCACTTTTCCGATTAAAACATACATTAAAGGGATTCTGTCATGAGATTTTAGCTCTATAAGCTAAACATATGCCCATGTCCGTACTAATAACATGAATCCTAAACTGGCCTTATTAAACCTGCTTGTGGCTCTATTAGGCCAAAAAACTGGTTTTTATAACCTGTCAATCGCCTACCTAAGGTGCCCAAGGGGACGTTTGTTAATACAGGGTGCCTGGCCGTCTGGTGCCCAGCGCCTCCTTCCCAGTCTTAATCGCCGCCTTCCTCACCTCAGCGCCGCCTCCGCAATCCTCCCGTCCCTCTGTGCAATCCTCCCGTGCGCCTGCGCACTAGGCTCAGCCTGATGCGCCGCAGACTCCTGGCAGCGGCTTCGTTGAGCGAAGTGCACATGCGCCCGGCCTGGTGCTCAACGAAGGCGCTGCCAGGAGTCTGTGGCGCATCAGGCTGAGCCTAGTGCGCAGGCGCCGATCTGGCAGAGGGACGGGGGGATTGCGGAGGCGGCGCTGAGGTGAGGTAGGGGTCACTGTAGACAGGGAGGGCGGTGATTAAGACTGGGAAGGTGGCACTGGGCACCAGACGGCCGGGCACCCTGTATTAACGGACGTCCCCTTGGGCACCTTAGGTAGGCGATTGACAGGTTATAAAAACCAGTTTTTTTGCCTAATATAGCCACAAGCAGGTTTAATAAGGCCAGTTTAGGATTCATGTTATTAGTACGGACATGGGCATATGTTTAGCTTATAGGGCTAAAATCTCATGACAGAATCCCTTTAATTGCAACAGCACTGGTGTCATTTATGTGATCCTTTGCACATTATGCGATTTAATGTATGTAGGCAGCACATCACGTAAATTTAAAAATAGGATTTTAGAGCATCTAAATTACATATCCAATCTTACTGCACTGAATATTTCTATGCTGCCAAACATTTCATTACTAAACACGATCGCAAGGTGAACTCCTTTCATGCCTTTGCTTTTGAGAAAGTCTCCTCTCAACCCAGGGGAGGCAATCTCAAAAAAGCGATCCTGCTAAGGGAAGCTTTTTGGATATTTAGACATAACACTAGAATGCCTTCAGGTCTTAATTTAAAAAGAGAACTCATGTATTTTTACCAATGATTTGTTCTCAAAATATGTTTATGGTAATTATGAATCCAAATGCACTGTGCCATTGTTTGTTGATAGACTCATCTTAACCCCTTCCCGACCTTTGACGTACTGTTACGTCATGGGAACCACTGAGTTCCGGCAATTTGACGTAATAGTACATCATAGTGATCGGGCGGGCACCGAAACGGTGCGCGCGCGATCACTGCAGGGGCCCGGCAGTCCATAGTAGCCAGGCCCCTGCAGTATCCGCCGGCATCGCTGTAAAAGTCGATGCTGGCGGATTAACCCCTTCTATGCCGCCGTCCGCGCTGACCGGCGACATAGAAGAGGTTTGTGTCGGGTGAGGGTAAGCATCGAGTCCCTGCGCTGCTGTGGCGGGGACCCGACGCGGCACAAGGCAGCCCGATGCCATGCAGAGGCTGCCCAATGCCTTGCACGGCATCGGGAACTGCCTTCTACGGGAGCCGAGGAGATCCAGCCTCAGGCTGGGTCTCCTAGGCAACCTGTTAGTGTATGACTCAGTGTCATACACTAACAGGCAATGCATTACAATACAGATGTATTGTAATGCATTTCAGAGGGGATCAGACCCCCAAAAGTGAATGTCATAAATAAAGTAAAGTAAAAAAAGTATAATAAAAAACTGGAAAAAACTGAAAAAAAAACAAAAAAACACACATACCGTATTAGGTATCGCCGCGTCCGTAATGACCGGCTCTATAAATATATCACATGATCCACCCTGTCCGATAAACACCATAAAAAATAAAAAATAAAAACAGTGTAAAAAAAAGCCATTTTTGTCACCTTACATCACAAAAAATGCAACACCAAGCGATCAAAAAGGCGTATGCCCCCCAAAATGGTATCAATAAAACCGTCACCTCATCCCGCAAAAAATGAGCCCCTACTTAAGACAATCTCCCAAAAAATATAAAAAAATATAGCTCTCAGAACATGGAGACACTAAAACATCATTTTTTTTGTGTCAAAACTGCTATTATTGTGCTAAAGCGAAATACATAAAAAATATACTTATTAGGTATCGCCACGTCAGTAACAAACAGCTCTATAAAAATATCACATGATCTAACCACTCAGGTGAATACCGTAAAAAAAAAAACTGTAAATAAAAGCCATTTTTGTCACATTTCATCACAAAAATTGCAACAGCAAGTGATCAAAAAAGCGTATGCCCCCAAAATAGTACCAATCAGACCGTCAACTCATCCCGCAAAAAATTAGACCCTATCTAAGACAATCGGTCAAAAAATAAAAAAGCTATATCTCTCAGACTATGAGACACTAAAATATGATTATTTTTTGCTTCCAAACTGCTATTATTGTGCTACAGTGAAAAATATAAAAAAAGTATACATATTAGGTATCGCCACGTCAGTAACAAACATCTCTATAAAAATATCACATGACCTAACCACTCAGACACACTATAAAAAAAAAAATACACTGCTCAAAAAAATAAAGAGAACACAAAAATAACACATCCTAGATCTGAATTAATTAAATATTCTTCTGAAATACTTTGTTCTTTACATAGTTGAATGTGCTGACAACAAAATCACACAAAAATAAAAAAAATGGAAATCAAATTTTTCAACCCATGGAGGTCTGGATTTGGAGTCACCCTCAAAATTAAAGTGGAAAAACACACTACAGGCTGATCCAACTTTGATGTAATGTCCTTAAAACAAGTCAAAATGAGGCTCAGTAGTGTGTGTGGCCTCCACGTGCCTGTATGACCTCCCTACAATGCCTGTGCATGCTCCTGATGAGGTGGCGGACGGTCTCCTGAGGAATCTCCTCCCAGACCTGGACTAAAGCATCTGCCAACTCCTGGACAGTCTGTGGTGCAACGTGACATGAGTGAGACATGATGTCCCAGATGTGCTCAATTGGATTCAGGTCTGGGGAACGGGCGGGCCAGTCCATAGCATCAATGCCTTCGTCTTGCAGGAACTGCTGACACACTTCAGCCACATGAGGACTAGCATTGTGTCACGAACCGGCAGGACAGGTAGTGAATCCTCTGGACCAGAGAGGCGATGGCGCGGGTTGTACTAGAGGACCGGTTCTAAGCAGTTACTGGTCTTCACCAGAGCCCGCCGCAAGGCGGGATGGATTTGCCGCGGCGGTAACTACCAGGTCGTGTCCCCTAGTAACATCTCGACCTCTCTGGCAGCTGATGAGGCGTGGTACACAGGGAGAAGGTAAGAGCATAGTCGGACGTAGCAGCGGTCAGGGCAGGCGGCAAAGGTTCAAAGGCGAGTGGATGGTAGCAACGGGTACGGCAACAGGTAAGGCAAACTAACATAGTAGGGAACGCTTTCTCTGAGGCACAAGGCACAAAGATCCGGCAGAAGGCTGTGGGAGGAGGAGGTATAAATGGGCAGTGCACAGGTGCAGCCTAATTAAGTCAGCACTGCCTCTCACAACCTTAACCCTTAATAACCCCTTTGGACCAGGCACCAATCACTGGTGCACTGGTCCTTTGAATCTAAGAGTCCCGCCGCGCGCGCGCCCTAGAGAGCGAGGACGCACACGCCGAGACGCTGGAGTGCTGCCTGGGGGCATACGCTGTGAGCGCTCCGAGGCCAGCAGGGGACCCGGAGCGCTCAGCGTAACAGTACCCCCCCCCCCTTTGGTCTCCCTCCCTTTTTGGTACCGAAGAACTTGCGGATGAGACTGCGGTCCAGGATGTTCTCCTCCGGCTCCCATGACCTCTCCTCAGGACCGCAGCCCTCCCAGTCGACCAAAAAAAATCTTTTCCCCCGGGAGATCTTGGTCGCCAAGATCTCCTTGACAGAGAATATATCGGAGGTACCGGCGACAGGGGTGGGAGAAACAAGCTTGGGAAAAAAAACGGTTAAAGACAGCAGGCTTAAGAAGGGAGACATGGAAGGAGTTATGTATTCGGAGGGAGGGAGGAAGATGGAGCTGATAAGAAACTTGATTGATACGACTATTGATTTTATAGGGTCCCAAGAAACGAGGGCCCAACTTGTAACTTGGGACCCTAAATCGGATGTACCTAGAGGAGAGCCACACCTTGTCACCCGGACGAAATTCCGGTGGAGATCTGCGTCTCTTGTCAGCTTGAACCTTCATACGGGCGGAAGCCCTGAGGAGAGCAGCGTGGGTTTCTCGCCAGATGGAGGAAAAATCCTGTACAAGACTGTCAACGGCAGGTACAGAAGAAGGAGTGGGAGACTGCGGCAGAGGTGGAAGAGGATGACTGCCAAAAACTACAAGGAAAGGAGACTTGTTAGAGGCAGAGGATTTTTTGTAGTTGTAGGAGAACTCCGCCCAGGGAAGTAGATCAGCCCAGTCGTCATGGCATGAGGATACAAAGTGACGCAGATAGTCACCCAAAATCTGGTTCACCCGTTCTACTTGGCCGTTAGACTGAGGATGGTACGAAGAAGAAAAGTCCAATTTGATCCCAAACTGAGCACATAGAGCCCTCCAGAATTTGGAGACAAATTGTACCCCACGATCCGAGTCAATATGTTTGGGAAGGCCATGGAGACGGAAGATGTGTTGGAAAAATTGTTTGGCCAACATGGGTGCAGAGGGTAGACCCGGCAGGGGTACAAAGTGAGCCATCTTGGAGAAGCGATCCACCACGACCCAAATAACGGACTTGCCATGGGAGGAGGGAAGATCTGTAATAAAGTCCATGGCGATGTGAGACCAGGGAACTTCAGGAACAGGTAGAGGCAAGAGAAGACCCGCTGGTTTCTGGCGAGGCAATTTATCCAGGGCGCAAATCGTACAGGCCTGGACGAAGTCCGAGACATCTTTCTCCAGAGAAGACCACCAGTACCTTTGGGAGATTAGTTGGAGAGACTTTAGCACCCCTGGATGACCGGCAAAAGGGGAGGCGTGGCCTCACTTGAGAGTTCGCAGCCGCTGACGTGGAGGTACGTAGGATTTGCCAGGAGGAAGAAGGCGCAGGTCCACGGGAGCGACTGTAATAAGGCGTTCTGGAGGGATAATATATCGAGGTGTTAACTTGTCGCCCACCACATCAGAGGAGCGAGACAGAGCATCTGCCCTAATGTTCTTACAAGCCGTACGGAAATGGATCTCAAAGTTAAAGCGGGCGAAGAACAGAGACCAACGAGCCTGACGGGGGTTTAATCTCTGAGCAGACTGGAGATAAGCCAGGTTCTTGTGGTCCGTGAAGATGTACACAGGATGTGTGGCGCCCTCGAGTAAATGTCTCCATACCTCCAGTGCCAATTTAATAGCCAGCAGTTCCCTGTCCCCAATGGAGTAATTTCTCTCTGCGGAAGAGAATGTTTTAGAAAAGAAGCTACAAGTTGAAGTCTTGCCCCGGGAAGACTTCTGGGTGAGGACAGCTCCGGCTCCCACCGAGGAGGCATCCACTTCAAGAGAGAAGGGCTTGGTGGAATCTGGTCTAGAGAGAACGGGTGCAGAGGCAAAGGCGGATTTCAGGGACTGGAAGGCTTCCTCAGCTTGGGAAGGCCAGGATTTGGGGTTAGCTCCTTTTCTAGTGAGGGCCACGATAGGAGCTACCAGAGTGGAATAGTGAGGGATGAATTGCCTGTAGTAATTCGCAAAGCCCAGAAATCTTTGTATGGCTCGGAGACCAGAGGGACGTGGCCAATCCAGAACCGCCGAGAGTTTGGCTGGGTCCATTTGAAGTCCTTGGGCTGAGATAATGTAACCCAGGAAAGGCAGGGAGGTCCGTTCAAAAAGACATTTTTCAAGTTTAGCATACAGGCGATTTCTCCTAAGACGAGTAAGAACTTGTTGCACATGGACCCGGTGTAGATCCAAATTGGAGGAAAAGAAGAGGATATCATCCAGGTATACGACCACGCAGGTGTAAAGTAAGTCCCTGAAAATATCATTGACAAATTCCTGGAAGACAGCAGGTGCGTTGCAGAGGCCGAAGGGCATCACCAAATACTCGAAATGGCCGTCCCTTGTGTTAAAGGCGGTCTTCCATTCGTCTCCCTCACGGATACGGATCAGATTATAGGCCCCTCGAAGGTCCAATTTAGTGTAGATCTTAGCCCCTCGGAGACGATCAAATAGCTCAGAGATTAGAGGCAGAGGGTAACGGTTCTTGATGGTAATTTTATTAAGACCTCTGTAGTCAATGCAGGGGCGGAGGGAGCTGTCTATTTTAGTCACGAAGAAAAAACCGGCCCCAGCAGGAGAAGATGATTTTCTTATGAATCCTCTCTGTAGGTTCTCACGTATATAGTCGGACATGGCAAGAGTCTCAGGAGGTGAGAGAGGATAAATTCTGCCCCGAGGTGGAGTAGAACCGAGTATCAGATCGATCGGGCAATCATAGGATCGGTGACAACACATTGTCTTGCATTAGGAGGAACCCAGGGCCAACCGCACCAGCATATGGTCTCACAAGGGGTCTGAGGATCTCATCTTGGTACCTAATGGCAGTCAGGCTACCTCTGGCGAGCACATGGAGGGCTGTGCGGCCCTCCAAAGAAATGCCACCCCACACCATTACTTACCCAATGCCAAACCGGTCATGCTGGAGGATGTTGCAGGCAGCAGAACGTTCTCCACGGCGTCTCAAGACTCTGTCACGTCTGTCACATGTGCTCAGTGGGAACCTGCTTTCATCTGTGAAGAGCAGAGGGCGCCAGTGGCGAATTTGCCAATCTTGGTGTTCTCTGGCAAAGCCAAACGTCCTGCATGGTGTTGGGCTGTAAGCACAACTCCCACCTGTGGACGTCGGGCCCTCATATCACCCTCATGGAGTCTGTTTCTGAGCAGTGTATATATAAATCTGTGTAAAAAAAAAGCCATTTTTGTCACATTACATCCCGAAAATTGCAACAGCAAGTGATCAAAAATGCGTATGCCCCCCAAAATAGTACCAATCAGACCGTCACCTCATCCCGCAAAAAATGAGACCCTACCTGAGAGAATCGGTTAAAAAAATAAAAAAGCTATGGCTCTCAGACTACGAGACACTAAAATATCATTATTTCGGTTTCAAAAATGCAATTATTGTGTAAAACTTAAATAAATAAGAAAAAGTAGACATATTAGGTATTGCCACGTGCGTAACGATCTGCTCTATAAAAAAGTCACACTGTAAAAATAAGAAATAAAAACGGTGTCAAAACATCCATTTTTTTGTTGCCTTGCCTCACAAAAAACGTAATATAGAGCAATAAAAAATCATATGTACCCCAAAATAGTACCAATAAAACTGGCACCTTATCCCGTAGTTTCCAAAATGTGGTCACTTTTTTGAGTTTCTACTGTAGGGGTGCATCAGGGGGGCTTCAAATGGGACATGGCATCTAAAAACCAGTTCAACTAAATTTGCCTTCCAAAAACCATATGGCGTTCCTTTCCTTCTGTGCCCTGCCGTGTGCCCGTACAGCAGTTTACGATCACATGTGGGGTGTTTCTGTAAACCTCAGAATCAGGGTAATAAATATTGAGTTTTATTTGGCTGTTAACTCTTGCTTTGCTACTGGAAAAAATTGATTAAAATGTAAAATCTGCCAAAAAAGTGAAATTCTGAATTTTCATCTCCATTTTCCATCAATTCTTGTGGATCACCTAAAGGGTTAAGAAAGTTTGTAAAATCAGTTTTGTATACCTTGAGGGGTGTAGATTATGTAAGCCTCACAAAGTGACTTCAGACCTGAACTGGTCCTCAAAAAGTGGGTTTTGAAAAATTTCCGAAAAATTTCAAGATTTGCTTCCATACTTCAAAGCCTTCTAACATCCCCAAAAAATAAAATGTAAATTTTCAAAATGATCGATACATGAAGTAGACATATGGGGAATGTAAAGTAATTACTATTTTTGAAGGTATTACTATCTATTTGCAAATTTTTCTAAACTTTTGGTAAATTTGGTATTTTTTATGAATAAAAATGTTTTTTTTTTACTTATTTTTACCACTGTCATGAAGTACAATATGTGACGAGTAAACAATCTCAGAATGGCCTGTATAAGTAAAAGCGATTTAAAGTTATCACCACATAAAGTGACACTGGTCAGATTTGCAAAAAATGGCCTGGGCAGGAAGGTGAAAACAGGCCCGGGGTTGAAGGGGTTAATATGTATTTTATATTGTTTTGTTATGTGTCTGTTCACATCATGCGGTTTTTGTCGCACTGACATAGCCACATATTATTGTAGACCACGCTCTTTGGTATGCTTGTCAGTGCTACACACGCATGTGATTGCTTCCAGGTGCATTATGCTGGCTGGACTAATTCCTTTTCTCTTTTCCACTCCCACTTTGTGGGAGTGGAATCTTTAAAGGAAGTATATATTGTCTCAGCCTAGCACCCACCTGTGTTACGACTAAGGACTTTGTCCGAAACGCGTCAACAGAGTACCGCTTGTGTCTGCATTGTCTATACGTGGATTTATGCTACTGTAATAAATGAAAGATTTCTACTGCAAAGCATCTACAGTGACAGATTTTTTCTTCTTCTTAGCACACCATCAACTGTCTGGAAATGCTATTCCCAAATTTCAGCATGCTAATTCGGATGTTTTCATTTAGAGATTTAAAATTATACCCTCTTGATAGTATTTTACATTTGTATTGCTATTTTTGCACCCCACACCAACACGTGAACTGTCTGGAGATGCTCTTTCCCAGATGTCAGAATATTATTTCATGTGGTTTTACTCTGAGATTTAAAATATTACACCCTGGATTTTAAAACCCGCGTTGTACACTTGTATTGCTATTTCTACACCCCATACCAACACATATACTGTCTGGAGATGCCCTATGCCAGATTTTGGGCTACTGTTTCAGGTTTTTTTATTCAGAGATTTAAAACAGTAGCATCTGGATTATAAAACATGCAATGTACACTTGTATTGCTATTCTGGAGAGTGCAGGAAAGACAATTTGATTAAAGTTAATGCTTTTGCTAAAATGTGACACACTTAAAAACAAAGCAGATATGATACACAGAAAAAAAAAATGCTCAGCAGCATCAGATGGAGTCATTGCCGTAAAATGCTTCTGCTACAATGCAAGGATGGATATGATGTACTGAATAGAAAATGTACACTAATTGATCAGCAGTCAGCACAGCAGCATAATGTTAATTGTACTGAAAAAAAAAAGCAGGAACTAAGCCTAGTGAAACTTTAGGTTTGGAAAAAAAATGTCTTTCTGTTTAACCCCTTAAGGACCCTCGCCATACATGTACGGCGCTGGTGAATGTGACTTAAGGACCAGCGCTGTACATGTACGGTGGGCTAATCGAACAGGTGCAGTCACTATAGCCGGGCCCCTGCTGCATACGCCCGCTATTGGGGAAAACACCTATGCTGATATATTAACCCCTTGTATTCCGCGCTCAAAGCTGACTGACATGCAGAGGGTTCATGGAAGGTACAGGTGTTCTCCGCTTCCCAATCAGGTCCTTGTGCTGCAGTGGCGGGGACCCAATGGCAGAGAAAGCAAACCAGATGCCTTCCATAGGCATCAGGGCTTGCCTTCTACAGAAGCCTGTGAGATCCAGCCCTTAGGCTGGGTCTCACAGGCAGGCTGTCAGCATAAAAGCTAAAAGCTAATGCATTACAATACAGGATGTATTGAAATGCATTGCAGATGGAATCAGACCTCAGAAGTTGAAATCCCAGAGTAAGAAAAAACAAAAAAAGTTAAAAAAGTGTTTTTCATAATAAAAAAATAAAGTTTCAAGTAAAAAAAAAAAAAATTCCCAAAATAAAACACATAAAATTGTAAAAGAAAAATGAAAAAAAATTGAATCAGACATATTGGGTATTGCTGCATCTGTAACGACGGGCTCTACAAAAATATGACATGATCTAGCCCCTTACCTGAATGTTGTATAAAAAATAAAATTAAAACTGTGCCAAAACAATCATTTTTTGTCACCTTACATCACAAAATGTGCAACACCAAGCGAACAAAACGGCTTATGACCCCACAATACTACCAATCAAACCGTCACCTCATCCCGCTAAAAATAAGCCCCTACATAAAACAATCAGGCAAAAAATAAAAAATCTATGGCTCTCAGAATATAGAGACACTAAAATATGTTTTTTTTTGTTTCAAAAAAGCTTTTATTGTGTTAAAAGTGAAAAAAATAAAAAATTAGACATATTAGGTATTGCTGTTTCAATAACAACCAGGTCTATTAAAACATCACATGACTTAATCCTCAGGTGAATACCATAAAAAATAAAAAAAAATAAGAAACTGTGTCAAAAAAGCAATTTTTTGTCACCTTACATCACAAAATTTATAATACCAAGCGATCAAATAGTCATACGCACCCCACAATCATACCAATCAAACCATCATCTCATCCCGCAAAAAATGAGACCCTACCTAAGACAATCGCCCAAAAAATAAAAAATAAACTATGGCTCTCAGAATATGGAGACACTAAAACATGATTTCTTTTGTTTAAAAAATGCTGTTATTGTGTAAAACTTAAGTAAATAAAAAAGTGTACATATTAGGTTTTGTTGTGTCCGTAACAGCCTGCTGTATAAAAATATCTCATGATCTAAACCCTCAAGTGAACACCATAAAAAATCAAAATAAAATTATGTCAAAAAAGCTATTTTTTGTCACCTTACATTACAAAAATTGCAATGCCAAGCGATCAAAAAGTCATATGCATTCCAAAATAGTACCAATCAAACCGTCATCTCATACCGCAAAAATGAGACCCTACCTAAGACAATCACCTAAAATGAAAAAATACAGCTCTCAGAATATGGGGACACTAAAACATGATTTTTTTTGTTTCAAAAATGCATTTATTGTGTAAAACTTAAATAAATAAAAAAAAGTATACATACTAGGTATTGTCATTTCTGTATCAACCTGCTGCATAATAATATCAAATGACCTAACTCCTCAGACGAAAACCGTAAAAGAAATGTCAAAAAAGCTATTTTTTTTTTACCTGACATCACAAAAAGTGTAATACCAAGTGATCAAAAAGTCATATGCACCCCAAAATAGTACCAATCAAACTGTCATTTCATACCGAAAAAATGAGCCTCTATATAAGATAGTGGCCCAAAAAAAAAAACTATGACTTTCAGAATATGGAGACACTAAAAATTTATTAACCTGAGATGAGTCCTGTCCTTGACTCATCTCAGGGACAGGACTCATCTCAGGTTAATTTGCATATGTATCAAATCGTTTTTTTTACAATATAAAAGCACACAGAGCTATGGGGACTGGGTATTGCGGATGTGCTAGCGGCCATCTAGCAACCCATGTCCTCAGCTCTATACACAAAATCCCGGTGACAGGTTCCTTTTAAGTCAGAAAAAAAAGAAATGTTCTTGCAGTTGGCTGTTTTTTGGTATCAGCTGTATTATTAGCCAGTAACTGTAGCTAGATGGCATTGCCTGTGGAAGGCACACTCAGCACCAAATCTTTACTTCCTCACTGAAATCTTTCCCTTCCCTTCTTTATTCTATACAATTCTTCTTCTTTATACCAGACATAAAAAGCTTTGGGTACATCTTGCATACACATTTTTGGCAAGTTTGTATCAAACCTGGTTCGTTACAAACTGATTTGCTCATCTCTAAAATGTACTGTATATTTAAGATTACAATAATTTGCTTAAATTAGAATGCTTTCTGTATATCTAAAACCTGAAAGCAAAATTTTTTGCAACATGGACATGTTTTTGATGTTTTATCAAGTGGAATTATTTATGTGTAAATCATCAGGCAGGAAAAAATAGGGTATGTGCAATTACCCCACAGCAACTCTACTGGATAAAAAAGAAAAATGAAGAAATAGCCATGGAGGAGAGAAACAATCAGTGATGTGACATTTATAGTGGGAAAGGTAGTTGCCATGGTAATATTCCCTAGCTGTGTTTTAGACAAGAAAACCTCCTGTAGATTAAATGCACTACTTCACAGCAGGAACAGGACCAATTCATATACTTTAAAAAATATATATTATTTTTCTTAAGCTTTCATTTCAGTATTGCTATTTAATCAGATGAAGACAGGTCAAGTGATCAGTTGAAAAATATATTTAGATTTGACTTACTAGAAGACACAAAAAAAAATGCAAAAAATAAATAAAAAACAACTAAATGTGAAAATAGTGACCATTACCTATTGATATAAGGATGACTACACTTCAACTAGATCATTTTTATGTACCTTTATTTAGTTGTGAATTAACAAAGGAATATGATTTTCTATTATTTTGCACATCCTTTTTTAACAGTAGGGAAAAAAAAAAAAATATATATATATATATATATATATATATATATGTGAGCCTTTTCAAGCTTGAGCTTGAGAAAGGCTCTAGTGTAGAGCCGAATTGTCGCTACACTACATGGGTGAATAAATTATCCTTTTTTTACTTCATTACATTTGGAGTACTGCTCGCTTTTTTGTACTATATATATAAACAGTGGATATAAAAAGTCTACACACCCCTGTAAAATGTCAGGTTTCTGTGCTGTAAAAAAAATGAGACGAAGATAAATCACTTTTTCCACCTTTAATGTGACCTATAAACTGTACCACTCAATTGAAAAACAAACTGAAATCTTTTAGGTGGAGGGAAGAAAACAAAAAAATATATATATAATGTGGTTGCATAAGTGTGCACACCCTCTTAGAACTGGGGATGTAGCTGTGTTCAGAATTAAGCAATCACATTCAAAATCATGTTAAATAGGAGTCAGCATACACCTGCCATCATTTAAAGTGCCTCTGATTAACCCAAATAAAGTTCAGCTGCTCTAGTTGGTCTTTCCTGAAATTTTCTTAGTCACATTCCACAGAGAGTTTCCAAAACATCAGAGGGATCTCATTGTTAAAGGGTATCAGTCGGGAGAAGGGTACAAAAGATTTTCCAAGGCATTAAATATACCATGGAACACAGTTAAGACAGTCATCATCAAGTGGAGACAATATGGCACAACAGTGACATTACCAAGAACTGGACGTCCCTCCAAAATTGATGAAGATGAGACGAAAACTTTTCTGCGAGGCTACCAAGAGGCCTACAGCAACATTAAAGGAGCTGCAGGAATATCTGGCAAGTACTGGCTGTGTGGTACATGTGACAACAATCTCCTGTATTCTTCATGTCTGGGCTATGGGGTAGAATGTCAAGACGAAAGCCTTTTCTTACGAAGAAAAACATTTAAGCCAGGCTACATTTTGCAAATACACATCTGAAGTCTCCCAAAAGCATGTGGAAAAAGGTGTTATGGTCTGATGAAACCAAGGTTGAACTTTTTGGCCATAATTCCAAAAGATATGTTGGGTGCAAAAACAACACTGCACATCACCGAAAGAACACCATACCCACAGTGAAGCATGGTGGTGGCAGCATCATGCTTTGGGGCCGTTTTTCTTCAGCTGGAACTGAGGCCTTAGTTAAGCTAGAGGGAATTATGAACAGTTCCAAATACTAGTCAATATTGCCACAAAACCTTCAGGCTTCTGCTAGAAAGTTGAACATGAAGAGGAACTTCATTTTCAGCATGACAACGACCCAAAGCATACATCTAAATCAACAAAGAAATGGCTTCACCAGAAGAAGATTAAAGTTTTGGAATGGCCCAGCCAGAGCCCAGATTGAAAATCTGTGGGGTGATCTGAAGAGGGCTATGTACAAGAGATGCCCTCACAATGTGACAGATTTGGAGGTTTTTGCAAAGAATAGTGGGCAAATCTTGCCAAGTCAAAATGTGCCATGCTGATAGATACATACCCAAAAAGACTGAGTGCTGTAATAAAATCAAAAAGGTGCTTCAACAAATTATTAGTTTAAGGGTGTGCACACTTATGCAATCATATTATTCTGTTTTAATATTTTTTCTTCCCTCCACCTAAAAGATTTCAGTTTGTTTTTCAATTGAGTTGTACAGTTTATAGGTCACATTGAAGGTGGAAAAAGTTATGAAATTACTTATCTTTGTCTGATTTTTTTACATCACAGAAACCTGACATTTTAACAGGGGTGTGTAGATTTTTTATATCCACTGTATATATATATATATATATATATATATATATATATATATATATATATACTACTCTACAGAAAAGACCGGCACTCGCTGTAGATGAATTCTTGCTGTTTTTATTTGTCACATATACAGTAAATAAGTGACGCGTTTCGGTGCTACTGCACCTTCATCAGACTTATCGTCATACAAGAAAAAAGCATGTTTAAATAGACCGCCAAAACACAGGGAAATGACATCAAACAGATAACCCCTCCCACCAATCAGTGAAAATTCGAAACATATGAACAAAACTAAATCAAGCTTTGTTGCAGCATTCTTTTTAAATTCAATAAATAAAACATTATTCAATTTCCTTCCTTATTGTGTTCTGCTTTTTCTTCAATTCTGCTATGGAAAAAATAAGAGAAAATAAATATTTTCAAAAATATATATATTTTTTTATAAATTTTAATCTTTATCACAAAAATGTTAATTAGGGTAATCTATCATAGGAAGCTCTGTACATTATATTCACGATTAAGTCCGCGGGGCTCAATCGTTTGTAATCGGTGTATCCAATAAGCCTCCCTTTTAAGTAGTAATTTATTTATTTATCACCACCTCACCGAGGTAGGGGTACACTCTCAATGATTTGATAACGTAGTTGTGCTACTGTGTGTCTGTGCTCGTGGAAATGGAATGGTACGGGAAATAATACAT
Organism: Bufo bufo; assembly: GCF_905171765.1. Lineage (NCBI taxonomy): Eukaryota > Metazoa > Chordata > Amphibia > Anura > Bufonidae > Bufo > Bufo bufo. The sequence goes on from NC_053393.1 coordinate 327,966,732, forward strand.
TTTGTTTTCTAATAGTGGATTTGTGATTACTCAATCTATCTTTCATCCTTGTAGAAGTTTCTCCCACGTACAATACACCACAGGGGCACTTCAAAATATAGACAACAAACCGGCTATCACATGTGAAAAAGCCTCTAATTGGTATGCGTTCACCCGATTGTGGGTGTGTGAAATGTGTACCCCTAATTACACTGGAACAATGTACACAATTTAAACAAGGGAAAGTTCCCATTTTGGGGGTAGCCAATACTCTTTGTATGGGTCCAGTTTTATTACTGCCAATATCTGCCCGCACTGCCCTTTTAAAACACATCATGGCTTGATTTTGTTTTGTTCATATGTTTCGATTTATCACTGATTGGTGGGAGGGGTTATCTGTTTGATGTCATTTCCCTGTGTTTTGGCGGTCTATTTAAACATGCTTTTTTCTTGTATGACGATAAGTCTGATGAAGGTGCAGTAGCACTGAAACGCGTCATTTACTGTATATGTGACAAATAAAAACAGCAAGAATTCATCTACAGCGAGTGCCTGTCTTTTCTGTAGTGTTTTATTGGGAACGCCATCCCACAGACATGTGCACCGCGACTTCAGCAAGCAGTGCCAACCTGTAAACATTATATATATATATATATATATATATATATATATATATATATAAAAAAAACTCTAAATTGTATGTATACTAATGCCAGAAGCCTGACTAAAAAAATTGGCTGGAATTATTAATGTATTAGTGAGGATGACTATGCCATAGTGACATAAATGTGACATAGCTGGATGTAAGCTATGACTGGGCAGTTAACTTAGGCTGAGTTCACATCATCGTTATTTTTCCTGATGGACCTGAGCATCAGTTATGCATATTTGACATCCATTTGAGCCATTTCCACCAAAGATTTTAGATTTAAAAAAAACCTCCTCTTTGTGAGTGTAATAAAAACTGTCCTTGTGAGGCTTTACTATCTACGTGGTCTATCCATTCTTTGCTTCTTTATAGAAGAAAGATTATTTGGCTGCTTGTGATAAATACGTGGAACTCTGTGATTTGTACGAGCATACAGAAGAGTGCCATGTTAAGCAGGAGTGAGAGTCCTCTCTGAAGCCCTTGCTGTATTATATGATATGTGCCTCTACACTCTCTTTCTAGCTGTGCACACCTTCTATTCATTACCTGTATAACGTGAGCTCTGGACCTGCTCATTTGTGTGTTGCTGCACTAGGTGTGAACAGTCCCAAAAACCATAATTTTCTCTTTTTTTCTGCTACAAAATGATTACTTAGAGAGGGCAGGTCCCCTGGCAAGAGAATACAGGCTAGCCTGACTTCTTACCTAGAAGTCATCTCCGCAGTCCAATTGCATCTATAATAACTAGGTACTCTGTTAAATATCTACCCAGTTTTTTAGATAAAGATAGGCTTGTTGGTATCCTGTAGACTGCCTATCCATATGTAGTGCAGTCAGACCACTGTGCCATGTGCCTATTATGCAGGGGATAGGGAACTAGGGGCTCACCTTGCTCAGTGTCCCAACAGGGGATTCCCCTTTTTCCATCTTAGGGCCAGTCTTAGTCTGTCTATGGTAGGTAATACAGAAACCCCTTTTCTATAGGCATTTTAGCTTTAGGATTTTCTCATAAATCACTTGTTTAAATGCTTATTGAAATATCTCTATTTTTACAGACCCCTCATAGGGTTTCAGGAACTTAACCCCACAATAGTTACATTAAAATTGAAAAAGAACCCTCCCAATAAAAACTTATTTAGTTGTAGATTTTGAATTTATGTCTCAAGTTTCATTTATTGCACTTCCTCTGAGTACTATTTCCAATTCTACACTTCAATTATCACTTGGAGACTAGTTATTCCCTATAGCTACTCAATACAATTTCTTGAATAGAATTCAGGGTGAGCATTCAACTGATTCCATTGCTCCCCATTACAAGGGGGGCAGTCAGGTTATTGTTCACAACAAGCATGCCGGTAAATTCAGGAGAAATACTTCTTCTCTTCTCCTACCAAAGAATAATTTTTCATACTAATTACCAATTTGGCCATTCAACCTGCCTCTTCTTTTTTAGTAGATTCTGTACTTTGTCCTGATATTAAGCCCTTCAGTCCCTTAGTCAGTCCCAATGAATCTTTTTCCTTTGATAGTACAAACCAGATTCCCAAAAAGTTGGGACACTAAACAAATTGTGAATAAAAACTGAATGATGTGGAGATGGCAAATGTCAATATTTTATTTGTAATAGAACGTAGATGACAGATCAAACGTTTAATCCGAGTAAATGTATCATTTTAAAGGAAAAATATGTTGATTCCAATTTTCACGGTGTCAACAAATCCCCAAAAAGTTGGGACAAGTAGCAATAAGAGGCTGGAAAAAGTAAATTTAAGCATAACGAAGACCAATTAACACTAATTAGGTCAATTGGCAACATGATTGGGTATAAAAAGAGCTTCTCAGAGTGGCAGTGTCTCTCAGAAGCCAAGATGGGTAGAGGATCACCAATTCCCACAATGTTGCGCAGAAAGATAGTGGAGCAATATCATAAAGGTGTTACCCAGCGAAAAATTGCAAAGACTTTGCATCTATCATCATCAACTGTGCATAATATCATCCGAAGATTCAGAGAATCTGGAACAATCTCTGTGCGTAAGGGTCAAGGCCGTAAAACCATACTGGATGCTCGTGATCTCCGGGCCCTTAAACGACACTGCACCACAAACAGGAATGCTACTGTAAAGGAAATCACAGAATGGCCTCAGAAATACTTCCAGAAACCATTGTCAGTGAACACAATCCACCGTGCCATCCGCCGTTGCCAGCTGAAACTCTACAGTGCAAAGAAGAAGCCATTTCTAAGCAAGATCCACAAGCTCAGGCGTTTTCACTGGGCCAGGGATCATTTAAAATGGAGTGTGGCAAAATGGAAGACTGTTCTGTGGTCAGACGAGTCACGATTCGAAGTTCTTTTTGGAAATCTGGGACGCCATGTCATCCGGACCAAAGAGGACAAGGACAACCCAAGTTGTTATCAACGCTTAGTTCAGAAGCCTGCATCTCTGATGGTATGGGGTTGCATGAGTGCATGTGGCATGGGCAGCTTGCATGTCTGGAAAGGCACCATCAATGCAGAAAATTATATTCAGGTTCTAGAAAAACATATGCTCCCATCCAGACGTCATCTCTTTCAGGGAAGACCCTGCATTTTTCAACAAGATAATGCCAGACCACATTCTGCATCAATCACAACATCATGGCTGCGTAGGAGAAGGATCCGGGTACTGAAATGGCCAGTTTGCAGTCCAGATCTTTCACCTATAGAAAACATTTGGTGCATCATAAAGAGGAAGGTGCAACAAAGAAGGCCCAAGACGATTGAACAGTTAGAGGTCTGTATTAGACAAGAATGGGAGAGCATTCCTATTTCTAAACTTGAGAAACTGGTCTCCTCGGTCCCCAGACGTCTGTTGAGTGTTGTAAGAAGAAGGGGAGATGCCACACAGTGGTGAAAATGGCCTTGTCCCAACTTTTTGGGGATTTGTTGACACCATGAAATTCTGATTCAACATATTTTTCCCTTAAAATGGTACATTTTCTCAGTTTAAACTTTTGTTCCGTGATTTATGTTCTATTCTGAATAAAATATTAGAAGTTGGCACCTCCACGTCATTACATTCAGTTTTTATTCACGATTTGTATAGTGTCCCAACTTTTTTGAATTCCGGTTTGTACAAGTACTTTGATTTAACCCATCACCTGTCTGCATCAGTTGGCAGGAAACATGCACACAGTGAGCGCTGACTGGAACCCAACCCGCTTTTTCTGCCTACTTGCAGTGCAGTCCCTAAGTGGCAAGTCTACAACTAATCGACATTCCCTGTTCTGCAAAGTGCAAGACAGACAGACAGAGATGCAACCACACAGAGAAGGGTCATATGGAAGTAGTTCAAAAACAGTAGAAACAGTACAAAATCAGAGGACGGAGAGTAGTAAAAATAACCAAGCCCAAGTCAGAACCAGACGGGTATCACAGTACAAAATCAAAAGTCAAAGGAAGGTCAGAAGCAAGCCAAGTTCAATATTAGATATGAGCAAATTTTTCAAAAATTTGATTTGGCCAGTTCGCAGAATTTTTTGAAAATATTCATTTCGATCCAAATTTATTTGCAAAGAATCGCGTTAAAAAACGGCTATTTCCTGGCTGCAGTGAGCCTTTATAGTGGTGTAAAACACTTTGCCTTGCAGTAACACGCAGAGGGAGTCTGCTGTGGTAGTGAAATTAAACTGTGAGTCAGTATGACATGCAGATGACAGGTGTCGGTCTTAGAATCACTGCACACTTCACTTATTTGGGCAGTCACGGGGCCAAAACTGACCAAATAACTCAAGTATGAACTCAGCCTTATAGGACGATGTTAGCGCCAAGAAGAAACACACTCCTTTTACACCGTCGTCAGCTGATTCCACAAAGATGTCAACATTAGCTGTTCTATAAAAATGCTTATACAAGTAGAGCCCCCCGATAGAGTGGAGAGGGTGTCAGCAGTAAGTTGTGTTAACGTCACTGATTATTTTGCCCTTCCTCTGATCCTTCAGAACAATAACCCCAAAAAAATTGGATTCTGTCTGTTGAGCATCGGCTTCACTCGGTCAGCATTTGGTCAGTAATCCATCAGTATTAAATTGTCCCTGCAGTGGAGGCTGAGGGCACCGTGGAGGATGAGGAGGTAGAGGCGGACATTGTCGCAGGACCAACGGCGTGAGAATGTGGAGGTGGAAGCAGCGTCATCTGGCCAAGTTTCTGGTGTGGCTGGGCAGGAACCACATTTACCCAGTGGGCCTTAAAGGACATACAGTTGCAAGAAAAAGTATGTGAACCCTTTGGAATGATATGGATTTCTGCACAAATTGGTCATAAAATGTAACATAGTAACATAGTACATGTGATCTGATCCTCATCAGTCACAACAATAGACAATCACAGTCTGCTTAAAATAATAACACACAAATAATTAAATGTTTCAATGTTTTTATTGAACACACCATGTAAAGATTCACAGTGCAGGTGGAAAAAGTATGTGAACGCTTGGATTTAATAACTGGTTGAACCTCCTTTGGCAGCAATAACTTCAACCAAACGTTTCCTGTAGTTGGAGATCAGACGTGCACAACGGTCAGAAGTAATTCTTGACCATTCCTCTTTACAGAACTGTTTCAGTTCAGCAATATTCTTGGGATGTCTGGTGTGAATCGCTTTCTTGAGGTGATGCCACAGCATCTCAATCGGGTTGAGGTCAGGACTCTGACTGGGCCACTCCAGAAGGCGTATTTTCTGTTTAAGCCATTCTGTTGTTGATTTATTTGTATGCTTTGGGTCGTTGTCCTGTTGCAACACCCATCTTCTGTTGAGCTTCAGCTGGTGGACAGATGGCCTTAAGTTCTCCTGCAAAATGTCTTGATAATTTGGATGGAATTCATTTTTCCTTCGATGACAGCAATCCAGCCAGGCCCTGATGCAGCAATGCAGCCCCAAACCATGATGCCCCCAACACCATACTACACAGTTGGGATGAGGTTTTGATGTTGGTGTGATGTGCCTCTTTTACTCCTCACATAGTGTTGTGTGTTTCTTCCAAACAACTCAACTTTGGTTTCATCTGTCCACAGAATATTTTGCCAGTACTGCTATGGAACATCCAGGTGCTCTTTTGCAAACAGTAAACGTGCAGCAATGTTTTTTTTGGACAGCCTTGGCTTCCTCTGTTGTATCCTCCCATGAAATCCATTCTTGTTTAGTGTTTTACGTATCGTAGATTCGCTAACAGGGATGTTAGCATATGCCAGAGACTTTTGTAAGTCTTTAGCTGACACTCTAGGATTCTTCTTCACCTCATTGGGCAGTCTGCGCTGTGCTCTTGCAGTCATCTTTACAGGACGGCCACTCCTAAGGAGAGAAGCAGCAGTGCTGAACGTTCTCCATTTATAAACAATTTGTTTTACCGTGGACTGATGAACAGCAAGGCTTTTGGAGTTACTTTTATAACCCTTTCCAGCTTAATGCAAGTCAACAATTCTTAATCATAGGTCTTCTGAGAGCTCTTTTGTGCGAGGCATCATTCACATCAGGCAATGCTTCTTGTGAAAAGCAAACTCAGAACTGGTGTGTGTTTTTTATAGGGCAGGACAGCTGTAACCAACACCTCCAATCTCATCTCATTGATTGGACTCCAGTTGGCTGACACCTCACTCCAATTAGCTCTTGGAGATGTCATTAGTCTAGAGTTTCAGATGCTTTTTCCACCTACACTGTGAATGTTTACATGGTGTGTTCAATAAAAACATGGTAACATTTAATTCTTTGTGTGTTATTAGTTTAAGCAGACTGTGATTGTCTATTGTTGTGACTTAGATAAAGATCAGATCACATTTTATGACCAATTTGTGCAGAAATTCATATCATTCCAAAGGGTTCACATACTTTTTCTTGCAACTGTATATTGTCCTTGACCGTAATTATAGCTACCGACCAAAAATATGTCGGGCCCATCTACCAAATGTCAAGGTCTCTTCTCATCAGATGGGACCTACTCTAAAACAGAGTGTCCAGCTCCATTGTTACTCTGATTAAAAGCACCAGGCAGGTGGGCGGGGAGTGCTAAGTTCCACAGAGGATGCCTACTCCTCTACTATATATACATAATAAATAAAAAAAGGAACAGCACCTCCAGAGATAATTGCAGGTGAAAGCAACCATAGCAACTATGTAGAAAAACAAATAAGTAGCAGCACACCACTAAATGCACTAAGTGTGGGTAATCAGGTGAATGTGTGAACATGGTCAAATACATGACTACCATACTTACTATTAAGCGGAGTAGAAGGTCTTAGTGCATATAATTGATCAAAAATATGTCGGGCCCATCTACCAAACGTCAAGGTGGCTTCTCATCAGATGGGACCTACTCTAACATGGAGTGTCCAGCTCCATTGTTAGGCCTCATGCACATTACAGTTTTGTGTTTTGTGGTCCACAAATTGCAGAACTGCAAAACATGGATGGCGTTCGTGTGCGTTCCGCGATTTGTGGAATGGTTGCGAACAGCCATTAATATAACTGCCTATTCTTGTCCGCAAAAGGGACAAGAATAGGACAGGTTATATATTTTTTGTGGGCCACGGAATGGAGCAACGGATGTGGCCGGCACACTGAGTGCTGTCCACATCTTTTGTGGCCCCATTGAAGTGAATAGGTCCGCATCCAAGCCGCAAATACTGCGGCTCGGATGCGGACCAAAACAATGGTCGTGTGCATGAGGCCTTACTCTGATTAAAAGCACCAGGCAGGTGGGCGGGGAGTGCTAAGTTCCACAGAGGATGCCTACTCCTCTAGTGTATATACATAATCAAAAAAAAGGAACAGCACCTCCAGAGGCAATTGCAGGTGCAAGCTACCATAACAACTATGTAGAAAAACAAATAAGTACCAGCACACCACTAAATGCACTAAGGGTGGGTAAACAGGTGAAAGTATGAACAGGGTCAAATACATGACTACCATACTTACTAATAAGAGGAGTAGAAGCTCTTAGCGCATATAATTCATAAAAAATATGCCCATCTACCAAACATCAAGGTGGCTTCTCATCAGATGGGACCTTCTCTAATACGGAGTGTCCAGCTCCATTGATACTCTCATTAAAAGCACCAGGCAGGTGGGCAAGCGGGGAGTGCTAAGTTCCACATAGGATGCCTACTCCTCTACTATATATACATAATCAAAAAAATGGAATAGCACCTCCAGAGATAATTGAAGATGCAAGCTACCATAGCAACTATGTAGAAAAACAAATAAGTAGCAGCACACCACTAAATGCACTAAGGGTGGGTGCTACTTTGTTTTTCTACATATTTGCTATGGTAGCTTGCACCTGCAATTATCTCTGGAGGTGCTGTTTCTTTTTTTTATTTGGTATATTTTTTTTTACACTAATACACACCAAAAAGGACTAAAATGTTCTCACTTCACCACATAAATGCTAACAAGCACTTTTTCTTTTTCACCACTAATACACAATACACGCCTGCTGACGTCTCTCTCTGCACTAAGTACACTGGAAAATGGCATAAACCAAGATGGCTGAGGCTATTTATAGGACTGTGAAATCACAGGGCTGGCTTCTGATTGGCTGCATGCATGGCATTATTGGTGATCCCGCCTTCCCAGAGTTCATTGCTCCATGTCCTCACACGTACAGCAGCCATTTAAGGAAAAAATTGGATTCGTTACCACGAATCGCGAGGAAATTCAGCTTCAGTGCAAATAAAAAATTTCCTGAAATTCGGATCGAATTTCAACGTCAGCTTCGATTCACTCATCTCTAGTCAATATACCAAACAATTCAAAACACTCACAGACAGAACGAGGAGCACATCAAGGGAGTAAATCTATAACTGGCAAGGGTGAATTGCCTGGAATTGCCTGCAAGGGATTTAAATAGAGCACCAAGTCCCAGGATTAGAACCTGATACGTCCATGACTCAGTGCTACATTAGTGCTACATTAGTCAGACACAACACAGAGGAACAGAACAGCTGAATAATCAAGCACTGCTAGTTTTTCTCCAGCACATGCCCTCTGTTGAGAGAAACAGAGCATTGCATCCTGTTGCTATGGATGCCATTGCGTCACCAGGGGGTGTAACTTTGAAGCTCCTCTCTCCTGGCACAGGCTTCAGAGGAAATTAACCATGAAATTTCCTAGTAAGGTGAGGAGCATGTATATCCCGAGCTATACCCATGTCCTCTCTTCAGGACCAAACCCTTTCCAATGTATTAAATATTGGAGAGAATCCTGAACCTTACGGGAGTCAAGGATTCTCTCCACTTGATACTCAACCTTATTTACGATAATTGCAGGATCAAGTAGATGGAGGAATTTCCTAAAATGGTGGCTACAAGAATTACAATGGGAAAGTAAAAAGCCCAGAAATAAGATTTGACCCATAATGCCATGCAGCCAGCCAATCAGCAGATAGCCATCCCCTGTAATGTCACAGCCTTATAAAAGCCTCATCCCCTAGGGTCACCGCCATTTCACTGTGAACTGAGCAGAGGGACAAACGTGGCAAGCGCTATGGTAAGTGTTTTAGAAAGATTTTAATTGCAGAATATTGGATAGAGACAGTGTAGGGAGAGTTTTTAGACACTGTAAGGAGAGGATAGGGAGAGCATAGGGAGACTGCAGAGAAAGTGTTGACTCCTGTGCAACTGCTGAGCCATTAATTCTTAACATGTTCTGTTAGACATAGACTTACTGTGCATCAGATTCATTGTCAACAGGTGGTCTAATGTATAGGCGCGTTTATCAATTGCACTTGCTGCACCATTTATACTTAATCTGTTCTGTTATACATAGACTTACTGTGCATCAGACTCATTGTCAACAGCAGGTCTAATATTTAGTTTATCTAGTTCATCTGCTGTGCCATTTATACAAGAGTACATGTATGTCGCTGGGTAAACGTGGTGCCTGATAATCCACGCAGCGTGCACCATGGCCGACAGGTCTCCACTGTATCAAACAGCAGAGACCCGCGGCTAAAGATCACGACCGACAATAATGCCGATCGCTGTCATTAAAGCCTTTAGATGCCTTGATCAAGTTCACACTTCCGGGCTTCTTACCGGCATCTTCTGCGGCCAATGAGGAGACCCAGGGTATTGAAGGTGCATAAGAAATGAGCAATTCTAGTACCAATATGGATATATAAAAAACATAATGGTACAGAATAACAAAAAAAATACAGAGCCTTGTAGCCTCAAATACAAGCTACAAGACCATAAAAAGTGAAAATATAAAAAATAAAAAGTATAACAATTTTAATCACCCCCCTTTCCATAGAATAAAAAAATAAATACATAAATAACAAAAAATCTAAACATCATGGGCATCATTGCGTCCGAAAATGTCCGTACTATTAAAATATAAAAATATTTTTCCAATACGGCGAATGTTGTAACGGAAAATAGGGTCAAAATGGGCAATTTACTATTTTTTCATCGCTTCTCTTACTCCCAAAAAATAAAATGTGATAAGAAAAGACACATACACTCCAAAATGGTATCACTAAAAACTAAAGCTCGTCCCACAAAAAATGAGCCCCACACAGATCAGTAGATATAACTATAAAAAAGTTATGGTAGTCAGAATATGGCGATGTAAAAAAAAAAATATATATGTTTTTTAAAGTTTTCATTTATTTTTATACTATTTAGACTTACAAAACCTATACATATGTGGTATCGGTGTAATCATACTCACCCAGAATATGAAAGGCATGGGTCAGTTTTGCTGCAAAAGGAACTCCGTAGGGACAGAACCCAAACGGTGGAGGAATTTTTTCCAATTCCACCCCATTTAGAATTTTTTTCCTGCTTCCCACTACATTGTATGCCATATTAAATGGTTGCATTAGAAAGTAAAACTTATCCCGCAAAAAAAAAGCCCTCATATGGGAATGTGAATGGAAAAATTTAAACAAAAACAAATTATGGCTCACGGAAGATATGGAAGAAAAATGAAAACGCAAAAAAGAAAAAACCTCCGGTATTTTTAATCTGTTCTGTTATACATTGAACAGTGTTATACATTGACTTACTGACTTACTGTGCATCAGACTCAGTGTCAATAGGCGGTCTAATATATATGTGCATTTATCTAGTTCATCTGCTGCGCAATTCATTTCATTCATGGCTCAGGAATCACCTCTGTGCTATAACCTGTCCTGCAACTGCCTCTTTCTTTTGCTGCTCCTTCTGCTTGGGAAGTAATGTATGCTGCCACCTCTGCTTCGCTTTTCAGGAGGACGAGCTTAGTGAGGACAGTAGGCAGTTGCAGGCCAGCACAGACTTGGAGGAGAGGTCTGTTGCATCCTCCCTTAGACATGCAACTAGCGATGATAACAGTCGGGTGGCAGCACGTGTTTTGAGTAATCAAGGACGGTGAGGGTGATATAAGTGATGATCGGACAGCAGTGGATGATTATGTAGCCAATCGCACGTGGGAGTCAGGTGAAGAGGGGGGCATCATCATCAGGCGGTGAGGGTGGCAGTAGGCCCATGAGACAGCATCAGGGTGGCAGCCGATGAGCTAGAAGGGGGGAACTAGTGGAAGAACCGGAGCCAAACATACCCAGGGTAGACCGTTTGCTACTCAGGAGCCTACCTATCAGGAAACAACTAGAGTTGCAAAAGTGCATAAAGGCAATGGCAGGCAATCATCACAGAGTGGTGGGGGAAAAAACCTTACTCACCAGTGTGGGAATTTTTAGCATGTTACTGCAGGACGTGGCGGTTTGCAGGAAAGGTGGGCAGAAGGTGAAGCGCAGTAAGGGTGCTAATGTTGGCACCAGAGCCCTGTGTCACCACATGGAGTGTCAGCATAAGCTCAGAGTGGTCCTCCTGCATACTACCTATGCAAAGCACGGTATTGTCACATGCTTCTGCACCTGGTCAGCCTGGGTGAATAGAGTCACACTGGGGAGGAACTGCTCCGAGTCATAAACCAAGAAATCAAATCCTGGCCGTCTCCTGGTCAACTGGAGATTGGAACAATGGTCACCAATAAAGGGAAGAACATTCTGTCTGTGCTGCATCAGGGATGGCTGACCCATGCACCCTACATGGCATCGTTTCAATCCGGTTGTCTCCCGTTCCCTGAAGTCTTTCACCAACAGAGGGCCCCGACAGACCATAGCAGTATACAGTGAAGAATGAGTCAGAGAGGCCCTCTGAGTCCCTTGTGCAAATGGACAGATGCATGCTTTCCTGTTTACATAATAACAGCCACATTGTCAGGATTCGGCAAAGGGATGACTACTGGTTATCTACATTGTTAGATCCTTGCTACCAGTTAAAATTGGGGGCATTTTTTAGACCTTCTGAGAGGTATGCAAAAATAGAATCCTTTAAAAACATGCTGTGTAATCGGTTGGTCACTGCCTACAAGCGCCATTGCCCGTCCTCAGGAAGGTCTGACCAGGGGGACCCTCTAAGCTCACGCTCCACTGCCATAACTGTTGGGGGGATGCCAGGAGCAGCACCAGCTCCATTAGCAGCAACATAAGTCTGGAGTCTATGATGAGTAGTGTTGAGCGAACAGTTCGAGCATAGTTCGGGTCCGTACCGAATTTTGGGGTGTTCGCGACACGGACCCGAACCCGAACTTTTTCGTAAAAGTTCGGGTTCGGGTTCGTCGTTCGGCATGTATTTTGGCGCATTTTGAAAGGCTGCAAAGCAGCCAATCAACATGCATCATACTACTTGCCCTAAGATGCCATCGCAGCCATGCCTACTATTGGCAAGGCTGTGATTGGCCAAGTGCAGCATGTGACTCAGCCTCTTTATAAGCTTGTGCGCACGTCGGGACGTGCTCACTCCCGATGTGAATAGAACAGGGATAGACGCAGCTGATGCTAGGGCGAGAATAGGCAGGGATAATTGAATAACTGGAAGCAAATTTCTCTCCTCCACCTGTGATTCATCTGAACAACTGCAGCTGAGCTGCTTTTTTGATAGGGATTGGCTATTTTTAGAGTGGCCAGAGTGATTTTTCCATCCACATGTACCTGGGCTGACCGCCGGCCGCCATTTTGCGACTTGTAGTGCTGCAGCAGAAGCTGCCACAGTGTGCATTCCAAAGCTCCAAACAAGTCAGACATCTACACCTGGGATTCAGACCAATAGCGATTTAGCAGCACAGTCCAAGGCTATTTTTTTTAAAGGTTGTGCAGACCATTTTGTGGCACATGTTACTGGGCTGATAGGCGGCGGCCATCTTGGGACTAGTGCTGCAGCACAATCTCTCCCAACGTCCATTAATCACTTGTAATAGTGGTCTGTGCCATAGAAATCCTACATCAGGGACTTGGGTGTGCTTGTGTCACCCCTACTAATACCAGTCCACCTGTAATCCATACAGTGAAAAGCCATAAAGTATTCCAGTGAGGGAATTTTTATTTTATTTAAAAAAGGCCAAGTTAGTTTATCTGGCGTTCAATATACTAGATACAGTTAGGCCTGCGTTTCATACATCTGGAATTAGCAAACTAATGTGCTGGGGTTGGGAAAACATATATGTACCCATACTAGAATCTGTCAAAGAAAGCGGTACTCACATATAACAGTCATTCCATCTGTAATCCATACAGTCAAAAGACTGAAAGTATTCCAGTGAGGGAATTTTTTTTATTTAAAAAAGGCCAAGTTAGTTTATCTGGCGTTCAATATACTAGATACAGTTAGGCCTGCGTTTCATACATCTGGAATTAGCAAACTAATGTGCTGGGGTTGGGAAAACATATATGTACCCATACTAGAATCTGTCAAAGAAAGCGGTACTCACATATAACAGTCATTCCATCTGTAATCCATACAGTCAAAAGACTGAAAGTATTCCAGTGAGGGAATTTTTTTTATTTAAAAAAGGCCAAGTTAGTTTATCTGGCGTTCAATATACTAGATACAGTTAGGCCTGCGTTTCATACATCTGGAATTAGCAAACTAATGTGCTGGGGTTGGGAAAACATATATGTACCCATACTAGAATCTGTCAAAGAAAGCGGTACTCACATATAACAGTCATTCCATCTGTAATCCATACAGTCAAAAGACTGAAAGTATTCCAGTGAGGGGATTTTGCTTATAAAAAATAATATATTTCATTGTGGTGCGAGTTGAATCGCAACAATGAAGAAAAATACTATTAAGGGACGAGGACGCGGTCGTGGTGGTGTCCGTGGAGCCTCTGTTGCTGGTAGAGGACGTGGCCGTTCGGCCCCAGGCGCACACAGTAGGGAACGAACTCCCTCAACTAGCCGGCAGAATGTACCGCAATATCTCGTGGGGCCCAATGACACTCTTAGGATGGTAAGGCCTGAGCAGGTACAGGCATTAATCGATTGGGTGGCCGACAGTGCTTCCAGCACGTTCACCACATGGTCTTCCACCCAGTCTTCTGCGGAAAGCGCACAGGTGGCACCTGAAAACCAAGCCCATCAGTCTGTCACATCACCCCCAAGCATATCAGGGAAACGGTCTGAGCCACAAGTTATGCAGCAGTCTCTTCTTCTGTTTGAAGACTCTGCTTCCAGGGTTTCCCAGGGGCGTCCACCTAGCCCTTCCCCAGTGGAGGAAGACATACCATGCACTGACGCACAACCACTTATGTCTCCAGATGAAGAGGACATGGGAATACCACCACAGCAGAGTCACCGACTCTCTGATGATGACGAAACACAGGTGCCCACTGCCGCGTCTTTTTGCAGTGTGCAGACTGAACAGGAGGAGGTCAGGGAGGGAGACTGGGTGGAAGACGATGCAGAGGACGATGAGGTCTTAGACCCCACATGGACTGAAGGTCGTGGCGATGACTTTCACAGTTCAGAGGAAGAGGTAGTGGTGAGACCGAGACAACAGCGAAGCCAAAGAGGGAGCAGGGGGCCAAAGCAGACGAGCCGCCGCCCCCAGAGTTCGCCTGCTACTGGACATCGCCAACAGGGACCCAGCCCCACAAAGGCAGCTTCAAAGAGTTCCCCGGCATGGCACTTCTTTAAACAATGTCCTACCGACAAGACCCGAGTGACTTGCACGCTCTGCCATCAGAGCCTGAGGCGAGGCATTAACGTTCTGAACCTCAGCACAACCTGCATGACCAGGCATCTACATGCAAAGCATGAACTGCAGTGGGGTACACACCTTAAAAACCAGGCACTCGCTGAGGCTCCCCCTGCTCCCTCTACCGCTGCTGCCTCGGCTTCCGCCTCGAGAGGAATGTTGCCACCTGCCGAGCAGCAAACAGAGGATGTGCCACCAACACCACCACCACCGCCACCGTCAACTAGCGTCTCCACTATATCACACAGCAGCGTTCAGCTCTCAATATCTCAAACCTTAGAGAGGAAGCGCAAATTCCCCCCGAGTCACCCTCGAGCCCTTGGCCTGAACGCCAGCATTTCTAAACTGCTGGCCTTTGAAATGCTGTCATTCCGGCTGGTGGACACAGACAGCTTCAAACAGCTGATGGCCATGGCTGTCCCGCAGTATGTGGTTCCCAGCCGCCACTACTTCTCCAAGACAGCCGTGCCTTCCCTGCACATGCAAGTGTCCGATAAAATCAAGTGTGCACTGCGCAACGCCATTTGTGGCAAGGTCCACCTAACCACAGATACGTGGACCAGTAAGCACGGCCAGGGACGCTATATCTCACTAACTGCACACTGGATGAATGTAGTGGCGGCTGGGCCCCCGGCGGACAGTTCCTTGGCGCACGTTCTTCCGCCCCCTAGGATCGCAGGGCATCATTCTCTGCCTCCTGTAGCCTCCTCCTCCTACTCGGCTTCCTCCTCCACTGCTTCCACCAGCTCATCCGGTCAGCCACACACCTTCACCACCAACTTCAGCACAGCCCGGGGTAAACGTCAGCAGGCCATTCTGAAACTCATATGTTTGGGGGACAGGCCCCACACCGCACAGGAGTTGTGGCGGGGTATTGAACAACAGACCGACGAGTGGTTTCTGCCGGTGGGCCTCAAGCCAGGCCTGGTGGTATGCGATAATGGGCGAAATCTCGTGGCAGCTCTGGGACTAGCCGGTTTGACGCACATCCCTTGCCTGGCGCATGTGCTGAACTTGGTGGTGCAGAGGTTCATTCACCACTACCCCAACATGTCAGAGCTGCTGCATAAAGTGCGGGCCGTCTGTGCGCGCTTCCGCCGTTCACATCCTGCCGCTGCTCGCCTGTCTGCGCTACAGCGGAACTTCGGCCTTCCCGCTCACCGCATCATATGCGACGTGCCCACCCGGTGGAACTCCACCTTGCACATGCTGGAGAGACTGTGCGAGCAGCAGCAGGCCATAGTGGAGTTTCAGCTGCAGCACGCTCGCGTCAGTCGTACTGCCGAACAGCACCACTTCACCACCAATGATTGGGCCTCCATGCGAGACCTGTGTGCCCTGCTGCGCTGTTTCGAGTACTCCACCAACATGGCCAGTGGCGATGACACTGTTATCAGCGTTACAATACCACTTCTATGTCTCCTTGAGAAAACACTTAGGGCAATGATGTTAGAGGAGGTGGCCCAGGTGGAGGAGGAGGAGGAGGATGAGGGCTCGTTTCTAACACTTTCGGGCCAGTCTGTTCGAAGTGGCTCAGAGGGAGGTTTGTTTAAGCAGCAGAGGACAGGTTCACAAGTCGCCAGCCAAGGCACTGTACTGGAGGACGAGGAGGAGGAGGAGGTGGAGGGGGACGAGGATGACGCAAGTTCACAGCGGGGTGGCAGCCCAGGCCCATCACTGGTGCGTGGCTGGGGGGATACGGTGGACGATGACGATACGCCTCCCACAGAGGACAGCTTGTCCTTACCCATGGGTAGCCTGGCCCACATGAGCGAATATATGCTCCAATGCCTGCGCAACGACAGCAGAGTTTTAACGTGTGCAGACTACTGGGTGGCCACCCTGCTGGATCCCCGGTATAAAGACAATGTGCCCACTTTAATTCCTGAACTGGAGCGCGACCGTAAGATGCGCGAGTACAAGCGCACGCTGATAGAGGCGCTCTTGAGAGCATTCCCACATGTCACAGGGGAACAGGTGGAAGGTGAAGGCAGAGGAGTGGCAAGAGGTCGCCAACGCAGCTGTGTCACGGCCAGCTCATCTGAGGGCAGGGTTAGCATGGCAGAAATGTGGAAAAGTTTTGTCTCCACGCCACAGCTATCTGCACCGACACCTGATACGGAACGTGTTAGCAGGAGGCAGCATTTCACTAACATGGTTGAACAGTATGTCTGCACACCCCTCCACATCCTGACGGATGGTTCGGCCCCATTCAACTACTGGGTTTCGAAATTGTCCACGTGGCCAGAGTTAGCATGTTATGCCTTGGAGGTGCTTTCCTGCCCGGCGGCCAGCGTTTTATCTGAACGCGTATTCAGCACGGCAGGGGGCGTCATTACTGACAAGCGCAGCCGCCTGTCCACAGCCAACGTGGACAAGCTGACCTTCATAAAGATGAACCAGGCATGGATCCCACAGGACCTGTCCCTCCCTTGTGCAGAGTAGTCCTTATTAACTGCCTAAAACATGTCTTGTTGTGCTACGGGCCACTTCTTTATTTGATACGAATTTTATGAAACCCACAGTTGAATGAAACTCTTCTCTGTCTGGGCGCCGGGGCCTGACCAGATGAAAGTGGCCGGTTAAACTAACGGGTGACATGAAGCCATAACCTCTGCCATGCTACCTCTGTCTTCTGTCTGGGTGCTGAGGCCTAAGTCAAATAAAGCGGTCTTCTGCTGTGCTGGGGGATATGAAGCTAATCTCTGACCTCTCTCCTCTGTCTGGGTCCAAAGGCCTAAATCACTGAAAGAGGCCTTCTCCTGTGGTGTGTGATATGATGCCAGAATATGTGCTGTGGGGCCTCTCTCCTCTTCCTGGGTGCAGGGGTCAAATAAACTAAATTGTGGCCTACTCCTGTGGTGGTTGATATGATGCCTGATTCTCTGATGTGGAACCTCTCTCCTCTGTTTGGGTGAAGGGGTCAAAGTAACTAAATGGTGGCTTCTCCTGTGGTGGCTGATATGATGCCAGAATATGTGCTGTGGTGCCTCTCTCCTCTTCCTGGGTGCAGGGGTCAAAGTAACTCAATGGTGGCTTCTCCTGTGGTGGCTGATATGATGCCAGAATATGTGCTGTGGTGCCTCTCTCCTCTGTCTGGGTCCAAAGGCCTAAATCACTGAAAGAGGCCTTCTCCTGTGGTGTGTGATATGATGCCTGAATATGTGCTGTGGTGCCTCTCTCCTCTTCCTGGGTGCGGGGGTCAAAGTAACTCAATGGTGGCTTCTCCTGTGGTGGCTGATATGATGCCAGAATATGTGCTGTGGGGCCTCTCTCCTCTTCCTGGGTGCAGGGGTCAAAGTAACTCAATGGTGGCTTCTCCTGTGGTGGCTGATATGATGCCAGAATATGTGCTGTGGTGCCTCTCTCCTCTTCCTGGGTGCGGGGGTCAAAGTAACTCAATGGTGGCTTCTCCTGTGGTGGCTGATATGATGCCAGAATATGTGCTGTGGTGCCTCTCTCCTCTTCCTGGGTGCAGGGGTCAAAGTAACTAAATGGTGGCTTCTCCTGTGGTGGTTGATATGATGCCTGATTCTCTGCTGTGAAACCTCTCTCCTCCATCTGGGTGTAGGGGTCAAAGTCTTTCAAAGTCGCCTTCTCCTGTGCTGATTGATATAAAGCTGATGGTTGTGCCATCTGACATGGTTGCCAGGGTCTGATTCAATGGGGGCCTACTCCTGTGGTGGGTGATCTAAATGCCTGATTCTCTGCTGTGAAACCTCTCTCCTCCGTCTGGGTGTAGGGGTCAAAGTCTTTCAAAGTCGCCTTCTCCTGTGCTGATTGATATGAAGCTGATGGTTGTGCCATCTGACATGGTTGCCGGGGTCCCATTAAATTGGGGCCTACTCCTGTGGTGGGTGATCTAAATGCCTGATTCTCTGCTTTGAAACCTCTCTCCTCCGTCTGGGTGTAGGGGTCAAAGTCTGTCAAAGTCGCCTTCTCCTGTGCTGATTGATATAAAGCTTATGCTTGTGTCATCTGACATGGTTGCCGGGGTCTGATTCAATGGTGGCCTACTCCTGTGGTGGGTGATCTAAATGCCTGATTCTCTGCTGTGTAACCTCTCTCCTCCGTCTGGGTGTAGGGGTCAAAGTAACTAAATGGTGGCCTACTCCTGTGGTGGGTGATATGATGCCTGGTTCTCTGCTGTGGGACCTCTCTCCTTTGTCTGGGTGCTGTGGTCAAAATAATAGTAAGTGACCTTCTCCATTGGTGGGTGACTTGAAGCCTGATTCTGTGCTATGGGACCTCACTCCAATTAATATTGTTTAATTTTTATTTATTTTATGTTAACTCATCATTTCCCTATCTACATTTGTTTGCAGGGGATTTAACTACATTTTGCTGCCTTTTGCAGCCCTCTAGCCCTTTCCGGGTGTGTTTTACAGCCTTTTTAGTGCCCAAAAGTTCGGGTCCCCATTGACTTCTATGGGGTTCGGGTTCGGGATGAAGTTCGGGTCGAGTTCGGATCCCGAACCCGAACATTTTTCGAAAGTTCGGCCGAACTCGTCGAACCCGAACATCCAGGTGTTCGCTCAACTCTAATGATGAGCAGTTTTCCTTAACCACCTAAACTGGCATAGGAGGAGGATGACTTAAACTCCCAGGAATTCTATAATGAACTAGGTGGTTTGCAAAGAAAAAGGGGGTCAGTCAGCACATCCCAATGCCCACTGGCACATTGCTATGGCTAAAAACAACACTGTAAAACAAAACATGCAATGCAACAGCTCTCTGCAAACCAAATAAAGTACAAAAATGCATAATAATTGCTAATACTATACTTATAAATTAGAGATGCTTGGCAAATACATTTTGTACAAAATTATTTGAGCCTGTCTGCCACACGTCAAGGCGATCTCTGTAAGACGGGTCCTAACACTAAATACTACTGAGTCATGCATTCCTGATTAGAGTTGAGCGAACACCTGGATGTTTGGGTTCGAGAAGTTCGGCCGAACTTCCCGGAAATGTTCGGGTTTGGGATCCGAACCCGACCCGAACTTCGTCCCGAACCCCATTGAAGTCAATGGGGACCCAAACTTTTCGGCACTAAAAAGGCTGTAAAAGGGGGGCGGAGCTAGCGCCGGACAGAGATGGCCGCATAGTTCACTGCTCTCCTAAGAGGATCGTGTAGAACACAAGCTATCAATATCACTTTTGGGCGAGAATGGTCAAAATCGGTAACCCGAAGCAAGGGGACCACTCCACCACCTCTAAAGGTCAAGTTCCTCCTGGTGATATGGAGAAATTTCTTAAAAAGGCGGCAGCAACGGTCGCACAGAGAGAAACCAAGATGGCGCCGACACCACAACCTAAAGCGCAAAAGCGTGCTCCAGTCCTCTCGGAAGGGGAAAGCGAAGCAGAGGATCCGCAGTTCAGTTCTGACCTTGCCCATACCAGGAAATATCTGGATCGGGCCCTGAGCAGGGTTATGGAACCCATCCTCACAGAAATCTCGGCGTTTAGGCAGGAGGTAAGACACATCGGGGACCGGGTGGAGGCCTTAGAAGCACACCAAACAGCGTCCCTAAATCACCACACTGCAGTGTCAGACGCCTTACGCCGATGCTCTACCTACCTGAATGGGCTTCACAATGCGATCGAGGACCAGGAAAACAGAGGGCGCCGCAACAACTTAAGGTTCCGTGGGATCCCAGAGGCGGTATTACCGGGGGACATACCAGCAACCGTCCTAGCTATCTGTGGCTCACTACTGGGGTCCGACTTCCCGCAAGAAGTAGTCATCGAACGGGCACACAGGGCCCTGCGCCCGAAACCCAAGCCCTCTGACCCACCCAGGGATGTTATCTGCAAGTTCCTGAACTTTCCGGTCAAGTCTGCCATTCTAGAAGCAGCACGCAACAGTAGAGATCTATCCTATGAGGACTCTAAACTTGAAATTTATCAAGATTTGGCCCCCTCTACTCTGAAGAAACGAAGAGCACTGAAGCCTCTGACCGACTGGCTTCGTTCTAATAGAATCATATATCGCTGGTCCTATCCTTTTGGACTCTAGTTCTCTTGTGCAGGGAAAAAAGTTTTCATCTCATCCTTCACAGATCTGCAAGCTACCTACGACGTCTTGAACATCGACCCTTTGCCAATTGAGAACTGGGAGCTTTACCAGGATCTGAGTGACCTCCCAGAACTTCCTAAAATAGTCCCTTTTGAGGTCCCACGTACCCCGAAGTCATCCAGATCCAGGAAAAGAGGGCTGCAGTTTACTCCTAGAAGCCTTTCCCGGGATCACCAGTCTAATCCGCAGTAATTCCTTTCTGCATGAATGGGACTATTGTCTTACGGTTTTCTTTTTCCTTCCTGAGTAGGTTCACATACGTCTTTTCTGCTAATCTTCTATTAATGGTTACACCGCTAAAATATATATACCTGCTCTACCGCCTGGGTAGATCCATTCTCCCCGATATTTCATTAGATTTCTGAGGTGTTATACGACCTCTTTCATGGTCACAAGACCACACTCCCCCCATATGTATGTAGCACATGCTACTATGCTTAGTTCTTTTTTGTCTATTTTAATATGTTCTGTTCTATTTTTTTACCCTGTTCTTTCCCCAAGGTACGAGACACTTCTATACGCAACATGCAATCTTTGCTGCATCTTGATCCTGCTTACACATCTAGAGAGGATAACACACGATACCCTGTTGCTCTCTTGGAGGAGACATCATCGGCTTAGAGGTAACTCCATCTACACTACACCATATGGCTGACCTACACATTGCTTCTTACAATGTCAAGGGCTTCTACTCCCCTTCCAAAAGGAGTCAGGTCTTTGCCATTCTAAGGAAAGCTAAGGCCGAAGTGGTGTTCCTCCAGGAGACGCACTATCGTTTTAATCGTTACCCCAACATGCAGTTCTCCTATTATTCGGAATGGTATCACTGTGGGGGCAACTCCTCTGCATCAAGTGGGGTCAGCATAGGGTTTCATAAAAAGATCCCATTTAAGCTTACCGATCAAGTACTTGACCCAGAGGGAAGGTATATGCTGATTAAAGGTTCCATCGGCCAACAAATTTACTCCTTTATTAACATCTACGGTCCCAACTCCAATCAGTCCCAATGGATAGCAAATTTAGTCCCGATTATCAACCCTTTTAAAGAAGGGATTGTGATAATGGGAGGAGACTTGAACATTGCTCTATTCCCACAACTTGACATATCTTCGCACAAGTCATCCCACTCCGGCAAATCCCTCAAATTTGTCAGGAAAACCCTCTGGGATCTCCATTTGATTGACTCCTGGCGCTCCCTCCACCCCAACACCCTTGACTACACCTTCTACTCCCCAGCACACGGCACATATCACCGACTGGACTACTTTTTTATCTCTAAGGAACATCTCCATCTATGTAGCACAGCATCGATAGGCTCCATTCACTTGTCTGACCACTCCCCTATATTTATTAAGGTGCTAGCCCCTGCAAAAAATTCTACATGTTTTAATTGGCGATTGAATGAGACCTTATTAGGTTCCCCAGATTTAGTAGACCAGGTCTCCAAACATCTAGCGGACTATTTCTCTTTGAATGAAGGCACTGACATCTCTTTTAACACCCTCTGGGGCGCCCATAAACCGGTTATTAGGGGTCACTTTATCAATATTGGGTCCTATAGGAAAAAATTACAAGAGAAAGTCATAGATAAAATCCTTTAAAAAATACAGTCTTGAGTCTTGCCACAAATCTTCCCCCACTGATTCTCAGTTAAGAGAACTCTCTGAATACAGAGCAAAACTCAAATCCCTTCTATCTTCCAAAGCAGCTAAATATTTCATGAGCATGCAACATAAGTTCTTTGCCCACGGAGACAAGGCCACTAAATTTCTGATGAGTAGAATCAGGGGTAGGAGGTCCTCTAATTATGTCCACCAGCTATCCTCTCCCGGTGGTAAACCGATCTTTTCAACTGCCCAGATCGCTGCTCAATTCCGGGAATTCTATAATAATCTATATAACCTTTCCCCCCCGGATCCTACTGACGAGAGAACGTCTGCTATAGGAAGTTTCTTAGCATCATCCAAAGTGCCTCACCTCTCCCTGGATCAGAAATTAAAACTAGAAGCCCCTTTCACCATTTTGGAACTCAAGAACGCTATGTTACAAATGCCTGTAGGAAAGAGTCCAGGTCCGGACAGGCTCCCACTCTCATATTATAAAACCTTTCAGAACCTCCTCCTCCCCCATCTCTTGAGGGTCTGTAACCAGTCTTTACTAGGCCGCCCACTCTCCAGAGACATGACGGAGGCACATATCTCCCTCATACCAAAAGAAGGGAAAGACCCTAAACAATGCTCCAGCTACAGGCCCATATCCCTCCTAAACATAGACCTCAACCTCCTAGCCAAGATGTTAGCTAATAGGCTAGCCGTCCTTCTCCCCCTCCTTATACATGGAGATCAGGTTGGCTTCATCCGGGCCAGAGAAGGCAAATATAACACTTCCAGAGTGATCAATGTCCTCTGCCATGCCAAAAGACTTTCTTCCCCCCTGCTTCTCCTCAGTACTGACGCAGAGAAAGCATTTGATAGGGTAAATTGGCATTACCTAAAACACACTCTGCTTGGGTTTGGCCTTCCTGATCCCTTTTTACGGGCAACTTTTGCCATGTATGAGCAAGCGTCAGCTAGGGTACAAGTAAACGGAAGCCTATCTGCCCAGTTCTCGATAATCAATGGGACAAGTCAAGGCTGCCCCCTCTCACCTCTCCTATTTATCTTGGCATTAGAGCCGCTCCTTGCTAACATTAGGCGAGATGAGGAGATTTCAGGTCTATGTTTGGGAGGCAGGGAACAAAAAGTTGCAGCATTTGCGGACGACGTTCTTATGATGACAACTAACCCTAAAACTTCCCTACCACGAATTCAAACCCACCTAAATAGCTTCAGCTTAGCCTCGGACTTCAAAATTAATGCTGGCAAATCCCTGGTCCTATGCATGGGAATCTCTCAATCCACAAAGAGCCAGTTGATGATAGACTCACCCTTTAACTGGTATTCACCTACTATTACATACTTAGGTGTCAAACTCAGTCCCAACATACACGACCTTTTCTCCCATAACTATATCCCCCTTAGAAATTCCATTTTTGAGGCCATTGACAAATTGGCGCAATCCAATCCAACTCTCTCTTGGTTCGGCCGCAAGAACCTCCTTGCATCACTAATCCTCCCTCGACTAACCTACCTACAACAGGTATTACCTATCCCAGTTCCCAAACAATACTACGAGCAAATTACCAAAAAGTTTAGAACCTTTATTTGGAACAGCAAAAAGGCGAGACTGTCGTATTCCCTACTCACTAGGCCTAGACATGCAGGAGGGATTGGAATGCCAAATCCCGAAACTTATGGTATGGCTATCCTTCTTACTCGAGTGGTGGCCTGGTTGCGGTCCTCCCCACATTCTCTTACAGTGGAAACTGAAATAGATATCTTAAAGAAACCACCTAGGGCCCTGCTCCTTGGTTCTCAAATGGTTTTTCCAGGACAATATTCCCATTACCCAATAATAAAAGCCACATTAGAGGCCTGGAAATGGTTCTCGTCCTCGCACTGCTCCGTCCCATTTCCCTCTCCCCTCCTGACAGTAAAGGACATTGTTGATACAGCTCCTTCCCCCATAAGATCTGCGACCTCCCAAGGGCTTAGGTCTTCCTCACTACATATTAACACTTTGGCACTCCCCTCTGGAGAGTGGATGGACCATCAAACAACGAACGCTCTTTTAAACCCCCATCCTTGTGATATTTTCACTATCGTATACCTTAGAGCCTATTTGAAACAACATATAAATATAGGGGATTTGTATCGCCCCACGGTGTGGTACGAGTCGATTATCTCTCACCACTCCACTCCCAGGAAACTCATATCGCTGATTTATAGCAAACTTCGCTCACCCCCTATGCTTGCTAAACCATCATTTGTTAGTAGTTGGGAAAGAGATCTCAATATTGTGATCCCTTTTAATAATCTACCTAGTCTCCTGAGTTCTCCCCATGGCGCCTCCCGCTGCGTACGAATACAGGAAAATAGCTACAAGATCCTCACTAGATGGTATAATACTCCGGATAAAACATTATTGTACTCTGAATCAGCTTCAGGCGTCTGCTGGAGGTGCCTTGGGGAGAAAGGAACTTTTTTTCCATATATGGTGGACCTGTCCTCCCATTCATACAGGGAGTGCAGAATTATTAGGCAAGTTGTATTTTTGAGGATTAATTTTATTATTGAACAACAACCATGTTCTCAATGAACCCAAAAAACTCATTAATATCAAAGCTGAATATTTTTGGAAGTAGTTTTTAGTTTTAGCTATTTTAGGGGGATATCTGTGTGTGCAGGTGACTATTACTGTGCATAATTATTAGGCAACTTAACAAAAAACAAATATATACCCATTTCAATTATTTAATTTTACCAGTGAAACCAATATAACATCTCAACATTTACAAATATACATTTCTGACATTCAAAAACAAAACAAAAACAAATCAGTGACCAATATAGCCACCTTTCTTTGCAAGGACACTCAAAAGCCTGCCATCCATGGATTCTGTCAGTGTTTTGATCTGTTCACCATCAACATTGCGTGCAGCAGCAACCACAGCCTCCCAGACACTGTTCAGAGAGGTGTACTGTTTTCCCTCCTTGTAAATCTCACATTTGATGATGGACCACAGGTTCTCAATGGGGTTCAGATCAGGTGAACAAGGAGGCCATGTCATTATATTTTCTTCTTTTATACCCTTTCTTGCCAGCCACGCTGTGGAGTACTTGGACGCGTGTGATGAAGCATTGTCCTGCATGAAAATCATGTTTTTCTTGAAGGATGCAGACTTCTTCCTGTACCACTGCTTGAAGAAGGTGTCTTCCAGAAACTGGCAGTAGGACTGGGAGTTGAGCTTGACTCCATCCTCAACCCGAAAAGGCCCCACAAGCTCATCTTTGATGATACCAGCCCAAACCAGTAATCCACCTCCACCTTGCTGGCGTCTGAGTTGGACTGGAGCTCTCTGCCCTTTACCAATCCAGCCACGGGCCCATCCATCTGGCCCATCAAGACTCACTCTCATTTCATCAGTCCATAAAACCTTAGAAAAATCAGTCTTGAGATATTTCTTGGCCCAGTCTTGACGTTTCAGCTTGTGTGTCTTGTTCAGTGGTGGTCGTCTTTCAGCCTTTCTTACCTTGGCCATGTCTCTGAGTATTGCACACCTTGTGCATTTGGGCACTCCAGTGATGTTGCAGCTCTGAAATATGGCCAAACTGGTGGCAAGTGGCATCTTGGCAGCTGCACGCTTGACTTTTCTCAGTTCATGGGCAGTTATTTTGCGCCTTGGTTTTACCACACGCTTCTTGCGACCCTGTTGACTATTTTGAATGAAACGCTTGATTGTTCGATGATCACGCTTCAGAAGCTTTGCAATTTTAAGAGTGCTGCATCCCTCTGCAAGATATCTCACTATTTTAGACTTTTCTGAGCCTGTCAAGTCCTTCTTTTGACCCATTTTGCCAAAGGAAAGGAAGTTGCCTAATAATTATGCACACCTAATATAGGGTGTTGATGTCATTAGACCACACCCCTTCTCATTACAGAGATGCACATCACCTAATATGCTTAATTGGTAGTAGGCTTTCGAGCCTATACAGATTGGAGTAAGACAACATGCATAAAGAGGATGATGTGGTCAAAATACTCATTTGCCTAATAATTCTGCACTCCCTGTAGATGGTGGACAGAGATTTTTGCTCTTTCAAACGAGATCTGTGGGACCTCTTTTCCAACCTCTCCGCAGCTAGCTCTCCTATCCATCCCTCTAACTGAACATGCGGTAAAACCGCCATACGTATTTGCTCAAATGCTAATGGCTGCGCGCCTTTTGCTTCCCAAACACTGGCTACAACCCCACGTCCCAACCATGGACGACTGGATCCAAAAAATGGACCAAATACATAGGTTCGAGGAGCTTTCTTCATGGGAGATGCGATCCCATGGAATCTTTCTCAAAAAGTGGCTCCCTTAGTCGGTTTTCAGAAACCCCCATAAGTAAACTGGTCTCCTATCCAATGACTCCTGATTGTCGACACAGGGGTTCAACCTCTGCCTTAACTGTTCACCCCCTAGACAGCCTTCTACTTCTGCAGACACTGGAACCGGTACATACCCAGTGGGTCTGTCGAACATACACAAAGAATATACCCTCTCACCTCTTGAAGACATTGTCCTGATTGGGGATAGGTACCGTCTTATGCCTGCATGATTGTCCTACTTCGCTCTATGATGTTTTGTTCTAGCCTAATAACATGCTCTTCTCTCCCTCACAACTCCACTTTATCTGACTATGTAATGTTCAGGGTGTATAGAATGTGTAATTTGATCATATGCAGCATCTCTTGTTAAAATGTATTGTACTAACTTTAGTATCTAGATAGGCCTGCGTGTCTCTATCTTGGTACCTTGTTACCCCTTGTTTATTGTTGGAAAAACCAATAAAAATATAAATTTAAAAAAAAAAAGGCTGTAAAACAGCCCAGGAAAGAGCTAGAGGGCTGCAAAAGGCAGCAACATGTAGGTAAATCCCCTGCAAACAAATGTGGATAGGGAAATGAATAAAAATAAAAATAAAATAAATAAAAATTAACCAATATCAATTGGAGAGAGGTCCCATAGCAGAGAATCTGGCTTCACGTCAGCAGAGAATCAGTCTCTTCATGCCATAGCAGAGAATCTGGCTTCACGTCACCCACCACTGCAACAGTCCATTGTCATATATTTAGGCCCCGGCACCCAGACAGAGGAAAGAGGTCCCGTAACAGAGAATCTGGCTTCATGTCAGCAGAGAATCAGTCTGCATGTCATAGCAGAGAATCATGCTTTACGTCACCCAACACTGGAACAGTCCATTGTCAGATATTTAGGCCCAGGCACCCAGGCAGAGGAGAGAGGTCCCGTAACAGAGAATCTGGCTTCATGTCAGCAGAGAATCAGTCTGCATGTCCTAGCAGAGAATCAGGCTTCACGTCACCCACCACTGGAACAGGCTACTGTCAGATATTTTTAGGCCCCGGCACCCAGACAAAGGAGAGAGGTCCCATAACAGAGATTCAGGCTTCATGTCATCAGAGAATCAGTCTGCATGTCATAGCAGAGAATCATGCTTTACGTCACCCAACACTGGAACAGTCCATTGTCAGATATTTAGGCCCAGGCACCCAGGCAGAGGAGAGAGGTCCCGTAACAGAGAATCTGGCTTCATGTCAGCAGAGAATCAGTCTTCATGTAATAGCAGAGAATCAGGCTTCACGTCACCCACCACTGGAACAGGCCACTGTCAGATATTTTTAGGCCCCGGCACCCAGACAGAGGAGAGAGGTCCCATAACAGAGATTCAGGCTTCATGTCAGCAGAGAATCAGTCTGCATGTCATAGCAGAGAATCATGCTTTACGTCACCCAACACTGGAACAGTCCATTGTCAGATATTTAGGCCCAGGCACCCAGGCAGAGGAGAGAGGTCCCGTAACAGAGAATCTGGCTTCATGTCAGCAGAGAATCAGTCTGCATGTCCTAGCAGAGAATCATGCTTTACGTCACCCAACACTGGAACAGTCCATTGTCAGATATTTAGGCCCAGGCACCCAGGCAGAGGAGAGATGTCCCATAACAGAGATTCAGGCTTCATGTCAGCAGAGAATCAGTCTTCATGTCATAGCAGAGAATCAGGCTTCACGTCACCCACCACTGGAACAGGCCACTGTCACATATTTAGGCCCAGGCACCCAGGCAGAGGAGAGAGGTCCCATAACAGAGATTCAGGCTTCATGTCAGCAGAGAATCAGTCTTCATGTCATAGCAGAGAATCAGGCTTCATGTCACCCACCACTGGAACAGGCCACTGTCAGATATTTTTAGGCCCCGGCACCCAGACAGAGGAGAGGTTCATTCAACTTTGGGTTGCCCCGCAATATAATGGTAAAATGAAAATAAAAATAGGATTGAATGAGGAAGTGCCCTGGAGTACAATAATATATTGTTAAGGGGAGGTAGTTAATGTCTAATCTGCACAAGGGATGGACAGGTCCTGTGGGATCCATGCCTGGTTCATTTTTATGAACGTCAGCTTGTCCACATTGGCTGTAGACAGGCAGCTGCGTTTGTCTGTAATGACGCCCCCTGCCGTGCTGAATACACGTTCAGACAAAACGCTGGCCGCCGGGCAGGCCAGCACCTCCAAGGCATAAAAAACTAGCTCTGGCCACGTGGACAATTTGGAGACCCAGAAGTTGAATGGGGCCGAAACATCAGTCAGTACGTGGAGGGGTGTGCACAGGTACTGTTCCACCATGTTATTGAAATATTGCCTCCTGCTAACAAGTTCCGTATCAGGTGGTGGTGCAGTTAGCTGTGGCGTGGTGACAAAATTTTTCCACATCTCTGCCATGCTAACCCTGCCCTCAGAGGAGCTGGCCGTGACACAGCTGCGTTGGCGACCTCTTGCTCCTCCTCTGCCTTCGCCTTGGGCTTCCACTTGTTCCCCTGTGACATATGGGAATGCTCTCAGTAGCGCGTCTACCAACGTGCGCTTGTACTCGCGCATCTTACTTCATGCACTGGAGCGTGATAGTAAGGTGGGCACATTGTCTTTGTACCGTGGATCCAGCAGGGTGGCAACCCAGTAGTCCGCACACGTTAAAATGTGGGCAACTCTGCTGTCGTTGCACAGGCACTGCAGCATGTAGTCGCTCATGTGTGCCAGGCTGCCCAGAGGTAAGGACAAGCTGTCCTCTGTGGGAGGCATATCGTCATCGTCCTGCGTTTCCCCCCAGCCACGCACCAGTGATGGGCCCGAGCTGCGTTGGGTGCCAGCCCGCTGTGAACCTGCTTCATCCTCATCCTCCTCCACCTCCTCCTCATCCTCGTCCTCCAGTAGTGGGCCCTGTCTGGCCACATTTGTACCTGGCCTCTGCTGTTGCAAAAAACCTCCCTCTGAGTCACTTCGAAGAGACTTGCCTAAAAAGTGCTAAAAATGACCCCTCTTCCTCCTCCTCCTCCTGGGCCACCTCCTCTTCCATCATCGCCCTAAGTGTTTTCTCAAGGAGACATAGAAGTGGTATTGTAACGCTGATAACGGCGTCATCGCCACTGGCCATGTTGGTGGAGTACTCGAAACAGCGCAACAGGGCACACAGGTCTCGCATGGAGGCCCAGTCATTGGTGGTGAAGTGGTGCTGTTCCGCAGTGCGACTGACCCGTGCGTGCTGCAGCTGAAACTCCACTATGGCCTGCTGCTGCTCGCACAGTCTGTCCAGCATGTGCAAGGTGGAGTTCCACCTGGTGGGCACGTCGCATATGAGGCGGTGAGCGGGAAGGCCGAAGTTACGCTGTAGCGCAGACAGGCGAGCAGCGGCAGGATGTGAACGCCGGAAGCGCGAACAGACGGCCCGCACTTTATACAGCAGCTCTGACATGTCGGGGTAGTTTTGAATGAACTTCTGCACCACCAAATTCAGCACATGCGCCAGGCAAGGGATGTGCGTCAAACCGGCTAGTCCCAGAGCTGCAACGAGATTTCGCCCATTATCGCACACCACCAGGCCGGGCTTGAGGCTCACCGGCAGCAACCACTCGTCGGTCTGTTGTTCTATACCCCGCCACAACTCCTGTGCAGTGTGGGGCCTGTCCCCCAAACATATGAGTTTCAGAATGGCCTGCTGACGTTTACCCCGGGCTGTGCTGAAGTTGGTGGTGAAGGTGTGTGGCTGACTGGATGAGCAGGTGGAAGAAGAGGAGGAGGAAGCTGAGTAGGGGGAGGAGGCAACAGGAGTCAAAGAATGTTGCCCTGCGATCCTTGGCGGCGGAAGGACGTGCACCAAACAGCTCTCCGCCTGGGGCCCAGCCGCCACTACATTTACCCAGTGTTCAGTTAGGGAGATATAGCGTCCCTGGCCGTGCTTACTAGTCCAGGTATCTGTGGTTAGGTGGACCTTGCCACAGATGGCGTTGCGCAGTGCACACTTGATTTTATCGGATACTTGGTTGTGCAGGGAAGGCACGGCTCTCTTTGAGAAGTAGTGCCGGCTGGGAACAACATACTGTGGGACAGCAAGCGACATGAGCTGTTTGAAGCCGTCTGTGTCCACCAGCCTAAATGACAGCATTTCATAGGCCAGTAGTTTAGAAATGCTGGCATTCAGGGCCAGGGATCGAGGGTGGCTAGGTGGGAATTTATGCTTTCTCTCAAATGTTTGTGAGATGGAGAGCTGAACGCTGCCGTGTGACATTGTTGAGATGCTTGGTGACGCAGGTGGTGGTGTTGGTGGTACATCCCATGTTTGCTGGGCGGCAGGTGCCAACGTTCCTCCAGAGGCGGAGGAAGAGGCCGAGGCGGCGGCAGCAGCAGAAGAGGCCGAGGCGGCAGCAGCAGAAGAGGTAGCAGGGGGAGCCTGAGTGACTTCCTTGTTTTTAAGGTGTTTACTCCACTGCAGTTCATGCTTTGCATGCAGGTGCCTGGTCATGCAGGTTGTGCTAAGGTTCAGAACGTTAATGCCTCGCTTCAGGCTCTGATGGCACAGCGTGCAAACCACTCGGGTCTTGTCGTCAGCACATTGTTTGAAGAAGTGCCATGCCAGGGAACTCCTTGAAGCTGCCTTTGGGGTGCTCGGTCCCAGATGGCGGCGGTCAGTAGCAGGCGGAGTCTCTTGGCGGCGGGTGTTCTGATTTTGCCCACTGCTCCCTCTTTGTCTTTTGCTACGCTGTTGGCTCGGTCTCACCACTGCCTCTTCCTCCGAACTGTGAAAGTCAGTGGCACGACCTTCATTCCATGTGGGGTCTAGGACCTCATCGTCCCCTGAATCGTCTTCCACCCAGTCTTGATCCCTGACCTCCTTTTCAGTCTGCACACTGCAGAAAGACGCAGCAGTTGGCACCTGTGTTTCGTCATCATCAGAGACGTGCTGAGGTGGTATTCCCATGTCCTCATCATCAGGAAACATAAGTGGTTGTGCGTTAGTGCATTCTATCTCTTCCACCCCTGGGGAAGGGTTAGGTGGATGCTTTTGGGAAACCCTGCCATCAGAGTCTTCAAACAGCATAAGAGACTGCTGCATAACTTGAGGCTCAAACAGTTTCCCTGATATGCATGGGGGTGATGTGACAGACTGATGGGCTTGGTTTTCATGCGCCATCTGTGCGCTTTCTGCAGAAGACTGGGTGGGAGATAATGTGAACGTGCTGGATGCACTGTCGGCCACCCAATTGACTAATGCCTGTACCTGCTCAGGCCTTACCATCCTTAGAACAGCATTGGGCCCCACCAAATATGGCTGTAAATTCTGGCGGCTACTGGGACCTGAGGTAGTTGGTACACTAGGACGTGTGGCTGTGGCAGAAGGGCCACGTCCTCTCCCAGCACCAGAGGGTCCACTAGCACCACCACGACCATGTCCGCGTCCCTTACTAGATGTTTTCCTCATTGCTACCGTTCACCACAATAAGAAAAATATTATTCGGGCCTATGTATTGAATTTACATTCAGGCCTTTTTTTACAGACACCTAACACTATCTGGCTATCTATTTAGGTACCATATTACACTAATACAGGCACACCAGTAATAACAGATTTAGCTGAATATAAATGTGAGGCCTATTTTTTAGGCGCTGGGTGACAGAAATCACAGAATTAGACTTGGATCTGCACTGTAGCGTGTGTGTGAAGTTCTTGAGAATTACCCTATCAGCACCTTGTATCTAATATACCCTTTTAGGGATAGATTTAAAGTAGGCCTGATACAGCAGAAACCACTAATTTTAAGAATTGAAAATTTGGGAATTGTTTTTCAACCCAGAACAAAAACTGTGCTTTGACGGACAGTAAAAATAACTTGACCAGCTAAAACAGTACAGATTTGGATGAATATAAATGTGAGGCCTATTTTTTAGGCGCTGGGTGACAGGTATACAGTATGTTTAATCACAGAATTAGACTTGGATCTGCACTGTCACTAAAAATAACTTGACCAGCTAAAACAGTACAGATTTGGATGAATATAAATGTGAGGCCTATTTTTTAGGCGCTGGGTGACAGGTATACGTTTAATCAGAGAATTAGACTTGGATCTCCACTGTAGCGTGTGTGTTAAGTTTTTGAGAATTACCCTATCAGCTCCTTGAATCTAATATACCCTTTTAGGGATAGATTTAAAGTAGGCCTGATACAGCAGAAACCACTAATTTTGAGAATTGCAAATTTGGGAATTGTTTTTCAACCCAGAACAAAAACTGTGCTTTGACGGACACTAAATAACTTGACCAGCTAAAGCAGTACTGACAGATTTGGATTAATATAAATGTGAGGCCTATTTTTTAGGCGCTGGGTGACAGGCTCAACTTGCCCCTGATGTAGTATATGGCCAAAAAATAACCACACTATTGATGGTTAAATGCACTTGATGAAAGCTTGACCCTGATGTAGGATATAGCAAAAAATAACCACACTATTGATGGTTAAATGCACTTGGGTGACAAGGTCAGCTTGCCCCTGATGTAGTATATGGCCAAAAAATAACCACACTATTGATGGTTAAATGCACTTGATGAAAGCTTGACCCTGATGTAGGATATAGCAAAAAATAACCACACTATTGATGGTTAAATGTACTTGGTGGCAGCTTGTGCTGGCGCACCACAAGCCACAAAATGGCCGCCGATCACCCCAGAAAAAAGTGACTGAAAAACGCTCTGGGCACCCTAAAAAGAGTGAGCAATTGAATAGCAGCAGTTCAATGATCCACAGCTGTAGATCGATCACTGAATGAAGTCTTTTGGAGGAGTTAATCACTGCCTAATCTCGCCCTAACGTCGCAGCTGCAACCTCTACCTACACTTGTTTCAGCAGAGTGACGTGCAGCGCTACGTGACCCAAGCTTATATAGAGGCTGGGTCACATGCTGCACTGGCCAATCACAGCCATGCCAATAGTAGGCAAGGCTGTGATGGCCTCTTGGGGCAAGCAGTATGATGCTTGTTGATTGGCTGCTTTGCAGCCTTTCAAAAAGCGCCAAGAAAGCGCCGAACACCGAACCCGGACTTTTACGAAAACAGTTCGGGTTCGCTCATCCCTAGTCACTATGAATGGCTGGATTCCATTCATTTGTGTTCACACCCTCTACATTATTTTATCTCGTTTTTGCTTTAATATATATATATATATATATATATATATATACACACACA
Organism: Bufo bufo; assembly: GCF_905171765.1. Taxonomy (NCBI): domain Eukaryota; kingdom Metazoa; phylum Chordata; class Amphibia; order Anura; family Bufonidae; genus Bufo; species Bufo bufo. The sequence continues at coordinate 328,000,670 of NC_053393.1, forward strand.
CAGTCAGGTCCATAAATATTGGGACAGCAACAAAATTCTAACATTTTTGGCTCTATACACCACCACAATGGATTTGAAATGAAACAAACAAGATGTGCTTTAACTGCACTTGGATACGTAGAACTACAGGTAACAGCACTCTGCTAGTCAATTGCGCAAAGATATAAGCAAACACTAAAAGAATAAATGCTTGGGGGTCATACTTACTGCAAATGCAGCTAGAAGCTTTTTGCGAATATAATTGATCAAAAATATTTCGGGCCCATCTACCGGTCGTCAAGGTCGCTTCTAATCAGATGGGTCCTACTCTGACATGCCTCTCCTGGGCTTACAGCCTACAATCTGGGCAAAGTAGTACCAAGCTGCATCCTACACATGCCTCTCCCAGGTTATGAGCCTGCAGTATGGGCTGGGTAGAATACAGCTGTACAAGCTATCTAATTAAAAGCACATGGTAAATGGGCTGGTGGTGCACGGTTCAATCTCACCACCAGGGGGAGCCACTCCCCTAGTGGCAGTGACAATGGGGAAAAAATAAACGAACCAGCACCTCCACAATAAGTGAATATAAGAACGCAGGTGCACGCTACCTTGGCTAAAACACACTTGGATACGTAGAACTACAGGTAACAGCACTCTGCTAGTCAATTGCGCAAAGATATAAGCAAACACTAAAAGAATAAATGCTTGGGGGTCATACTTACTGCAAATGCAGCTAGAAGCTTTTTGCGAATATAATTGATCAAAAATATTTCGGGCCCATCTACCGGTCGTCAAGGTCGCTTCTAATCAGATGGGTCCTATTCTGACATGCCTCTCCTGGGCTTACAGCCTACAATCTGGGCAAAGTAGTACCAAGCTGCATCCTACACATGCCTCTCCCAGGTTATGAGCCTGCAGTATGGGCTGGGTAGAATACAGCTGTACAAGCTATCTAATTAAAAGCACATGGTAAATGGGCTGGTGGTGCACGGTTCAATCTCACCACCAGGGGGAGCCACTCCCCTAGTGGCAGTGACAATGGGGAAAAAATAAACGAACCAGCACCTCCACAATAAGTGAATATAAGAACGCAGGTGCACGCTACCTTGGCTAAAACACACTTGGATACGTAGAACTACAGGTAACAGCACTCTGCTAGTCAATTGCGCAAAGATATAAGCAAACACTAAAAGAATAAATGCTTGGGGGTCATACTTACTGCAAATGCAGCTAGAAGCTTTTTGCGAATATAATTGATCAAAAATATTTCGGGCCCATCTACCGGTCGTCAAGGTCGCTTCTAATCAGATGGGTCCTATTCTGACATGCCTCTCCTGGGCTTACAGCCTACAATCTGGGCAAAGTAGTACCAAGCTGCATCCTACACATGCCTCTCCCAGGTTATGAGCCTGCAGTATGGGCTGGGTAGAATACAGCTGTACAAGCTATCTAATTAAAAGCACATGGTAAATGGGCTGGTGGTGCACGGTTCAATCTCACCACCAGGGGGAGCCACTCCCCTAGTGGCAGTGACAATGGGGAAAAAATAAACGAACCAGCACCTCCACAATAAGTGAATATAAGAACGCAGGTGCACGCTACCTTGGCTAAAACACACTTGGATACGTAGAACTACAGGTAACAGCACTCTGCTAGTCAATTGCGCAAAGATATAAGCAAGCACTAAAAGAATAAATGCTTGGGGGTCATACTTACTGCAAATGCAGCTAGAAGCTTTTTGCGAATATAATTGATCAAAAATATTTCGGGCCCATCTACCGGTCGTCAAGGTCGCTTCTAATCAGATGGGTCCTACTCTGACATGCCTCTCCTGGGCTTACAGCCTACAATCTGGGCAAAGTAGTACCAAGCTGCATCCTACACATGCCTCTCCCAGGTTATGAGCCTGCAGTATGGGCTGGGTAGAATACAGCTGTACAAGCTATCTAATTAAAAGCACATGGTAAATGGGCTGGTGGTGCACGGTTCAATCTCACCACCAGGGGGAGCCACTCCCCTAGTGGCAGTGACAATGGGGAAAAAATAAACGAACCAGCACCTCCACAATAAGTGAATATAAGAACGCAGGTGCACGCTACCTTGGCTAAAACACACTTGGATACGTAGAACTACAGGTAACAGCACTCTGCTAGTCAATTGCGCAAAGATATAAGCAAACACTAAAAGAATAAATGCTTGGGGGTCATACTTACTGCAAATGCAGCTAGAAGCTTTTTGCGAATATAATTGATCAAAAATATTTCGGGCCCATCTACCGGTCGTCAAGGTCGCTTCTAATCAGATGGGTCCTACTCTGACATGCCTCTCCTGGGCTTACAGCCTACAATCTGGGCAAAGTAGTACCAAGCTGCATCCTACACATGCCTCTCCCAGGTTATGAGCCTGCAGTATGGGCTGGGTAGAATACAGCTGTACAAGCTATCTAATTAAAAGCACATGGTAAATGGGCTGGTGGTGCACGGTTCAATCTCACCACCAGGGGGAGCCACTCCCCTAGTGGCAGTGACAATGGGGAAAAAATAAACGAACCAGCACCTCCACAATAAGTGAATATAAGAACGCAGGTGCACGCTACCTTGGCTAAAACACACTTGGATACGTAGAACTACAGGTAACAGCACTCTGCTAGTCAATTGCGCAAAGATATAAGCAAACACTAAAAGAATAAATGCTTGGGGGTCATACTTACTGCAAATGCAGCTAGAGGCTTTTTGCGAATATAATTGATCAAAAATATTTCGGGCCCATCTACCGGTCGTCAAGGTCGCTTCTAATCAGATGGGTCCTACTCTGACATGCCTCTCCTGGGCTTACAGCCTACAATCTGGGCAAAGTAGTACCAAGCTGCATCCTACACATGCCTCTCCCAGGTTATGAGCCTGCAGTATGGGCTGGGTAGAATACAGCTGTACAAGCTATCTAATTAAAAGCACATGGTAAATGGGCTGGTGGTGCACGGTTCAATCTCACCACCAGGGGGAGCCACTCCCCTAGTGGCAGTGACAATGGGGAAAAAATAAACGAACCAGCACCTCCACAATAAGTGAATATAAGAACGCAGGTGCACGCTACCTTGGCTAAAACACACTTGGATACGTAGAACTACAGGTAACAGCACTCTGCTAGTCAATTGCGCAAAGATATAAGCAAACACTAAAAGAATAAATGCTTGGGGGTCATACTTACTGCAAATGCAGCTAGAAGCTTTTTGCGAATATAATTGATCAAAAATATTTCGGGCCCATCTACCGGTCGTCAAGGTCGCTTCTAATCAGATGGGTCCTACTCTGACATGCCTCTCCTGGGCTTACAGCCTACAATCTGGGCAAAGTAGTACCAAGCTGCATCCTACACATGCCTCTCCCAGGTTATGAGCCTGCAGTATGGGCTGGGTAGAATACAGCTGTACAAGCTATCTAATTAAAAGCACATGGTAAATGGGCTGGTGGTGCACGGTTCAATCTCACCACCAGGGGGAGCCACTCCCCTAGTGGCAGTGACAATGGGGAAAAAATAAACGAACCAGCACCTCCACAATAAGTGAATATAAGAACGCAGGTGCACGCTACCTTGGCTAAAACACACTTGGATACGTAGAACTACAGGTAACAGCACTCTGCTAGTCAATTGCGCAAAGATATAAGCGCAATTGACTAGCAGAGTGCTGTTACCTGTAGTTCTACGTATCCAAGTGTGTTTTAGCCAAGGTAGCGTGCACCTGCGTTCTTATATTCACTTATTGTGGAGGTGCTGGTTCGTTTATTTTTTCCCCATTGTCACTGCCACTAGGGGAGTGGCTCCCCCTGGTGGTGAGATTGAACCGTGCACCACCAGCCCATTTACCATGTGCTTTTAATTAGATAGCTTGTACAGCTGTATTCTACCCAGCCCATACTGCAGGCTCATAACCTGGGAGAGGCATGTGTAGGATGCAGCTTGGTACTACTTTGCCCAGATTGTAGGCTGTAAGCCCAGGAGAGGCATGTCAGAGTAGGACCCATCTGATTAGAAGCGACCTTGACGACCGGTAGATGGGCCCGAAATATTTTTGATCAATTATATTCGCAAAAAGCTTCTAGCTGCATTTGCAGTAAGTATGACCCCCAAGCATTTATTCTTTTAGTGTTTGCTTATATCTTTGCGCAATTGACTAGCAGAGTGCTGTTACCTGTAGTTCTACGTATCCAAGTGTGTTTTAGCCAAGGTAGCGTGCACCTGCGTTCTTATATTCACTTATTGTGGAGGTGCTGGTTCGTTTATTTTTTCCCCATTGTCACTGCCACTAGGGGAGTGGCTCCCCCTGGTGGTGAGATTGAACCGTGCACCACCAGCCCATTTACCATGTGCTTTTAATTAGATAGCTTGTACAGCTGTATTCTACCCAGCCCATACTGCAGGCTCATAACCTGGGAGAGGCATGTGTAGGATGCAGCTTGGTACTACTTTGCCCAGATTGTAGGCTGTAAGCCCAGGAGAGGCATGTCAGAGTAGGACCCATCTGATTAGAAGCGACCTTGACGACCGGTAGATGGGCCCGAAATATTTTTGATCAATTATATTCGCAAAAAGCTTCTAGCTGCATTTGCAGTAAGTATGACCCCCAAGCATTTATTCCTTTAGTGTTTGCTTATATCTTTGCGCAATTGACTAGCAGAGTGCTGTTACCTGTAGTTCTACGTATCCAAGTGTGTTTTAGCCAAGGTAGCGTGCACCTGCGTTCTTATATTCACTTATTGTGGAGGTGCTGGTTCGTTTATTTTTTCCCCATTGTCACTGCCACCAGGGGAGTGGCTCCCCCTGGTGGTGAGATTGAACCGTGCACCACCAGCCCATTTACCATGTGCTTTTAATTAGATAGCTTGTACAGCTGTATTCTACCCAGCCCATACTGCAGGCTCATAACCTGGGAGAGGCATGTGTAGGATGCAGCTTGGTACTACTTTGCCCAGATTGTAGGCTGTAAGCCCAGGAGAGGCATGTCAGAGTAGGACCCATCTGATTAGAAGCGACCTTGACGACCGGTAGATGGGCCCGAAATATTTTTGATCAATTATATTCGCAAAAAGCTTCTAGCTGCATTTGCAGTAAGTATGACCCCCAAGCATTTATTCTTTTAGTGTTTGCTTATATCTTTGCGCAATTGACTAGCAGAGTGCTGTTACCTGTAGTTCTACGTATCCAAGTGTGTTTTAGCCAAGGTAGCGTGCACCTGCGTTCTTATATTCACTTATTGTGGAGGTGCTGGTTCGTTTATTTTTTCCCCATTGTCACTGCCACTAGGGGAGTGGCTCCCCCTGGTGGTGAGATTGAACCGTGCACCACCAGCCCATTTACCATGTGCTTTTAATTAGATAGCTTGTACAGCTGTATTCTACCCAGCCCATACTGCAGGCTCATAACCTGGGAGAGGCATGTGTAGGATGCAGCTTGGTACTACTTTGCCCAGATTGTAGGCTGTAAGCCCAGGAGAGGCATGTCAGAGTAGGACCCATCTGATTAGAAGCGACCTTGACGACCGGTAGATGGGCCCGAAATATTTTTGATCAATTATATTCGCAAAAAGCTTCTAGCTGCATTTGCAGTAAGTATGACCCCCAAGCATTTATTCTTTTAGTGTTTGCTTATATCTTTGCGCAATTGACTAGCAGAGTGCTGTTACCTGTAGTTCTACGTATCCAAGTGTGTTTTAGCCAAGGTAGCGTGCACCTGCGTTCTTATATTCACTTATTGTGGAGGTGCTGGTTCGTTTATTTTTTCCCCAGTGCTTTAACTGCAGACTGTCAGCTTTAATTTGAGGGCATTTACATCCAAATCAGGTGAACGGTGTAGGAATTACAACAGTTTGTATATGTGCCTCCCACTTGTTAAAGAACCAAAAGTAATGGGACAGAATAATAATCATACATCAAACTTTCACTTTTTAATACTTGGTTGCAAATCCTTTGCAGTCAATTACAGCCTGAAGTCTGCAACGCATAGACATCACCAGACGCTGGGTTTCATCCCTGGTGATGCTCTGCCAGGCCTCCACCGCAACTGTCTTCAGTTCCTGCTTGTCCTTAGGGCATTTCCCCTTCAGTTTTGTCTTCAGCAAGTGAAATGCATGCTGAATCGGATTCAGGTCAGGTGATTGACTTGGCCATTGCATAACATTTCACTTCTTTCCCTTAAAAACTCTTTGGCTGGTTTTGCAGTATGCTTTGGGTCATTGTCCATCTACACTGTGAAGCGCCATCCAATGAGTTCTGAGGGAGGAAGTACGAAAGTACCAGGATGGCGCAGACTTAGCGGGACTAAATAGTTCTGGATCACCCAGAATCTGTTTG